>NC_087355.1:1250000-1875000 GCF_030014295.1 Loxodonta africana
TAAGTGAAATTTTAATAATTTTAAGAAACCTTGAGCTAATTTTGTTTAAGCCATTTTGTTACCCTTTAAAAAACAAAAAAAAATGTGTATTCACAACTAACATTTACTTCATTCATCAACACATTTTATTCTGTCCTAATATATGGCTGGAACTCTTCTAGAAACTAGAAATAAAAATATGAATCAATGAGTATACCTGTTATTTTTCTAAAAAAAAAAAAGGTTTACAGTTCTTCAAGGTCCATAAATGGACAGCATATAGGGAGGAGGTTCAAAGGAGAAAGGTGAGGATGGCAAGCAGGGAGTCAGAAAAGACTTCCTAGAGACAACATTTGCAATGAAGCTTGCAAAATACAAAAATGCACATCTAGGAGGGCCAGGGGGTGGTGCACAGAGGGAGAGGGAAGAACACAGCAGATATGGGGTGTGCCATGAGTATATGCAAAGTTGCATTAAATAGCATTGTGAACTTGGTGGGTGTTGTGGCAGGAGGGTTGCACCAAGGGATGAGGGAGGAAGAATTAATTGATGGGGTGGGGGGGGGGCTAGAGGGCTCAGGCTGCAAGTAGTAGGAGGCTAGTTCAGTGTTTAAGCAGGAAGATAACATGCTGGGGTATGAATTAAAAAGATTAGTCAGACGAGGTGGAAGATGGATCAGATGGCAGTGAATCTGAAGCCAGAAAACACATTTAGTATAAAAAGAAGAGCTCCTAAACTATGACTGAGGTAGAAAGAAAATGACAGTTCACAGATTTATAATCAAGGTCATGGTTAAATAATTTTTATCTGTTTGTACATGGAGTTGGGTGTGGAACAGGGCTCCTGCTAGACTCTAGGGCACCTTTGTGGCTCTAACTAGTCCCCTGGTCTGGGTGCTGTTTTACAGACAATGATTTGCATAACTGTACTTGAAGTTCCGGAAAGGAGGACAAGAGGGACAATGAGATTAACTTTCAGAATGTTTAACTGAATGGTCTTATTCATGAAGACAAGGAAAAATCATATTAGGAGAAAAACACAGTAAATACAACTTTGGATGTGATATGCTTCTTTTGGAAGGGTTCAGTAGGCCTAGGTTTTGAGTGATGGACCTTTCTTGATACATGTTTGAAGCAGTAACAAAAAGTTTGATACAGAAAGCATGCAAATGGATGTACACATGGGTAGGGTAGGAGTTTGGGTAAGGACAGCAGTCTAGGTACTATCAATATTTTAGTGGAAGTCACAGGAAGAAAGACACTCAACTATAACCGGTAATAATAGAAAGGTCAAAGGATGGTAAGGAGAGATTGTGGCAATTGATTTGAAAGGAGGAGAGAATTTTTAGAAGAAATATGTTAATGATGTTAAATGCTTTAGTGCAAAGGGATAAAACAGCTAGGCCTGATTTGGCTTTTGTCGTGAAAGATTTGGTTATGGAGACATCATTTGCGGCCTCAGGCAGAGCTGTTTCAGTGGAACGACGGGTACAAACTGAATGATGAGCAAGTGCTCCGTTATAGCAGGTTGACACATGGAACGACGGGTACAAGCTGAATGATGAGCAAGTGCTCCCTTATAGCAGGTTGACACGTGGAACGACGGTACAAGCTGAATGATGAGCAAGTGCTCCCTTATAGCAGGTTGACACGTGGAAGGACAGGTACAAGCTGAATGATGAGCAAGTGCTCCCTTATAGCAGGTTGACACGTGGAATGACGGTACAAGCTGAATGATGAGCAAGTGCTCCCTGAGAGCAGGTTGACAGTGCATTGCAACATCTTCGTTAATTGTTGAATGAACACAAATTAGTGAACATCCGCAACAAAGTCTCCAAACGCAACCCAAATACCAGAATTCACATCAGGCAATCAACATTAGAAAGTAATAATCAAGGAGTGAAAGAAAATTCTGAGGGCAAAGCAGACATCCTCAGCACCTAATCCTACCTGTACAACCTTACAGCCATGCAGGTATGTGGGGATTTCCTCCAGACGCTAAAAATCTAGAGAAGAAAATCGGTGGCTATCATTATGTTTTCCTATTTTGACATGCGACGTGTGGAGAGAAGTGGGTCAGTCAGGGATAGTGCATGTCAAGGACGACTCTGTGGAGGTGAAGGCTTCTGTTCCACACACTATTATCAGACAAAGAAATGTTTTCAAAACCCAAGATTTTTGTCATATTGGAACCAACATTGTCCTCATATAGGTTGAAAGAACTCTAGTAAAGGCAATTAGAAAATAATCTCTGATGGAAAACAGAGGTCTGACATTCAAGGAAAAGGAACAAACTTTCACTTAGTTTCATTCTCTCAAATACTCTCACTCTCTATAAACTATTTCCCACCCCAAACATTCTTTCAAACTACATAGTAATAGAAAAGGAAACATGCAGGCTTCAAACCACAGGCCAAATAAGGGACAAAGGAGTCGTGGGTGTAGTGGGGAAAAGCCAAGAAATCAGGCATACCACGAGTCAAACTGAGTGCCCAAGCATGAGTTAGATAGAACATGGTGATCGCATAATACTGAAGAAGAGAAAACAAGAACTAAAAGAAGCATAAAGGAGATGAGAAAAATGAGCTTCAGAGAAAACATAACTCAAGGGACTGAGGGAAATTTCTCACAATTGTTTTATGCTGTCACAATTACTTTATTCATTGTCAAGTTAATAAATACTTTAATTCAGTATAACATGAACACAAACTGAGATGATAAAACAACAGAATTAAATGAACTGGCAATTTGAGAATCTGATGGAATAAATTAAAATTAAAAATAATATTTCAAAGCAAATAATTTCAGAAGTCAAACACGTGTACTATGTAAAATCTGCATATTACAAAAAGAAGTGAAAATCAGAGTGATTGTAGCAGAAAAATATAAAGCAATTTGATAACTGTTTAAATTTCTAACATAAAGATTAATATTATACCTGAAACAGAGTACACCCAAAACAGAAGAAAGGTACTCACATATATAATACACAAATGTTTCTACAATAAAGAAAACATCGTACCTGTAGATTAAAAGAGTATATACTTTTGCAGCAAATTTTGATAATGGAAGTACAACATTGAGAAATAGAAAAAAAATAAATAGGTAAACTAATTTTAAGAAGAAAGGTATAGTTTTTGAAAAAATCAAACTGGCTTCATATACTAGGAAGTGTAGAAAAACTCAGTACCGAAGACAATGGAGTAAGTACAGAATTTTGATTAAAAGTACATGTGTCCTCCAAATTAAAAAAAAAAATAGTAAATCAAATCTAACAAGTTATTAAAAGAATAATAAGCCATAACTAGGTGGGATTTACTCCATGTATGAAAGGCTAGTTCCACATTCAAAAATTAATTAATGAACTCTCTCACATCAACAGACTAAAAATGAAAAAAAAATCAGATGATCATATCAAATGAAGCAGAAGAAGCAGCTGAGAAAATTCAGCACAAATTCATGATAAAAATTCTCAGCACTGTAGGAACAGAGGGAAACTTCCTCAACTTGATAAAGAATATCTACAAAAAGTTCTACTCTGTCCCATAGGGTCACTATAAGTTGGAATCGACTTGATGGCACTGGGTTGGGTGTTTTTTTTACAAGAAGTCTACAGCTTACATCACACTTAAAGTTGAAAAACTGGAATCTTTCTACCTAATACCTAAGACAAGACAAAGATGTCTCCTCTCACCACTCCTATTCAACATCATAATGGAAGCCCTGGATACGCAATAGACGAGAAAAGCAAATAAAAAGTAAACTGATTAGAACAAATAAACTGTCCTGGTTTGCAGATGATAAGACTGTCTATTTAGAAAATCATAATGATATTACAAAACATTCCTAGAACTAATAAGAGGTTACAGCAAGTTCACAGGATAGAAGATTATTGTACAATTTTTTAAGAAAGCAAAATCACCCCACCCAAAAATAAATAAATAAAAACAAGTATTTAGGTATAAATCTAACAAAATAACTATATGATACATATGTGGGAAAAAAAGTCCTGGTAAAAGAAATTAATGAAGATCTAAATGAATGGAGAATTACCTCATGCGTATGCATTGAAAGACTCTATATTAATAAGATAACAATGTTTCTCAACATGGTCAATAGATTCAACACACTCCCAAACAAAAACCCAGCAGACTATTTCGTGAACATTGACAAACCGATTTCACAGTTCATATGGAAAGACCAGAGATGCAGAATAGTTCATACAATACCGAAGAACAGAGTTGGAGATCTGACACTACAAGATTTCTAGACTTGCTGTAAAGCTACAGTGATCAAGTCAGTATGCCACTGGCAATAGAATAGGAACAGGCACATAGATCGATGGAACAGGCTAGAGAGCACAGAAATAGACTCTCATAAACATAGCCTACTGATCATTGACAAAGGAGCAATGTCAATTCAATGGAGGAAGTCTAGTTTTTCCCACAAATGATGCTGGGACATTACTTGTGGGAAAAAAGATGCAAAAAAAAAAAAAAAAAGGAATATAGACAGACCTTAAGCCTTTCACAAAAACTAACTCAGAATGTGTTGGGGACCTAAATGTAAAATGCAAAACTTCTAGAAGAAAACATAGTGAAAAATCTAGTTGACCATGGATTTGGCAATGAGATTTTATATACAATAACAAAAGCACCATCCATGAAAGAAGAACAATTGAAAAGTTGAACTTCATTAACAGTCTTGCTCTGGGAAAGACACCGTTAAGAGAATGAAAAGATAAGCCTGGGAATGAGAGAAAACACTTACAAGACATGTTAAAGGGATTGTATCCAAAACATACAAAAAGAAATTTAAGTCTCAACAATAAGAAAATAACAATCCAATTAAAAATAGGGACATGATCTGAACAGGCACCTCATCAGCAAAAACATATGGACAGCAAATAAGCACATAAAAAGATGCTCAACATCCTTTGTCATTATGGACTTGTAAATTAAAATAAAAAATAAAAAACAAGGAAATCTCACTACATACCTATTAGAATAAGATAAGCAAGGGCAATAGGCTACAATGATCCACGTGGTATTGCCTTAGAATTGGGGGTATCAGCAAGACATCAAGTTTAGCTCAACTTAGATACAAATGGTTACATATATCATATTTACACATGGTATATATAAAAAAAAAATTTTTTTTTTTTATATATAAATACTCACATGTACATCATATGTAAATGCGACTGTAGCATGGCCCAGGGGTCTAAGGCACTGGATGAAGGCTCCAGTCTCCGCAGGACCGTGGGTTTGAATCCCACCACTACCAACTCTGGAAACCCTGGTGGCATAATGGTTAAGTGCTACGGCTGCTAACCAAGAGGTCGGCAGTTTGAATCCGCCAGGCGCTCCTTGGAAACCCTGTGGGGCAGTTCTGCTCTGTCCTTTAGGGTTGCTATGAGTCAGAATCGACTCGAGGGCAGTGGGTTTGGTTTTTTGGTATGTATAAATGCACACATAGTTCTTTGTTCTCTCAGCCAAGAGGGCCTAAAAGACAATTTGTTGCTGACAAACTATAAGCAACAAGTACGCCTAGAGGCCAGACCCTGGTTTCCAAAATTATTCTGCAATTAAATTAACCAGCACCCCTTGGAGGAAGGGCTAATTCTAGGCCTGGGAGAAGGAATATACAAGATGAGTCTCAAACATCTTGCAGTGCCAGAAAGTAAGGAAGTATTCCTTCCATCAAAAAAAAAAAAAACAAAAAAAACAAACTGATAGTGGTCCAAAGAAACACAGACACCAACTGAAAGAGCTTCCAATGGCTAAAGATGGAGCAATTTGAACAGCAAAATAAATAAAGACATAACGTGTTGTAACCGTTACCAGAAGGAAATCCCAGGTTCTTTCGCAGCAAGACTTTTATTGGCCAATAAACAAGAGATCGAGGTGGGAGAACAAAAAGGCACCTCTATTTTGTTGTACAATGAAATGGAGTCAGACAGAGCTTACTCCTGCCAAGCCTGCTCTCCAAGGACAGGCAGGTAGGTCACTTTTAACGGGGTTTACAAATAGAGAGGTCGTACAATTTACATCAGCAACTTTCTTAATCATACTACCTATGTACACAGGTGCAATGGAGTTTACATGCAACTTCCCAGGAAAAGCAGGATTCAAATGCAAAGCTGGGGCGGGGGTGGGGGGGGGGTGGGGGGGGTGGATTTTAGCAAAGGAAACGATTTTTCAGTACAGCACTGTAGGGGAGGAAGCCAGGTAAAGAATACAGCACTGTGGGGGTTCTGTCTTATAAACAAAGTATAAAATAAGTACCAATTGAGTTAATACTTACATAAAGAAATAATTGAATAAATTAATAAATGAGGGATGGGAAAAAATCTCCCATGCTAAAGTATTTCAGATAGTTTTTTTAGATACTTTTCCACAACAGGGCAAAGCTGTAACTCCTGATACGTTAAGTGTCAGCTGAGCATAGTGACTTTATCACGTGGAGTACAGTATCGAACGAGAGGGGAAAAGGGCAATTTTAGTGGAAAAACCTGATAAATGCTTCTCACACCAGATGATCAAGGCCAAATCAATGGTGGTAAGTATAGTTGACAGTATGACTCTTGGTAGGATATGATTAAAGCAGCCCTTCACCTCGAAGGTCTTCCCCCCAAAAAACCCATAACCCCAGTCTAATCATAAGAAAACCATCACACAAATTTCAATAGGGGGGCATCCTACAAAATGTCTGATTTCTACTCCATATGCTTTCAGGTCATAAAAAACAAGGAAGTTTTGTGTAACTATAAAAGCCAAGGACAGCCTAAGAAGGCATGATGACTAAACACAATGTGGTATTTTACAGGGGATTCTGGAACAGACAAGTGAAATTAAGTAAAGACTAAGGATATCTAAGTAACTATGGACTTTTTAAAATACTAATGTATCTGTATTGGTTCTTTAATTGTAACAAATGTACCATTGTTGTTGTTGTCAGCTGTTGTAGCATTGACTCCAACTCTTAGTGACTTCGTGTACAACAAAGGGCACGATGCCTGATCCTACACCATTTTCATGCTTATTGGTGTGTTTAAGTCAGCTGTTGTGTCAATCCATCTAACTGAGGATTTCCTATGTTTTTGCTTACTCTCTGTTTTAGCAAACATAATGTACTTTTCTAGAGATTGATCTTTCCTGATGACATACCCAAAGTAAGTGAGCAGATGTGCTGCCATCCTCCCTTCTAAGGAGCAGCATTCTGTTTGTATTTCTTCTAAGAGGGATTTGTTTGTTCCTCTGGCAGTCCATGATACATTCAATATTCTTAGTCACCACCACAATTAGAATTTATCAATTTTTCTTCTGTCTTTCTTTTTCACATGTATATTAGGCAATTGAAAAGACTATGGCTTGGATCAGGAGCACCGCAGCCAGCAGTCATTAAAGTGACGTTTTTACTTTTTTAGCACTTTAAAGAGGTTTTTCCAATGCAATGCGTCATTTGATTTATTGACTGCTGATTGCATGGATGTTCATTGTTGATCCCAGTAGAACAAATCATTGAAAATTTCAATTTTTCTTCATTTATGTTGTTTATTGGACCAGTTGTGTGGATTTTTGTACCATACTAACTTAGTACTTTGATAATGGAGGAAATGATGTATGGGTCACATGGAAACTCTCTGTAATACCATTTCAATTTTCTCAAAATCTAAACTTCTTCTAATGTTTAAAGTTTAATTAATAGAACATGGGGCCCCAGGTTAACATGCCAATACAAAACACCAAATAGCAAACTTCATTAACCAGAAGGAGCTTTGGGCCTACAATAACTATTTACCCTACTTGAAGAAATTACTTCCTGTTGCTGCTGTTAGCTGCTGTCACCAACTCACAGTGACTCCGCGTGTACAGAGTAAAACTGCTCTGTAGGGTTTTTAAGGCTGTGTCCTTTCAGACGCAGATTGCCAGGACTGCCTCTGGGCGGGGCTCGAACCACCAACATTTCAATAGTAGTTGAGTAGTTTTCTCTACCCAAGGACTTCAAAGAAATTTCTAGGCAATTGAATTATTCAGTTGAGAGTTGAGTCAAAATAAATTTCTCAGTGATGAAGAACCATGTTAGTAGAAGATTGAAAACTAGTAACCCTTCAACTCATATATACTGAGAATTTATGCCAAAAGACTTTGGAAATGACAGTTACAGGGTACAATGAGAATTCACACACACAAATACCAGAGCATTAAAAACAGACATTACCTATTTTGTGATATACTTTCAAATAAATAGAAACATATATATATAACAAATAAATGTCATATGAAGATCAAAAGTGCAAGCTAACGTAGTTGATAAAACCTTGATCTACTTATTGAATGTTATATAGTGACTAACTAGACAAACGTTGTGGTAAATTCATCAGATCAATACTTAAAAATATTGATTCAAAATTTTACACTCTTTTTCAGACTTTTTTTATTTAGTACTGAGATTCAGGAAAAAAATACTGAAATCGTCAGCATCTTTGAAGAGTCATCTTAATGCCATTCTGAGGAAGATTTCATTGATTCATTTTTCATTTTTATTTTGTTTTTCCACACTCCTGCTATTTTTATCAAGCATTAAAGATGAGTAAAGTCAACGTATCATCTCAATTAGATAGTAAGTCACCTTAGGGGAGGAATGATTATATTCGGCATCTTCTTTATTCATCTGGTATGCTTTTGATAAACTGGGTTGACTTATTGTACAGTTTCCTAGAAATCATATGAAAACATTCTCCCAAATTCTGAACTCATACTCTTATTAAATTTTTATGTGGATTGTGATAGTTTTCATATTTAGAACTTTGTAACAATGAAAAAAATGTTCCCTAAAGAGGATTTCAAAACAAATGTTACGTATAGTCCCAAACTTCCTGCAGAAGGGAATGGCAGCCTAATAGCCTTAAACTTCTCTGCCAGATTAAAGATTTAAAAAAAAAAAGTTAAGGTGAGGGCATAAGTAACCATCCCAGCTAAAATGTGTAGCTAATGGTGAGGTGTCTGCTGTTTGTTTCCTCAGATATATATCTTTATTATTTTAGCCAATTTATAGATTAAAAACGTTCTATGTTTTTTTTTTCAAATTTATGTTTTCAGAGCTTTTACATAATTGAAAGCATCCTAAAAGGGGATTGTTTACTCCACAAATAAGCAGGCTTTAACATTTAACTATGAATCAATATGCAAAATTTTGTAAATCTTAAAGAATCCTTGTTTATGCTTTACAATTAATTCAATCACAGGGAGTTCTGAAGACATTTCCATTTCAATTAGGCAGGCTTCATTACCATACTCTTAGTGAGGCAGAAAGTACATTACAAGGTGAAAGCCAACATTAAGAGACAAATTGCAAAGCCAGAAGAAAAAAAAATATCTGTGGTTTCATGGATTCCAGACCTAGAAATGACTTTAAGTAGCCACCTGGATGAACTCTTTGTCTTTGGGGAATATTACACTCATTAATGAAAGGAAATTATACCTTTCTTTTAAATCCTGAAGACAGAATGACTCATGAAGTTAATTTATGATATGGATCCTGATCAAGTGTTTAACAAACCCATCAGTAATAGAATTTCACAGACACGGTTAGAATTTTTGTAATGCATTATGTATATAATTCTGAAATAGGCTTTGAAAAAATTTTGCAGACTATCCATTCCTCAGCCAAAGATTACATGCTTGAGACCCTGTGTGGCAGTTCTACTCTGTCCTATAGGGTCACCATGGTAGTAATCGACTCTACGGCAATGGGTCTGATTTTGGTTTTGGTGCAAATGGTTAAGTGCTTGGCTTCGAACCAAAGGCTGGAGGTTCAAACCCACTCAGCAGCTCTGTGGGAGAAAGACTTGGCAATCTATTTCCATAAAGATTGCAGCCAAGAAAACCCTGCGGGGCAGTTCTACTCTGTCACATGAGATCTCTATGAGTTGAAATGGACTCAATGGCACACAACAACAGGCAAGTTTAAAAAGGAACAGTTAATTTAGTTTTAAGATATGTGAGAAAAACAAACTAGGTGGGTTTCATTTGTTTAGTTATTGAACAACTCACATCATTTATGCTAAAATCTAAGTGCAGAATTCAACTGCTGATGAATTCAGACTGAGTCACAATATATATATTTTTGTTGTTATAAAATATATGTATTTCCCAATTCAACATTTTTCACACATACAATTCAGTGAGACCAATTGCATCATCATGCTGTGCAACCATTACCAGTATCTGTTGCCATATTTTTCATCACCATGAACAGAAATTCAACGCTTCCTAAGCAATGACTTGCTCTTTCCCCCCTCCATTCTGCCCAAGGTAACCACTAATAAACTTGCCTATCCTAGATGTAAGGAGTCATGGTGTGCAGTGGTTAAGGGCTTGGCTGCAAACTGATAGGTCAGCAATCCAAACACATTAGCCAGTCCATGGGAGAAAGACGTGGCAGTCTGTTTCTGTAAAGATTACAACCTTAGAAAGCCCATGCAGCAGCTCTACTCTGTCCTATAGGGTTCCTATGAATCGGAATTGATTTGATGGCAACAGGGTTACCCTAAGTATTTCATTTAAGTGAGATCATACAATATTGGTACCTTTGTGACTCAATTATTTCACTAAGCAAAAGTTTTGAAGGTTTATCCACTGCTGTGGCAGGTATCAGGACTTCATTTCTCTTTATGGCACAGTAATATTCCATTATATATGTACAGGCAGACCCTGGGTTACAAATGTCCAACTTATGTACAAACCATAGTTACAAATCAATTCCTGTAAAGCCCATTATATTAAAAATTTGAGGCATACACAATGGTTTATAATAAAAAAAAGTGCTACTTTGTGATGGGCATCAAAACATTATTATTATTATGATATCAGTACATTATAGTTGTTTTAGTGGAAGTGTTTCTTTAATGTTTTTTATGCATGGAAAGGTACACTACACACTTAGTGTATATACTATAAAGGTAAGCTATACACTTAGTATATATATTATGTACTAAGACAAAACATTTGACTGACACTAAATATGAACTGTACCTAATTGTTCTGACTTAATGTACAAATTTGACTTAAAGACACTTAGGAATGGAACTCGTTTATAATCTGTAGACTGCCTGTAGCACATTTTGCTTATCCATTCACCTGTTGATATATATTTAGGCTGTTTCCACCTTTCGGCAATTGTGAATAGTGCTGCAATGAATATTGGTATACACGTGTCTATTTGCATGAATATACTTAGAATATTTTTTATTATAGTAATATACATGTGACAAAACATAGAATGTTTCCCATATTTATATACTACACTTCAATGACATTGATTACATCTTCAAATTGTGCAAACATTCTCAATATCTTTTCCAAAGTATCCCACCGCTATTAACATTCTTTCAACTCATTCTAAGCAAAATTACTCACTTCCCCACCCCTTCCTGCCTTGGTAAAGACTGATTACTTATGGCTTCTATTGATTGCTTGTTTCATGTAAGTGACGTTATACAATATTTGTCCCTCTGTGTCTGACTTCTTTCACTCAGCATAATGTCCTCTAAGTTCTTCCATGTTGTGACATGCATCAAGACGTCATTCCTTTTCATGGCTGAGTAAGATTCCATTGTATGTATGCATCACATATTGTTTATCCATTCATGAGTTGATGGATATTTCAGTTGTTTCCACTTTTTTGCTATTGTGAATAGTGCTGTAATGCACACTGGTGTACATATGTTTGTTTACATGGCTGTTTTGGGGAGTGCGGGGTCATATGGTAGCTCTATGTTCAACTTTTTGAGAAACCTCCAAATTCTTTCCCACAGTGGCTGTACCAACTTACAATCCCACCAGAAATGGATGAGGGGCATCAATATACTTTTAATATAACTTCTTAGTTTCTGGGTAGTTAGTGCCTGTCATAAGATTTCAGTGAGGCAGTGACTCCAATGAATTGTTCCATTAAATATAAATTTATCAAGAAGCAGTGGCATGAGTATGTGGTGACAAATCACAGCTGCCTCTCTTATTCTTACACTTTAAAGGGGTTCTGCTCCTAGATGCCCCTGGTATTTTTTGCTAACAAAAAGAAAGTGTTGAGAACTAAAGCTTACCAGAAAGATAATAAATAAAATAAGAAAAATAGATTTTTATAAAAAATAGATTTATGTTGTCCACAAAAGGGCAAATATTGTATGATTCCACTTACATAAAATACCTAGAATAAGCAAGCATATACAGATCTAAGTTTATTAGTGTCTACCTGGGTTGGGTGCTACATTGTTTAAATGACATTGAGCTTCTGTTAACGGTGATGGAAGAATTTGGAAACAGGTAATGGTAATGATTGCACAATATGAAGAACAAAATATAACTGAATTGTAAATGTGAAAAATGTTGAAATGGAAAATATGTTTTCTTTAACATATATTTAACACAATTAAAAAAAGAAATAAAAATGCAAACAAGAATTTACACACAAATATTAATATTTCAAAATATTTCAGGAAAATTATGTAAATTTTTGAAAGACATGTCAAAATCTTAACCGAGGTTGTATTTCAGTGGCAGACATATGGATAATAAACGTACGGTGCATTGCTAAAAAAAAAAAAAAAAAATTTTTTTTTAAGGAATATTAAATAAAAACATGTTAAAGGCCAAAAAAAGGGCATTATATTGGTAACAGTATCTTGCCTCATAAAGTCATTTTGAGGACTGTTGTTGTCAGGTGCCTGTCTTAGGCTGGGTTCTCTAAAGAAGCAGAACCAATGCAGTATATAAATACACAGAGAGATTTATACCAAGGAAATGACTCACGGAATTGTAGGAACTGGAAATTCCCATGTCTGTGGGTCAGGCTGAAGGCTTCTTCTGACTCACGTAGCTGCAGAGGCTGGGGAATACAAGATCTGAAAGTCAGACAGGCTTCTGGTTCACAGGCAGCTGTGGCAGCTGAAGAATCCCAAGATCAGCAGGTAAGACAACAGGTAAGCAGCTATGTTAAGACCCAAGAACCAGAGGTCAGACAAACAGAAGCCAGCTGAAGGATCCGAGAGCAAGCAAAAGCCGACGAGCCTTGCCAGAAATTCCACATGTATTGGAAGCAGGCCACACCCCAGGAAACTCCTTTTCAACTGGTTGGCTACTCACAGCAGATCCCATCATGAAGTTGATCACATTATGTGACTGCTAAACTACATCATAAATGCCAAAACCCAGCCAAGGTGACACACAACCTTAATGATCACAGTGCTGTCTAGTAGGTTCTGACTCACAGTGACCCTATGTATGATAGAATGAAACACCGCCCAATCCTGCACCATCCTCACAGCCATTGCTATGTTTGAGCTCATTGTTGCAGTCACTGTGTCAATCCATCTAACCCCAGTTTGAATTTGGCACCAGAATCCTGCACATGTGCAAACCAGGATTGGCACATGCCCCTGAAGAACTGTATCCTCAGTCTGTCCTTGGACCTGAGCATCACTGACATGATTCAGCATCCAAACCTCCAAATGTGGATATGGGAAGGCTAAGGGCAGAGAGATCCAGGCAACAAACTGAACCCCAGATGCCACTGGAAATAAAAAGCTCTCCAACCCCCTCAGACAGACAGCATGTGATCTTTCAGCTGCTAGGTCCCACAGTGTTCCTTGTTTGCACAAACAATAATTTGCCACATTCTGCTTCCCTTGCAACTGGTAGTCTGGTGTCTGTCTTATTTCGATTGGTTAATAAGACAGGACAAGAACCCATGTTTGGTTACATCTACTTTATCAGGTATAATGTCCTTCTCCAGGAACTGGTCCCTCCTGATAACAAGTCCAAAGGAGTATTCTGGCTATAATTATTCCAAGACAGATTTGTTTGTTCTTCTGGCAGTCTATGGTATATTCAATGTTCTTCACCAACACCGTAACTCAAAGGCGTCAATTCTTCTTTGGTCTTTCTTATTCATTGTCCAACTTTCACATGCATATGTGATGACTGAAAATACCATGACTTGGGTCAGGTGTAGCTTAATCCTCAAAGTGAGATCTTTGCTTTTTAACACTTTAAAGAGGTCTCTTGCAGCAGATTTGCCCAATGTAATGTGTCATTTGATTTCTTAACTGCTACTCCCATGGGCATTGATTGTGGGTCCAAGTAAAATGAAATCCTTGACAACTTCAATCTTTTCTCTGTTTATCATGATGTTGCTTATTGGTTCAATTGTGAGGATTTTTGTTTTCTTTATGTTGGGGTGAAATCCATACTGAAGGCTGTAGTCTTTGAAATGGGGATAAACGATAATAAATGTAAGGCACTCAATAAATGTCAGCTATTATTAAAACAAGATTTTTTTGTTTGGGCACCTCTGACTGCAGCTACTACATGCAAAGAACTTAAAAGTTGTCAGTCTATTCTCTCACTTGAAAAAACCTGAACAGACTGAAAACCAATGACTTTTATTGATCCATCATAGAATTGAGGTAAAAGAGCAAACTGCCACCACAAAATCTGGAGACTTTGTCTCAGTTGCTAGTTCTGCCATAACAAACTATACCACAAGTGGGTGATTTTAAAGAACAATAATTTATTTTCTTACAGTTTCAGAGTCTTGATATCCAGTTCTAGTGGAAGAGTGCCCACTTATAAACCCAAAGAAAAGGTAACCATTTTGAAATATACTCAGAGGGTTTTCCTTTAAAAACAAAACAAAAACCCTGTATTCTAAGGGAAACTACTTTGTCAGAGCCTTATCTGACCTGAGGAAGAGTAATTAGCCCATTTCAGCCTCTTTTATCCTTCCTGTCTCACCT
The DNA here is from genome assembly GCF_030014295.1 of Loxodonta africana. Taxonomy (NCBI): domain Eukaryota; kingdom Metazoa; phylum Chordata; class Mammalia; order Proboscidea; family Elephantidae; genus Loxodonta; species Loxodonta africana. The sequence continues at coordinate 1,264,779 of NC_087355.1, forward strand.
CAGAAGAAGGAAAAAAAAAAGGGACAAGAGATTCTTTTTAAGGTCATAGCTCAGGAACTCAGGATCACTAAAAACTGAGATTTAATGAGGTTACGGCATGATTCCCCTTCCCACTACACCAACAGATTTCCAGTAAAATGACAGAGGATTACAAATGAGAGAGCTGCAAGACATGCAAAACCAACACATTGCCTTTGAGTCAATTCTGACTCATAATGACCCTTTAGGACAGAGTAGAACTGCCCCTAGGGTTTTCAATGAGCATCTGGTGGATTCGAACTGCCGACCTTTTGGCTTAACCACTGCACCACCAGGGCTCCCTGCAAGACACAGATTCTACTTAAAAAAGAGTTCTTAGGGAAACTCAGATAACATGGGAGAAGAATGGAAAAAACCAAAAACATAGAGGACGCTGAAGCCTCAGTAACATTCTGCTTCAGTGAACAGTAAACACAACCTATATACTAACCAGATTAACATAAATCCTCATGGTAAAAGTCCAGTTACCTCAGTTCTTATTGCTTGATACTTGATATCTAGCTTATCTAATAGGGAATTTAAAATAACTATTGTTAATGATTAATCGTGGTTATTTAAAATGTAATTAATGTATAAGAGCAGAAGGAAAATGTAAGCATAGAGATGGAAACTCTGAGAAAGAGTCAAAAGGAAGTATGAAAAATCAAACACAGTATAACAAAAATGAAGAATGCCTTTGGCTGGCTCATCAGTAGACTGGGCACCACCAAGAAAAGAATCAATGAGCTGGAAGATATATCAGTAGAACCCCAGTAACCAGTGCCCTCGAGTCGATTCCGACTCATAGCGACCCTATAGAGACTTCTAAAATTAAAATGCAAAGAGAAAAAGGATGACAAAAAAAAAAGGACCAGACTATCCAAAAACTATGGGACAGTTTTCATGGAGATCTCATTTGTGCCATGAGTCGGAATCCACTCAGTGAAAACTGGTGTTTGTTTGTTCTGATAGGACAATAACAAAAGGTATAACATACATGTAATGTGAATGCCAGAAGAAGAAAGAGGCCATGGACGAGAAAACATATTTAAATACTAAGAGCCAAGACATTTTTCTAAGATTAATTACAGACAACAAAACCACAGACCCAGGATAATCAAAGAACACAAGTAGGATACATACCAAAAAATACACCAAGACATTTTATTCAAAATATAGAATAACAAAGAAAAAGAGATAATCTTGAAGAAGACAGAGAAAAAAATCCCCCGACCTAGTGAAACATGGTGTTACCATGTGTTGCAGAGTAGAATTGTACTCCACAGGATTTTCAGATTCAGCAACAACTGGTAAATAATGTAATGTGAATAATAATTACATCAGATTTCTTGTTGACACCATGAAAGCAGAAAGAGAATGGATTAAAGTATTTAAAGTGTTTCAAGAAAAAGAAAAAAACACCAACCAGGGATTCTGTATCCAAAGGAGTTACCCTTCAAATGTGAAGGAGCAATAAAGACTTTCTCGGACAAACAAAAACTGAGTGAATGTATCATCAGTGGATTTCCCCTGCAAGAAATGTTAAAATTCTTTAGGGAGAAGAAAAATTATGTAAATCAAAAACCCTTACCTACGTTAAGTAAATAGTGTTACAAAAGAAATAAATGAAAGGTAACAAAATTATTTTTCTTATTCTTAATTCATATAATATAGATAACTATTTTTTCAAACTATTAATAACAACAATGTATTGGGTGGTTAAAACATATATGATTAAGTGAAGTAAATTATAACAATGCTAAAAAGGTCAGGAGGGAAGAAGTGGAAATACTAGGTTATAGATACCTGCAATACTCAAGAAGTAGTATAAAGTCATTTGAGAGTGAATTTAGATCATTTGTAAATATGTACTGCATACTTTAGTTAGGGAAACCACTTAAAATATTTTAAAAAGAGTATACTTGAAATGGAGTCCTTGAATGGTACAAATGGTTAAAGTGCGCAGCTTTTAACCAAAATGTTGGAGGTTTGAGTTTACCCAGAGGCATCTCAGAAGAAAGGCTTGGTGACCTACTTCTGAAAAATCAACTATTAAAAACCCTATGGAAAGGGCGGGGTCAAGATGGCGGACTAGGCAGACGCTACCTCAGATCCCTCTTGCAAAAAAGACACGGAAAAACAAGTGAATCGATCACATACATAATAATCTATGAACACTGAACAACAAACAAAGATTTAGAGAGGGAGAACGAACTAATACGGGGAAGCAGCGATTGTTTTCAGAGCCTGGAGCCAGCGTACCAATCAGGTACGGCACAAGCACAGAGAGCTGCTCCACTCGCCTGAACTAACACCGGGAGGGGGCCCAGCTGGTTTGCGCGGGCGGCGTGGCGACGCAGCCAGTAGGAGAAGTCCCCAGGAGGCAGTGACTGGTCTTGGAGCGGGGAGAGCAGCGTCCCAGCTGGGGAACCGTCCCGCCGGGATTTGGACTGGATGCAGGTACGGCATAAACAGGGAGAGCTGCTCCACCCCCCTGAACTAACCCCAGGAGGGGGCCCAGCCAGTTCGCTGGGGTGGCGTGGGACGCAGCTGGTAGGAGGAGAAGTCCCCGGGAGGCAGCGACTGGTATTGGAGCGGGGAGAGCAGCGTCCCAGCCGGGACACTCGGTCACGCACAAGCACGGGGAGCTGCTCCACTCATCTGAACTAACCCCGGGAGGGGACCCAGATGTTTCGCGGAGGTGGCATGGCGGCGCGGCTGGTGGGACGAGAAGTCCCCGGGAGGCAGCGACTGATTTTGGAGTCGAGAGTGCACCGTCCCAGCAGGGGAGCCTTGACCCTGGGCGTGGGGCTGGAAGTGGAGGATCTGACCGTGACTCCAGCAGGCCAGACCCCCCCGGAGCAATCTCCACACAGCCAGCATACATAGGCAACGCGCCCTGTGGGAATCGCAGATATAATAGTCATTCCGAGCAAGACAAGCAACTCTGGCTATATTCTGAGGTGCTACTCTCCTATCTCTCTGTTCCCTCCCCCACCCTCCCCAGGCAGCTTCATTAACATCTGAATAGCCTAAGCCAGAGGGAGAACTCTGATAGGGATCTGACTGCATTTTTTTTTAGCGGATTTCTGGAAAAACTAGTTTCCCAGTGATGGCTCGGAGACAGCAATCCATATCAAACCACCTAAAGAAGCAGACCATGACAGCCTCTACAACCCCTCAAACAAAAGAATCAAAATCTTTCCCAAATGAAGATACAATCCTGGAATTATCAGATACAGAATATAAAAAACTAATTTACAGAATGCTTAAAGACATCACAAATGAAATTAGGATAACTGCAGAAAAAGCCAAGGAACACACTGATAAAACTGTTGAAGAACTCAAAAAGCTTATTCAAGAACATAGTGGAAAAATTAATAAGTTGCAAGAATCCATAGAGAGACAGTATGTAGAAATCCAAAAGATTAACAATAAAATTACAGAATTAGACAACGCAATAGGAAGTCAGAGGAGCAGACTCGAGCAATTAGAATGCAGACTGGGACATCTGGAGGACCAGGGAATCAACACCAACATAGCTGAAAAAAAATCAGATAAAAGAATTAAAAAAAATGAAGAAACCCTAAGAATCATGGGGGACTCTATCAAGAAGGATAACTTGTGGGTGATTGGAGTCCCAGAACAGGGATGGGGGACAGAAAACACAGAGAAAATAGTTGAAGAACTCCTGACACAAAACTTCCCTGACATCATGAAAGACGAAAGGATATCTATCCAAGATGCTCATTGAACCCCATTTAAGATTGATCCAAAAAAAAAAAAAAACCAAGACATATTATCATCAAACTTGCCAAAACCAAATATAAAGAGAAAACTTGAAAAGCAGCCAGGGAGAAAAGAAAGGTTTCCTGCAAGGGAGAATCAAGAAAAATAAGTTCAGACTACTCAGCAGAAACCATGCAGGCAAGAAGGGAATGGGACGACATATACAGAACAATGAAGGGGAAAAACTGCCAGCCAAGGATCATATATCCAGCAAAACTCTCTCTGAAATATGAAGGAGAAATTAAGATATTTACAGATAAACACAAGTTTAGAGAATTTGCAAAAACCAAACCAAAGCTACAAGAAATAATAAAGGATATTGTTTGGTCAGAAAACCAATAATATCAGATACCAGCACAACACAAGGTCACAAAACAGAACATCCTGATATCAACTCAAATAGGGAAATCACAAAAACAAACAAATTAAGATTAATTAAAAAAAAATACACATAACATGGAATCGTGGAAGTCAATAGGTAAAAGATCACAATAATCAAAAAGAGGGAATAAATACAGGAGGCTTTGAACTGCCATATGGAGAGTGATACAAGGTGATATAAAAGGATACAAGTTAGGTTTTTACTTAGAAAAATAGGGGTAAATAATAAGGCAACCACAAAAGGGTATAACAACTCTATAACTCAAGATAAAAGCCAAGAAAAACGTAACGACTCAGCTAACATAAAGTCAAACACTATGAAAATGAGGATCTCACAATTTACTAAGAAAAACGCCTCAGCACAAAAAAGTATGTGGAAAAATGAAATTGTCAACAACACACATAAAATGGCATCAAAATAACAGCACTAAAAACTTACTTATCTATAATTGCGCTGAATGTAAATGGACTAAATGCACCAATAAAGAGACAGAGAGTCACAGACTGGATAAAGAAACACGATCCATCTATATGCTGCCTACAAGAGACACACCTTAGACTTAGAGACACAAACAAACTAAAACTCAAAGGATGGAAAAAAATATATCAAGCAAACAATAAGCAAAAAGAAGAGGAGTAGCAATATTAATTTCTGACAAAATAGACTTTAGACTTAAATCCACCACAGAGGATAAAGACGGACACTATGTAATGATAAAGGGACAATTGATCAGGAAGACATAACCATATTAAATATTTATGCACCCAATGACAGGGCTGCAAGATACATAAATCAAATTTTAACAGAATTGGAAAGTGAGAGAGATACCTCCACAATTATAGTAGGAGACTTCAACACACCACTTTCGGAGAAGGACAGGACATCCAGTAAGAAGCTCAACAGAGACACGGAAGATCTAATTACAACAATCAACCAACTTGACCTCATTGATTTATACAGAACTCTCCACCCAACTGCTGCAAAGTATACTTTTTTTTCTAGTGCACATGGAACATTCTCTAGAAGAGACCACATATTAGGTCATAAAACAAACCTTTGCAGAGTCCAAAACATCGAAATATTACAAAGCATCTTCTCAGACCACAAGGCAATAAAACTAGAAATCAATAACAGAAAAACTAGGGAAAAGAAATCAAATACTTGGAAAATGAACAATACCCTCCTGAAAAAAGACTGGGTTATAGAAGACATCAAGGAGGGAATAAGGAAATTCAGAGAAAGCAAAAGGAATGAAAAGACTTCCTATCAAAACCTCTGGGACACAGCAAAAGCAGTGCTCAGAGGCCAATTTATATCGATAAATGCACACATACAAAAAGAAGAGCCAAAATCAGAGAACTGTCCCTACAACCAGAACAAATACAAACTGAGCAACAAAAGAATCCATCAGGCACTAGAAGAAAACAAATAATAAAAATTAGAGCTGAACTAAATGAATTAGAGAACAGAAAAAAAATTGAAAGAATTAACAAAGCCAAAAGCTGGTTCTTTGAAAAAATTAACAAAATTGATAAACCATTGGCTAGACTGACTAAAGGAATACAGGAAAGGAAACAAATAACCCGAATAAGAAACGAAAAGGACCACATCACAACAGAACCAACTGAAATTAAAAGAATCATATCAGATTATTACGAAAAATTGTACACTAACAAATTTGCAAACCTAGAAGAAATGGATGAATTCCTGGAAATACACTACCTACCTAAACTAACACATTCAGAAGTAGAACAACTAAATAGACCCATAACAAAAAAAGAGATTGAAACGGTAATCAAAAAACTCCCAACAAAAAAAAAGCCCTGCCCCGGACGGCTTCACTGCAGAGTGCTACCAAACTTTCATAGAAGAGTTAACACCACTACTACTAAAGGTATTTCAAAGCACAGAAAATGGCGGAATACTACCCAACTCATTCTGTGAAGCCACCATGTCCCTGATACCAAAACCAGGTAAAGACATTACAAAAAAAAGAAAATTACAGACCTATTTTTTTATATCCCTCATGAACATAAATGCAAAAATCCTCAACAGAATTCTAGCCAATAGAATTCAACAACATATCAAAAAAATAATTCACCACGATCAAGTGGGATTTATACCAGGTATGCAAGGCTGGTTTAATATCAGAAAAACCATTAATGTAATCCACCAAATAAATCAAACAAAAGACAAAAACCACATGATCTTATCAATTGATGCAGAAAAGGAATTTGACAAAGTCCAACACCCATTCATGGTAAAAACTCTCACAAAAATAGGAATTGAAGGAAAATTCCTCCACATAATAAAGGGCATCTATGCAAAGCCAACAGCCAACATCACTCTAAATGGAGAGAGCCTGAAAGCATTTCCCTTGAGAATGGGAACCAGACAAGGATGCCCTTTATCACCGCTCTTATTCAACATCGTGCTAGAAGTCCTAGCCAGGACAATTAGGCTAGACAAAGAAATAAAAGGCATCCAGATTGGCAAGGAGGAAGTAAAATTATCTCTATTTGCAGATGACATGATCTTATGCACAGAAAACCCCAACAAATCCTCCAGAAAACTACTGAAACTAATAGAAGAGTTTGGCAGAGTCTCAGGTTATAAAATAAACATACAAAAATCACTTGGATTCCTCTACATCAACAAAAAGAACATCGAAGAGGAAATAACCAAATCAATACCATTCACAGTAGCCCCCAAGAAGATAAAATACTTAGGAATAAATCTTACCAAGGATGTAAAAGACGTATACAAAGAAAACTACAAAGCTCTACTACAAGAAATTAAAAAGGACATACTTAAGTGAAAAATATACCTTGCTCATGGATAGGAAGACTTAACATAGTAAAAATGTCTATTCTACCAAAAGCCATCTATACATTCAATGCACTTCCGATCCAAATTCCAATGTCATTTTTTAAGGTGATAGAGAAACAAATCACCAGTTTCATATGGAAGGGAAAGAAGTCTCGGATAAGCAAAGCATTACTGAAAAAGAAGAAGAAAGTGGGAGGCCTCACTCTACCTGATTTCAGAAGCTATTATACAGCCACAGTAGTCAAAACAGCCTGGTACTGGTACAACAACAGACACATAGACCAATGGAACAGAATTGAGAACCCAGACATAGATCCATCCACGTATGAGCAGCTGATATTTGACAAAGGCACAGTGTCAGTTAATTGGGGAAAAGATAGTCTTTTTAACAAATAGTGCTGGCATAACTGGATATCCATTTGCAAAAAAATGAAACAGGACCCATACGTCACACTATGCACAAAAACTAACTCCAAGTGGATCAAAGACCTAAACATAAAGACTAAAACGATAAAGATCATGGAAGAAAAAATAGGGAGAACCCTAGGAGCCCTAATGCAAGGCATAAACAGAATACAAAACATTACCAAAAATGACGAAGAGAAACCAGATAACTGGGAAATCCTAAAAATCAAACACCTATGCTCATCTAAAGACTTCACCAAAAGAGTAAAAAGACCACCTACAGACTGGGAAAGAATTTTCAGCTATGACATCTCCGACCAGCGCCTGATCTCTAAAATCTACATGATTCTGTCAAAACTCAACCACAAAAAGACAAACAACCCAATCAAGAATTGGGCAAAGGATATGAACACACACTTCACTAAAGAAGATATTCATGCCGCTAACAGATACATGAGAAAATGCTCTCGATCATTAGCCATTACAGAAATGCAGATTAAAACTACGATGAGATTCCATCTCACTCCAACAAGGCTGGCATTAACCCAAAAAAACACAAAATAATAAATGTTGGAGAGGCTGCGGAGAGATTGGAACTCTTATACACTGCTGGTGGGAATGTAAAATGGTACAATCACTTTGGAAATCTATCTGGCGTTATCTTAAAAAGTTAGAAATAGAACTACCATACAACCAGAAATCCCACTCATAGGAATATACCCTAGAGATACAAGAGCCTTCACACAAACAGATATATGCACACCCATGTTTATTGCAGCTCTGTTTACAATAGCAAAAAGCTGGAAGCAACCAAGGTGTCCATCAACAGATGAATGGGTAAATAAATTGTGGTATATTCACACAATGGAATACTACGCATCGATAAAGAACAGTGACGAATCTGTGAAACATTTCAGAACATGGAGGAACCTGGAAGGCATTATGCTGAGCGAAATCAGAGGCAAAAGGACAAATATTGTATAAGACCAGTATTATAAGATCTTGAGAAATAGTATAAACTGAGAAGAACACATACTTTTGTGGTTACGAGGCGGGGAGGGAGGTAGGGAGGGAGAGGGTTTTTTACTGGTTAATTAGCAGATAAGAACTGCTTTAGGTGAAGGGAAGGACAACACTCAATACATGGAAGGTCGGCTCAACTGGACTGGTCTGGACCAAAAGCAAAGAAGTTTCCGGGATAAACTGTATACTTCAAAGGTCAGCGGAGCAAGGGCGGGGGTTTGGGAACCATGGTTTAAGGGGACTTCTAAGTCAATTGGCAAAATAATTCTATTATGAAAACATTCTGCATCCCACTTTGAAATGTGGCGTCTGAGGTCTTAAAAGCTAACAAGCGGCCATCCAAGATGCATCAATTGGTCTCAACCCACCTGGAGCAAAGGAGAATGAAGAACACCAAGGTCACACGACAACTAAGAGCCCAAGAGACAGAAAGGGCCACATGAACCAGAGACCTACATTATCCTGAGACCGGAAGAACTAGTTGGTGCCCGGCTACAATCAATGACTGCCCTCACAGGGAGCACAATAGAGAACCCCTGAGGGAACAGGAGAGCAGTGGGATGCAGACCCCAAATTCTCATAAAAAGACCAGACTTAATGGTCTGGATGTGACTAGAGGAATCCCGGCGTTCATGGGCTCCAAACCTTCTCTTGGCACAGGACGGGAACCATTCCCGAAGACAATTCATCAGACATGAACGGGACTGGACAGTGGGTGGGAGAGAGATGCTGATGAAGAGTGAGCTAATTATATCAAGTGGACACTTGAGACTGTGTTGGCATCTCCTGTCTGGAGGGGGGATGGGAGGATAGAGAAAGTTGGAGGATGCCAAAATTTTCACGAAAGGAGAGACTGGAAGGGCTGACTCATTAGGGGGAGAGCAAGTGGGAGTAAGGAGTCAGATGTATATTAACGTATATGTGACAGACTGACTTGATTTGTAAACGTTCACTTGAAGCTCAATAAAAGTTAATAAAAAAACAGATAAATGGATGAATAAATTATGGTACATACACTCAGTGGAATACTATGCAATGATAAACAACAATGACGAATCAGAGAAACATCTCACAACATGGATGAATCTAGAGGGCGTTACGCTGAATGAAATAAGTCAATCACAAAATGACAAATACTGCATGAGACTAGTATTATAAAAACCTAAGAAAAGGTTTACACATACAGACAAAACAAACAAAAAAACATTTTTGATGGTTACAAGGGAGGGGAGGGGTGGAGAGGGGAATTCTCTAACCAAATTGTAGACAAGTCATACAATACAGGGGAAAGTAGCAGAACTTGACCAAGGCAAAATCAAATATCCTTCCTAGACATGTCCAAACACCTTGAAGGTAAGGAGTTACTGGGGATAGGGGCTGAGGACAACTGGCATAACTTAGTTCATAAAGAAAATGTTTCACATCCTACTTTGGCGAGTAGCATCTGAGGTCTAAAATGCTTGCCTGCAGCCATTGAAGATACATCTATTGGTCACATCACATTTGGAGCAAAGGAGAATGAAGAAAACCAAAGACACAAGGAAAATATTAGTCCAAAGGACCACATGAACCACAGCCTTCACCAGACTGAGCCTAGAAGAGCTAGATGGTTAGAGACTACCACCACTGACCACTCTGACCAGAATCCCAATAGAAGGTCCCAGACAGCGTGGGAGAAAAATGTAGAACAAAATTCAAGTTCACATAAAAATAGAGGAGAGTTACGGGTCTGACAGAGACTGGAGGAACCCCCAAGACTATGGCCCCCCCCCGGACACCCTGCTAACTCAGAACTGAAGCCACTCCGCAAATCCACCTTTTAGGAAAAGATTAGACAGGCCTGTAACCAAACAATAACACAAGTAAGGAACATGCTTTTTGGTTCAGTCAAGTATACGAGACCAAATGGGCAACACTTGCCCAAAAGCAAAGACGAGAAGGTAGGAAAGGACAGGAAGACTGGACGAATGGGTAAGAAGAATCCAAGAAGGAAAGGAAAAGGGGGTGAGTGCTGATACATTGTGGGGATTCCAACCAATGTCACAGAACAATTTGTGTATAAACTTTTTAGTGAAAACCTAATTTGTGCTGTAAATTTTCACCTAAAACATGATAAAAAAAAATTCCAACAGACTGTTTATCAAAATGGAAAAGCTGATTCTTACTGTCATATGGAAATTCAAGAGATTCAAAATAGCCAAAACAATACTGAAAAAGAAGAACGAAGTTAGAGGGCTTAGATGTCCCAATTTCAAAACATACTACAAAGCTATAGTAGGTAAAACAGGGTGGAACTGGCATAGGAGTAGACATATAGGTCAATGTAATAGAATTGAGATTACAAAAATAAGACCTTTCATCCATGGCCAACTGATTTTTGACAAGAGTGCCAAGATTATTTAGTGGGGAAAAAAAACAGTCTCTTCAACAAACGGTGCTACGAGAACTAGATAAGCATGTGCAAAAGAAAAAAGTGGAACCCTTAACTCACACTGTAAAAAAAAAAAAAGCTAAACTAAAAATAGATCAGTGACCAATAAAATTCCTAGAAGAAAACACTGCCTGGTCCTGTGCATCCTCGTGATCATTGTTATGCTTGAGCCCATTTGTTGCAGCCACAGGTCAATTGATCTCTTTATTTTACCAAGCATGATGTCCTTCTCCAGGGACTGGTCTCTCTTGACAACATGTCTAAGGTACGTGAGACAAAGTCTTGCCATCCTCCCCTTCTGGCAGTCCATGACATATTCAATGCTCTTTGCTTACACTGTCGTTTAAAGGCACAAATTCTTCTTCAGTCTTCCTTATTCATTTTCTAGCTTTCTCATGTATATGAGGGAGTTTGAAATACCAAGGTTTGGGTCAGGCTCACCTTGGTCCTCAAAGTGAAATTTTTGCTTTTTAATACCCTAAAGAGGTCTTTTGTAGTAGATTTGCCCAATGTAATATGTCATTTGATTTCTTGACTGCTGCTTCCATGGGTGTTTATTGTGGATCCAAGTAAAATGAAAGTTATGTACCTTAATTTAAATGCAGCAGCTCCTCCTTGGAATCTTAGTAACAGAAACATCAGGTTACAATGCTTAGGAAGGGTACTATCTTACAAATATATTAGCTACATCCCTACTTATGCTCATTTGGGTAATATGGATGAAAGAAAACTGAAATGCACTTTTATTTCTAGTCTGCCAATTTAATACTTGGAAAGAAAATTGCATCTAAGAAATCTACGTATATATAAAAGAAATTCTTGTAAATATAAGAGCAACAAAACTAGTTCAAAGATCCAGAACTGATTAAAATTATGTCACCACCAATTTGTTATCATGAAGCCTCATCAGCCTCCAGACTTCTGTGGATGACAAAAAGAAATACTCTTTAGTGATTTAATAAAGAAGTGAGGGAGAATAATATACCATGAATTTGAATATAAACATAAAAATGTTCTCTGTTTCTGGATAAAACATGAGAAATATGGAACATTAAAATGGAAATCTCTAGTGTTTGCAGTTCTGCAGTCAATGTCACTGTCATTATTTTTACTGTTTGTTAGCATAATGATGGATCTTCAGAAAGTGTTAGGGATGAAATGACAAAAGCCTACATATTTTAAATAATAATTTTCATTTCTTATATGCTTCTATAAGCTGTTCCTCTAAATATTTTTACGGAGGATGTTGTTTATCTGTTTAATCATCCAACCTAAAAGCAGTCGCTGTTGATTTGAATGTGGTACCTAGTATCTCATGTTCTGCCTCAGAAGAAAATAACTAGGTTCATCAATTCCTCTGACTCTGGCTGTTTCTAAGTGGCAGTAATACAGGCAGCAAGAGCATACTTAGAGTAACTTCCCTCAGATTCCAACTACACCCAGAGGCAGGGAAAACAGCTGAGCAGAGATTGTGTCATAAGTCACTGGCCATGCTTGTGATTTCCCCGATTCTTTAATGGAGCTCTGTCTTTACCAGACACCAGGGTTTGAAGAGCTCTTTGTCTTCAAGTCTTTCCTTTCTCCGTGGCACACAGAGTCAAAACGTGCTAAGCCTGGTGAGTCAATCTCATGAACATATACGTTCACAAGAAACAAAGTACTGGCGACAAAGCGCTGAGAGGAGAGCGCTGACCTTGCAGGCTGCAGGGGCATTTGGATCCATCTCTTCAACCGACTTCTTAAAAAATTACCGAAATCTCAGTTCGTCTGGTCTGGAATATTTCAACAGCCTAATTACAGAACATCTCTCTGCATTTGCAATCATAACAGGCTCTTGATGTTTAATTCACAAACCTTTCTACCTTTCAAACCATCTAGTTGATAAAGAATTATTTGTTAAACTTTGCTACAGCTTTCTATTTTTCTATTCCTTGCTTTCTATTTTTTTTTTTTAGGACTGAAAGTTTTCATGCACATTTCATCAGATTGCCTATTATATCTCTGTATAGCCCTTTACTGACTTCCAGCAGCCTATAGGAAAAAAATTAAACTCTTAATCTGGCATTCAAGATCTTCAAAATCTGCCTTGACTTTTTCTGACGTGAGTTTCATAAACAGCTCTTGCTTTGGAAACCATGGACAGATCGCATTTCTCCATTATATCTTTTATGATTTTATATCTTGTTTAAACTGTTTCATCACCCCTAATTTACCCCTACTCCTAATTTATCCTCATCAAAATTTTCTTGTCCTTAAAATTTAACACAAAAGGCCTGTGTTCTCTGAACCTTTTCTAATAAGCACTGGTATCTCCCTCCCTTTATAAATTGGGTCTTTTATGTAACTTACACTACATGTTGCCTTGTATCACAGTCATTTGTATGCATGTTATTTTCTTACTATCTTTCAAATTCCTTGAAGGCAAAAATTATATATGGGTTTTTTTCTTTTTCTCTATGTTTCCAATTTCATTTTGCCATATGAAAGCTATTATGCACGGAATAATATTGGAATTTTGCAAATGCATATACAAGCAGTCCCTGGGTTACAGATGTCCAAATTTCATACAACCCGCTGTTACAAACCAACCCCATAAAAACTATGATATTGAAAATTCCAAGTACATACAATGGGTCACAATAACAAATGGGTGCTACTTTGCAATGCACATCAAAATATTATTATGATTACTGTATTATTATGTTAAATATGTTTTAGTGTATCTGGAAGTGTTTCTGTAGTGATTGTTTTTTATGCATAGGAAGGTATACTATATACTGTATACTGAGACAAACATTTGACTAACTGAGGTTAGATATAACTACCTTAGAATCACTGTAGGGGATATTCAAATATAATTTTTGCAAGCACATGTTTCTGTTGCTGTTATTTTTTTTCTTTTTAAAACATTTTGAATTAATTTTAGATTGAGATGCAGTTGTAAGATTTAATAAAAAGAGATAGACATACCCAATTTCCCGAATGATAATGTTTTGGGAAAGTTGTACAATATCTCAGTGATAAAATGATATTGATACAACCCCCAATCTTATTCAGATTTCTTTGGTTATATTTGTATTGATCTGTTACCGTTGTTAGTTGCCATTGAGTGAATTCCACCTCATGGTGGCCACATGTCTTGCCGAGTAGAACTGCTCCATAGGATTTTCTTGGTTGTGATCTTTATCCTTTTCATTATTCACCATACACGTAGCGACCACTTACTTTTTTTATCCTCTGGGGTTTATTAGGAAGGCACCCTGGTGGTGCAGTGGTTAAGCACTCTGCTGCTAACTGAAAGGTTGGTGGTTTGAACCTCCCAGTGGCTCCACAGGATAAAGTGTGGCAGTGTGCTTCCATGACGATATCAGCTTTGGAAACCCCGTGGGGCAATTCTATTCTGCCCTATAGGGTCATTATGAGTCAGATATGACTTGACAGCAGTGGGCTTGGTTTTGGTTTGGTTGGGGTTTATTGGGAAGCTGCTTTCCCACTGACAGTGTGTGCTGCCCCAAGGCAGGGGCCGTTATCATTGTTTGAAACTGATGAAATGGGCATGCACCGCAAATTACTGTTTTTAAAGGGTGTTGTATAAGGAAATGTTGAATCAATTTTTTTTAGGTAAAATGTGGATTTTGAAAACATTTTAAGTGGTACACATATGTACCTCTGGACTTCAAATGTAGAATTAGGGGTATGCATATGTACCACTGTATTCTGAGGGTAGAATTGTGGGAGGGGCAGGAAAAAAATATCCATACTACCTACCAAAAATTTAGACACATTCAGTGATTCAGCACGTTTCCATTAATTAAAACACATGGTATCAACAAAAAATTCAAAGGAGAAAATAATTGGGTATTGAAAGGATAATGGAAGTAGATTGCCAGAACTTTTTTTCATGGTACCACTGGACAGGTTTTGATCACTAACCTTTAGGTTAGCAGTCAAGCACTAGTTTTTATGGGTATGTATTTGTTGTTGTTAGCTGCCATGGAGTCAATTCCAACTCACAGTGACCCTAAGTATTCAAAGTAGAATTGATCCATGGGGTATTCAAGGTCGTCACATTTCAGAAGTAGATTGCCAGGTCTATCTCTGAGGCATCTCTGGATGGGTCTGAACCACGAATTTTTCTGCTAGTAGTTGAGTGCTTCGGTGTATTTACTTCTGGGAATTCTATCATATGTTCAACTACTCACCACCACTGTCAAGATGCAGAAGAGTTCCACCACACAAGGATCTGCCATGTTTCCCTTTCATCGCCTCATACGTCTACCTCCTACCTAGACCCACCCTATCCTTAACGTCTTGGCAACCACTAATCTGTTCTTCATTTCTATAATTCTGTCCTTTTAAGAATGTTATGTAAAGGAAATCATACAGTATAGAAACTTTGGAGATTGACTTTTTTTCTTTCAGCGTAAGTCCCTAGACTGTTATCCACGTTGTTCTGCGTTACAATAGTCCATTCCTCACCATTTGTTTAACCTTCACTTATTGAAAGGCATTTATGCTCTTCTGGCTTTTGGCTATTATAAATAAAGCTGCTATGGAAATTCTTGTACAGATTTTTGAGTGATCATAACATTCCATTTCTCTGGGATAAATGCCTAAGACTGTAATTTTTTGAGTCATATGGTAATTGCATATTAATTTTATAAGAAATTGACAAACTGTTTTCCAGAATGACTGTTCGATTTTACATTACCACCAGTCATTACAAGTAATCTAGTTTCTCCACATTCTCCTGCTTTTTTTTAAGTTTCATAGTTTCACATTTTACATGACTCACTTTAAATTAATTTATATATAAGGTATGAACTTTAGGTCAATGCCCATTTTGTGTTTGTGCATGTGCTTATGAGTGTCCAACTACTAAATATCATTTGACAAGAAGGCTGTTCTACCTTCATTATATTACTTTTACACTTGTATAAAAAATCATATATATTTACTGATGGTTTCTCGATTGTGTTCCATTTATCTGTATTGGCCTACTTAAATCTTGCAATTATTAATGAGTTAGTTTGGTATTTTGTTTCTTTCTATGAGTTTGTCCATTTCTGCGAAGTTTTCTAATTTGTTAAGATAGAGTTGTTCAGATTGTTGTTGTTGTGTGCTGTTGAGTAGATTCTAATTCATAGCAACCCTATAGCACAGAGTAGAACTGCCCCATAGGGTTTCCAAGGAGCAGCTGGTAAATTCGAACTGCCAACCTTTTGGTTAGCAGCCTAAGCTCTTAATCACTTCTCCACCAGGGCTCCTAAAGTTGTTCAAAATATTCCCTTATGATCTTTTTTATTTCTGTAAGGTTGGTGGTGATTTAAAACCATTCTTGATTTTAGTAATTTGAGTCCTGTCTCTTATTTTCTTGTCAGTCTAATTAAAGGTTTTACAATATTTTGATCATTCAAAGAATTGATTTTTGGTCATTGATTTTTTATTGGTTTTCTATCCTGTGTTTTATTTCCAACCTAATCTCTATTATTCTTTTCATCTGTTTGCTTTTCTCCTTTTCTCTTCCTCTTCTAGTTTTTTTTTATTTTAAGGCGGAGGTTAGATTGTTATCTTGATGCATTATATATATATACATACACATATACATGTATAAAACCCAACAACCCAGTGCCGTCGAGTTGATTCCGACTCATAGCGACCCTAGAGGACAGAGTAGAACTGCCCCATAGAGTTTCCTATGAGCCCTGGTGGTGTAGTGGTTAAGAGTTCAGTTGCTAACCAAAAGGTTGCTAGTTTGAATCCACAAGTCTTTCCTTGGAAACATAGGGGACAGTTTTCCTCTGTCTTATAGGGTTACTATGAGTTGCTATGAGTTGGAATCAACTCGAAGGCAATGGGTTTATATATGTGTGTGTGTGTTTTGTTGTTGTTGTTAAATGCTGTTTTTTGGTTCTGATTCATAGTGAGCCTATTTACAACAGAAGGAAACACTACCTGGTCCTGTGTCATCCTCACAATCATTGCTGTGCTAGAGACCATTGTTGCAGCTATTGAGTCAATCCATCTCCTTGAGGGTCTTCCTCTTTTTTGCTAACCCTCTAACAAGCATTATGACATTCTCCAAGTACTGGTGCCTCCTGATAACATGTCCAAAACATGTGAGTTGAAGTCTAGCCATCCTTGCTTCCATGAAGCAGTCTTGGCTGTATTTCTTCCAAGACAGACTTGTTTGTTCTTCTGGTGGCACATAGTATATTCAATATTCTTTGCCAACATCATAATTCAAAGGCATCAATTATTCTTTAATATTTCCTATTCATTCTCCAGCTTTCACATGCACATGAGACAATTGAAAATTGGGTCAGGTGCACCTTAGTCCTCAAAGTGACATCTTTGCTTTTTAACACTTTAAGTAGGTCTTTTGCAGCAGATTTGCCCAAGACAATATGTTGTTTGATTCTGACTGCTGCTTCCATGGGCTGTTGATTGTGAATCCCAGTAAAATGAAATCCTTGTAACCTCAGCATTGGTTTAAAATCAAGAAAGGTACATCCTTTCACCATACTTATTCATTCTGTATGCTGAGCAAATAATCTGAGGAGCTGGACTATATGAAGAAGAATGTGGCATCAGGGCTGGTGGAAGACTCATTAACAACCTGTGATATTCAGATGACACAACCTTCCTTGCTGAAAATGAGGAGGACTTGAAGTACTTACTGATGAAGATCAAAGACCACAGCCTTCAGGATGGATTACACCTCAACACGTAGAAAACAAAAATCCTTACTGCTGGACCAATAAGCAAGACATGATAAATGGAGAAAAGATTGACATTGTCAAGGATTTCATTTTACTCTGTTCCAAAATCAACACCTATGCAGGCAGCAGTAAGGAAATCAAATGATGTATTGCATTGGGCAAATCTGCTGCAAAAGACCTCTTTAAAGTGTTAAAAAAAAAAAACACAAAGATGTCACTTGAGGACTAAGCTGTGCCTGACCCAAGTCATGATATTTTCAATTACCTCATATGCTTTCAAAAGCTGGACAATGAATAATGAAAACTGAAGATGAATTGATGCCTTTGTATTATGGTTTTGTCAAAAAATATTGACTATACTATGAACTGCTAGGATGACAAATCTGTCTTCAAAGAAATACAGCCAAACTGAGCCAGGAGCCTTCCACCTGGCTTGCAGATCTTGGAATTCACCGGCTCCCACAACCTGCCTAACCTGCCAGATTTGAATTCATTAGCCCCTGAAACCAGGTAAGTCAGGAGAAGCATCCAGCGAGACACCTGACCTATGGACCAGGGATTTAACAGGCTCCAAAACTGTGCAAGCTATTTCCTTGAGATAAATCTCTTTCTATATATTTACATATATATATATATATACACTTCATTGATTTTATTCTTTTAGAGACCTCAGTCTATGACAGGATCAGAACAGGATATTATGAACAAATGTATACCAACAAACTAGGTAACATATACGAAATTGACAAGTTTCTATAAACACATAATCTGACAAAACTGAATCAAGAAAAAATAGAAAATCTCAACAGACCCATGAAAAGTGAAGAGACTGAATAGTAACCAATCTACTAAAAAAAAAGAAAAAAAAAGTTCTGAACCAGATGAATTTATTGGAAAATTCTACCAAACATTTAAAGAAGAATTGACACCAGTTCTCCTCAAACTCTTCCAAAAAGTAGAGCATGAAGGAACATTCCCTAACTTATTCTATGAGGACAGCATTACCCTGATACCAAAGACTGACAAAGATACCACAAGAAAACAACAGACCAGTATCTTCTATGAATATACATGCTAAAATTCTCAGCAAAATACTAGCCAACAAAATCTAACAGCACATTAAATAAATTATACATCATAATAAAGTAGAATTTATTCCAGAAATGTAAGGTTGGTTTAACATTAGAAAATCAGTCAATGTAATCAATGTAATACAACATATTAATAGAACAAATGAAAAACAAAACAAACAACAACAACAAAAAAAAAACAGGATTATCTCAATTGATGACGAAAAGACATTTGGGAAATCTACCACCCTTTCCTGATAAAAAGTCTCAACAAAATAGAAATAAAAGGAAAATTCCTTAACATGATTAAGGGCATTTACAAAAAACCAACAGCTAACGTTACATTCAGTGGAGAAAAATTGAGAGCACTCCCCTAGAAAATAAGAACAAGATACCACTCCTATTCAATATTGTACTTGAAGACCTAGCCGGGGAAATAAGGTAAAACTCTCTCTATTCACAGATGACATGATTCTACATATAGAAAATCTGAAAGAATCTACTAACAAGCTTCTAGAAGTAATTGAGGAATCTAGCAAAGTTGCAGGATACAAAATCAGCACACAAAAATCATTCGTGTATCTATACACCATCAGTGAGAAATCTGAAAACGAGGTTAAAGGAAAAAACTCCATTTACACAGTATGCAACAGAATAAAATATCTAGAAATAAGTTTACTTAGGAATATGAAAGACTTATGGAATTAAAATTATTAAACACTGTTGCAAGAGACTAAAGAAAACCTAAATAGATGGAAAGACATTCAGTGCTCCTGGATTAGAAGACTTAACATAGTCAAAGCGATCTACAGATATAATGCAATCCCAATCAAAATTCCAACAGCATTCTTTACAGAAATGGAAAAACATATCTTCAGTTTTATATAGAAAGATAAGATATCCCAAATAGCCAAAGCAATTTTGATGAAGAACAAAGTAAGAAACCTTACACTTCCCAACTTCAAAACATATTACAAAGCTACAGTAATCAAAACAACCTGGTTTAATGATAGACACAGACCAATAGAATAGAAACGAAAGTCCAGAAATAAATCCAAGCATCTACAGTCAATTGAATTTCAATAAGGGAGCCAAATCCATTCAATGGGAAAGGAACACTCTCTTGCATAAATGTTGCTGGCAAAACTGGATTTCCACATGCAGAAAAAAGAAGCAAGATCAATATCTCATGCCATACACAAAAACTAATTAAAAACTTATCAAGAACCTAAAGGTTAAATCTAAAAACATAAAGTTCTTGGATAAAAATGTAGGAACAAAGCTTTGGGACCTAATTATTTTCAAACACAACAAATGCACAAGCAAAAGAAGACAAAATCGATAATTTGTACCTCACAAAAATTAAATATTTAAATTCATCAAAAGGATTTATCAAAAAGTAAAGAGACAATCTACAGACTGAGAAAAAAATCTTTAGGAATGATACAACCAACAAGGGTCTAACATCTAAAATACGTAGAAAAGCTCTACTACTTAACAAGAAAAAGACAAACCAATCAAAATTGGGCAAAGGACAAGAATAGAGATGTCACCAAAAAAAACTTTCAAATGGTCAACAAACACATGTAAGACGCTCAACATTGTTAGGCATCAAAAAAATGCAAACCAAAACCACAATAAGGTAACATTTCACTCTCACTAGGATGTCTAAGAAGCCCTGGTGATGCAGTGGTTAAGACATTTGCTGCTAACAAGAAGTTGGCAGTATGAGTCCACCAGCCACTCCTTGGAAACCCTATGAGGCAGTTCTGCCTTGTACTGTAGGGCTGCTATGAGTCAGAATGGACCTGATGGCAACGAGTTTGATTTTTTGAAGATTAAAGAAAAAAATAATGAAAAAATGTTGGAGGGGATGTGGGAAAATTGGTAGCCATATTCATTACTGGTGGGAATGCACAATTGTACAGCCATTGTAGAAAATAGCCTGGTGGTTCCTTCTAAAATCCAGCAATTCCACTCCTAGGTATATATCCTGGGGGTCTAATAGAAGTGAAAAGGACAGACATATGCACACCTATGCTCACTTCAGTGCTATTCATGATAGCAAAAAGATGGAAACAGCCTAGGTTTCCCATAATATAATTTTGTTTACATATTTTTACATGTAGGTCTTGTACATCTTGCTTCATTTTTCCTTTGAATATTTTTTTAAAGCATTTTAGAGAATTCTTATTTTCACAGTGCCTATTGCTTAAATTTTTTTTTTTTTATTGCTGCTATATACAAATGCCACTCACTAGGATAAATTAATCTTACATCTGCCAACTTGTCTAAAGTTTCTTATTAATTGTAACAACTGAAGATTGTTTGAGATTTTGAATATAGACAATGACCTCATAGCCAGGTAATGACAGCATTTATTCACCCATTTCATTCTTCGTGATGGTGATACCATCTGTTACTGAGTAGAACTGCTCCGTAAGTTTTTCTTGGATCTGCGATCTTTATAGAAGCAGATCTCCAGGCCTTTCTCCCACTGTGCCACTTAATGGATTTAAACATTTAGGTTAAGAAAAAGAAAAAAAAATTTTTTTTTTAAAACATTTAGGTTAGTCCAGTGCAAACCGTATGCACCATCCCGGGACTTTGTGCATTATTAATTTTTTTATGTGTCGAGGACACAGGGATTATGTCAAAAACAAGTATTGATATTAAGTATTGTTAAGAGTGTGAATTTACATGTGTGTTTTTTAAAATTTTTGTCTCTCCATTAATATTTGTCCTAGCTCTTTTTGAAAATATACTTTTATCTGATTGAGAAAGTTCCTTTTCATTTCTAGACTAATTTTTTTTAAGTTGTGGTTTCCTTATCACATATTATTTAGTTCTACTTTTTGTTTCATGAAATGTGATTGCATTTCATCAAATTATTATATTTTACATTTAATGAGATGGTTGTATGGCTTTTCTCAAATTTCTTAAGGTGGCTAATTTCACTGACAGATTTTCTAATGTTGAACAAACTTCCCTTTCTTGTAATAAACCCAGTGAGTTCATAGTGTATAATTTTAAAAAAAATAAGTAAGTCACTGGATTCCCTTTTCTAATTTTTACTCAATCACTTCGATTTATGTATTTGAGTAAAATTGGCATGTGTATTTTTTTCTTTCTTATGTTTTCTTTCTCTGGTTTTCCTATTCCAATTACATTAACCACATACAAACAGAATACTAAACTCTGATGTTTTCTCTCTTCTTGTGTAAGATTGAAATGATCTGTTTGTTACGTAATTAGCAGAATTTTCAGGTTTACCTATCATGGTCTATGTTCATATTTCTTTTTTTTTAAGTACAATTCAGTGTGTTTTAGTATATTCACATCATTGTACAACTATCACCACCATGTAATTCCACAATAGTTTTGTTACCTCTAAAAGAAACCCATACCAATTAGCAGTTATTCTCCATTCCTCCTGTAATTTCTCTCTTGAGTTCTTTAATGGTTTGATTATCTTTTTTTTTTAATTGTACTTTAAGTGAAAGTTTACAGCTCATGTCAGTTTCTCATACAAAAATTTACACACACTGCTATACGACCCCAGCTGCTCTCCCTACAATTGACAGCACACTCCTCCTTTCTACCCTGGATTTCCCATGTCCATTCAACCAGCTCCTGTCCCTTTCTGCCTTCTCATCTCACCTCCGGACAGAAGCTGCCCATTTAGTCTCAAGTATCTACTTGAATTAAGAATCACACTCTCCAAGAGTAAAATTTTATGTCATATACTCCAGTCCAACCTTTGTCTGAAGAGTTGGCTTTGGGGATGGTTTTGGTTCTGGATCAACAGTGGCCAGGGGCCATGTCTTCCAGAGTTTCTTCAGTCTCAGTCAAACCATTCAGTCTGGTGTTTTTACTAGAATTTGAGTTCTGCACCCCATATTTCTTCTGCTCCATCAGGGACCCTTTGTTGTATTCCCTGAAAGGGTGGTCATTCATGGTAACCAGGCACAACCTAGTTCTTCTGGTCTCAGGCTGATGGAGTCTGATTTCTGTGGCCCTTTCTGTCTCTTGGGCTAATATTTTCCTTGTGTCTTTGGGGTTCTTCATCCTCCTTTGCTCCAGGGGGTTTAGGACCAATGGATGTGTCTTAGATGGCTGCTTGATAGCTTTTAAGACCCCAGATGCCACTCACCAAATGGGGTGCACAACATTTTCTTAATAAACTTTGTTATGCCGATTGATCTAGATGTCCCCTGAAACCATGGTCCCCAGACCTCCACCCTTTCTACTCTGTACCTCAAGTGTTTGGTTGTATTCAGGAAACTTCTTAGTTTTTGGTTTAGCTTGGTTGTGCTAACTTTCCCTGTATTGTGTGTTGCCCTTCCCTTCACCTAATATAATTCTTGTCTACTTTTTTTTTTTTAATCTAGTTAGTGAATACTCCTCTCCCTCTCTCCCCACCCTCGTAACCATCAAATAATATTTTCTTCTGTGTTTAAACCTTTTCTTCAGCTCTTATAATACTGGTCTCATACAATATTTTTCCTTTTGCAACTAATTTCACTCAGCATAATGCCTTCCAGATTCATCCATGTTATGAGATGCTTCGCAGGTTCATCCTTGTTCTTTATCATTGCCTAGTATTCCATTGTGTGAATATACCGTGATTGGTTTATCCATTTGTACATTCGTGGGCAGCTAGGTCATTTCCATCTTTTTGCTATAATGAACAGTGCTGCAATGAACATGGCTGTGTGTGTATCTATTCATGTGATGGCTTATTCCTCTAGGATATATTCCAAAGAGGAGGATTGCTGGATAGTATGGCACTTCTATTTGTAGTTTTTAAGGAAGTGCCAAATCAGTTTCCAAAGTGGTTGTACCATTTTACATTCCCACCAGCAGTGCATAAGTGTTCCAGTTTCTCCACAACCTTTCCAACATTTATTATTTTGTGTTCCTTGGATTAATGCTTTGTTGGAGTGAGGTGGTGTCTCATTGTAGTTTTGATTTGCATTTCTCTAATTGCTGTTTTTTTTTTTTAAATGGCTAATGAACCTGAGCATTTCCTCATGTATCTGTTAGCTGCCTGAATGTCTTCTTTGGTGAATTGCCTGTTCATATCTTTTGCCCATTTTTTTTTTTTAAATCTTTTGCCCATTTTTCGATTGGGTTATTTGTCTTTTTGTTGTTGAGGTTTTGCAGTATCTTGTAGATTTTAGAGATTAGACACTGATTGGATATGTTGTCGCCTCAATTTTTTCCCAGTCTGTAGGTTGTCTTTTTACTCTTTTTGTGAAGGCTTTGGATGAGCATAGGTGTCTGATTTTTAGGAGCTCCCAGTTATCTAGTTTCTCTGCTGGTGTTTGTGCATTGTTAGTAATATTTTGTATAATGTTTATGCCATGTATTAGGGCTCCTAGGATTGTCCCTAATTTTTCTTCTCTGATTTTTATCATTTTAAATTTTATATTTAGATCTTTGATCCCTTTTGAGTTAGTTTTTGTGCGTGGTGTGAGGTATGGGTCTTTTTTTTTTTTTCTGTAGATAGATATCCAGTTATGCCAGCACCATTTGTTAAAAAGACTGTCCTTTCCCCATTTAAAGGACTTTGGGCCTTTGTCAAATATCAGCTGCTCATATGTGGGTGGATTTACATCTGGATTCTCAGTTCTTTTCCATTCGTCTATGTATCTGTTGTTGTACCAGGACCAGGCTGCTTTGACTACCAAGGTGGTATAATAGGTTCTAAAATCAGGTAGTGTGAGGCCTCCCCTTTGTTTGTTCTTCCTTTTCAGTAATGCTTTACTTATCCGGGGCCTCTTTCCTTTCCATATGAAATTAGAGATTTGTTTCTCCATCTCATTAAAAAATGTAATTGTAATTTGGTTTCGGATTACATTGTATTTATAGATCACTTTGGGTAGAATAGATATTTTCATGATGTTGAGTCCACCTATCCATAAGCATTGTATGTTTTTCCATTTATGTAGATCTCTTTTGGTTTCTTGCAGTGGTGTCTTGTAATTTTCTTTGTATAGGTCTTTTACATCTCTGGTTAGATTTATTCCTAAATATTTTATCTTCTCAGGGGCTATTGTAAATGGTATTGATTTGGTGATTTCCTCTTTGAGGCTCTTTTTGTCAATGTAGAAGAATCCAACTGATTTTTGTATGTTTATCTTGTATCTTGATACTCTGCTGAACTCTTAGTTTCAGTAGCTTTCTAGTGGATTCTTTAGGTTTTTCTGTGTATAGAATCATATCATCTGCAAATAGAGATACTTCTTCCTTATCAATTTGGATGCCCTTTATTTCTTTTTTGAGCCTAATTGCTCTGGCTAGTACCTCCAGTACAATGTTGAATAAGAGTGGTGGTAAAAGGCATCCTTGTCTGGCTCCTGTTCTCAAAGGGGCAGCAGATGACAATTCCTGCAAGTTATCTAATAGAGACCAGCAGTTTAGGTTTGGACTTTTTGTAAATGGCAATGCAGAGAGACTAGTTTACTTAAAAACCAAGATGACCAGCCGACCTGAGCAACAGGAATTGATTTTAGCTGGGGACAATAAATATATAAAGTTTCTGAACAACCCTTTAACTCAGAAAAGAACACTTGTCAGTATAAACCTAATGAACTCCTAGAGCCTACTACATCAGAAGTTACTGAGCTCTCCTAACCGTTTTGATTTTTTTTTAAGTGACGTTAGCTAAAATATACTTAATAACTTATTTGCAATTAATTATGAAATCTACATGGTGTGGTATGTAGTTGATTATTTTTTGCTTTAGCACTATGAATGAAATATGAATAAACTATTGCAGGCAAGAGGAAGAATTTTTAAAAATGACACTACAATACTTATTCCTTTACATTGTGTTCTGGCTTAGTAAAGCATATGCTCCAGTAGTGTTTGTAGAGTAAATTTAAACATTGCATATAAAGGTTTATAGAAAGATTTATTAAATATGATTATCATCATTTCATCTGGGATCTAGGGATTAGAGAAACCTAAGTATGCTTAGATTTGAAATGTACTTTTAGGGTGAAAAAAGTAGATGACACTTTCTTCCACTCAGCAGCAGATTCCCTTTTTACTTTTGTTGTTATTGCTAATAGGTGCTGTCAAGACGGTTTCAACTCATAGACTCCACGTACAGCAGAATGAAACACTGCCCAGTCCTGTGCCATACTCATTACCCTTGTTATGCTTGAGCGCATTGTTGCAGCCATTCATTGAGGGTCTTCCACAATTTCACTGACCTCTCCACTTTACCAAGTGTGATGTCCTTGTCCAGGGACTTGTCCTGATAATATACCCAAAGTATGTGAGACGAAGTCTCATCATCCTCGCTTCTAGGGATCATTCTGGCTGTACTTCGTCCAAACCAGATTTGCTCTTACTTTTGGCAGACCATGGTATTTCAGTATTCTTCACCAACACCACAACTCAAAGGTGTCAATTTTTCTTCGGTCTTCCTTATTCGTTGTCCAGCTTTCACATGCATATGAGGCCACTGAAAACACCATGGCTTGTGTCAGATGCACCTTAGTCCTCAAAGTGACATCTTTGCTTTTTAACACTTTAAAGAGGCCTTTTGCAGATTTGCCCAGTGCAATGCATTAAACAATGTCTTTCTTTCTTTTTTTTTTTTAAATTGTGTTTTAGGTGACAGTTTATAGCTCAAGTTAATTTATCGTACAAAAATTTGTACACATATTGTTATGTGACAGTAGTTGCATTCCCTATGACAGCTCACTCTCCCTTTCCATTCTGGGTTTCCCATGTGCATTCATCCAGCTCCTCCCCCTTCCTGCCTTCTCATTCTGCCTCCAGACAGGAGCCGGCCATTTGATCTGCTTGAACTAAGAAGCACACTCTTCACGAGTATTATTTTATGCTTCATAGTCCAGTCTAATCTTTGTTTGAAGAGTAGGCTTTGGGAGTGGTTTTGGTTCTGGGTTAACAGAGTCCCGGAGCCATGGCTTCGGGAGTTCCTCTGGACTCACCTTAACATTAAGTCTGGTATTTTCACATGAATTTGAATTCTGCTCCACACTTTTCTCCTGCTCTGTCAGGGACTCTGATGTGTTCCCTGTCAGGGCAATCATTGGTGGTAGCTGGGCATCATCTAGTTCTTCTGGTCTCAGGCTAATGGAGCCTCTGGTTTATGTGGCTGTTCTGTATTTTAAGTTAATATTTCCTTGTGTCTTCGGTGTTCTTCATTCTCCTTTGCTCCAGGTGGGTTGGGACCAATTGATGAATCTTACAGGCCACTCACAAGCTTTTAAGACCCCAGACTCCACTCACCAAAGTGAGATGCACAACATAGTTTTAATATACTTTGTTATGTCAGTTGACCTAGATGTCCCCTGAAACCACGGTCCCCAGACACCAACACCTGTGTCCCCCAAAATGTTTGATTGTGTTCAAGGAACTTCTCAGCTTTTTGATTAGTCCAGTTGTACTGACTTCCCCTGTATTGTGTGTTGTCTTTCCCTTCACCTAAGATAATTCTTATCTACTCTGTCCCCATCCTTGTAACCATCAAAGAATATTTTCTTCTGTGTTTAAACCTTTTCTTGAGTTCTAATAATAGCAGTGTCATATAATATTTGTCCTTTTGCAACGGACTAATTTCACTCAGCATAATGCCCTCCAGATTCATCCATGTTATGAGATGTTTCACAGACTCATCCTTGTTCTTTATTGTTATACAGTATTTCATTGTATGTATGTAGCATAATTTGTTTATACATTCGTTCATTGATGGGCACCGAGGTTGATTCCATCTTTTTGCTATTGGGAACAGTGCTACAATGAACATGGGTGTGCATATATCTATTCGTGTGATGGCTCTTACTTCTCTAGGATATATTCCAAGAAGTGAGACTGCTCCATTTCCAAAGTGGTTGTGCCATTTTACATTCCCACTAGCAGTGCATAAGTGTTCCAGTCTCTCCATAACCTCTCCAACATTTATTATTTCGTGTTTTTTTGGATCGTGAGATGGTATCTAACTGAAGTTTTCATTTATATTTCTCAAATGACTAATGATAGTGAGCATTTCCTTATGTAGCTGTTGGTCATCTGAATGTCTTCTTTGGTGAAGTGCCTGTTCACATCCTTTGCCCATTTTTTAAATTGGGTTATTTGTCTTTTTGTTGTTGAGATTTTGCAGTATCTTGTAGATTTTACAGATTAGATGCTAATTGGATTTGTCACAGCCCAAATTTTTTTCCCAGTCTGTAGATTGTCTTTTTACTCTTTTGGTGAAGTCTTTTTGATGAGAAGAGTGTTTGATTTTTAGGAGCTCCCAGTTATCTAATTTCTTTTCTGATGTTTGTGTAATGTTAGTTATGGTTTGCATTCTGTTTAAGCTGTGTATTAAGGCTCCTAGCATTGTCCTTATTTTTTCTTCCAAGATCTTTATTGTTCTAGATTTATATTTAGGTCTTTGATACATTTTGAGTTAATTTTTGTGCATGGTGTGAGGTATGGGTCTTCTTTCATTTTTTGCAGATGGATATCCAGTTATGCCAGCACCATTTGTTAAAGACACTGGCTTTTCACTAATCAACAGACTGTAGGCCTTTGTCAAATGTCAACTGCTGATAAAAAAAAAAAAATTTTTAACTTTTTTTTAACTGCTGATAGGTGGATGAATTTACATCTGGATTCTCAATTCTGTTCCACTGGTTCTATGTATCTATTGTTGTACCAGTACCAGTCTGTTTTGACTACCTTGGCGGTATAATAGTGTCATGGATTCAATTATGTTCTCCCCCAAACTGTGTGTATTCACTTGGTTAGGCCATGATCCCCAGTATTCTGTGGTTGTCCTCGATTTCGTGATTGTAATTTTATGTTGACAGTATTAGGGTGGGATTGTAACACCACCCTTACTCAGATCCAATGTAAAGGGAGTTTCCCTGGGGTGTGGCCTGCATCACCTTTTATCTCTCAATAGGTAAAAGGAAAGGGAAGCAAGCAGAGAGTTGGGGACCTCATACAACCAAGACAGCGGCACTGGGAGCAGAGCGCATCCTTTGGACGTGGGGTCCCTGTGCCTGAGAAACTTCTCGACCAGGGAAGATTGAGGACAAGGACCTTCTTCCAGAGCTGACAGACAGAGAAAAAGCCTTCACCTGGAGCCAACGACCAGAATTTGGACTTGTAACCTACTAGACTGTGAGAAAATAAATTTCTCTTTGTTAAAGCCATCCACTAACGGTATCTCAGTTATGGCAGCACTAGATGAGTAAGACAAATAGGTTCTAAACTCAGGTAGTGTGAGGCCTACCACTTTGTTCTTCTTCAGTAATGCTTTATCTGGGACCTCTCCCCTTTCCATATGAAGTTGGTGATTTGTTTCTCCAACTCATTAAAAAATATTGTTCGAATTTGGATTGGGTTTGCATTGTATCTGTAGACCGCTTTGGGTAGAACTGACATTTTCACAATTTTGAGACTTACTGTCCATGAGCAAAGTATGTGTTTCCACTTATGTAGGTCTCTTTTGGTTTCTTGCAATAGTGTCTTGTAATTTTCTTTGTATAGGTCTTTTACATCTCTGATTAGGTTTATTTATAAGTATTTTATCTTCTTGGGGGCTACTGTAAATGGTATTGATTTGACAATTTCCTTTTCAACATTCCCTTTGTTGGTGTAGAGGAATCCAACTGACTTTTGTATGTTTATGTTGTATGCTGAAATTATCTATTAGTTCCAGTAGTTTCCTTGTGGATTCTTTCGGATTTTCTGTGTATAAGATCATATTAACTGCGAGTAAGGATACTTTTATTTCTTCCTGACCAATTTGGATGCCCTTTCTTTTTCTTGCCTTATTGCTCTGGCTAGGATCTCGAACACAATGTTGAATAAGAGTGGTCATAAAGGGTATCCTTGTCTGGTCCCCATTCTCAAGGGGAATGATTTCAGACTCACTCCATTTGGGATGATGTTGGCTATGGGCTTTGTATAAATGTCCTTTATTATGTTGAGGAATTTCCCATCTATTCCTATTTTGCTGAGACTTATCATGAATGGGTATTGGACTTTGTCAAAAGTCTTTTCTGCATCAATTGATAAGATCATGTGGTTCTTGTCTTTTGTATTATTTATGTGATTGATGACACTGATTGTTTTTCTAACATTGAACATCCCTGCATACTTGGTATGAATCCCACTTGGTCATGGTAAATTATTTTTTGATGTATTCTTGAAATATATCTGCTAGAATTTTGTTGAGGACTTTTGCTGGTTTCATAGAATGCATTCGGGAGTATTCCATCCTTTCAGTGCTCTGAAATACCTTTAGTAATAGTCGTGTTAACTCTTCTCTGAAAGTTTGGCAGAATTCTCCAGTGAAGCTGTCAGGACCAGGGCTTTTTTTTGGGGGGGTGTTCCTAATCTCCTCAATCCCTTCTTTTGTTATAGGTTTATGTAGTTTTTCTGCCTTGGTTTGTGTTAGTTTAGGTAGGTGACATGTTTCTAGGAATTTGTCCATTTCCTCTAGGTTTTCAAATTTGTGGGAGTACAATTTTTCATAGTATTCTGTTATGATTCTTTTAATTTCAGTCAGGTCTATTGTAATATTGCCCATCTCATTTTTTATTAGGGTTACTTACTTCCTCTCCTTTTTTTGTTTTGTCAGTTTATTGATTTTGTTGATCTTTTTGAAGAACCAGCTTTTGATCTTGTTGACTCTTTCAATTGTTTTCCTATTTTGTACTTCATTTAATTCTGCTCTAATTTTTATTATTTGCTATCTTCTGGTGCCCGAGGGCTTCTTTTGCTGCTTTCTTTCTATACTTGTTTGAGTAACAGTGTTAATGTTTTGATTTTGGCTCTTTTTTGTTTTTTGGATGTGTGCATTTATTGCTATAAATTGACACCTGAGCACTGCTTTCTTTGTGTCCCAAAGGTTCTAGTAAGATGTGTTTTCATTGTCATTTGATTCTATGAATTTCTTTATTCCGTCTTGATTTATTCTATAACCTAGTAGTTTTTGAGTAAGGTGTTGTTCAGTTTTCATGTGTTTGATTTTTTTTCCTTGCCTTCTCTACTATTGATTTCTACTTTTATGACTATATGGTCAGAAAAGATGCTATGCAATATTTCAATGCTTTGGATTCTATTAAGCCTTGCTTTGTGGCCTAATATGTGGTCTATTCCAGAGAATGTTCCATGTGCGTCAGAAAAGAGAATACACTTAGCTGCTGTTGGGTGGAGTGTTCTGTATATCTTTATGAGATCAATTTGGTTGATTGTGGCACTTAGATCTTCCGTGTCTTTATTGAACTTCTTTCTAGATGTTCTGTCCTTCACTGAAAGTGGTATGTTGAAGTCTCCAACTATTATTTTAGATTTGTCTATTTCTCCTTTCAATACTGTTAGAGTTTGTTTTGTGTATTTTGGAGCTCTGTTATTGGGTGCATATATATTTATTATGGTTATTTCCTCCCAGCGTATTGACATTTAACCATTATGTAGTGCCTTTCCTTATCCTTTGTGGTGGATTTTACTTCAATGTCTATTTTGTCAGTGATTAATATTGCCACTCCTGCTCTTTTTTGATTGTGTTTGCTTGATATATATTTTTTTTTCCATCCTTTGAGTTTTCGTTTGTGTCTTTGAGTCTAAGGTGTGTCGCTTTTCAGCAGCATATAGAAGGATTGTGTTTTTTTGTCCATTCTACCACTCTCTATTGGTGCGTTTAGTCCACTTACATTCAGTGTAATTATTGATAGTTATGAGTTTAGTGCTGTCATTTTGATGTATTTTATTGTGGTTGTTGTTGTGTTGACAGTTTCTTTGTTCCACTTAATTTTCTGCATTGAATCATTTTTCTTTATGCATCTTCTTTTCATCTTTTTCATTGTTGTTGATTTTGTATTTGCTGGATCTCTGTTTTTCTTCTTTTTCATTTTGATGTGTAGATTTGTTAAAGTTTATCTCTGTTTTTCTAGGTTTAAACCACTCTTTTATTTCTGATATTGCCTTAACTTCCCTCCATATGAAAGTTCTGTGAATACACTAGTTCCTCTTTTTTGTTTTAATGTTCTCGTATTTTATATACTGACTTCTCTGTTTCACTATTTTCAGTGTTTTAGCTTTGGCTTATTTTTGAGACTTCCTCATCTAGGTTGATATTTGGGTGCTCTGTCCTGTGTCCTAGTCTTGGGTTATTATCTGACATTATTGGTTCTCTAGCCAAAGGACTCCTTTTAGTATTTCTTCTAATTCTGGTTTGGTTTTTACAAGTTCCCTAAACTTCTGTTTATCTGGAAATGTCCTAATTTTGTTTTCATATTTCAGAGACAATTTTGCTGGATATATAATTCTTGGTTGGCAATATTTTTCCTTCAAGGCTTTATATATGTCATCCCACTGCCTTCTTGCCTACATGGTTTCTGCTGAGTACTCAGAAGTTTGTTGTTGACTGTCCTTTGTAGGTTACTTTTCATTTATTCCTAGTCCCTTTTATAATTCTGTGTTTATCTTTGTTTTTGGCAAGTTTGATTATAATAGGTCTTGGTGACTTTCTTTTGGGATCTACCTATGCGGAATTCAATGAGCTTCTTGGATAAATATCTTCTCGTCTTTCACGATATCAGGGAAGTCTTTTTGCCAACAAATCTTCAACAATTCTTTCTGTATTTTCTGTTGTCCCTCCTCCTGTTCTGGTGCTCCAGTCACTTATATGTAGACTCTTGATAGAGTTCCACATAATTCTTAGGGTTTCTTCATTTTTTAAAATTATTTTATCAGATTTTTCCTCAAATAAATTGTTGTCAAATGCTTTATCTTCAATCTCACTAATTCTGATTTCCATTGCCTCAATTTTGTTCCTATGGCTTTCTAATGAATTGTCTATTTCTGAAATTTTATTGTTAATCTTTTGGATTTCTATTTGCTGTCTCCCTTTAGATTCTAGCAACCTATTAAATTTGTCATTCTGATCTTGTATAGCTTTCCTAAATTCCTCTATCGCTTTGTCTGTGTGTTTCTTGGCTCGTTCTGTGTTTCCTCTGACCTCCTTCCTGATCTCTTGAGGGGCTCAGTATATTAATCTTTTGAATTCTACCTCTCGTAATTCCAAGACCTTCTCTTCCTCTGGGAGGTTTCCTGGTCCTTTGTTTTGGTTGCTCGCAGGAGCCATCATGATCTGCCTCTTTATGTGATTTAATATTGACTGTTGTCTCCAAGCCATCAATAAGTTATCATATTTATTTATTTTGTGTTTGCTTACTGTGTTCTTGCTTCTTGTTTTGTTTTGATATGCCCATATAGGGTGGGCATGTAAGCTACTTTAGCTATTGTCATCTTCGAATCTCTCGTGTCCTGTCAGCAGGTGGTTAGAGCTGCTACTAGGTGTGTGAGTCCAGGAGTCTATTTACTTTTCTTGTGTGGATTCAGCTCAGGTGTCCTGGTCGTCAGTCACTGAGTTTGTGGTGCAGGTTCTCACCTACAGTCCTAGATGGGCGGAGCTACATAGAGGTGATTGCAGCAGGTACAGGCATCTAGCTGCATTAGGTGGTTATGTGCAGAGCATTGTAGGGAGCTAATGACCACCCCTGAGTGCCTAAGTCAAAGGCATGTCCCTGTCTCCTAGAGCACATACATGGGTGAGTTTTTGGGCCAGACTAAGGGCAACCAATACTATTAGCTGTAAGGACTGGGGTGCCCCATTTATTCTCAGAGCCCTGTCTTTTGATCTATGTACAGGTTGCTCATGAGCACAATTAAGTGTCCTGGAATTCCCATTCTTCACAATATTATCCATAATTTGTTATGATCCACAGTCAAATGCCTTTGCATACACAGTAAAGCACAGGTAAACAGTTTTCTGATATTCTTTACTTTC
Organism: Loxodonta africana; assembly: GCF_030014295.1. Taxonomy (NCBI): domain Eukaryota; kingdom Metazoa; phylum Chordata; class Mammalia; order Proboscidea; family Elephantidae; genus Loxodonta; species Loxodonta africana. Next base: position 1,298,278 of record NC_087355.1, read on the forward strand.
AGCCAAGGTCCATATGACATCAGCAATGATATTCCTCATTCCATGTCCTCTTCTGAATCTGCCTTGAGGTACTGCTGCAATTGCTTTTGAATGATCTTAAGCAAAATTTTACTTGCATGTGATATTGATGATATTGTTCAATAATTTCCACATTCTGCCTTTTGTTGGATCACACTTCTTTGGAATAGGCATTAATATGGATCTTTTCCAGTTGGTTGGCCAGGTAACTGTCTTCCAAATTTCTTGGCATAGACAAGCGAGTATTTCCAGTGCTGCAACCATTTGTTCGGGCATCTCAATTGGTGTCATGGATTGAAATATGTCCCCCCAAAAATATGTATCAACTTGGTTGGCCATGATTCCCAGTATTGCATGGTTGCCCTCTATTTTGTGATTGTAATTTTGTGTTGAGAGGATTAGGGTGGGATTGTAACCCCATCCTGACTCAGGTCACTCCCCTGATGCAAGGTAAAGGGAGTTTCCCTGGGGTGTGGCCTGCACCACCTTTTATCTCTCAAGCAGAGTGTTTGGGACCTTGTACCACCAAGAAAACAGTACCAGGAGCAGAGTGCATCCTTTGGACCTGGGGTCCCTGTGCCTGAGAAGCTCCTCGACCAGCAGAAGATTGAGGACAAGGACCTTCCTCCAGAACAGGCAGAAAGAAAAAGCCTTACCTGTAGCAGATGCCCTGAATTTGGACTCGTAACATACTACACTGCAAGAAAATAAATTTCTCTTTGTTAAAGCCATTCACTTGTGGTATTTCTGTTACAGCAGCACTAGATAACTAAGACAATTGGTATCCTGTCAATTCCTGGAGGCCCGTTTTTCACCACTTTCTGCAGTGCAGCTTGGACTTCTTCCTTCAGTACTGTCAGTTCTTGATCATATTCTTCCTCCTGAAATGATTGAACATCGGCCGGTTCTTTCTGGTACAGAAAGAACAAAACTCTGTGTATTCCTTCCAGCTTCTTTTGATGCTTTCTTCATCATTCAGTATTTTGCCCATAGAATCCTTCAATATCTCAATTTGAGGCTTGATTTTTTTCTTCAGTACTTTCAGCTTGAGAAATGCTGAGCATGTTCTTCCCTTTTGGTTTTCCAAGTCTTTGTACATGTCATTACGTTACTTTGTCTTCCTGAGCCACCCTTTGAAATCTTCTCTTCAGCTCTTTTACTTCATCATTTTTTCTGTTTGCTTAACTACTTAACATACAACAGCAAGCTACATTCCATTTTGGTCTTTTTTTTTTTCCTGCCTTTTTAATGGCTTCTTGCTTTTTTCATGTATAATGTCCTTGATATTATTCCACAACTCCTCTGGTTTCAATCATTAGTACTGAAAGTGTCAAATCTATTCTTGCAATGGTCTCTAAATTCAGGTGGGATATACTCAAAGTCATACTTTGGCTCTGGTGGAACTGTTCTAATTTTCTTCAGCTTTGACTTGGATTTGCATATAAGCAAATGATATTCTGTTCCACAGTCAGCCCCTGGCCTTGTTCTGACTGATGATATTGAGCTTTTCCATTGTCTCTTTTCACAGACAGTTGATTTGATTCCTGTGTATTCCATCTAATGAAGTCCACTTATACAGTTGCTGTTTATGTTGTTGAATACAGGTATTTTCAGGTCTTGCAAAATTCTATCCTGTGATCTCTGGCATTGTTTCTATCACCAAGGCCATATTTTCCAGCTACCAATCCTTCTTCTTTGTTTCCAACTTTTGCATTCCAATCACCAGTAATTATCAATGCATGCTGATTGCATGTTTCATCAATTTCAGACTGCAGAAGTATTAAAAATCTTCAATTTCTCTTAGTGTTTCGTGTTTAAAAAATCACTTTGGTTTATCTAATTAGCTCAAGTTGTTGAAACAATAGATTAGCTTCCAGCTCATAACACGTTTATAAGTAACACAAATCTACCAACTAGGAATGAGCCCACAAATTTGATGGGCTATCCTTGGGAGATATGGTGCAGGAGGCTCAGACCTCACTTGCGACAACAGATCCTGGGGAAGTACTAAAATGCTGAATGCAGGTCACTTCCTGAATTACATTGGACCTGTGATGGATACAGGTGGTTGCTCCACCTAATACCCATTCCAACCCTTGTCCTGTGTGTGTTCTTTATGGCAGAGAATGGAAAGCTGCATGCAGTCCCCACATTCCTTGAGTATGGTTTAAGTTTCATGAGTCAAGTACATTTGTGGGGAATTTTATTTTGAACTAAGTTACAGGAATAAGGAGACAAGATAAAGGTAATCCATTTGCTGAGATATATTGTAGCAAGAAATCTTTGGTGACTAATAGAGTGATAAGCAGTTAATGCAACTAATTCTTTTTAGTTTACCACTTTCCCAACTAGTTGGTTTTTCCTTTAAGACTTTTAATATTATAAATGCTTAACTACATTTACCTATAGGGCTATAGGAAGGACTGTACAGCATAGTAACAGCAAGCAACAGCAAATCTTTTTCTAGTGACTATTAAGTGCCAGGCATTCTTTCAAATGTCTTATACACACTCACTTATTAAATATTCAGGCCACCTTGTGAAGCAGGTCCCATTATTATCTCCACTTTCAAATGAGGAAACTGAGTCATAAAAAGCAAAAACAATTTTCCTAGGATCATATTCAACAAGTGTTGGAAATGGGAATTTAATTCAGGCCATTTAGCACTGAAGTCCTCTACATTTAACCACCTTGGTTAACCACTAAAATGTTTGAATCTTCTCATGAATGTTCAATAAGAAAAGCCAAGGTTTGTGACTTGGCACTACAGAAAGTAAATGACCACAGCAAAATTCTTTGACTCATTGAGTTGCAGCATTAATACATGAGAATCAGTTCCAAGATTTGGGATAAAACTTGGGAAATGTACCAAGCAGTAAAACTCCTTGTGTGGTAAGGTGAACAACTGTGATTTTTCTGTTATTATTTGAAAAGTAGCAGTTTCCATTCTGGTATTTATTAAATATTGTGTCTTCTAAATCAGAGACTCCCTTACTCATCCCTTTAGTTAATTTAGAACAACCAGAACTACACAAGAGTAGGGAGTATTGAAAGCATGTGTGACAAGAAGAGCTCAATTGATAACAGATACTAGAAAGCCAGTTTCAGGATGAAATAAGGGTAATGGAGACCAAGTAGTTCTCTGAGGAAGGAAGAAGAATAATTCATGCAACATTTAATACAGAGATTTTGCTGGTGATATTAAAGGCAGTAGCATAACAATTTATGAATAAAATTGCAAAGAATGGGAATTCCCGAACACTTGATTGTGCTCATGCAGAAGCTGTACATAGACCAAGAGGCAGTCGTTCGAACAGAACAAAGGAATACTGCATGGTATAAAGTAAGAAAATGTATGTGTCAAGGTTGTAGCCTTTCACCACACTTACTCAGATTTTATGCTGAGCAAATAATCCAAGAAACCGGACTGTATGAAGAAGAGTGTGGCATCAGGTTTGGAGAAAGACTCATCAACAACTTTCAATATGCAGATGACATAACATTGCTGTTGAAAGTGAAGAGGATTTGAAGCACTTACTGATGAAGAAAGACTATAGCCTTCAGTATGGATTATGCCTCAACATAAAGAAAACAAAAATTCTCACAGCTGGACAAATAAGTAAAACCATAATGGGAGAAAATATTGAAGTTGTAAAGAATTTTGTTTTCTTGGATACATAATCAACACCCATGGAAGCAGCAGTGAAGAAATCAAAGGACACACTGCATTGAGCAAATCTGCTGCAAAAGTCTTCTTTAAGGTGTTAAAAAGCAAAGATGTCACTTTGAGGACTAAAGTGTGTCTGACCCAAGCCATGATATTTCATTTGCCTCATATGCATGTGAAAGATTGACAATGGATAAGGAAGACCAAAAAAGAATTGATGCCTTTGAATCGCAGTGTTGGGGAAGAATACTGAATATACCATGGACTGCCAGAATAATGAACGAATCTGTCCTGGAAGAAGTACAGCCAGAATGCTCCTTAGAAGTGAGGATGACAAGACTTCATTTCACATACTTTGGGTATGCTATCAGGAGGGACTAGTCCCTGAAGAAGGAAGTCATGCTTGGTAAAGGAGAGGGTCAGGGAAAAAAGAGGAAGACTCTCAATGAGATGGATTGACACAGTGGTTGCAAAAATGGGCTCAAATGTAGCAATGATTGTGAGGATGGTGCAGGACAGGACAGTGTTTTGTTCTGTTGTACATAGGCTCACTATGAGTCAGAATCAACTTAACACACCTAAAAACAACAACATTAAAGACATAGTAAGACTTGGTGACTTCGAGTCGATTCTGACTCATAGCAACCCTATAAGACAAAGTAGAACTTCCCCATAGAATTTCTAAGAAGTGGATGGTGAATTTGAACTGCAGACCTTTTGGTTACCAGACAAACTCCTAACCACTGAGCCACCAGGGCTCCAGAAATGCATAGCAGTGCTGGCAAAAACAAAATGAAACAAAACAAACAGATTAGAAAAAATAGGATCCCATTTTATAAAAGTAAGTCTAGTTTATTTTTCCCAGTGGCCACCTCTATGAATACAGTTTATACAAACTTTAATTTTGTTCCAAAAGTCAAAGGAAGGGTCTTTATTTATAATAGCTTCCTCATTCATTATCTATTTGACTTTTACTTCAAGCCTTAAAGTTTTCTCTAACACCTTGGGCTATATTGTTTAGAATACTCCAAGGAGAAATGTAGATGGAAATAATGTATCATCAACTTCTTCTCAACATAGAAACTAGATGCTTCAAACAGTTAAGAATAAATACACCATAAATAATGGCCATAATAAATAATGCAGTTTAAAGGTTTCATATATCTGTATCATCCCCAGAAATTCTGTGATATTTTTATCGTAATAAAGTGGTTGAAATTTTTTTTTCCCCAAGGAATTTGAAAATAAATAAATTGCAGTTGCAAGTACAATTCTGGATGATTGGTCTAACTTTACCTTTATGAATTGGGGAAATAAGTGGGAGTGATTCAATTTAAAATTATTTTTCATTGTTGTATATTTTATAATCATAGGATTATGAGTCATTGGAGGGAATGCTTTATCCCATCTCCAAAAGATTCTGAGGAATAAATATGATTTCTCCTAGTTTGTTTTCAGCTATGTACATAAAAAATGGAATACTGCTCAAAACCCAAAAGAAAAGTAGGCCCTTGTGAGAACATACATAATATCTACATTATTCCATTTTATTGTTTTTAATATACTTTATTTTTTAGAACAGTTTTAGATTTACAGAAAAAATTGAGAAGATAGTATGGAGAATTACCATGAAGCCCACACCCAATTTCCCTTATTATTAACATCCTATATTAGTATGATGCATTTATTAAATTTAATGAACCAATGTGGTTATTAAGTAAAGTATATTATTTATTAAGATTTTCTTAGTTTTTACCTAATAATGTACTTTTTACGTTTCAGGATCCCATCTAGGTACCACATTGCATTTAGCGGTCACATCTTTGGTTTCTCTTGTCGTGACAGTTTTCAGATTTGCATTTGTTTTGATAATCTCAAAAGTTTAGAGGAGGACTGGTCAGGTATTTTGTACGATGCCTTTCAGTTGGGATTTCTTTGAGGTTTTTCTTATGGTTACAGTGGGCCTTTGAGAGGAAGAGCTAAAGTGCATTTTCATCACATCATGTGAAGAATATGTACAATTAACATCAACTGTTGATGTTGACCTTGATCATTTGGCAAAAGTCATTTCTCTACTATAAAGTGGACAAGTGCATTGCTATTGGGGTATCCTTTGTTTCACGGCCTATTATCTGGCAGAGCAAGACAATATATATGTACATACAAACATGTGTATAAACACATATCTCTGTATATTAAGATAAGTATGAGTTTACCCTGGTATCTCCAACTCTAATTCATTACGCCATGGATTATTCTATCTACCTTCACTTGCTTACCTGTGAATTTCCACTCCAACATCTGGCTCCTACCATGTGCCATCCCCTTATTTAATTATTCAGTTTCAGAACATAAGAAAAACAGTATCTGGATTATTAACCTGCACCACACTGGGAAACACTTTAACAACTAGAGTGCAGTGAAGTACAGTGCTTATTGCCTTTAGTCTTATAGATTTTACTTGTTTCTAAAGTTACTTACATCAGTAACTTTTCCCCTACCCCTATCGATGTGATCATTTGGTACATATGTAATATAATTAGGTTCTCTTGTTCTAGTCTAAATTCCTTCCTGGGATCCCGTGATCTCCTAAAAGGTTTTTTGTTCGTTTTCTTTTGTTTCAGTTTGTATACACCAAGGTCCACTCTTTGTTCCATAAATTTCTCTGGGTTTTGACAAACACAAAAGTCATGTATACACCATCACAGTATAAAAAAGAATATTTTCAGTGCCCTAAATATTTTCCTGTTATTCTCTTATTCACCCCTTTCCCCCTGGAAACTACTAATCTACTTATTAACCTTTTATAAAAGACTTGCCTTTTCCTGGAATGTCATTTGTTGGAATAATAAATTATATAACCTTTTCAGATTGGTTTCTTTCACTCCATGATTTTTCATGTTTTGATAGCACATTTCTTTTTATCTTTGTATGGATATAATATTTATTTCTTGTTTTTGTTTTTTAATCTATTGCCCTATTCAAGTATAACTATAAACAATTTGAGTGCAAGTGTTTGTGTGGAACTAAGTTTTCAGATCAACTGGGTAAATCCATAGAGGTCTATAGGTGAATCGTATGGTGTACTTAATTTTGGAAAAAATTGCCAAGCTATCTGCCAAAGTGGCTGTACTATTTTGTACACCCTCCAGCAATGAATGTGAGTTCCTTTTGTTCCACATCCTCACCAGCAATTGGTATTGTCAGGTATATAGATTTGAGTCATTCTAATAGTGCTGTGGTACCTCGTTGTTATTTTAGGTTGCAATTCTTTAATGATAAATTATGTTGAGGAACACTTCATATACTTACTTGCCATCAACGGCAATGGGGATTACTTGCCATCTGTCTATCTCCTTTGGTGAGGTGTCTGTTCATATATTTTACCCATTTTAATTGGGTTCTTTATTTTCTTATTGTTGAGTTTTACGCATTGTTTGTAAATTTTGGATACAAATTCTTTATCAGATACATGTTTGGTATATATTTTCTCCCATTCTGCACTTTTTCTTTTTCAGCCATTTTTCACAGAGTAGAAGGTATACAATTTTAATATAAAAGTTTAACTTTTTTTCTTTAATGGTTTCACTGTTGTGTTTAAACACTCAGGTCTGTGTTTCATTTTGAGTTAATTTTTTATGAAAAGTGTAAAGTCTATTTCTAATGTCTTTTTTTTGCATAGAGATGTCAAATTATCTGAACATGATTTATTGAAAGAATTTTCTGTTCTGTATGGATTTGCCTTTTTTTCGTGTCAGAGATCTGTTGATTTTATTCATGTAAGTCTATTTCTGAGCTCTCTTGTCTTTTTTTCTTTTTGCCAATATTGCACTGTCTTGATTACTGCAGCTTTACAGTAAGTCTTGACATTGATTTGTGTGAATTTTCCAACACTGTTTTTCTCCTTCTATACCATTTTGGCTATTCTACATCTTTTACATTTTCCTGTAAAATTTTGTCAATATCTAAAAAATAAATTGCTGGGTTTTGACTGATATTGTGTTGATTCTTCAGAGAAATTTAGGAGAACTGACATCTTAGCAATACTGAGTCTTTAAATAAAAAAAGTAGACTATCTCTCAATTTATTAAGACTACCTTTGATCTCTTTCATCAGAGTTTTTTACTTTTCCCCATTTAGATGCAGTACATAATTTTGAAAGATTTATGTCTAAGTGTTTAGTTTTTTTTGTGTGTTACCATAAGTGATATTTTTTAACTTCAAATTATTTTATGTTGAAGGATAATTTTATTGTATATAGAATTCTAGTTTTTTTTCCTTGCAACTCTTTAAATATTTCACTACACTCTCTTATTTCTTGAATGTTTTTCTAATGAGAAATGCAATGTAATTCTTATCCTTGTTCTTCTGTAGGTAAACTGTCCCCCCGCCCCCACCCTGCCCTGGGTTTCTTTCAAAATTTTCTTTTTGTATTTGATTTTTACAGTTTTAATAGGATATACTTAGGTGTAGATTTTTTATATTTATGTTGCATGGTATTTGGTGATCATTCTGGTTCAGTAGTTTGGTGTGTTTCCTTAATTTTGAAAATTTCTCTGCCATTATTAATAGTTACATGTTTTGAAATTGTCCCACCATTCTTGAACATTCTTTCACTCTTTTTTCTCTTTGCATTTTCAGTTTGGAATTTTTCTATTGACCTGTCTTCAAGCTCACTGATTCTTTCCTCGGCCCTCTTCTGTCTCCTGATGAACCCATCAAAGGCATTTGTCGTTTCCGTTACAATGTGTTAGACCCTAGCATTTCCTTTTGATTATTTCTTAGTGTTTCCATCTCCCAACTTGCATTACTCATTGTTTTTTGCATGTTTTCCACTTTTTCTATTAGAACCCAGTTCATGTCTCCAGCCACCTCCACTTCAGGTAATCTTAACTGAACTGTGATTCTCTGTATTTAACATTCTTTCCAGATTTGGGGCTGGCAGTCTGCTCTGAGGCCTCAGTTTTCTGTTGTATACAAGAAAAGTTACTGGTTTTCTGATAGTTCAGCATTTTCCTTGTGAAGATGAGAGTGAAACCTTCCAAGCTCTTCTTTTGTCACAGTTGAAACCAGAAGCCTATGTGCTTCTGAAATGGCAATAATGAAGCTGTTTATTTTATGGTTTCACTCTATGTGCAGAAAGTCATGCAGTAAAAATTTGGAAAGCATAACTTTTTTAATTGGACGTTCAAAATGGTGCTTTTGATCAGGAATGGGGACTCAGTATAGGGTTAATGGAAAAGTTCATCCACTATACTACTTTTATCATTTTACTTGATAAATGTAGGAAAGCATATGTGTTTGTGTAAAAAATCTCTTTATATTTTCAGTCAAGAGAAATATAACATTTTTGTTCTAAAAAATAAAGAACTACATAAAAGGAATGCGATGACCAGAAATAGCTAAGCAATGTCAATGCAGTTTTTGTAGCAAATGCAAAATGTTTCAACCAATATTTTTAGTAAGTTATTGATAATCTCTATAAAGGGCAGGTCTGCCTGGTGACTTTTCAGTTTAATAAGGTTATGAAAAATAAATAATGATTTTTCCTGAAAAAAATGTAGTAGATAGATTTTGAATACAAACAGACTTTTCTATAAATCCAATCATTTGCTTAGGTATTGAATGTTTGAGGGGTCTATAGCTCCTATCTTGCAACCCATAAATAATTGCTGTTAGTGGGATTTAGTCTCTACAAGTGAAGAGTCTTCAATTATTTATTAATTTAATATTATATCCACTACTGGATTTTTTTTTGTTCAATGAATGTGGCACTAGATAGGAATATGGCACTGAAGTAAATTAAATTCAACTCTGGATTATCCAAGCGTGAATTATTCTGACAATGGATTATCATGACAATGTGTTTATACCCAATCTGTCTTTTCCTTGCCAGAATTTTTTTTTTTTTTTTTTGGCTTGGATAACTTTTAAGTAAACATTTTTAAAAAATATTAATCTAAGAATAACATGAATGTAAAACAAATTTGTTGAAAATCAATTTATTGAATACCAAGACCTAATGGGAATATTTTAATGATAGCCTCCTTCACTGGTAAACAAAGTTGTATAATGATTAATAGTAGATTAAATCTTACCATTAGGTTTTTTTTTTTTTTTTCAGTGTCCACCTAATTTAATTGGCTCACTCTTCATCAGCATCTCTCTCCCCTCCGCTGACCAGTCCTTTTCATGCCTGATGAGGTGTCTTCGGGGATGGTTCCTGTCCTGTGCCATCAGAAGTTCTGGGGAGCATTGTCTCTGGGATCTCTCTAGTCGCAGTCATATCATTAGGTATGGTCTTTTTATAAGAATTTGGGGTCTGTATCCCATTGGCCTCCTGCTCCCTCAGGAGTTGTCTGTTGTGCTCCCTAGCAGGGCAGACATCGATTGTGGCCGGGCACCAACTAGTTCTTCTGGTCTCAGGATAGTGTAGGTCTCTGGTTTATGTGGCCCTTTCTGTCTCTTGGGTTCTTAGTTGTCGTGTGGCCTTGGTGTTCTTCCTTTGCCTTTGCTCCAGGTGGGTTGAGACCAATTGATGCATCTTAGATGGCCACTTGTTGGCATTTAGGACCCCAGGCGCCACATTTCAAAGTGGGATGCAGAATGTTTTCATAATAGAATTATTTTGCCCGTTGACTTAGAAGTCTCCTCAAACCATGTTCCCCAGACCCCAGCCCCTGCTCCACTGACCTTTGAAGCTTTCATTTTATCCTGGAAACCTCTTTGCTTTTAATCCAGTCCAATTAGCCTGACCTTCCTTGTATTGTGTGTTGTCTTTCCCTTCACCCAAAGCAGTTCTTATCTACTGATTGATCAATAAAAAACCCTCTCCCACCCTCCCTCCCACCCCCCGCCTTTGTAACCACAAAAGTATGTGTTCTTCTCCGTTTTTTTCTATTTCTCTAGATCTTATAATAGTGGTCTTATACAATATTTGTCCTTTTGCCTCTGACTCATTTCGCTCAGCATAATGTCTTCCAGATTCCTCCATGTTATGAAATGTTTCAGAGATTTGTCACTGTTCTTTATCGATGCGTAGTATTCCATTGTGTGAATATACCACAATTTATTTACCCATTCATCTGTTGACGGACACCTTGGTTGCTTCCAGCTTTTTGCTATTGTAAACAGAGCTGCAATAAACATGGGTGTGCATATGTCTGTTTGTGTGAAGGCTCTTGTATCTCTAGGGTATATTCTGAGGAGTGGGATTTCTGGGTTGTATGGTAGTTCTATTTCTAACTGTTTAAGATAACGCCAGATGGATTTCCAAAGGGGTTGTACCATTTTACAATCCCACCAGCAGTGTATGAGAGTTCCAAACTCTCCGCAGCCTCGACAACATTTATTATTTTGTGTTTTTTGGATTAATGCCAGTCTAGTTTGTGTGAGATGGAATCTCATCGTAGTTTTAATTTGCATTTCTCTAATGGCTAATGATCGGGAGCATTTTCTCATGTATCTGTTGGCTGCCTGAATATCTTCTTTAGTGAAATGTGTGTTCATATCCTTTGCCCACTTCTTGATTGGGTTGCTTGACTTTTTGTGGTTGAGTTTTGACAGAATCATGTAGATTTTAGAGATCAGGCACTGGTCAGAGATGTCATAGCTGAAAATTCTTTCCCAGTCTGTAGGTGGTCTTTTTACTCTTTTGGTGAAGTCTTTAGATGAGCATAGGTGTTTGATTTTTAGGAGCTCCCAGTTATCTGGTTTCTCTTCATCATTTTTGGTAATCTTTTGTATTCTGTTTATGCCTTGTATTAGGGCTCCTAGGGTTGTCCCTATTTTTTCTTCCATGATCTTTATCGTTTTAGTCTTTATGTTTAGGTCTTTGATCCACTTGGAGTCAGTTTTTGTGCATGGTGTGAGGTATGGGTCCTGTTTCATTCTTTTGCAAATGGATATCCAGTTATGCCAACACCATTTGTTAAAAAGACTATCATTTCCCCAATTGACTGACACTGGTCCTTTGTCAAATATCAGCTGCTTATACATGGATGGATTTATATCTGGGTTCTCAATTCTGTTCCATTGGTCTATGTGCCTGTTGTTGTACCAGTACCAGGCTGTTTTGACTACTGTGGCTGTATAATAGGTTCTGAAATCAGGTAGAGTGAGGCCTGCCACTTTCTTCTTTTTCAGTAATACTTTGCTTATCCGGGGGTTCTTTCCCTTCCATATGAAATTAGTGATTTGTTTCTCTATCCCCTTAAAATATGACATTGGTATTTGGATTGGAAGTGCGTTATATGTATAGATGGCTTTTGGTAGAATAGACATTTTTATTATGTTAAGTCTTCCTATCCATGAGCAGGGTATGTTTTTCCACTTAAGTATATCCTTTTGAATTTCTTGTAGCAGTTTTATAGTTTTCTCTGTATAGGTCTTTTACATCCTTGGTAAGATTTATTCCTAAGTATTTTATCTTCTTGGGGGCTACTGTGAATGGTATTGATTTGGTTATTTCCTCTTCGGTGTTCTTTTTGTTGATGTAGAGGAATCCAAGTGATTTTTGTGTGTTTATTTTATAACCTGAGACACTTCCAAACTCTTCTATTAGTTTCAGTAGTTTTCTGGAAGATTCCTTAGGGTTTTCCATGTATACGATCATGGATCATGTCATCTGCAAATAGTGATAGCTTTACTTCCTCCTTGCCAATCTGGATACCCTTTATTTCTTTGTCTAGCCTAATTGCCCTGGCTAGGACTTCAAGTATGATGTTGAATAAGAGTGGTGATAAAGGGCATCCTTGTCTGGTTCCCGTTCTCAAGGGAAATGCTTTCAGGTTCTCTCCATTTAGAGTGATATTGGCTGTTGACTTTGCATAGATGCCCTTCATTATGTTGAGGAATTTTCCTTCAATTTCTATTTTGGTAAGAGTTTTTATCATAAATGGGTGTTGAACTTTGTCAAATGCCTTTTCTGCATCTATTGAGAAGATCATGTGGTTTTTATCTTTTGTTTTATTTGTGTGATGGATTACATTAATGGTTTTTCTGATATTAAACCAGCCTTGCATACCTGGTATAAATCCCACTTGATCAGGGTGAATTACTTTTTGATGTGTTGTTGGATTCTATTGGCTAGAATTTTGTTGAGGATTTTTGCATCTATGTTCATGAGGGATATAGGTCTAAAATTTTCTTTTTTTGTAATGTCTTCACCTGGTTTTGGTATCAGGGAGATGGTAGCTTCATAGAATGAGTTGGGTAGTATTCCGTCTTGTTCTATGCTTTGAAATACCTTCAGTAGTAGTGGTGTTAAGTCTTCTCTGAAGGTTTGGTAGAACTCCGCAGTGAAGCCGTCTGGGCCAGGACTTTTTTTTGTTAGAAGTTTTTTGATTACCGTTTCAATCTCTTTTTTTGGTATGGGTTTATTTAGTTGTTCTACTTCTGAATGTGTTAGTTTAGGTAGGTAGTATTTTTCTAAGAATTTATCAATTTCTTCTAGGTTTTCAAATTTGTTAGAGTACAATTTTACATAGTAATCTGAAATGATTCTTTTAATTTCATTTGGCTCTGTTGTGATGTGGTCCTTCTCGTTTCTTATTCGGGTTATTTGTTTCCTTTCCTGTTTTCCTTTAGTCAGTCTAGCCAATGGTTTATCAATTTTGTTAATTTTTTCAAAGAACCAGCTTTTGGCTTTGTTAATTTTTTCAATTGTTTTTCTGTTCTCTAATTCACTTAGTTCAGCTCTAATTTTTATTATTTGTTTTCTTCTGGTGCCTGATGGGTTCTTTTGTTGCTCACTTTCTATTTGTTCAAGTTGTCAGGACAGTTCTCTGATTTTGTCTCTTTCTTCTTTTTGTATGTGTGCATTTATCGATATAAATTGGCCTCTGAGCACTGCTTTTGCTGTGTCCCAGAGGTTTTGATAGGAAGTCTTTTCATTCTCGTTGCTTTCTAAGAATTTCCTTATTCCCTCCTTGATGTCTTCTATAACCCAGTCTTTTTTCAGGAGGGTATTGTTCATTTTCCAAGTATTTGATGTCTTTTCCCTAGTTTTTCTGTGATTGATTTCTAGCTTCATTGCCTTGTGGTCTGAGAAGATGCTTTGTAATATTTCGATGTTTTGGATTCTACCAAGATTTGTTTTGTGACCTAATATGTGTTCTATTCTAGAGAATGTTCCATGTGCACTAGAAAAAAAAGTATACTTTGCAGCAGTTGGGTGGAGAGTTCTGTATAAGTCAATGAGGGAAAGTTGGTTGATTGTTTTAAGTAGGTCTTCCGTGTCTCTATTGAGCTTCTTACTGGATGTCCTGTCCTTCTCCGAAAGTGTTGTGTTGAAGGTCCCTAATATAAATGTGGAGGTGTCTATCTCGCTTTTCAATTCTGTTAAAATTTGATTTATGTATCTTGCAGCCCTGTCATTGGGTGCATAAATATTTAATATGGTTATATCTTCCTGATCAATTGTCCCTTTTATCATTATATAGTGTCCTTCTTTATCCTTTGTGGCGGATTCAAGTCTATTGTGTCAGAAATCAATATTGCTACTCCTCTTCTTTTTTGCTTATTATTTGCTTGATATATTTTTTTCCATCCTTTGAGTTTTAGTTTGTTTGTGTCTCTAAGTCTAAGGTGTGTCTCTTGTAGGCAGCATATAGATGGATCATGTTTCTTTATCCAGTCCGTGACTCTGTCTCTTTATTGGTGCATTTAGTCCATTTACATTCAGCGTAATTATAGATAAATAAGTTTTTAGTGCTGTCATTTTGATGCCTTTTCATGTGTGTTGTTGGCCATTTCATTTTTCCACATACTTTTTTGTGCTGAGACGTTTTTCTTAGTAGATTGTGAGATCCTCATTTTCATAATGTTTAACTTTATGTTTGTTGAGTCGTTACGTTTTTCTTGAGTTATGGAATTGATATTCCTTTTTGTGGTTACCTTATTATTTACCCCTATTTTTCTAAGTAAAAACCTAACTTGTATCCTTCTATATCGCCTTGTATCACTCTCCATCTGGCAGTTCAATGCCTCCTATATTTAGTCCCTCTTTTTGATTATTGTGATCGTTTATCTATAGATTTCCATGATTTCCTGTTATGTGTATTATTTTGTTTATTTATTTATTTTTTAGAATTAATCTTACTTTGTTTTTGTGCTTTCCCTATTTGAGTTGCGTTGATATGAGGGTGTTCTGTTTTGTGACCTTGTATAGTGCTGGTACCTGATATTATTGGTCATCAGGCCAAATAATCTCCTTTAGCATTTCTTGCAGTCTTGGTTTAGTTTTTGCAAATTCTCTAAACTTGTGTTTATCTGTAAATATCTTAATTTCTCCTTCATATTTCAGAGAGAGTTTTGCTGGATATATGATCCTTGGTTGGCAGTTTTTCTCCTTCAGTGCTCTGTATACGTCGTCCCATTCCCTTCTTGCTTGCATGGTTTCTGCTGAGTAAATCTGAACTTATTCTTATTGATTCTCCCTTGAAGGAAACCTTTCTTTTCTCCCTGGCTGCTTTTAAAATTTTCTGTTTGTCTTTGGTTTTGGTAAGTTTGATGATAATATGTCTTGGTGTTTTTCTTTTTGGATCAATCTTAAATGGGGTTCGATGAGCATCTTGGATAGATATCCTTTCGTCTTTCATGATGTCAGGGAAGTTTTGTGTCAGGAGTTCTTCAATTATTTTCTCTGTGTTTTCTGTCCCCTCTCCCTGTTCTGGGACTCCAATCACTCGCAAGTTATCCTTCTTGATAGAGTCCCACATGATTCTTAGGATTTCTTCATTTTTTTTTAATTCTTTTATCTGATTTTTTTTCAGCTATGTTGGAGTTGATTCCCTGGTCCTCCAGAAGTCCCAGTCTACATTCTAATTGCTCGAGTCTGCTCCTCTGACTTTCTATTGCGTTGTCAAATTCTGTAATTTTATTGTTAGTCTTTTGGATTTCTACATGCTGTCTCTCTATGGATTCTTGCAACTTATTAATTTTTCCACTATGTTCTTGAATAAGCTTTTTGAGTTCTTCAACAGTTTTATCAGTGTGTTCCTTGGCTTTTTCTGCAGTTATCCTAATTTCATTTGTGATATCTTTAAGCATTCTGTAAATTAGTTTTTTATATTCTGTATCTGATAATTCCAGGATTGTATCTTCATTTGGGAAAGATTTTGATTCTTTTGTTTGGGGGGGTTGGAGAAGCTGTCATGGTCTGTTTCTTTATGTGGTTTGATATGGACTGCTGTCTCCGAGCCATCACTGGGAAACTAGATTTTCCAGGTAATCAGCTAAAAAAAAATGCAGTCAGATCCCTATCTGAATTCTCCTTCTGGCTCAGGGTATTTGGATGTTAATGGAGGTGCCTGGGGAAGGTGGGGGACGGATCAGAGAGCTAGGCGTGTAGCACCACAGAATATAGAGCTGATGCCTGCATTCACACTCCGCCCCCGTCTGCCAGAATCCCGGCAGGACGGCTCCGCGTCTGGGACGCTAGTCTCCCCGCTCCAAGATCAGTCACTTCCAGGGATTTCTCCCTCCGGTGCGCTGCACCGCTCGCGCGAACCGAGTGGGCGTGGCCCTCACGAACAGCTGGGCCCGCCCCCGGGGTCTATTCAGGGGAATGCGCTCACACCCCGCCCACTCTCGCCAAGATCCCAGCGGGATGGCTCTCCATCTGGAACGCTGTTCTCCCCGCTCCGAGACCAGTCACTTCCTCCCAGGGATTTCTCCCTCCGGTGTACCGCACTGCTCGCACGAACTGGGTGGACGTGGTCCTCACGAACGTCTGGGCGCCCCCCCCGGGGTCGCTTTAGGGAAATATAGGTGATCCCCATGCTCGCGCCTCGCCCGCCTCCCGCCAAACTCCCGGCTGGACAGCTCCCCGGCTGGGACGCTGCTCTTCCCACTCCAAGATCAGTCACTGCCTCCCGGGTGTTTCTCCCACTGGCTGCGCCGCTATGCCACCCAGGCCAACCAGCTAGACTTCCTCCTGGGATGGGTTCGGGGGGGGTAGGGCTGGGCCCCTTGTCTGTGCCATCTGCCCCCCCTGGGCTCTGCTCCAGCCCGGGCTCCGAAGGTCACCTGCCTGGTACGCTGGCTCTTAGTTCTGAAAACGATCGCTGTCTGCCCGTATTTGTTTGTTCTCCGTCTCTAAGTCTGTGTTTGTTGTTCAGAGTTCGTAGATTGTTATATATGTGATCGATTCACTTGTTTTTCCGAGTCTTTGTTGCAAGAGGGATCCGCGGTAGCGTCCACCTAGTCCGCCATCTTGGCCCCCCCCACCATTAGGTTTTTGGCACTCAAATATTTCTTCAAATATATAAAAGGTGTATTGTAATCACACCAACAAATTTAATTTTTAGAAATGGCTGGATAAAAACAAAAATGAACCTGATTAAAATCTAGTCCTAATTTTACATATCCACTAATTAACTTTGCTCTTAGTGAAACTATGTATCTTTCTATATAGTACCTGCAGTGTAGAGGCTCATATAACGAGTGTAATTCATGCACTGATAATTCATGATTGTTTTGTTCAAGTCTACTACTATTCAACAAAGTTTAACACCTCAAGTCCACCCAGAAACACCTCCTATGAAGCAGATGTCTACCCTGACACACATGGGTTCACCATGAGTAGAAACTGATTTAATAGCAACTAATTAGTTTTTATTTTAGCATCAATGTTGCCTAGCAATGCTAAGCAGAGAAATAGGGTGTTACAAAATCAGAGAAAACATACGTAATGTAATTAGAACAAAACATGTTGACTCTAGAAGCTATACACGATGGACTCTCTTTATAGTGACATGGTGAAATTCAGATAAAATTTATAAATTGGTGTGAAGAAATTGGGGATTTATTGTTTAGCACCATCAGGAGAATATAAGAAATCTACCTACCTGAATTAATAAGAAAATGTTTGGATAGTACCTTTTTACTTTATGCCTGATATGCAGCCTATGAAAACAAAAGGTATTAGTCTGGGGTTTGAACTGATTTTGATAAGATCTTTGGGTGTTAGGGAAATATATTTCATTTTCTCCACATGATTATATACAGTTCATAGTAACGGCCAATATTGTGTACTTACTTTGTTCCACGCACTGTGCTAATTCTATTATGCACTGTCTCTGTTAATCTTGACAGCAATACTCTGTAGTCAGTGATATTTTACTCCATTTACCAGTGAGGTAACCAAGCTCTTAAGGTGAGAACTGGTATTCCAAGTCACTCAGTTTGATTCCAGAACCACTGTGTGTTGTTACTTCTCTATTAAGGCAATGATTCTAAGTGAAATAAATTAGTTACCAATGAAATGAACTATATGATCTTATCTCCCATTATTTTTAGAAGAGTGATACCAAATACTTAGATATTTATAAAAAGTGTTCTTTTTTCCTATAAGAAATGTTGCAGTTCCAAAAATTACAATGAAAAAATAATTTATATACTATAAAGTGTAAGTACTCAATAACAAACTTTATTTTCCCAGTTATCCCATGTCTATTGAACTCCTAGTACATGAGGATACATCTGTGAACAAGATCAATAAGGCTTCTGTTCTCAAGGCATTTACATTTTCAAAAAAGGTAGAAATAAACAAGCATAAAATAAATGACAGACTGTGATTTTGCTCTGCAGTAAGCTTTTAAGTTCTTACAGGAATTCCAATAATAATTTTTAATGAATATAAATGTATTATCACACAACCCAAACAACACTGAGGAAAACTCAGCAATTTTACATCTTTTACTCTAAAGTAATAATCTTTCCCCTTTTCTCCTCATCAACACATGCATTTATCCAGTCAGCAATGTCTTCAACATTATCTCTCTCATGTTTCATTGTGGTAGTAGAGAAAGCTACCCAAACAAAGCAGCTCTGTTGCCTGGGCAACACTTTGCTGTTCTGTATTCAGTTCCAGATAGTGGTCCATTTTAACCAGAAGCAGAGACATACAGATTATATCCTCTAATGAGTGATAGGGATTATGTCCAATTTGAGCAATGAAAATGCACTGTAGGCGAAATGCCTCTCTACTGAACAATATAGAACTTACTATTGACATGCAGGATTATATGGAAGGGTTGCTGTGAGTCACAGTTGACTCGATGGCAACGGGTTTTAAAGCCTAAGCAATCCATATCTATTGGGCATCCATTAAATATTCTGAGTGCATATGTAATGAATGATATAAACACAGACATAAAAGACACAGCTCTTGCCCTCCAGGAATGCATCATCTAGTAGGAAAGGCAGAAGAGTGAGGAAAAAAAAGGCTATTAATACTTCCCTATAAGAAAAATAAGTATTCTGTTTTGCTATAGTTAATTCATATCTCTAGCATGTGGCTTATTTTCTGAGGCTGTGTCTATACACTTGGTGGCAGAAATTTTTCCATCCCCAAAATGCTGCTTAATGGATCACATTAGACACATTTGTCCACACGGCAGTGTGATTGGCAGGGATTCAAAAGCTCCATTCACTTCCATTGACCAGCTGTGTTGTAAGACCAGGCTGACCAATTTGAATAAGAGTTTTGGTTGGAATCCTCTCAGAAGTGTTCTGTCAGACATTATGCGGATGCGGCTATGAACAATTTAAGATTGCCTGAGTAATGCTGCACAGCATTTCAATGATGTCTTGCCTGATACCCTCCATTTTGAATCAACTTCTGTGCTGCCTCAAAACTATTTATAATTTAGTGCCTTTACTGGTTGTGTGGCCTCTACCATAAGCTCCACAGGTCTTTATTGTTTGCCTATATGTTATTTCCCCATCAAATTGCAAATTCCTACATGTCTTCACATATCCATTAGTAAAAAGCTATGCTTGCTTGTGCATAGAAGATAGGTATTTCTAGAAAAAAGGACTATCAAATATGTGTGAGTAGCAATATCTTAACATCTTAGCTAGAATTTCTTCATGAAGTATTCTGTATAGGAATTTCATTCAAATGGGTCTCTCTTACCAAATTTTATTCTTGGGAATAAATTTCGAATGGTAAAAGTGAACCCAAAAAGCGTGGGATTCATATTGATAAAATCACTTAAAAACCATGTAAGCTGTGGCATACCACATACCATGTCTTGGGGGAGGAGATTTCCGGAAATCTTTTTTATATAAGTATAAATATTTCTGAGTTTATCTAAAAATGATCTATAGTGTTTTTTCATTGAGTTTTTGGAAGAATGAAATATGCACTTTATTCTCAATTACGGTACTTGAAAATCTCAAATCTTATATTCTCTTCATTTTTATATGGACAAGTTAAAACCATAAAATCACTTTGGACTGGATAGTACAATGTAATATGTTTGGGAATTTGCATTAGGAAAATTTGATTCATGAGGCTTTCTTCTGTGCAATCCTGTACTGTGTCCTGTTTTCTGCTCCCAAAGCTTTTTTCAATGCTATTTGTGCAAGGAAATTGTCCTCAATATATACAATACTAAGCCTATATCTTTTAATAACAGGTGCATTTGGGACTGGTCAAAATTTTTTTGTCTACCTGAGTCTTTAACTCTGAAAACAAATTTTTTTTTTTAGGTGACTCTGGCAAATAGATAATATCAAATACAGGCACTTAGCTATGCTAGAAAATAATTTCCCACCAATGTAAAAATTTCACAAATGAGGTAATTTCAGTACCACTCCCCTGCCCCTGTCAAAGGTTAGAAAACCAATACAAAAGTGACAGCTGGAAGTAAGGAGAAATCATGGCCCTCCACAGCCACCTGGGTGTGTTTAAGGTGACCTGATCTGACTTCACTAATGGCACTTTCAGTGGATTTGAAGCCAAAGGGGAAAAGCAAAAGAAACAAAACAAAACAGAAAACAAACAACAACAACAAAAATACCTATGTCTGTCTTCAGTGTTTGGAGATCAGAGTTCAGTTATCTGGATTCCTTTAGTTACTATATGTAGTCAGAAGGTGTGTCCTCATCTTCCTGAGACAGGCCTGACCACTGTGACATCTCCACGTGTACTCACTACTGGGAGGGGCCTGTGTCTCCATGGCCTATTTTTAAGGGGCTTACATTAATTAAAAGACAAAAAGTGTTCTGTCAAAAGAGAAAAAGCTGAATAATCAGCTGAGAATTTTTGAGGATGGTATTCTTCAGAAAACTTGTGAGTACAGGTTTGTCTTTTTACTTATAAAACTCAATAAAATATTAGATCTCCCTTTTTTGCTTCAAGTACTGAAAAATAACATTAGAACTCGCACTTCATCGTACGATTCTCTCTAATAAATAGATTTTGTAAATCAATTTGTTCGTATAGCTCTCAAAATACTGCATGTGACAAATGAATCAAGATTTCTATGTTTTATTATAATTAAGTGGGTCATATTATATGTTGCTTTAATTCTTTCAGTAGAGAATAAATCTGCACTTGTTTATGTATATATATATATTGTTATATATTTATATCAGTATAGGAAAAATGGTATGTGTAAGAATACACGAGATATTTTAATGTTTTATACTTTGACAGATTTTTTAAAAGGCTAGAGAATAGTAAATTACTACGAATAAAGCAAAAACCTAGCAAAATTAAGCACAATTATAACAAGAACTATGTGATATAAAGAACAAACAAGCCTGTCTTGGAAGAAGCCGAGCCAGAGGATGATGAGACTTCATCTCACGTACTTTGGACATGCTATCAGCAGGGACCAGTCCCTGGAAAAGGCCATCATGCTTGCTAAGTTAGAGGGTCAGTGAAACAGAGAAAGATCCTCAAGGAGATGGATTGACACAGTGGTTGCAACAATGGGCTCAAACACAGCAATGACTGTGAGGACGATACAGGATCAGGCAGTGTTTCATTCTATTATACGTAGGGTCACTATGAGTTAGTACTGACTGGACAGCACCTAACAACAATAATAAAAAAGTAATAATTTTAACAATGTATCACTGAGTTTGTAACATTAATGGATGTAATATGTATAGCATCATTCCAAATAATGGAGTGGAAGAGTATTGCTATATAGGGGCAAATTTTCTGTGTATCAATGGAATTATGTGAGCATGAATCTGAAGATGATCTGATAGGTTAAAGTGCATATGGCAAAGTCTAGAGCAACTACTAAGATAATAACTCAAATTATATAGTAAAAAATGCATAAAATTAATTCAAATACTACTTTACAAATTTTCTACTTAATGCAAACATATAAGAGAGTAATAGAGGAAAAAATAAGACATGAAACAAACAAACAAAAAAATCCAAACCCATTGCCATGGAGTTGCTTCCAACTCATAGTGACTCTATAGGACAGAATCGAACTAACCCACAGGGTTTCCTAGGATGTAAATATTTACAGAAGCAGACTGCCACAACTTTCTTCCAAAGAATGGCTAATGCGTTGTAACTGCGAACCTTTTGGTTAGCAGCTGAATGCTTAACCACTTCGCCAGAAGTGCTCCTTAATAAGACACGAGAGATACAGAAAACAGAGTAAATTGACAGATGAAATTCCAACCATATCAAGGATAAATTTAATGTGAATGGATTAAATAATTTAATAAAAAGGCAGAGACTGTCAGATGTCATCCACCTAAACGATCTCTTCAGAAGACACATTATATTCATGAGATTTAAAGGTACAACTAGATTGAAAGTAAAGGGATGGAAAAGATGTATCATGCAAACAACATCTGCAAGAACGGTACTAATATTGGAGCCCTGGTGGCACAGGGGTTAAAGCATTCAACTGCTACCTGAAAGGTTGATGATTAGAATCCACCAGCCGCTCATTGGAAACCCTACAGGGCATCTCTACTCTGTCCTATAGGGTTGCTATGAGTCAGAATCAACTCAATGGCAATGGGGTTTTATACTAATATCAGACAAAATATATATTATAACAAAATATTTTACTAGAGATGTTGTTGGGTAAAGTTCAGCTGATTCCAGCTCATAGTGACCCCATGAGAAAGAGTAGAACTGCCCCATAGGGTTTTCTTGGCTGTAACCTTTACAGAAGCAGATTGCCAGATCTTTCTTCCATGGAGACACTATATGGGTTTGAACTGCCAACCTTATGGTTAGCAGTCAAGCTATGAACCATTGTGCCACTAGGGCTCCTTTTACTAGAGATAAAAAGAAATGATTCATAACAATAAAAAGGTTAATCTACAAAGATATGACAATTATGCAGAACACCAAAATACATGAAGCAAAAAGTGACTGAAATAAAGGGGGAAATAGATAATTCAACAATAATAGTTGGAGACTTCAATACTCCAATTTCAACAGTGCACCTAACGCCTAAACAAAAGGTGAACATAGAAATGGAAGACTTGAACAACACTATAAGCCAACTAGAACTAGCAGTCACCTCTGTAACATTTCACCCCAAAACAACAGAATATAAATTCTTCTTAAGTGTAACAGAAAGAAACACTGCCTGGTTCTGTGCCATACTCACAATCATTGCTATGTCTGAGACCATTACTGCAGCCACTGTGTCAGTCCATCTCTTTGAGGGTCTTCTGCTGTTTTGCTGACCCTCTACTGTACCAAAGAGGATGTCCTTCTCTGGGGACTTGTCCCTCCTGATAACATGTCCAAAATACTTGAGGTGAAGTCTCGCCATCCTAGCTTCTAACAAGCATTCTGGCTGTACTTCTTCCAAGACAGATTGGTTCATTCTTCTGGCAGTGGACGGTATGTTTAATATTCTTTGCGAACACCATAATTCAAAGGCATTGATTCTTCTTTGGTCTTCCTTTTTCATTGTTCAGCTTTCCTATGGATATGAGGTGATTGAAAATACTATGGCTTGGGTCAGGCACACCTTAGTCCTCAGAGTGACATGTCTGCTTTTTAACACTTCAAAGAGATCTTTTACAGCATATTTTCCCAATGCAATATATCGTTTGATTTCTTGACTGCTGTTTCCATAGGCATTGATTGTGAACTCAAGTGAAATGGACAACTTCAATATTTTCTCTATTTATCATGTTTTTGCTTATTGGTCCAGTTGTGAAGATTTGTGTTTATGTTGAGGTGTAATCCATAATGAAGGCTGTAGTCTTTGATCTTCATCACTAAGTGTTCCAAGCTTTCAGCAAGCAACATTGTGCCTTATGCATGTCGACGGTTGTTAATGAGTCTTGCTCCAATCCTGATGATGTGTTCTTCTTTATATAGTTCACCTTCTCAGATTATTTGCTTAGCATACACATAGAGTAAGTACGGTGAAAGGATACAACTCAGATGCACATTATCCTTGACTTTAAACCACGCAGAATCCCCTCCCTTGTTCTGTTGGAAGGACTGCCTCTTGGTCTATGTACAGGTTTCTCATGAGCACAATCAAGTATTCTGGATTTCACATTTTTTACAGTGGAATTTGTAATTTGTCAGGATCCACACAGTCAAATGCCTTTGCATAGTCAATAAAACACAGGTAAACATCTTTGTGGTCTCCTCTGCTTTCAGCCATCACTTATCTGACATTAGCAATGATATCCCTTGTTCCACATGCTCTTCTGAATCAGATTTGAATTTCTGGCAGTTCCCTGTCAATGTACTGCTGCAACCACTTTTGAATGACCTTCACCAAAATTTTACTTACCTGTGATAATTAATGGTACCAAAAAAATCCAAACCCAGCGCTGTCGAGTCGATTCCAACTCATAGGGACCCTATAGGCCAGGGTAGAACTGCCCCATAGAGTTTCCAAGGAGCACCTGGCAGATTTGAACTGCCGACCCATTGGTTAGCAGCCATAGCACTTAACCAGTACACAACCAGGGTTTCTGATATTAATGATATTGTCCAATAATTTCCTTAGTATGTTGTATCACCTTGCTTTGGAATAAGAACAAATTTGGATGTCTTCCAATCAGTTAACTAATCTGCCTTCTAAATATCTCAGCATAGATGAGAAAATACTTCCAACATTGCATCCTTTTGTTGAAATATCTCAATTGGTATTTCATCAATGCCCAGAGATTTGTTTTTTCCCAATGTCTTCAGTGCAGCTTGGACTCCCTCCTTCAATATCATCAGTTCTTGATCATGTGCCACCTCTTAAAATGGTTGAACATCGACATTTAACTCTCTACTTTAAGACACTAAAAAAGAAGATCAAACTAAACCTAAGCAAGCAGAAGTAAGTATATAATAAATATTAGAGATGAAATTAATGAGACATAGAACTGAAAAACCATAAAGACAATCAGTTAAATAAAAAAGATGGTTCTTTGAAAATATCCACAAAATTGACAATTTTTTATCTAGATTGACCACAAAATAAAAAGAGAAGCCTCAAATTACTAAAATCAAAAATAAAAGAGGGGACATTACTACTGATTTTACAGAAATTAAAAAAAAAAAGGATTATAAGGGAATATTATGGATAAATGTACACCAAAAATTTAGATACTTTAGATGAAATGGAAAAATTCATATAAAGACAAACTACTGAAACTCACACAAGAAAAAATAGATATCTGAATATATCTACCAGAAGTAAAAGAGACTGAGTTAGGAATAATAATAATAATAATAAAAAGACCCACAAAGAATAACTTAGGTCCAAAAAGCTTTCATGGTGAATTCTACCAAATATTTAGAGAGAATTAATATGATTCATAAACTTTTTCAAAAAATAGAAATTTTTAACTAATTTTATGAAGCCAATATTACCTCGATACCAAAACCAGACAAAACATCACAAGAAAACCACAGATCAGTACCTATTACAAATATGGATGCCAAAGTCCTCAACAAAATACTAGGGAGACAAATCCAGCAACGGGTAAAATAATTATACACCATGAGCAAACGAACAAGTGAGTTTTATCTCAGAAAAAAAGATTTGTTTTTCATCTGAAAACCAATTAATGTAATATATCATATAAATAGAATATAAAAAATCATATGATCATCTCAATACATGCAGAATCCAAACCTTTATTATTAAAAAAAAAAATCTAATAATTACAAGAGACTCTTTAAAAGACTAAAGAGATACATGCCGGACATCTTCTTAGGCTAAAGATAAACATGCCACACATCTGGGCTCTAATCTTCATGTGGGGGGTGGTAGGTCACAGGAGGTCAGACAAAACAAAACAAAGTCATTAACAAAAGTATGTGGAGAGGGGAAGGCAGGCAGAAAAAAAAACTTACACGTTCATCACGGCAGTAGTTAAAACTGTGTCAAACTCTCAATCACCCATTTTAAAAAGGAGAAAAAATGGTATGCAGTATTAGGGTCGCAACACTATATGATTCCTTTCACAAGAAATGTGTAAGCAGGGAAAATATGGCAAGACAGGAGGTAGGTTCGCAGTTCCTTGGTCTGGAGTTGGAGCGTAATGCAGCAGAAGCACGGTGATGATAACAAAAGGATACGATGTTTCTTTTTGAGGAGATAAACAGGTTCTAAAATCGAGTGTGGCGACCATTGCATATACTTGTGAATATACTAAAAACTACTGAGTTGTACACTTTTAATGGTATATGAATTATGTCTCAATAAATTTTGTTAAAAGTAATTACTCTTTAAAACTTAAAAAATATGAGGGTTTGTCCCTTCTCCCTTGAGTAATGAAATAAAAGAACTTGTAGAACTGCAGCGAACTTTTTAATCCTGTTTTTTTTTAAAAAAAAAAATGAATTACTTGCTTCTAGAAGATATTTAATTGTAGTTTTGATAGAGTGCTATCAAACCATTAAATTGTTATATTTAAGATTGCATTTTTGCTGTCAAATCTTTGTATTTGAAGCTGCCTATTTAAAGTTTCAAAATACGTAATTTTTTACAATGCAGAACTATGTATATATATTATGATCGTAAACACATAAAAAGCAGAAGTATATAAACAAGGACTGAAAAGTAGAGGGCAAAAATAAAAAATATTTGCATTCAAAAACAAAAAAAAGTGCATGCAAACAACCTACAAAAATATTTTTTACAAAGGCGAGGCCAAGATGGCTGACTAGGTAGAAGCTACCTCAGATCCCCCTTGCAACAACAACTCAGAAAAACAAGTGAATCGATCACATACATGACAATCTACGAACCCTGACCATCAAACACAGATCTAAAGAGTTGACCTGAGTGACAGAGACTGAGAACGAACAACCAAGGGGAGGCAGCAACTGTTTTCGGAGCCTGGAGCCAGCGTCCCAGTCAGGAAACCTTGGCGACCGGCTTTGGACTGAGCAAAGAGGAGCTGAGCACAGCATCCTGAGAGGGCACAAACATGGAACACAGCCAAGCCCCCAGAAGTGACCTTGGAGGAAGCCCTGCCAGTGCACGCAGGCAGCCCAGCAATGCAGGTGACAGGAGGAGAAGTCACCAGGAGGCAGCGACTGGTTTTGGACCCTGGAATGCGGCGTCGCAGCCGGGGAACCTTGGCGCTGGGCTTTAGACTGGGAGCAGAGGAACTGACCACGGCTTTTGAGACAGCGCAAGCACGGGACGCGGGCCTGACCCTCGGAGGAAATCTCTACCCAGCCAGAGCACACAGTCAATGCACCCCTCGAGAATCTCAGATAATACAGTCATCCCAAGCAAGATAAGTAACTTTGTCTATATTCTGGGGTGCTACTCTCTCCTATTTATCTGAACCCTCCCCTCCCCTTATCAGGTGGTTTCATTAACATTGGAATTTCCTGAGCCAGAGAGTGAAGTGCTCTGTGGTTTTTCTTTCTTTTTTGGTCTTTTCCTAACCCATTCTCCTGGCCTGAGAGAAGCAGCTACAAAAAACCCAGGGACCAAAAATCCTTCCCTAATTGGACTAAAAATACAGAACCAGCGCCAGCCAAACATATGTGATCCATAGTCTTGGGCTTTCATCCCTACAGGGAAAAACGTGGCTATTAAAATGCAAAGGCAATTCTGATAGTGATCTGACTGTAATTCTTTTAGGGGATTACTGGGAAGACAAGTTTCCCAGGTCTGATATCTCTGCGAATTCAACAGAGCCCTCACTGACCCAAAACAGGGAACTGAGGGCTGAAGCTCCCCCCAGACTACCTAGCCTCTTGCCTTAGGGGTCTAAGGAGGGTGACACCTACCAATCTGTAAAGGTAATTGCATTGGGGGCCTACAGTACAGCTGCAGAGCCCACCCACCAAAGTGCTTTAGGAATAGAGACACTCCTACCTCACTGGCACTTGGGGGAAGCCTGTAAGGATCCTGCCCCCACTGGAGTGTGAACCCCTGCTGCTACCTCTCTAGGTTGGTAGGTGACAGTCTGCACCACACACTTGATGACCCAAAATCAGATTCTACTCAAGAATAGTGAATGGACTCTTAGGCTTATATATCTGGTAACAGCCCAAACCAGCTGGTAATAGGACTTAAGTGAGTCAAGGGCTACAACAATCAAGACAGTGCAATCTAGTAGCCCATCCACGTATATTGAAACAAAAAAAGATAAGACTCAGTGAGCAAATATAGAATAAATCACTAAAATATTTTAGAGATGGCTTGGAGACAGCAGTCAATATCAAACCACATAAAGAAGCAGATCACGATTGCTTCTACAGCTCCCCAAACTAAAGAATCAAAATCTTTCCCAAATGAAGATACAATCCTGGAATTGCCAGATACAGAATATAAAAAACTAATTTACAGAATGCTTCAAGACATCAGGGATAACCTCAGAAATGAAATAAGGCAATCTACAGAAAAAACCAAGGAACACACTGATAAAGCAGTTGAAGAACTCAAAAAGATTATTCAAGAACATAGTGGGAAAATTAATAAGCTGCAAGAATCCATAGAGAGACAGCATTCAGAAATCCAAAAGATTAACAGTAAAATTACAGAAGTGGACAACTCAATAGGAAGTCAGAGGAGCAGACTCCAGCAATTGGAATTCAGGGTGGGGGATCTGGAGGACAAGGGAATTGACACCAATATAGCTGAAAAAAAATCAGATAAAAGAATTAAAAAAAAATGAAGAAACCCTAGGAATCATGTGGGACTCTATCAAGAAGAATAACTTGTGTGTGATTGGAGTCCCAGAACAGGGAGGGATAACAGAAAATACAGAGAGAATAGTTGAATATCTGTTGGCAGAAAACTTCCCTGACATCATGAAAGACGAAAGGATATCTATCCAAGATGCTCATCGAACCCCATATAAGATTGATCCAAAAAGAAAATCACCAAGACATATTATCATCAAACTTGCCAAAACCAAAGATAAAATTTGAAAAGCAGCCAGGGATAAAAGAAAGGTCTCCTACAAAGGAGAATGAATAAGAATAAGTTCAGACTACTCAGCAGAAACCATGCAGGCAAGAAGGCAATGGGATGACATATATAGAGCACTGAAGGAGAAAAACTGCCAGCCAAGGATCATATATCCAGCAAACCTCTCTCTCAAATATGAAGGCGAAATTAAAACATTTACAGATAAACACAAGCTTAGAGAATTTGCAAAAACCAAACCAAAGCTACAAGAAATACTAAAGGAAATTGGTCAGAAAACCAATAATATCAGATACCAGCACAACACAAGGTCACAGAACAGAACATCCTGATATCAACTCAAATAAGGCAATCACAAAAACAAATCAAGATTAATATTAAAAAGAAAAAAACGCTCAAAACAGGGAGTCTTTGAAGTCAAATGTAAAAGATCACAATAATCAAAAAGACGGACTAAATACAGGAGGTATAGAACTGCCATATGGAGAGGGAAACAAGGTGATACAGGGCAATACAAGTTAGGTATTCACTTAGAAAAATAGGGGTAAATATTAAGGTAACTACAAAGAGGTATAACAACTCCATAACTCAAAATAAAAACCAAGAAAAACATAACGACTCAGCAAACATAAAGTCAACTACTAGGAAAATTAGGAACACACAATTTACAAAGAAAAATGTCTCAGCACAAAAAAGTAATTGGAAAAATGAAATTGTCAACAACACACACAAAAAGGCATCAAAATGACAGCACTAAACACATACTTATCTATAATTATGCTGAATGTAAATGGAATAAATGCACCAATAAAAAGACAGAGAGTCTCAGACTGGATAAAGAAATACGATCTGTCTATATGCTGCCTACAAGAGACACATCTTAGACTTAGAGACACAAACAAAAACTCAAAGGATGGAAAAAAATATATCAAGCAAACAATAAGCAAAAAAGAGCAGGAGTAGCAATATTAATTTCTGAAAAAATAGACTTTAAATTTAAATCCACTGCAAAGGATAAAGAAGGACACTACATACTGATTAAAGGGACAATAGACCAGGAAGATATAACCATATTGAATATTTATGCACCCAATGACAGGGCTGCAAGATACATATAACAAACTTTAACAGAACTGAAAAGTGAAATAGCCACCTCCACAATTATAGTAGGAGACTTCAACACACCACTTTCGGAGAAGGATAGGACTTCCAGTAAGAAGCTCAATAGATACACCGAGGACCTAATTGCTACAATCAACCAACTTGACCTCATAGACTTATACAGAACACTCCACCCAATAGCTGCAAAGAATACTTTTTTTTCTAACACACATAGAACATTCTCTGGAATAGACCACATATTAGGTCATAAAACAATCTTTGTAGAATCTAAAACATCAAAATATTACAAAGCATCTTCTCAGACCACAAGGCCATAAAAGTGGAAATAAATAACAGAAAAATTAGGGAAAAGAAATCAAATACTTGGAAAATGAACAATACCCTGCTCAAAAAAAAATGGGTTATAGAAGACATTAAGGAGGGAATAAAGAAATTCATAGAATGCAACGAGAAGGAAAATACTTCTTATCAAAACCTCTGGGACACAGCAAAAGCAGAGCTCAGAGGTCAATTTATATCGATACATGTACACATACATAAAGAAGAAAGAGCCAAAATCAGAGAACTGTCCCTAAAACTTGAACAAATAGAAAGTGAGCAACAAAAGAATCCATCAGGCACCAGAAGAAAACAAATAATAAAAATTAGAGCTGAACTAAATGAATTAGAGAACAGAAAAACAATTGAAAGAATTAACAAAGCCAAAAGCTGGTTCTTTGAAAAAATTAACAAAATTGATAAACCATTGGCCAGACTTACTAAAGAAATACAGGAAAGGAAACAAATAACCCGAATAAGAATTGAGATGGGTGATATTACAACAGACCCAACTGAAATTAAAAGAATCATATCAGATTATTACAAAAAATTGTACTCTAACAAATTTGCAAACCTAGAAGAAATGGATGAATTCCTAGAAAAACACTACCTACCTAAACTAACACAATCAGAAGTAGAACAACAAAATAGACCCATAGCAAAAAAAGAGATTGAAAGGTATCAAAAAACTCCCAACAAAAAAAAAGCCATGGCCCAGACGGCTTTACTGCAGCGCTCCACCAAACTTTCAGAGAAGAGTTAACACCACTACTACTAAAGGTATTTCAAAGCATAGAAAATGATGGAATACTACCTAACTCATTCTATGAAGCCACCATTTCCCTGATACCAAAACCAGGTAAAGACACCACAAAAAAAGAAAATTACAGACCTATATCCCTCATGAACATAGATGCAAAAATCCTCAACAAAATTCTAGCCAATAGAATTCAACAACATATCAAAAAAATAATCCACCATGACCAAGTGGGATTTATATTTTTTTTCATGCAAGGCTGGTTTAATATTAGAAAAACCATTAATGTAATCCACCATATAAATAAAACAAAAGACAAAAACCACATGATCTTATCAATTGATGCAGAAAAGGCATTTGACAAAGTCCAACACCCATTCATGATAAAAACTCTCACCAAAATAGGAATTGAAGGAAAATTCCTCAACATAATAAAGGGTATCTATTTTTATACAAAGCCAACAGCCAACATCACTCTAAATGGAGAGAGCCTGAAAGCATTTCCCTTGAGAACGGGAACCAGACAAGGATGCCCTTTATCACCGCTCTTATTCAACATTGTGCTAGAGGTCCTAGCCAGAGCAATTAGGCTAGACAAAGAAATAAAGGGCATCCGGATTGGCAAGGAGGAAGTAAAATTATCTCTATTTGCAGATGACATGATCTTATACACTGTAAACCCTAAGGAATTCTCCAGAAAACTACTGAAACTAATAGAAGAGTTTGGCAGAGTCTCAGGTTATAAGATAAACATACAAAAATCACTTGGATTCCTCTACATCAACAAAAAGAACATCGAAGAGGAAATAACCAAATGAATACCATTCACAGTAGCCACCAAGAAGATAAAATACTTAGGAATAAATCTTACCAAGGATGTAAAAGACCTATACAAAGAAAACTAAATAGTACTACTACAAGAAACTAAAAAGGACCTAATTAAGTGGAAAAACATACCTTGCTCATGGATAGGAAGACTTAATATTATAAAAATGTCTATTCTACCAAAATCCATCTATACATACAATGCATTTCCGATCCAAATTCCAATGTCATTTTTTAATGTGATGGAGAAACAAATCACCAACTTCACATGGAAGGGAAAGAAGCCTCTTATAAGTAAAGCATTACTGAAAAGGAAGAAGAAAGCGGGAGGCCTCACTCTATCTGACTTCAGAACCTATTATACAGTCACAGTAGTCAAAACAGCCTGGTACTGGTACAACAACTGACATATAGACCAATGGAATAGAATTGAGAACCCAGATATAAATGCATGCACATATGAGCAGCTGGTATTTGACAAAGGCCCAGTGTCAGTTAATTGGGGAAAAGATAGTCTTTTTAACAAATGGTGCTGGCATAAGTGGATATCCATTTGCAAAAAAATGAAACAGGACCCATACCTCACACCATGCACAAAAACTAACTCCAAGTGGATCAAAGACCTAAACATAAAGACTAAAACGATAAACATCATAGAAGAAAAAATAGGGACAACCTTAGGAGCCCTAATACAAGGCATAAACAGGGTATAAACCATTACCAAAAATGACAAAGAGAAACCAGATAACTGGGAGCTCCTAAAAATCAAACACCTATGCTCATCTAAAGACTTCACCACAAAAGTAAAAAGACCACCTACAGATTGGGAAAGAATTTTCAACTATGACATCTCCGACCAGTGCCTGATCTCTAAAATCTATACATTTCTGTTAAAACTCAACCACAAACAGACAAACAACCCAATCAAAAAGTGGGCAAAGGATATGAACACACACTTCACTAAAGAAGATATTCGGGCAGCTAACAGATACATGAGAAAATGCTCTCAATCATTAGCCATTAGAGAAATGCAAATTAAAACTATGATGAGATTCCATATCACTCCAACAAGGCTGGCATTAATCCAAAAAGGACAAAATAATAAATGTTGGAGAGGCTGCGGAGAGATTGGAACTCTTATACACTGCTGGTGGGAATGTCAAATGGTACAACCACTTTGGAAATCTATCTGGCGTTTTCTTAAAAAGTTAGAAATAGAACTACCATACAGCCCAAAAATCCCACTCCTCGGAATATACCCTAGAGAAATATGAGCCTTTACACAAACAGATACATGCACACCCATGTTTATTGCAGCTCTGTTTACAATAGCAAAAAGCTGGAAGCAACCACGGTGTCCATCGATGGATGAATGGTTAAATAAATTATGGTATAGTCACACAATGGAATACTACGCATCGATGAAGAACAGTGACGAATCTGTGAAACATTTCATAACATGGAGGAACCTGGAAGGCATTATGCTGAGTGAAATTAGTCAGAGACAAAAGGACAAATATTGTATAAGACCACTATTATAAGATCTTGAGAAATAGTATAAACTGAGAGGAACACGTACTTTTGTAGTTACATGGGGGGAGAGGGGGTGTGAGAGCGTTATTTACTGATTAGTTAGTAGATAAGAACTACTTTAGGTGAAGGGAAGAACAATACTCAATCCACGGAAGGTCAGTTCAACTGGACTGGACCAAAAGCAAAGAAGTTTCCGGGATAAACTGAATGCTTGAAAGGTCAGCGGAGCAAGGGCTGGGGTTTGGGGACTATGGCTTAAGGGGACTTCTAAGTCAATTGGCAAAATAATTCTATTATGAAAACATTCCGCATCCCACTTTGAAATGTGGCATCTGGGGTCTTAAATGCTAACAAGTGACCATCTAAGATGCATCAATTGTTCTCAACGCACCTGGATCAAAGGAGAATGAAGAATTCCACGGTCACAGGATAACTATGAGCCCAAGAGACAGAAAGGGCCACATGAACCAGAGACTTACATCATCCTGAGACCAGAAGAACTAGATGGTGCCCAGCCACAACCGATGACTGCCCTGACAGGGAGCACAACAGAGAACTCCTGAGGGAGCAGGAGAACAGTGGGATGCAGACCCCAAATTCTCATAAATAGACCGGACTTAATGGTCTGACTGAGACTAGAGGAATCCCAGCGGTCATGGTCCCCAAAGCTTCTGTTGGCCCAGGACAGGAACCATTTCCGAAGACAACTCATCAGACATGGAAGGGACTGGACAATGGGTTGGAGAGAGATGCTGATGAAGAGTGAGCTACTTGTGTCAGGTGGACACTTGAGACTGTGTTGGCATCTCCTGTCTGGAGGGGAGATAGGAGGGTAGAGACGGTTAGAAACTGGCAAAATCGTCACGAAAGGAGAGACTGGAAGGAGGGAGCGGGCTGACTCATTAGGGGGAGAGTAAGTGGGAGTATGGAGTAAGGTGTATATAAGCTTATATGCGACAGACTGACTTGATTTGTAAACTTTCACTTAAAGCACAATAAAAATCATTAAAAAATATATTTTTTACTAGAATATATGTGAGCACGTGTTTGTGAGTGTGGTATTGCATATCACACGCATGCACATGTACACATTCAAATGGGACTTGCACAGATTAATGCTGATGTGTTTCATGAATTGAGGAGTATGAAAAATTCAATCATCTGCAGTTGAGGTCAATAAAGAAAAATAAATGCATAAATAAATGCTCATCCTTTTTGCTAAAGCAGGCTTTCCACCAGTCTCTATTTCTCAAGAAAACAAACCAAGTAACATAAAGCTTTTTCACCTCTTTTTGCCAGCTATAGCCCAAAACAACTCCTTCCTTCTTCTCTGCCTCAATGATAAACAGGCAGACCTACATGTACACATACACACAAAATACATTAAAACAAAGAGGCAAAAATGAATACCGGGTGCTCATTCTGGTCTGTCCTCAGTCACTTTTATCTGAGTCTTCCAGGTGGTGCTTGGAAGTCAAGGGCCAGATGCTCACTCTCAACCTTCCATCTGCTATCTTGGAAATCACTGCTGTTTTCACGTGAGACCACTTCATATCACACTGGCCACATAATTCTATCTACATTACAGCTTTTTTTGCCATGCCACCTCACATCAAGCCTGTTCACTAAGGTCACTTCTATCACAGCTTGCCCCCTAATATATGCTCACAAGAAGCTTTTGATTATGTGTTAGTCAAAAGAATCTGATATGAGGAGAGTGGGAAGAGGTGGAGGAACTGGAGACTACTCAACCTTATCATACATATTCCTCAACAGTTTAAGTCATTTCCAAGAACACTTACTTATAAATTACCCTTATGGGAAAACAGGGTACACAACGTATAAAAATCAAAATAGAAGGTTAAATTGGGAAAATATCACAGCGTACTAAGGTGATAGCTTTCGGTTGATTTTCTCCATCCTTCCATGAGATGGATTGACAAGATGGCTTCAACAATGGGATCAAACATAGCAATCATTGTGAGGATAGCACATCCCAGGCAGGGTTTTGTTCTGTTGTACACAGGGTCACCATGAGTCAGAACTGATGCAACACTACCTAACAACATAACAACAAAATCTCCAGGTTAAGTGATGCTTCCTTATTTGGTGTTTTCTTGGAAAAGTATGAAGGAAAAAAAAAAAAAAAAAAAACAGAAATAACACACCACACCAAATGCAAGTAGGTTTTTTTTTTTCCTTCTCCTCACCCTAAGGTAGCTTGTAAAGCTGCTGATTAACCTTTGATTAAAAAAGAAAGACAATGCAAACAACATGTAAAAGCCTATTCTCAATCTCTGCTTATTCAAATGTAAATATAGATGAAGAATCCTTGGATGTTTCCAACATCTCTGATAGCTGTAATATTATTCGAGGACAAAGTTATAATTTAGACACTGAGATTAGGAAAAGTCCCTTTTTATTTGCAGAATTAGATTCTCTCTAGAAGCTATCTCCACGGGGAAAATTTTTCTAATTTTACAGGTATATTTATACAATGCCTATGATATTTAAACATGGTGTTTCCCAAGAATGATAGTTTTCTCATTTTTGATAATATTCTTATAATACTGATAATAGCATAATTTATTTATATTAATTTCAGTTGGCACCTAATATTTAATCCCTTTTTTTTTCTCTGCTTCCAGATTCTATGATCTTTGAATAGTTAAAGGTCTACAAAAGTACCTGCTGCAGTGCCTTAGGGAGACTTGAAGGAGCACTCCAGTAACTTCTTTGACAACAGAAACACTTAACCCCTAATTTATTTATTTTCACAATTTTACACGGTGCTGTTAGAGCAGTTAAACTCCTCTTGCAGTTTGAGTCAATCTATATAATTGATTTTACTTTCTTCATTCGGATCACATTTTTCTCTCACCTGCTTTTTTACTTTCTCTGCATCCTGAAATAGCAAAAACATTGAAGAAAATACCAGAGAAAAAAATGACTAGAGATGACCTTTTCATAAACCATTAAGAAAGATTAGATTTTAAAGCAAATTTTCTTGCCAGAATTAATGTCTGGATTTATTCATTTATTTATTTTTTATTTTCCCTCTTCTATTCTCAGTGCTTAAAATTCTTTAGGTAAACCACTTAAATATGCTGCCATATTGGCCTTCTGAATTCTACTCATACGTGCAGAATAAATGGAGGCAGAAACAGTTCTTTTTTTCACTTATTGTACTTGTGAAAATCTAAATGCCATAAAAATTTTATTTTACAACAGGTTTATATGATCTAATGACTTTCTAAAATTTGTACCTGTATTTGATAAAATTTTACTACTCAATTGGAGGTTAGCATTGTTTATAATCTTCTGTTTTCTCTTTGACCTTTAAAAACCTATGATATCAAATATACATACATTATTTTTTTATGTCTTGACATGCTGAATCTAATGTTTTCCTATTTCTTTTTTTTTTCCTGTTGTTAAATAGTATTTTATTGCGTTTTCAGTATAGATTTACACGGCAGTTTAGGTTAAACAGTTTCAACACAAGTCGTTCAGTGACATTGGTTATATTCCTCAATGTGTAAGCATTCTCATTATTTCTGTTCAGGTTGTTCCATTACTCTCATTTGTTACCTTACCCCCCTACATTCTCATCTTTGTTTTAAAGTAATCGTTGACCGTTTGGTCTCATACAGGTTATTTTTTAAAGGAACACAGTACTTACGGGGAATATTCATTATTTTGTGAGCCAATCTGCTATTTAACTACAAGGTGACCTCAGCGGGTAGTTTCGATTCGAGTTTTGATGAATACCTCAGGTTAATAGTCTTGAGGAGTGCTCCAGCCTCAACCAATCAAGTGAATCTGTTTGCTTATTAATTTTTTTTTTTTTTTAGGAATTTGGGGTCATGTCCCACATTCCCCTACCACTCAATCAGGATCTATTTTGGCCCTGATTAGAACTGTTGGTAGTGGTAGCTGGACACCATCAAATTCTTTTGGTCTCAGGGTAAAGGAGGCCGTCGTTCATGTAGATTATTAGTTTGTAGACTAGTTTCTTCTTTGAATCTTTGGTTTCCTTCTTTCCATTTTGCTCTCTGGATGAATAGAGACCAAAAGTTGTGTCTTAGATGGCCACTCACAAGCTTTTAAGACCCAAGACACTACCCACCAAACTAGGACGTAAAACATACCTTTATGAACTATATTATGCCAATTGACCAAGATATTCCAGAAGACTATGGTCCTAATCCTTTAAACCCAGAAAACCAATCCCATGAGGTGTTTGGTTATGTCTAAGAAGTATATACAACTGTGCCCCTTGGTGCTTTACTATATGTATGAATATATGTGCATACAGTCATATAGACGCATACACAAATATATACTCATATATTCTCAATATACTTACCTACACATATTTATGCCTACATACATACATTTACACCAACACATACAATTTTTTTGTTTCTTTTTGCTTTGTTTCAAAGTTAAATATGCCATAGCAATTTGCAACAGGTCCTTTTATCTTGTGTATATTTTAGTGACATCATTTACCTTCATCAAGCTGTACGCTTCACCCTCATTTGTTGTTACTTTTTCTATCACCAAAACACAAGTGCTCACTATCTGGAAAGTGAATCTCCTTCTCCCCCCATCTGTAGTTACCAATTAACAGTAGTTTCTGTATGTTTACCTGTTCATGTCATCTCATAAACGTGAGAACATACTGGTTTGTGTGTGTGTGTGTGATTGATTTATTTCACTCAACATAAAGTCCTCCAGGTTCATCCATGTTCCAAGATGTTTCAGAAAATCTTTTTCTTTTTCTCCTGTCTGAGTAGTATTCTATTGTATGTACATATCACATTTTACTTATCAGTTTATATGTTGATGGGCACTTAAGTTGTTTCCATCTTTTTGCCATTATGAATAGTGCTGCAATGAACATAGGTGTGCATGTTTGTTCATGTCACTTCTATTAGAACCCTAGGGTATGTACCTAGGAATGGAATTGCTGAGTCACATGGTACATCTACCTGTAACTTTTTCAGGAACCACTAGACTGTTTTCCACAATGGCTCTGTCATTTTGCATTCCCATCAGCAATGGATATGGGTTCCAATTTCCCCACATCCCTTCCAATAAGTCGTATTTTCTTTCTTTTTTTATCTTAGCTGTCCTAGTGGGAGTTAAATGGTATCTCATTGTGGTTTTGAATTGTATTTTTCTGATGGCTAATGAAATTGAGCATGTGACACTGAGCATTTTATGTGTCTGTTGGCCATTTGAATTGCCTCTTTGATGAACTCTCTGTTCATGTCCTGAGCCTAGTTTTTGATTGGATTATTTGCCTTTTTGTTGTTAAGTTATAGAAGTTTTCTACATATTTTATATATTAGACCCATATCAGTTATATCATCCCCAAAATTTTTTTCCCAGACTGTAGGTTGTCTCTTTCCTCTTTTGATAAGATCTTTTGATGAACATAAGTATTTAACTTTTATGAAGTGCCAGTAATCTATTTTGTTTTTTGTTGCTTGTGCATTCATTGTTGTGTTTGATAATCTATCTTTGAAAAGACTTAGCTTTCAAAGCTTTGCTCTGATATTTTTTTCTAAGAATTTTATAGTTTTAGATTTAACATTTAGGTACTTGATCTAAATGCCACAATCAACCAACCTGACCTCTTAGACATATACAGAACACTCCACCCAACAGCAACCAAATATACTTTCTTTTCTAGTGCACATGGAACATTCTCTAGAATAGACAATATATTAGGTCATAAAGCAAGCCTGAGCAGAATCCAAAACATTAAAATATTACAAAGCATCTTCTCTGACCATAAGGCCATAAAAGTGGAAATCAATAACAGGAAAACCAGGGAAAAGAAATCAAACACATGGAAACTGAACAATACCCTGCTCAAAAAAGACTGGATTATAGAAGACATTAAGGATGGAATAAAGAAATTAATAGGATCCAATGAGAATGAAAACACTTCATATCAGAACCTTTGGGACACAGCAAAAGTGGTGCTCAGAGGCCAATTTATATCAATAAATGCACATATCCAAAAAGAAAAAAGGGCTCAAATCAAAGAACTACCCCTACAACTTGAACAAATAGAAACAGAGCAACAAAAGAAACCCACAGGCACCAGAAGAAAACAAATAATAAAAATTAGAGCTGAACTAAATGAAATAGAAAACAGAAAAACAATTGAAAGAATTAACAAGACCAAAAGCTGGTTTTTTGAAAAAATCAACAAAATTGATAAACTACTGGACAAATTGACAAAAGAAAAATAGGAGAGGAATCAAATAACCCAAACAGGAAATTGGAGGGGTGATATTACAACAGACCCAACTGAAATTAAAAGAATCCTATCAGATTACTATGAAGAACTATGCTCGAACAAATTTGAAAACCTAGAAGAAACGGATGAATTCCTAGAAACACACTACCTACCTAAACTAACACAAACAGAGGTAGAACAACTAAATAGACCCATAACAAAGAAGAAATTGAAAAGGTAATCAAAAAACTCCCAATAAAAAAAGCCCTGGTCTGGACTGTTTCACTGCAGAGTTCTACCAAACATTCAGAGAAGAGTTAACACAACTAATACTAATGGTATTTCAGAGCATAGAAAAGGATGGAATACTACCAAACTCATTCTATGAAGTCACCATATCTCTAATGCCAAAACCAGGTAAAGACATCACAAAAAAAGAAAATTATAGACCTATATCCCTCATGAATGCAGATGCAAAAATCCTCAACAAAATTCTAGCCAATAGAATTCAACAACACATCAAAAAAATAATGCACCATGACCACATGGGATTCATACCAGGTATGCAGGGATGGTTCAGCATTAGAAAAACAAATAATGTAATCCACCACATAAATAAAACAAAAGACAAGAATCACATGATTTTATCAATTGATGCAGAAAAGGCATTTGACAAAGTTCAATACTCATTCATGATAAAAACTCTCAGCAAAATAGAAATAGAAGGAAAATTTCTCAACATAATAAAGGGCATCTATACAAAGCCAACAGCCAACATCACCCTAAATGGAAAGAGCCTGAAACCATTCCCATTGAGATTGGGAACCAGACAAGGATGCCCTTTATCACCTCTCTTATTCAACATTGTGCTGGAAGTCCTAGCCAGAGCAATTAGGCTAGATAAAGAAATAAAGCGCATACAGATTGGCAAGGAAGAAGTCAAAGTATCTCTATTTGCAGATGACATGATCTGATAGAAAACCCTAAGGAATCCTCCAGAAAACTATTGAAACTAATAGAAGAGTTCGGCAGAGTATCGGGATATAAGATAAACATACAAAAATCAGTTGGATTCCTCTACACCAACAAAAAGAACATCGAAGAGGAACTCACCAAATCAATGCCATTGACAGTAGCTCCCAAGAAGATAAAATACTTAGGAATAAATCTTACCAGAGATGTAAAAGACTTATACAAAGAAAACTACAGTATGCTTCTGCAAGAAACCAACAGAGACTTACATAAGTGGAAGAACATACCTTGCTTGTGGATAGGAAGACTTAACATTATAAAAATGTCTATTCTACCAAAAGTGATCTCTACATTTAATGAAATTCCAATCCAAATCCCAAGGACATTCTTTAAGGGGATGGAGAAACAAATCACCAACTTCATGTGGAAGGGAAAGAGGCCCCGGATAAATAAGGCATTACTGAAAAAGAATAACAAAGTGGGAGGCCTTACTTTACCTGATTTTAGAACCTATTATAGTGCCATAGTAGTGAAAACAGCCTGCTACTGGTACAACAACAGATACATAGACCAATGGAACAGAATTGAGAATCCAGACATAAATCCATCCACATATGAGCAGTTGATATTTGACAAAGGCCTCAGAATAGTTAACTGGGGAAAAGACAGTCTTTTTAACAAATGGTGCTGGCATAACTAGATATCCACCTGCAAAAAAATGAAATAAGACCCATACCTCACTCCAGGCACAAAAACTAACTGAAAATGGATCAAAGACCTAAATATAAAATATAAAACGATAAAGATCATGGAAGAAAAAATAGGGACAACGTTAAGGGCCCTAACACATAGCATAAACAGTA
This sequence comes from Loxodonta africana, assembly GCF_030014295.1. Lineage (NCBI taxonomy): Eukaryota > Metazoa > Chordata > Mammalia > Proboscidea > Elephantidae > Loxodonta > Loxodonta africana. Next base: position 1,339,757 of record NC_087355.1, read on the forward strand.
TACAAAACATAAAGAATGTAGAAGAAAAACTAGATAACTAGGAGCTCCTAAAAATCAAACACCTATGCTCTTCCAAAGACTTCACCAAAAGAGTAAAAAGACTACCCACAGACTGGGAAAAAGTTTTTAGCTATGACATTTCTGATCAGCGCCTGATCTCTAAAATCTACATGATACTGCAAAAACTCCACTGCAAAAAGACAAATAACCCAAGTAAAAAATAGGCAGAAGATATGAATAGACACTTCACTAAAGAAGACATTCAGGTAGCTAACAGGTATATGAGGAAATGTTCCCGATCATTAGCCATTAGAGAAATGCAGATCAAAACTACAATGAGATTTCATCTCACTGCAACCAGGCTGGCATTAATCCAAAAAACACAGAAGAATAAATGTTGGAGAGGCTGTGGAGAGATTGGAACACTTATACTCTGCTGGTGGGAATGTCAAATGGTACAACCACTTTGGAAATTGATTTGGCGCTTCCTTAAAAAGCTAGAAATAGAATTACCATACAACCCAGAAATCCCACTCCTTGGAATATATCCCAGAGAATAAGAAGAGCCTTTACACGAACAGATATATGCACACCCATGTTTACTGCAGCACTGTTTACAATAGCAAAAACATGGAAGCAACCAAGGTGCCCATCAACGGATGAGTGGATAAATAAATTATGGTATATTCATACAATGGAATACTAAGCATTAAAAAAGAACAGTGAGGAATCTGTGAAACATTTCATAACATGGAGGAACCTGGAAGGCATTATGCTGAGTGAAATTAGTCAGTTGCAAAAGAACAAATATTGTATAAGACCACTATTATAAGAACTTGAGAAATAGTTTAAACTGAGAAGAAAACATTCTTTGGTGGTTACGGGGAGGGGGGAGGGAGGGAGGGTGGGAGAGGGGCATTCACTAATTAGATAGTAGATAAGAACTACTTTAGGTGAAGGGAAAGACAGCACACAATACAGGGGAGGTCAGCACAATTGGACTACACCAAAAGCAAAGAAGTTTCCTGAATAAACTGCATCCAAGCCCAGCGTAGCAGGGACAGCGGTCTGGGGACCATGGTTTCAGGGGACATCTAAGTCAATTGGCATAATAAAATCGATTAACATAACATTCTGCATCCCACTTTGAAGAATGGTGTCTAGGGTCTTAAACGCTAGCAAGCAGCCATCTAAGATGCATCAGTTGGTCTCAACCCACCTGGAGGAAAGGAGAATGGAGAACACCAAGGACATAAGGCAATTACAAGCCCAAGAGACAGAAAGGGCCATATGAACCAGAGGCTACATCATCCTGAGGCCAGAGGAACGAGATGGTGCCCAGGTACAACCCATGACTGCCCTGACAGGGAACACAACAGAGAACCCCTGTAGGAGCAGGAGAGTAGTGGGATGCAGACCCCAAGTTCTCATAAGACCAGACTTAACGGTCTGACTGAGACTAGAAGGACCCCGGTGGTGACGGCCCTCAGACCTTCTCTTGGCTCAGGGAGGGAGCCATTCCTGAAGCCAACTCTTCAGACAAGGATTGGACTGGACAATGGGTTGGAGAGGGATGCTGGTGAGGAGTGAGCTTCTTGGACCAGGTGGACACTTGAGACTATGTTGGCATCTCCTGCCTGGAGGGGAGATGAGAGGGTGGAGGCAGTTACAAGCTGGCAAAATGGACACGAAAAGAGAGTGGAGGGAGAGAGCGGCTGTCTCATTAGGGGGAGAGTAATTGGGAGAGTGTAGCAAGGTGTACATGGGTTTTTGTGTGAGAGACTGACTTGATTTGTAAACTTTCACTTAAAACACTAAAAATTATTAAAAAAAAAAAAAAGAAAGAAAGAAAGGAGGAGGGCCAAGATGGCAGAATAGTCACACACTTCCTGTCATCTTTCTTACAAGAAAGACTCAAAAACCAAATGAATTGGATATATATGACAATCTAGGAACACTAAACATCAAATAAAGAGCTGAAGAATCAGGCTGAGTGATAGATGCAAAGATAGACAACTCAAAAATAGCAGAAACAGGAAATTACGGATAGTCAGATCAACAGTGTCCTGCTAGCTGAATGTGGGCAGTGTGAACATCTTGAGGCAAGAAGCAACATCTGAAGCTGAAACTCACCCTATCTCATGCAACTAGGCAAAAGTGATTCTGCAGGCACCTCAGAATCAGACAGGCGTGACACCAGACCTGCAAAAGTTAAGTGCACACTCTCAACCCACTATGCCTACCACAGTCCCTTCCCCTACAAGAGCTTCATAGACTGAGGAGCACCACCTCCAACTTATCCATTCCCTCTCCCGCTCTGACACCAGTTCAGTGGCATTCAGCACCACCATGACCCCTAAGCTGGGAACTCAGGATCCTGGACAGAGGTGCTCACCCCTTCATCAAGCCACTGGAACAGGGGGTCCACGGAATTGCAGCAACCTCTACCTTATCCAATTACCCACACTAGTGCCTTGCTGGCTGAGTCAGCGCAGCATATACACATTGGCATAAGGTGGGCAGAGTTCCCAGCTGAAGCTCATTTTTACTGGCATCAGCCATGTGGGAGCTGCAAGTCTGTGACATTTGACACTGCCCTGCCCCATAAGCCTGTAGCTCTGAGACACCTGCCCCTTAGCCTAGCCACTGGTTCAGAGGGTCCATGGACTTGCAGTACCCTTCACCCCTGATGATCACTTGTTCCAGTGCCTTGTTGGCCAATCTGGCACAGCACACACTCATTGGGACAAAGAGGGCAGGATTCCCAGTGGAAACCCATTTTCACCTGCAGCAGCAAAGTGGGAGGAGCAGATCTGTAGCATTTGACATCTCCTCCACCCCAAAGAAGGGGTCTCAACCATGCATAATGGGGACCTGAGGACTGGAGGTGCCACCCACTTCATCCAGTTGCCCATGATGAGGGGCTTGAGAACAAGTGACACCCCCCCAATCCCTCCAGCCAATGGCACCAGCTGCCCAAGGACTGGCTACACTACATGCGGACTACGTGCTCTAGCAGACAGGGGCACACCCTCCATCCAGGCACCTGGGGGCACCTGATAGTTCTCTGCCTTGCCCTCCACTTCACCCTCCCCTACAAACAGAGAACTCTACCTGATCTGAACAACCCCACATAGCCCACCCACCCAGGACTCTAGGTGAGAGTCTGCACCACACACTCAGTGTCCAATGACCCAGGGACATTCACCCTGACCATCCAGGAAGCAGCAGAGCACACATGAAACACCCAATCCAACTACCAGGGAGAACATCCACGGCCAGGTGACTATTAGGACAGATATCACTTCACCAAAAAATCCACCTACAACCTCAGTAACCCTGCAAGAATACTGAACAGAGCCCCAGGCTCACACATCTAGTAGCTACTCTGCCCAAATGGAGGAAGGAGGTAGAGAACTTCACTGTGGCCAGATTAATGACCAGGGTAGCACATATGCCCAGCATTACTTGGATATATCAAAACAAAATAAAACAAAAATCCAGAACACAGTAAACAAACATACAATAAATAAATATAATAACTTCTCGATTCCTCAGTGATAAGTCAATATCAAATCACATAAAGAAGCAGGACAAGATGGCTTCAGCAAGCGACCAAAATAAAGACCCAGGAAAATGTGAGAGGAAGGTAAGGCAATGGATCTACCTGATAAAGAATTCAAAAGACTAACATGCAGAGCTCTCTATGAGATCGAAAAGGAGATCAGGGAAAACACAGACAAAAACAATTAACACAGAGACAAAGAAATAGGAGAACTCAGGAAAATAATACAAGAACAAAATGATGGAATAGGCTACTAGAAACCATACAAAAGCAGCAACTAGAAATCCAAGATTAACAAAAAATATCAGAATTAAACAACTCATTAGAAGGTCACAGGCATAGAATTGAGAAAATGGAAGTCAGAATTAGTGATATTGAAGATTAAATCCCTTGACAACAACCTGAGGAAAAACCAGAAAAAAAGACTGAAAGCAAATGAAGAAAGCTTAAGAATTATGTGGGATACTACAAAAAGGAAAAACCTACTAGTGATCAGAGTTGCAAAACAGGAGAGGATAGTGGAAAACATAAAGGGAACTGTTGAAGATTTGCTGGCATAAAATTTCCCTAATATCATGAACCCTGGTGGCATAGTGGTGACCAAAATGTCAGCAGTTTGAATCCATCAGGTACTCCTTGGAAACTCTATGGAGCAGCTCTACTCTATTCTATAAGCTCACTATGAGTAGGAATTGACTCAATGGCAATGGGTTTGGCTTTGTTATTTTTTTCATATCATGAAAGATAGGCAATATCTATCCACAAAGCTTAATGAAACCCATAAAGGACCCCAAAAGAAACTCACCAAGACATACAATCAAACTTACCAAAACCAAAGACAAAGAACGAACCCTAAGAGCAGCTAGGGATAAACAAAAAGTCACCTATAAAGGAGAACCAAGGCATTATTGAAAAATACAAGACTGGTTTAAATTAAAAAAAAAAAAAGGTAAATTCCAAGATAACTACCTACTCATCAAGATAAAAAAGAAGGAAAATATAAAGAAAGACATAGGCTAACACAAAATCAACATTAATGACAGAAATGAAAAAAATCCTATAAACAAAAGGAATTCAGCACAGAAAATTGAATGGAACAAAGGAACTGTCAACACCACACACACACACACACACACACACAAGGCAAGAGTAATAATGGTCAATAATCACGCTGAATGTAATGGCCTAAATGCACCAGTAAGGAGACATAGAGTGGCAGAATGCATAAAGAAACACAATCCATCTATATGCTGCCAATAAGAGACACACTTTAGACAAAAAGACATAAACAAACTAAAACTCAAAGGATAGAAAAAACACATCAAACAATAACCAAAAAAGAGCAGAGTGGTAATATTAATCTCTGGTAAAATAGACTTTCAAGCAAAATTCACCGTAAAGGATAAGGAAGGAAACTATATAATGATTCAAGGGTCAATACAACAGGAGGACATAACCACAATAAATATATATGCATCCAAAGACAGGGCTGCAAAATACATAAATTCTAACAGCTTTGAAAAAAGAAATAGACAGTTCCACAATAATAGTAGGAGACTTCAACACGCCTTTTTTGGAGGACAGACATCTAGAAAGAAACTCAATAAAGATACAGAAGATCTAAATGCCCCTGTCAACCAACTCAACCTCATAGACACATGCAGAACACTCTACCCCACAGCAGCAAAGTATATATTCTTCTCCTACACACATGGAACATTCTCCAGAGTAGACCACATTTTAATTCACAAAGTAAGCCTCAGCAAAATTCAAAACATTGAAATAATACAAAGCATCTTCTCTGATCATAATGTCTTAAAAGCAGAAATCAATAACAGCAAGGAAAAAAACAGACAAACAAACAAATGCATGGAAACTGAATGACCCCTTGATTAAAAACTACTGGATAATAGAAGAAATCAAGACTAGAATTAAAAAAAAAAAATCAAAGAATCAAATGAGAATGAATATATCTTACCAAAACCTTTGGGACACTGTAAAGCAGTGCTTAGAAGTCAATTTTTTAGCAATAAACTCACACATCAAAGGAGAACAAAGGGCCAAAATCAAAACTTTAACCCAACAACTCAAACAAATAGAAAGAGAACAGCAAAAGAAATGCACAGGCACCACGAGAAAGGAAACAATAAAGATTAGAGCAAAAATAAGTGAAACAGAGGACAGAAAAACAATAGAAAGAATCAACAAGTTGGTCCTCTGAAAAGATCAATAAAATCAAGTAACCACTGGCCAAACTAACAAAAGAAAAACAGGAGAACCATATTACCCAAATAAGAAATGAAACAAGTGATATCACAACAGACTCAACTGAAATAAAAAGGATCATAACACAATAGTATCAAAAATTGTATGCCAACAAATTTGAAAACCTGGAGGAAATGGACAAATTTCTAGCAATACACTACCTACCTAAACTAACACAAACTAAGTTAGAAAAACTAAATAGATCCATAACAAAAGAAGATACTGAAGGTAATAAACACAACTCCCAACAGCAAAAACAAGAAAGCCCGGGAGCAGACCACTGGAAAATTCTACTAAATATTCAGAGAAGAGTTCACACCAATACTACTCAAACTACTGCAGAACGTGGAAAAGAAAGGAAGACTCCCAAATTCATTCTATGAAGCTAGCAAACCCTGATACCAAAGCCAGGCAAAGGCATCACAGAAAAAGAAAACTACAAACATCCCTCATGAACATAGATTCAAAAGTTCTCAACAAAATTCTAGCCAATAGAATTCAACTGCATATCAAAAAAAAAAAAAAAATACATTATGTCAAAGTGGGAGTCATGCCAGGTATGCAGGGATGGTTCAACGCTAGAAAATCAATCAACATATTCCACCACATAAATAGAACAAGAGAAAAGAGTCATACAATCATCTCAGTGGATGCAGAAAAGGAATTTGACAAAATCCAACACCCATTCCTGATAAAAGCTGTCAACAAAATAGGAATAGAAGGGAAATTCCTCAACATAATAAAGGGCCCTTATATAAAACCAACAACCAACATCATTTTAAATGGAAAGAGGCTGAAAACATTCCCCTTGAGAATGGAAACCATACAAGGATGCCCTTTATCACCACTCTTCTTCAACATTGTGCTAGAAGTCCTAGCGACAGCAATAATGCAAGAAAAAGACATACAGTCATCCAAATTGGCAAGGAAAAGGTAAAACTGTCCCTATTCACAGATTATATAATCTCATAAACAGAAATCCCCAAAGAATCCACAAGAAAGCTACTGGAACTCATGGAAAGATTCACCAGAGTAACAGGATACAAGATCAACACAAAAAAAATCAGTTGGATTTTTATACACCAACAAGGAGAACTTTGAAAAGGAAACCAAGAAAAGAATACCATTTATAATTACCACTAAAGAAATAAAATACTTAGGAATAAATATAACCAGGGATATAAAAGACATATACAAAGAAAACTACAAAACACTACTGCAAGAAAATAAAAGAGACTTACATAAATGGGAAAACATACCATGCTCATGGATAGGTAGACTCAACATTGTGAAAATGACAATTCTATCCAAAGTCATCTACAGAAATAATGCAATCCCAATCCAAATGCCAACAGCATTCTTTAATGAGTTGGAAAAATTAGTCACTAACTTTACATGGAAAGGAAAGACGCCTCTGATAAGCAAAGCATTGTTGAAGAAGAACAAAGTAGGAGGCTTCACACTATCTGACTTAAGAACCTACTATACAGCCTTGTAGTGAAAACAGCATGGTACAGACACATAGGCCAAAGGAATAGAATTAAGAACACAGGCATAAATCTATCCACCTATGGTCACCTGATCCTTGACCAAGGGCCAAACTCCACTAAATGGAGAAAAGACAGTCTCTTTAGCAAATGGTGCTGTCATAACTGGATGTCCATCTGAAAAAAAAAGAAACAAGATCCATACCTCACATCAGACACAAAAACCAACTCAAAATGGATCGAAGACCTAAAAATATAAAGATCATGGAAGAAAAATTAAGGACAACACTAGGGACCCTAATATACAGCATCAATATGATACAAACCATAACTGATAATGCACAAGTTCCAAAAGGTAAACTAGGTAACTGGGAACTCCTAAAAATTAAAAACTTATGCTCATTAAAATAATTCACCAAGACATTCAGGTGGCTAACAGACACATGAGGAAATGCTCGTGATCATTACCTATTAGAGAAATGCAAATCGAAACTACATTGAGATACCATTTCACCCTGACATTACTGGCAGTAATAAGAAGAAGAAGAAGAAGAAAATAACAAGTGTTGAAGAGGTTGCAGGGAGATTGGAACTCCTGTGCACTGCTGATAAAAAAGTAAAATTGTCCAGTCATGATGGAAAACAATATGGCGCTTCTCAAAAAGCTAGAAAGAGAAATAACATTCCAGCAATCTCACTCCTGGGAATATATCCTAGAGAAATAAGAGCTACACATGACTAGACACTGTAGCATAATTCACAATAGCAAAAAGATGGAAACAAACTAAGTGCTCATCAACAGATCAACCAATAAACAAATTATGGTACATACACAAAATGGAATACTACCCAGTGATAAAGAACAATGATGAATCCAGGAAATATCTCTCAACATGGATGAATCTGGAAGACATTATGCTGAGTGAAATAAGTCAATCACAAAAGGACAAATATTGTATGAGACCACTATTATAAAAAAAACAAGAAAAAGTTTACATACAAAAAGAAACAATCTTTGATGGTTATGAGGGAGTAGAGAGTTGGGGAAGTGAAATCATTAACTTGATAGTAGATAATCGTTAACTTTGGTGAAGGGAGAGACGGTGAACAGTACATGGGAAGTCAGCACAACGTGACCAAGGCAAAGTCATAGAAGCTTTGTAGACACATCCAAACACCCTGAGGAACTGAGTTACTGGGGCTGAGGGCTGGGGACCACGGTCACGGGGGTCATCTAAGTCAATTGACATAGTTTATAAAGCAAATGGTCTACATTCAGCTTTGGTGAGTAGCATCTGGGGTCTCAAAAGCTTGTGAACCACTGTCTAATATAAATCTGCCAGTCTCATTCTGCTTGGAGCAGAGGAGAATGAAGAAACCAAAAGACACAAGGTAAATATTAGTCCAAACTATAGGATCACAAGTACCACAGCCTTCACCAGCCTGAATATAAAAGAATAAGGTGGTGCCTGGCTACAATGATCAACTGCTCTGACAGAGATCACAACAGAATGTCCCAGACAGCAGGAGAAAAATGTGAAACAAAATTCAAATTCGTAAAAAATAGACCAGACTTAGTGGCCTGACAGAGATTGGAAGAACCCCTGAAACTTAGTGGCCTGACAGAGATTGGAAGAACCCCATACACCCTTTTAATCCAGAACTGAAGCCACTCCCAAAGTTCAACCTTCAGCCAAAGATTAGACAGGTCTATAAAACAAACATTAACACATATGAGGAATTTGCTCTGTAGTTCAATGACATATATGAGACCAAAAGGGCAACAACTGCCCAAAAGCAATTATGAGAAGACAGGAAGGGACAGAAAAAATGGACGGATGGAAATGGGGAATTGGGGCATGGAAGGGGAGAGTGTTGGCACATCACAGGGGTTGCTACCAATGTCACAAAACAGTTTCTGTATAAATTGCTGAAAGAAAAACTAATTTGCTATGTAAAGTTTCACCTAAAGCACAACTACAAAAAAAAAATGAATATGAAATTTTAAGAGGACAAGAAAACAGAAGAAAGCATCAAGTAAAAAAAAATCAGTTGGATTCCTCTACAACAACAAAGAAAACTTTGAAAGGGAAATCACCAAATCAATACCATTTACAATCGTCCCCAAGAAGATAAAATACTTAGAAATAAATCTAAGCAGGGATGCAAAAGACGTATACAAAGAAAACTACAAATCACTACCACAAGAAACCAAAAAAGACCAACATAGGTAGAAAAACATAGTGTGCTCATGGATAGAAAGACTCAACACTGTGAAAATGTCAATACTACCAATAGTGATCTACAGATACAATGTAATTCTGATTCAAATATCAACAGTGTTATTTAATGAGATGGAGAAATAAATAACCAACTTTATATGGAAAAGGAAGAGGCCCTGGATAAGGGAAGCATTATTGAGGAAGAAGAACAAAGTGGGAGGTCTCACATTGCCTGATCTTAGACCTATTATAGAGCCACAGTAGTCAAGACAGCCTGGTACTAGTGCAATAACAGACACATAGACCAATGGAACAGAATTGAGAACCCAGATGTAAATCCATCCACCTATGAGCAGCTGATATTTGACAAAGGGCTAATGTCCATTATATGGGAAAAAGATAGTCTTTTAAACAAATGGTGTTGGCAAAACTGAATGTCCATCTGTAAAAAAATGAAACAAGAGGTACAAGTGTACCTCACACCATACACTTAAAACGAACTTAAAATGAATCAAATATCTATAAAACCAAAAACAATAAAGATCATGGGAAAAAATACGGACAATGCTAGGGGCTCTAATATACAGTACAAATAGAGTACAAACCAGAGCTAACAATGCAGAAACACCAGAAGTGAAAATAGATAACTGGGAGCTCCTAAAAAATCAAACACCTATGCTCATCAAAAGGCTTCACAAAAAGAGTAAAAAGAGAATCTATAAACTGGGAAAAATTTTTAGCTATGACATATTGCACAATCATTTATCTCTAAAATCTACAAAATACTTCAACACCTCAACCACAAAAAGACACATAATCCAATTAAAAAACAGCAAAAGATATGAACAGACACTTCACTAAAGAAGACATTCAGATGGCTAACAGACATAGTAATTAGAGAAAAGGAAGTTAAAACTACAATGAGATACTATCTCACTCTGACAATACTGGCACTAATCAAAAACACAGAAAATAAATGTTGGTGAGGTTCCAGAGGCATTGGAACTCTTATGCACTGCTGGTGGGAATTAAAATGACATAACCACTTTGGAAAAGGATACGGTGCTTCCTTAAAAAGCTAGAAATAGAAATACCATAAAATCAAGGAATCCCACTTCTAGGAATACACTCTACAGAGATAAGAGTTATCACACAAATAAACATTGCACACCCATGTTCACTGCAGAACCATTCACAATAGCAAAAAGATGGAAACAACCTAAATGCCCATTAACAGATGAACGGATAAACAAATTATGGTACATATCACAATGGAATACCATGCAATGATAAAGAACAATGATGAATCTTTGAAACATCATGACATGAATGAATCTGGAGGGCATTATACTGAATGAAATAAGTCAGTCAGAAAAGGACAAATATTGTATGAGAGCACTTTTATAAGAACTCAAGAAAAAGTTTACACATATACACACACACAAACAAAAATATTCTTTGATGGCTACAAGTGTGGGAAGGGAGGGGGAGAAGAAATCACTAACTAGATAGTAAAAAAAAAAAGTGCCAAATTTGGTGAAGGGAAAGACAACACACAATATACAGGAAGTCTGCACAACTTGACCAAATCAAAGGCATAGGAGTTTCCTGGACACATCCAAACACCTAGCTGCTGACACTGGGGTTGGGAACCATAGTCTTGGGCGAATTTAGGTCAATTGGCACAACATAGGTCGTAAAAACAGTGTTCTAGAGGCAGGGCCAAGATGAAGGAATAGACAGATGCTTCCGGTGACACCTCTTACAACAAGGACGCGAAACATGAGAGCAACGAGTATATTTATGACAAGCTAGGAGCCCTGAACATAAAAGGTGAGGTTACAAAATGAACTGAGGGACAGGGGGAGGAAGAGATGGTTCAGAAGTGCAGAGGAGTTACCGAACCTGAATCGCTGGGAGCCTTCAGGCACAACTCCTAGGAGTGGCTGAGGGGGGCTGGTACTAGCATTTGGCTGCAGTTTCCTCTGGGAGAAGCAGCCAGCCACATAGGTTATCCACACCTCTGGAACCAGAGAAAAACGGTGCTCTCAGCAAAAGCTAAGTACTTGCATATATTTTACCATACCCGGCTGCTCCAAAGCCGACTTCAGCGGCTGATTTCTCTGGGCCTAGGCCCTGTTGAGCTCCTAGAGCCATCCTCCCGGCCCTGGAGAAGGAATAAACACACAATTGGGGGAAAAGATAATTTGCCAGCTCCATTAACTGGGGGAGCTCAGGACAGAAGCAGCTCCTGTCCAGGCATAAATGATCCGTGGACTTTGAGTACCTTTCCCCCCTGCATGGACCTGTGTGGGCCTATTTCAGGAGAATAGGCCCTTGTTGGCATACTACACCTGTTTTCAGCTGTGTGGTAGAGAGGTGGGTGTTTGATGTTCGACACCAGTTTGCCTATTAAGTAGGGTCCTCATCTACCCACATCACGGGCCTAAAGCTTGGTGGCTTAACTTGTCACCCAGCCACACGTGACATGGGTCCAAGGATACTGGTATCTCCCAGTCCTTACAACCAAAAATTTTGGGTGCCCATGGTCAGTCTTCAGAACCCACCCACTTGTATGCAATAGGGAACAGGGACATGGTTTCCTCAGAGACACATGGGGGATGAGTCTCAGCCCCCTGCCTTGTTCAGAGCATGATGCCCTGCTGCAATGAGACACTGGTACCTACACCAGTCACCCCTGCCCCTCTAGGACTGTAGGACAGAGCCTGTACCACACACTTAATGATCAGCTAACTGAATACCTGAGCTGAATTCATACAAAAAAAAGTGAATGGACTCCTAGACTGATATACGTGATAACACTTCTAGCCATCTGGGGACAGTATGTCAGAGCTCCAGAGGTGAAAATAATCAAGCTAAGTCACGCAAGCAACCCATTTGGGCATATCAAATCAAAACAAAGCAAGAAACTACAATACAGTAAGCAAACATAAAATAAACTAATGCAATAACTTATAGATGGATCAGAGACAACAGTCAATAACAAGTCACATAAAGAAACAGACTATGATCGCCTAGACAAGCTCTCAAAACAAAAAAAAAATCAAAGGATCTTCTAGATGAAACTGCCTTCCTGGAATTACTGGAGGCAGAATACAAAAGATTAAAATTCAGAAACCTTCAAGACATCAGGAAGGAAATCAGGCAATATGCAGAACAAGCCAAGGAACACACAGAAAAAGCAGTTAAAGAGATTAAAAAGGTTATTCAGGACCATAATAAAAAATTTCATGAGCTGGAAAAATCCATACACAGGCAGCAATCAGAAATGCAGAAGACAAACAATAAAACTACAGAATCAGATAACTCAATAGAAAGTCAGAGGAGTAGAATTGAGCAAGTTGAAGGCAGAATTTGTGAACTTGAAGATAAAGTATTTGGCACCAATATATTTGAAGAAACATTGGAAAAAAGAATTAAAAAAAATGAAAAATCTTAAGAATCATGTAGGCTTCTAGGAAGAGAAATAACCTACAAGTGATTGGAGTTCCAGAACAGAGAGGGATAACAGAAAATACAGACAGAATTGTTGAAAATGTGTTGGCAGAAAACTTCCCTGATATTGTGAAAGATGAGAAGACATCTATCCAAGAGGCTCACTGAACTCCACATAAGATAGATTTTAAAAGCAAGTCACCAAGACATATTATAATCAAACTTCCCAAAGCCAAAGATAGAGAATTTTAAGAGCAGCTAGGAATAAACGAAAAGTCACCTACAAAGGAGAGTCAATAAAAATAAACTTGGATTACTCAGCAGAAACCATGCAGGCAAGAAGACAATGGAATGACTTACATAAAAAACTGAAGCAAAAAAATAGCCAGCCAAGAATCATATATCCAGCAAAACTGTCCCTCAAATACTAAGGTGAAATGAGGACATTTCCAGATAAACAGAAATTTAGGGAATTCATAAAAACCAAACTAAAACTACAAGAAACACTAAAAGGAGTTCCTTGGTTAGAAAATCAATATACCAGGCATCAAACGAAGACTAGAACACTGGGCAGAGCAATCAGATGTCAAACCAGACAGGGCAATCACAAAAATAAGTCAAAAAAACTCTTGAAAGAGGGAAACAGTGATGTTATGATGTAAAAGAATACAACATTAAAACAATAAAGGGACTAAGAAATATAGTCATACATCTTTCATATGGAGAGGAAGACAAGGCGATACAAAGAAACAAAAGTTAGGTTTAAATTTAGAAAATAGGGGTAAATAAAAAGGTAATAATGAAGGAGACAAACTATCCTACACATCTAAATAAAATACAAGAAAAAAAAATAGAGATTCAGCAGAAGCAAAATCAATAAAAACTAATATGAAGAAAAGACAATATATAAAGATTAACTTACTCAGCACATAAAATTAAATGGGAAAAAGAAACTGTCAACAACACACAAAAAAAGACATCAAAATGATAGCACTAAATTCATACCTACCCATAATTATGCTGAATGTAAATGGACTAAATGCACAAATAAAGAGAACGAGAGTGGCAGAATGGATAAAAAAAGATCCATCTATATGCTGCCTACAAGAAACACATCTTAGAGACTCAAACAAAATAAAACTCAAAGGACAAAAAAAATCAAGCAAACAACAATCAAAAAAGAACAGGAGTGGCAATATTAATTTCTGACAAAATAAACTTTAAAGTTAAATTCATTGTAAAGGATAAGGAAAGACACTACATAATGATTAAAGGGACACTATACCAGGAGGATATAACCATATTAAATATTTATGCACCCAATGACAGGGCTGCAAGATACATAAAACAAAATATCAGTATTGAAAAGTGAGATAGCTCCACAATAATAGTAGCAGATTTCAATACACCACTTTTGTTGAAGAACAGGACATCCAGAAAGAAGCTCAATTAAGACACAGAAGATCTAAATGCCACAATCAACCAACTTGACCTCATAGACATATACAGAACACTCCACCCAACAGCAACCAAGTATATTTTCTTTTCTAGTGCACATGGAACATTCTCTAGAACAGACCACATACTGGGTCACAAAGCAAGCCTTAGCAAAATTCAAAACATGAAATATTACGAAGCATCTTCTCTGACCATAAGGCCATAAAAGTGGAAATCAATAACAGGAAAAGCATGGAAAAGAAATCAAACACCAAGAAACTGAACAATACCCTGCACAAAAAAGACTGGATTATAGAAGATATTATGGATGGAATAAAGAAATTCATAGAATCCAATGAGAATGAAAACACTTCCTATCAGAACCTTTGGGAAACAGCTAAAGCAGTGCTTTGAGGTCAATTAATACCAATAAATTCACACACATAAAGAGAAGAAAGGGCCCAAATCAAAGAACTATACCTACAACTTGAATGAATAGTCAGAGAGCAAAAAAAGAAACCCACAGGCACCAGAAGAAAATAATAAAAAATTAGAGCACAACTAAATGAAATAGCAAACAGAAAAACAGTTGAAAGAATTAAAAAGACCGAAAGCTGGTTCTTTGAAAAAAATCAACAAAATTGATAAGCCACCGACCAAACTGACAAAAGAAAAACAAGAGAGGAAGCAAATAAACTGAATAAGAAATAGGATGGGGAGGCAGAGCCGAGATGGTGGAATAGACAGATGCTTCCATCGAGCCCTCTTTACAACAAAGACCCGAAAAAACAAGTGAAATGAGTATATTTGTGACAAGCTGGGAGCCCTGAGCATCAAAGGCAAGCTTATACAAGGAACTGAGGGGTAGGGGAAGGAAGAAACTGTTCAGAAGTGAAGAGGAGTTACCAGACCTGAATCGCAGGGAACCCTCAGGCACCATTCCTGAAGCAGTGGCGGCAGCGGTGGGCTGGTATTAGCGTTCGGCCGCAGTTTCCTCAGGAAGAAGCAGCCAGCTACACAGCCCACTCACACCTCCGGAACCTAAGGAGAACGGGGCTCTTGGCAAAAGTTAAGTACTTGTGTATATTTTACTGGCCCCCCCCACCCCCAAGCCAGCTTCAGCAGTTGAATCCCTGGGACTGGAATACACCCTGGTGAGCACCTAGAGCCATCCTCCTGCCCTTGAGGAAGGAAAAAATTTGCAACTTGGGGGAAAAGATAATTTGCTAGCTCCATTAACCAGGGGAGCTCAGGACAGAAGTGGCTCCTGTCCAGGCATAAACGGTCCATGGACCTTGAGCACCTTTCCCTTCTGCAGGGACCTGTGTGGGCCTATTTCAGGAGAATAGGCCCTTGTTCGCAAACTCCAACCATTTCAGCTGCGTGGCGGAGAGGTGAGTGTTTGATGTTTGATATTGCTTTGCCTATTAAACAAGGTCCTCACCTACCCACATCAGGGACCTAAGGACTGGTAGCTCCACTCAGGTCACCAAGCCACCCATGACAGGGGTCCAAAGATAACTGGTACCCAGTCCTTACAATCAAAGACTTTGGGTGCCCATAGTCCCTCTGCAGTACCCACCCACCAGCACTCTCTAGGAAACGGAGACACATTTTCCTCAGAGACACTTGGGGGTCAGTTCACAGCCCCCTGCCTTGTTCAGAGTGTGACCCCCTGCTGCAAGCAGATACCGGTACATATGCCAATCACTCCTGCACCACTAAGACTGTAAGACAGAGCCTGTAGCACACACCTGATATCAGCTACCTGGAAACCTGAGCTGAATTCATACAAGAAAACTGAATGGACTCCAAGACTGATATACCTGATAACAGCTCTAGCCAGCTGGGGACAGGACACCAGAGCTCCAAAAGCGAAAATAATCAAGCTAGCTCACTCAAACAACCCATAGGGGTATACCAAAACAAAACAAAGCAAGAAGCTACAACACAGTAAGCAAGCATAAACTAATACAATAACTTATAGATGGCTTGGAGAAAACAGTCAATATTAAGTCACATGAAGAAACAGGCCATGATCACCTCAACAGGCTCTCAAAAACAAACAATCCAGTGATCTTTTAGATGAAAGTGCATTCCAGGAATTACCAGATGCAGAATACAAAAGTTTAATATAGAGAACCCTTCAAGACATCAGGAAGGAAATGAGGCAATATGCATAACAAGCCAAGGAACACACACATAAAGCAACTGAAGAACTCAGAAAGATTATTCAGGAACATAATGAAAAGTTTAATAAGCTGGAAAAATCCATAGACAGACAGCAATCAGAAATTCAGAAGATTAACAATAAAATTACAGAATTAGATAACTCAATAGAAAGTCAGAGGAGCAGAATTGAGCAAGGAGAAGCTAGAATTTCTGAGCTTGAAGATAAATCACTTGGCACTAATATATTTGGAGAAAAATCATATAAAAGAATTAAAAAAAATGAAGAAACCTTAAGAATCATGTGAGACTCTATCAAAAGAAATAACCTACGAGTGATTGGAGTAACAGAACAGGGAGGGATAACAGAAAATACAGAGAAAATTGTTGAATATTTGTTGACAGAAAACCTCCCTGTATTTGTGAAAGATGAGAAGATATCTATCCAAGATGCTCATCGAACTCCACATAAGGTAGATCTTAAAAGAAAGTCACCAAGACATAATATAATCAAGCTTGCCAAAACCAAAGACAAAGAGAGAATTATGAGAGTAGCGAGAGATAAAAGAAAAGTCACCTACAAGTGAGAGCCAATATAATAAGCTTGGACTACTCAGCAAAAACCATGCAGGCAAGAAGGCAATGGGATGACATATATAAAAAATTGAAGGAAAAAAATTGCCTGCCAAGAATCATATATCCATTAAAACTGTCTCTTAAATATGAAGGTGAAATTAAGACATTTCTAGATAAACGCACGTTTAGGGAATTTGTAAAAACCAAATCAGGGAGGCAGGGCCAAGATGGCGGAATAGGTGGACGCTACCGCGGATCCCTCTTGCAACAAAGACTCAGAAAAACAAGTGAATCAATCACATACATAACAATCTATGAACTCTGAACAACAAACACAGACTTAGAGATGGAAAACGAACAAATACGGGCAGACAGCGACCGTTTTCAGAACTAGGAGCCAGCGTACCAGGCAGGTGACCTTCGGAGCCCAATCTGGGGCAGAGCCCAGGGGGGCAGACGGCACAGACAAGGGGCCCAGCCCAACCCCCCCGAACCCATCCCAGGGGGAAGTCTAACTGGTTGGCGCGGGCGGCGTAGCAGCGCAGTCGGTGGGAGAAGCACCCGGGAGGCAGTGACAGATCTTGGAGCGGGGAGAGCAGCGTCCCAGCCGGGGAGCCGTCCCACCGGGAGTTTGGCGGGAAGCGGGTGTGGCGCGAGCGGGGGGAATGAGCTATATTTCCCTAAAGGGACCCTGGGGCGGGGCACACACATTCGTGCGGGGGACGCCCACCTAGTTCGCGTGAGCGGTGCGGCGCACCAGAGGGAGAAGTCCCCGGGAGGAAGTGACAGGTCTCGGAGCAGGGAAAGCAGAGTCCCAGCCGGGGAGCCGTCCCGCTGGGATTCTGGCGTGCGCGGGCGGGGCGTGAGCGCGGGGTCCAATTATATTCCTCTGAATAAACCCCAGGGCGGGGCCCAAACGTTCGTGCGGGGGACGCCCACCCAGTTCACGCGTGCGGCGCGGCGCACCGGAGGGAGAAGTTCCCGGGAGGAAGTGACAGGTCTTGGAGCGGGGAGAGCAGCATCCCAGAGGGGAGCCGTCCCGCTGGGTTTTTGGCTAAAGCGGGCGGGGTGTGAGCGCGGGGATCAGTTATATTCCCCTGAATTGACCAAGGGGGTGGGCCCACCTGGTCGTGCAGGTGACGCGCCCACCCAGTTCGCGTGAGCGGTGTGGCGCACCGGCGGGAGTAGTCCCCGGGAGGAAGTGACGGGTCTCGGAGCGGGGAAAGCAGCCTCCCAGCCGGGGAGCCATCCCGCTGGGATTTGGGCGCGCCCGGGCGGGGCGTGAGCACAGGGTCCAATTATATTCCCCTGAATAGACGCCGGGGGCGGGCCCAGCTGTTCGTGAGGGCCACGCCCACTCAGTTCGCGCGAGCGGTGTGGTGCACCGGAGGGAGAAATCCCTGGGAGGAAGCGACTGATCTTGGAGCGGGGAGAGTAGCGTCTCAGCCGGGGAGCCACCCTGCCGGGATTCTGGAGGACGGCGGCGGACCGTGAATGCAGGGATTAGCTCTATATTCTGTGGTGCTACACGCCTAGCTCTCTGAACCCTCCCCCACCCTTCCCAGGCGGCTCCATTAACATCCGAATACCCTGAGCCAGAAGGAGAATTCAGATAGGGATCTGACTGCATTTTTTTTTAGCTGATTACCTGGAAAATCTAGTTTCCCAGTGATGGCTCGGAGACAGCAGTCCATACCAAATCACATAAAGAAACAGACCATGACAGCTTCTCCAACCCCCCCAAACAAAAGAATCAAAATCTTTCCCAAATGAAGATACAATCCTGGAATTATCAGATACAGAATATAAAAAACTAATTTACAGAATGCTTAAAGATATCACAAATGAAATTAGGACAACTGCAGAAAAAGCCAAGGAACACACTGATAAAACTGTTGAAGAACTCAAAAAGATTATTCAAGAACATAGTGGAAAAATTAATAAGTTGCAAGAATCCATAGAGAGACAGCATGTAGAAATCCAAAAGATTAACAATAAAATTACAGAATTTGACAACGCAATAGAAAGTCAGAGGAGCAGACTCGAGCAATTAGAATGTAGACCGGGACTTCTGGAGGACCAGGGAATCAACTCCAACATAGCTGAAAGAAAATCAGATAAAAGAATTTAAAAAAATGAAGAAATCCTAAGAATCATGTGGGACTCTATCAACAAGGATAACTTGCAAGTGATTGGAGTCCCAGAACAGGGAGGGGGGACAGAAAACACAGAGAAAATAGTTGAAGAACTCCTGACACAAAACTTCCCTGACATCATGAAAGACGAAAGGATATCTATCCAAGATGCTCATCAAACCCCATTTAAGATTGATCCAAAAAGAAAAACACCAAGATATATTATTATCAAACTTGCCAAAACCAAAGACAAACAGAAAATTTGAAAAGCAGCCAGGGAGAAAAGAAAGGTTTCCTTCAAGGAAGAATCAATAAGAATAAGTTCAGACCACTCAGCAGAAACCATGCAGGCAAGAAGGGAATGGGACGACGTATACAGAGCACTGAAGGAGAAAAACTGCCAACCAAGGATCATATATCCAGCAAAACTCTCTCTGAAATATGAAGGAGAAATTAAGATATTTACAGATAAACACAAGTTTAGAGAATTTGCAAAAACTAAACCAAGACTACAAGAAATGCTAAAGGAGATTGTTTGGCCTGATGACCAATAATATCAGGCACCAGCACAATACAAGGTAACAAAACAGACCGTCCTGATCTCAACACAACTCAAATAGGGAAAGCACAAAAACAAACAAATTAAGATTAATTCTAAAAAATAAATAAACAAAATAATTCACATAACAGGAAAACATGGAAATCAATAGATAAACGATCACAATAATCAAAAAGAGGGACTAAATATAGGAGGCATTGAACTGCCAGATGGAGAGTGATACAAGGCGATATAGAACGATACAAGTTAGATTTTTACTTAGAGAAATAGGGGTAAATAATAAGGTAACCACAAAAAGGAATATCAATTCCATAACTCAAGAAAAAAGCCAAGAAAAACGTAACGACTCAACAAACATAAAGTTAAACATTATGAAAATGAGGATCTCACAAGCTACTAAGAAAAACATCTCAGCACAAAAAAGCAGGTGGAAAAATGAAATGGCCAAGAACACACATGAAAAGGCATCAAAATGACAGCACTAAAAACTTACTTATCTATAATTACGCTGAATGTAAATGGACTAAATGCACCAATAAAGAGACAGAGAGTCACAGACTGGATAAAGAAACACGATCCATCTATATGCTGCCTACAAGAGACACACCTTAGACTTAGAGACACAAACAAACTAAAACTCAAAGGATGGAAAAAAAATATATCAAGCAAACAATAAGCAAAAAAGAAGAGGAGTAGCAATATTAATTTCTGACAAAATAGACTTTAGTCTTAAATCTGCCACAAAGGATAAAGAAGGACACTATATAATGATAAAAGGGACAACTGATCAGGAAGACATAACCATATTATATATTTACGCACCCAATGACAGGGCTGCAAGATACATAAATCAAATTTTAACAGAATTGAAAAGTGAGATAGACACCTCCACATTTATAGTAGCAGACTTCAACACACCACTTTCGGAGAAGGACAGGACATCCAGTAAGAAGCTTAATAGAGACACGGAAGACCTACTTACAACAATCAACCAACTTTCCCTCATTGACTTATACAGAACTCTCCACCCAACTGCTGCAAAATATACTTTTTTTTCTAGTGCACATGGAACATTCTCTAGAATAGACCACATTTTAGGTGATAAAACAAATCTTTGCAGAATCTAAAACATTGAAATATTACAAAGCATCTTCTCAGACCACAAGGCAATGAAGCCAGAAATCAGTAACAGAAAAACAGGGAAAAGAAATCAAATACTTGGAAACTGAACAATACCCTCCTGAAAAAAGACTGGGTTATAGAAGACATCAAGGAGAGAATAAGGAAATTCTTAGAAAGCAACGAGAATGAAAAGACTTCCTTTCAAAACCTCTGGGACACAGCAAAAGCAGTGCTCAGAGGCCAATTTATATCGATAAATGCACACATACAATCAGAAGAAAGAGCGAAAATCAGAGAATTGTCCTGACAACTTGAACAAATAGAAAGTGAGCAACAAAAGAACCCATCAGGCACCAGAAGAAAACAAATAATAAAAATTAGAGCTGAACTAAATGAATTAGAGAACAGAAAAACAATTGAAAGAATTAACAAAGCCAAAAGCTGGTTCTTTGAAAAAATTAACAAAATTGATAACCATTGGCTAGACTGACTAAAGAAATACAGGAAAGGAAACAAATAACCTGAATAAGAAACGAGAAGGACCACATCACAACAGAGACAAATGAAATTAAAAGAATCATTTCAGAATACTACGTAAAATTGTACTCTAACAAATTTGAAAACCTAGAAGAAATGGACAAATTCTTGGAAAAATACTACCTACCTAAACTAACACATTCAGAAGTAGAACAACTAAATAGACCCATAATAAAAAAAGAGATTGAAACGGTAACCAAAAAACTCCCAACAAAAAAAAGTCCTGGCCCAGACGGCTTCACTGCAGAGTTTTACCAAACCTTCAGAGAAGACTTAACACCATTACTACTGAAGGTATTTCAAAGCATAGAAAAAGACGGAATACTACCCAACTCATTCTATGAAGCTACCATCTCCCTGATACCAAAACCAGGGAAAGACATTACAAAAAAACAAAATTTTAGACCTATATCCCTCATGAACATAGATGCAAAAATCCTCAACAAAATTCTAGCCAACAGAATCCAACAACACATCAAAAAAATAATTCACCCTGATCAAGTGGGATTTATACCAGGTATGCAAGGCTGGTTTAATATCAGAAAAACCATTAATGTAATCCATCACATAAATAAAACAAAAGATAAAAACCACATGATCTTATCAATAGATGCAGAAAAGGCATTTGACAAAGTTCAACACCCATTTATGATAAAAACTCTTACCAAAATAGGAATTGAAGGAAAATTGCTCAACATAATAAAGGGCATCTATGCAAAGCCAACAGCCGACATCACTCTAAATGGAGAGAACCTGAAAGCATTTCCCTTGAGAACAGGAAGCAGACAAGGATGCCCTTTATCACCGCTCTTATTCAACATCGTACTTGAAGTCCTAGCCAGGGCAATTCGGCTAGACAAAGAAATAAAGGGTATCCAGACTGGCAAGGAGGAAGTAAAGCTATCTCTATTTGCAGATGACATGATCGTATACATGGAAAACCCTAAGGAATCCTCCAGAAAACTACTGAAACTAATAGAAGAGTTTGGAAGAGTCTCAGGTTATAAAATAAACACACAAAAATCACTTGGATTCCTCTACATCAACAAAAAGAACACTGAAGAGGAAATAACCAAATCAATACCATTCACAGTAGCCCCCAGGAAGATAAAATACTTAGGAATAAATCTTACCAAGGATGTAAAAGACCTATACAAAGAAAACTATAAAACTCTGCTACAAGAAATTCAAAAGGACGTACTTAAGTGGAAAAACATACCTTGCTCATGGATAGGAAGACTTAACATAGTAAAAATGTCTATTCTACCAAAAGCCATCTATACACATAACGCACTTCCAATCCAAATACCAATGTCATATTTTAAGGGGATAGAGAAACAAATCACTAATTTCATATGGAAGGGAAAGAACCCCCGGATAAGCAAAGCATTACTGAAAAAGAAGAAGAAAGTGGGAGGCCTCACTCTACCTGATTTCAGAAACTATTATACAGCTACAGTAGTCAAAACAGCCTGGTACTGGTACAACAACAGGCATATAGACCAATGGAAGAGAATTGAGAACCCAGATATAAATCCATCCACATATGAGCAGCTGATATTTGACAAAGGACCAGTGTCAGTCAATTGGGGAAATGATAGTCTTTTTAACAAATGGTGTTGGCATAACTGGATATCCATTTGCAAAAGAATGAAACAGCACCCATACCTCACACCATGCACAAAAACTAACTCCAAGTGGATCAAAGACCTAAACATAAAGACTAAAACGATAAAGATCATGGAAGAAAAAATAGGGACAACCCTAGGAGCCCTAATACAAGGCATAAACAGAATACAAAAGATTACCAAAAATGATGACGAGAAACCAGATAACTGGGAGCTCCTAAAAATCAAACACCTATGCTCATCTAAAGACTTCACCAAAAGAGTAAAAAGACCACCTACAGACTGGGAAAGAATATTCAGCTATGACATCTCAGACCAGCGCCTGATCTCTAAAATCTACATGATTCTGTCAAAACTCAGCCACAAAAAGACAAACAACCCAATCAAGAAGTGGGCAAAGGATATGAACACACATTTCACTAAAGAAGATATTCAGGCAGCCAACAGATACATGAGAAAATGCTCTCAATCATTAGCCATTAGAGAAATGCAAATTAAAACTACGATGAGATTTCATCTCACACCAACTAGACTGGCATTAATCCAAAAAACACAAAATAATAAATGTTGGAGAGGCTGCGGAGAGATTGGAACTCTTATACACTGCTGGTGGGATTGTAAAATGGTACAACCACTTTGGAAATCCATCTGGCGTTATCTTAAACAGTTAGAAATAGAACTACCATACAACCCAGAAATCCCACTCCTCGGAATATACCCTAGAGATACAAGAGCCTTCACACAAACAGACATATGCACACCCATGTTTACTGCAGCTCTGTTTACAATAGCAAAAAGCTGGAAGCAACCAAGATGTCCGTCAACGGATGAATGGGTAAATAAATTGTGGTGTATTCACACAATGGAATACTACGCATCGATAAAGAACAGTGACGAATCTCTGAAACATTTCATAACATGGAGGAATCTGGAAGGCATTATGCTGAGCGAAATGAGTCAGAGGCAAAAGGACAAATATTGTATAAGACCACTATTATAAGATCTTGAGAAATAGAAAAAACGGAGAAGAACACATACTTTTGTGGTTACAAAGGGGGGAGGGAGGGAGGGAGGGAGGGAGAGGGCTTTTTATTGATCAATGAGTAGATAAGAACTGCTTTGGGTGAAGGGAAAGACAACACTCAATACAAGGAAGGTCTGCCTAATTGGACTGGACTAAAAGGACAGAGGTTTCTGGGATAAAATGAAAGCTTCAAAGGTCAGCGGAGCAGGGGCTGGGGTCTGGGGAACTTGGTTTGAGGGGACGTCTAAGTCAACGGGCAAAATAATTCTATTATGAAAACATTCTGCATCCCACTTTGAATTGTGGCGCCTGGGGTCCTAAATGCCAACAAGCGGCCATCTAAGATACATCAATTGGTCTCAACCCACCTGGAGCAAAGGCAAAGGAAGAACACCAAGGCCACACGGCAACTAAGAACTCAAGAGACAGAAAGGGCCCCATGAACCAGAGACCTACATTATCCTGAGACCAGAAGAACTAGTTGGTACCCGGCCACAATCGATGTCTGCCCTGTCAGGGAGCACAACAGACAACTCCTGAGGGAGCAGGAGACCAATGGGATACAGACCCCAAATTCTCATGAAAAGACCATACCTAATGGTATGACTGCGACTAGAGGAATCCCAGAGACAATGCTCCCCAGACCTTCTGATGGCACAGGACAGGAACCATCCCCGAAGACAACTCATCAAGCATGAAAAGGACTGGTCAGTGGCGGGGAGAGAAATGCTGATGAAGAGTGAGCTAATTAAATCAGGTGGACACTGGAGAGTGTGTAGGCAACTCTTGACTGGAGGGGGGATGGGAAGATAGAGAGAGAGGGAAAATGGCAAAATTGGCACGAAACGAGAGACTGAAAGGGCTGACTCAGTAGGGGGAGAGCAAGTGGGAGAAGGGAGTAAGATGTATGTAAACCGACATGTGACAGACTGATTGGAATGGTAAATGTTCACTTGAAGCTTAATAAAAATTAATTTTAAAAAAAAAACCAAATCACAACTACAAGAAATACTAAAGGGTGTTCTTTCATTAGAAAATAAATTATATCAGGTATCAGCCCAAGACTAGAACACTGGGTAGAGCAACCAGAAGTCAACCCAGGAGGGAAATCCAAAAATACAAAAAGCAAGATTAAAGAAAAGCCCAACACAGCGTAATGGCGATGTTATTATATAAAAGAAGACAACATTAAAATAATAAAGAGGGACTAAGAAATGTAATCATACACCTTCCATATGGAGAGGAAGATACAGTGATACAAAGAAGTAAAAGTTAGTTTTAAATTTAGAAAAATTTGGGTAAATAATAAAGTAACCACAAAAGAGACAAAATAAAATACAAGGGAAAAATACAGACTCTGCAGAAACAAAATCAACAACAACAAATATGAGGAAAGGACAATATATAAAGAAAATCTACCCAGCACATAAAATCAAGTGGGAAACTGTCAACAACACACAAAAAAAGACATCAAAATGATAGCACTAAATTCATATCCATCCATAATTACCCTGAATGTAAATGGGCTAAATGCACTAATAAAGAGACAGAGAGTGGCAGAATGGATAAAAAAAAGATCCATCTATATGACGCCTACAAGAAACACATCTTAGACGTAGAGGCACAAACAAACTAAAACTCAAAGGATGGAAAAAAATATACCAAGCAAACAACAATCAAAAAAGAGCATGAGTGGCAATATTAATTTCTGACAAAATAGACTTGAATGTTAAATCCATCAGAAAGGTTAAGGAAGGACACTATATAATGATTAAAGGAACAATACACCAAGAAGATAGAGCCATATTAGATATTTATGCACCCAATGACAGGGTGCAAAATACATAAAACAAACTCTACCAGCATTGAAAAGTGAGATAGACAGCTCCACAATAATAGTAGGAGACTTCAACGCACCACTCTTGGTGAAGGACAGGATATCCAGAAAGAAGCTCAATAAAGACACAGAAGATCTAAATGCCACAATCAACCAACTTGACCTCATAGACACACACAGAACACTCCACCCAACAGCAACCAAGTATACTTTCTTTTCTAGTGCACATGGAACATTCTCTAGAATAGACCACATATTAGGCCATAAAGCAAGCCTGAGCAGAACCCAAACCACTGAAATATTACAAAGCATCTTCTCTGACCATAAGGCCATAAAAGTGGAAATCAATAACGGGAAAAGAAATCAAACACTAAGAAACTGAACACTACCCTGCTCAGAAAAGACTGGATTATAGACGATATTAAGGATGGAATAAAGAAATTCAGAGAATCCAATGAGAATGAAAACACTTCGTATCAGAACCTTTGGGACACAGCAAAAGCAGTGCTCAGAGGCCAATTTGTATCAATAAATACAAATATCCAAAAAGAAGAAAGGGGCAAAATCAAAGAATGATCCCTACAACTGGAACAAATAGAAAGAAAGCAACAAAAGAAACCCACAGGCACCAGAAGAAAACAAATAATAAAAATTAGAGCTGAACTAAATGAAATAGAAAACAGAAAAACAACTGAAAGAATTAACAAGACCAAAAGCTGGTTTTTTGAAAAAATCAACAAAATTGATAAAC
Source organism: Loxodonta africana (assembly GCF_030014295.1). NCBI lineage: Eukaryota > Metazoa > Chordata > Mammalia > Proboscidea > Elephantidae > Loxodonta > Loxodonta africana. The sequence goes on from NC_087355.1 coordinate 1,366,527, forward strand.
CATTGGCCAAACTGACAAAAGAAAAACAGGAGAGGAAGCAAATAACCCGAGTAAGAAATGAGAGGGGCGATATTACAACAGGCCCAAATGAAGTTAAAAGAATCATATTAGATTACTATGAAAAACAATACTCAAATTTGAAAACCTAGAAGAAATGGATGAATTCCTAGAAACACACTACCTACCTAAACTAATACAAACAGAAGTAGAACAACTAAATAGACCCATAACAAAAGAAGAGATTGAAAAGGTAATCAAACTCCCAACAACAACAACAACAAAAAAACCCTGGTCCAGAGGACTTCACTGCAGAGTTCTACCAAACTTTCAGAGAAGAGTTAATAACACTAATACTAAAAGTATTTCAGAGCATAGAAAAGGATGGAATACTACCAAACTCATTCTAGGAAGCCACCATATACCTGATACCAAAACCAGGTAAAGACACCACAAGAAAAGAAAATTATAAACTTATATCCCTCATGAATGCAGATGTAAAAATCCTCAACAAAATTCTAGCCAATAGAATTCAACAACATATCCAAAAAATAATGCACCATGACCACATGGGATTCATACCAGGTACGCAGGGATGGTTCAACATTAGAAAACAATTAATGTAATCCACCACATAAACAAAACCAAAGACAAGAATCACATGATTTTATCAATTGATGCAGAAAAGCATTTGACAAAGTCCAACACTCATTCATGATAAAAACTCTCAGCAAAATAGGAATAGAAGGAAAATTTCTCAACATAATAAAGGGCATCTATACAAAGCCAACAGCCAACATCACCCTAAATGGAGAGAGCCTGAAAACATTCCCACTGAGATCAGGAACCAGACAAGGATGCCCTTTATCACCTCTCTTATTCAACATTGTGCTGGAAATCCTAGCCAGAGCAATTAGGTTAGATAAAGCAATAAAGGACATCCAGATTGGCAAGGAAGAAGTATAAGTATCTCTACTTGCAGATGACATGAGATTATACACAGAAAACCCTAAGGAATCCTCAAGAAAACTACTGAAACTAATAGAAGAGTTCAGCACAGTACTGGGATATAAGATAAACATACAAAAATCAGTTGGATTCCTCTACACCAACAAAAAGAACACTGAAGAGGAACTCACCAAATCAATACCATTTACAGTAGCTCCCAAGTAGATAAAATACTTAGGAATAAATCTTACCAGAGATGTAAAAGACTTATACAAAGAAAACTACAGTATGCTTCTGCAAGAAACCAAGAGACTTACCTAAGTGGAAGAACATACCTTGCTTGTGGATAGGAAGACTTAACATTATAAAAATGTCTATTCTACCAAAAGTGATCTATACATTTAATGCAATTCCTATCCAAATTCCAAGGACATTCTTTAAGGAGATGTAGAAACAAATCACCAACTTTATATGGAAGCGAAAGAGGCCCTGGATAAATAAGGCATTACTGAAAAAGAAGAACAAAGTGAGAGGCTTACTTTTCCTGATTTTAGAACCTATTATACTGCCACAGTAGTCAAAACAGCCTGATACTGGTACAACAACAGATACATGGACCAATGGAACAGTATTGAGAATCCAGACATAAATCCATCCACTAATGAGCAGTTGATACTTGACAAAGGCCCCAAAACAGTCAAATGGGGAACCGACAGTCTTTGTAACAATTGCTGCTGGCATAATTGGATATCCATCTGCAAAAAAATGATACAAGACTCATACCTCACTCCATGCACAAAAACTAACTGAAAATGGATCAAAGACCTAAATATAAAATATAAAACGATAAAGATAATGGAAGAAAAAACAGGGACAACATTAGCAGCCCTAATACATAGCATAAATAGTATAAAAAACATTATAAAAAATGTAGAAATAAAACTAGATAACTGGGAGCTCCTAAAAATCAAACACCTATGCTCATCCAAAGACTTCACCAAAACAGTAAAAAGGCTACCCACAGACTAGGGAAAAAGTTTTCAGCTATGACATTTCTGATCAGCACCTGATCTCTAAAATCTACATGATACTGCAAAAACTCAATTGCAAAAAGACAACCCAATTAAAAAATGGGCAGAAGATATGAATAGACACTTCACTAAAGAAGACATTCAGGTAGCTAACAGATATACTAGGAAATGTTCCCGATCATTAGCCATTAGAGAAATGCAGATCAAAACTACAATGAGATTTCATCTCACTGCAACCAGGCTGGCATTAATCCAAAAAACACAAAATAATAAATGTTGGAGAGGCTGTGGAGAGATTGGAACACTTATACACTGCTGGTGGGAATGTCAAATGGTACAACCACTTTGGAAATCAATTTGGCGCTTCCTTAAAAAGCTAGAAATAGAATTACCATACAACCTAGAAACCCCACTCCTTGGAATATATCCTAGAGAATAAGAAGAGCCTTTACACAAACAGATATATGCACACTCATGTTTATTGCAGCACTGTTTACAGTAGCAAAAAGATGGAAGCAACGAAAGCGCCCATCAACAGATGAATGGGTAAAGAAATTATGGTATATTCACGCAATGGAATACTATGCATCGATAAAGAACAGTGAGGAATCTGTGAAAGATTTCATAACATGGAGGAACCTGGAAGGCATTATGCTGAGTGAAATTAGTCAGTTGCAGAAGGACAAATATTGTATAGGACCACTATTATAAGAACTGAAGGAATAGTTTAAACTGAGAAGAAAACATTCTTTCGTGGTTACAAGAGGGGGGAGGGAGGGGGGTGAGAGAGGGCATTCACTAATTAGATAGTAGATAACAACTACTTTAGATGAAGGGAAAGACAGCACACAATACAGGGGAGGCTAAACCAAGAACAAAAAAGTTTCCTGAATAAACTTAATGCTTCAAAGGCCAGCATAGCAGTGGCAGGGGTCTGAGGGCCATGGTTTCAGGTGACACCTAAGTCATTTGGCATAATAAAATCTATTAAGAAAACATTCTGCATCCCACTTTGAAGAGTGGCATCTGGGGTCTTAAATGCTAGCAAGTGGCCATGTAAGGTGCATCAATTGGTCTCAACCCACCTGGATCAAAGGAGAATGAAGAACACCAAGGACACAAGGCAATTACGAGCCCAAGAGACAGAAAGGGCCACATGAACCAGAGACTATATCAGCCTGAGACCAGAAGAACTAGATGGTGCTCGGCTAGAACCGATGATAGCCCTGACAGGGAACAGAACAGAGAACCCCTGAGGGAGCAGGAGAGCAGTGGGATCCAGACCCCAAATTCTCATAAGACCAGACTTAATGGTCTGATTGAGAGTAGAAGGATCCCGGTGGTCATGGCCCCAGACCTTCTGTTGGCTCAGGACAGGAACCATTCCCAAAACCAACTCTTCAGACTTGGATTGGACTGGACAATGTGTCGGAGAGGGATGCTGGTGAGGAGTGAGCTTCTTGGATCAGGTGGACACTTGAGACTATGTTGGCATCTCCTGCCTGGAGGGGAGATGAGAGGGTGGAGGGGGTAAAAAGCTGGTGAAATGGACATGAAAAGAGAGAGTGGAGGGAGAGAGCATGCTGGCTCATTAGTGCAAGAGTAATTGGGAGTGTGTAGCAAGGTGTATAAGGGTTTTTGAGTGAGAGACTGACTTGATTTTTAAACTCTCACTTAAAGCACAATAAAAATTATTAAGAAAAAAAAAAGAAATGAGATGGGCGATATTACAACAGACCCAACTGAAATTAAAAGAATCATATCAGATTACTATGAAAAATTATACTCTAACAAATTCGAAAACCTAGAAGAAATGGATGAATTCCTATAAACACACTACATTCCTAAACTAACACAAACAGAGGTAGATCAACCAAATAGACCCATAACAAAGAAGAGTTTGAAAAGGTAATCAAAAAACTCCCAACAAAGAAAAGCCCTGGCCTGGATAGTTTCAGTGCAGAGTTCCACCAAACTTTAAAAGGAGAGTTAACACCACTAGTAATAAAGCTATTTCAGAGCACAGAAAAGGGGGGAACACCCCCAAACTCATTCTATGAAGCCAACATACACCTGATACCAAAACCAGGTAAAGACACCACAAATAAGGGAAATTATAGACCTATATTCTTCATGATCTTGGATGCAAAAATCCTCAACAAAATTCTAGCTAATAGAATTCAACAATACATCCAAAAAATAATCCAGCATGACCAAGTGGGATTCATACCAGGTATGCAGGGATGGTTCAACATTAGCAAAACAATTAATGTAATCCATCATATAAATAAAACCATAGAGAAGAATCACATGATTTTATCAGTTGATGCAGAAAAGGCACTTGACAATGTTCAACACCCATTCATGATAAGCACTCTCACCAAAATAGGAATAAAAGGAAAATTCCTCAACATAATAAAGGGCATTTATACAAAGCCAATAGTCAACAACATCCTAAATGGAGAGAGCCTGAAAGCATTCCCCTTGAGATCTGGAACCAGACAAGGATGCCCTTTATCACCTCTCTTATTCAACATTTTGCTTGAGGTTCTAGCCAAAGCAATTAGGCTAGATAAAGAAATAAAGAGCATCAAGATTGGGAAGGAAGAAGTAAAAGTCTCTCTGTTTGCAGATGACATGATCTTATACACAGAAAACCCTAAGGAATCCTCAAGAAAACTACTGAAACTAATAGAAGAGTTCAGCAAAGTATTGGGGTACAAGATAAACATACAAAAATCAGTTGGATTCCTCTACACCAACAAAAAGAACATTGAAGAGGAGCTCACCAAATCAATACCATTTACAGTAGGCCCCAAGAAGATAAAATACTTAGGAATAAATCTTACCAGAGATGTAAAAGACATACAAAGAAAACTACAAAACACTTCTGCAAGAAACCAAAAGAGACCTACATAAGCGGAAAAGCATACCTTGGTCATGGATAGGAAGATTTAACGTTGTGTAAATGTCTATTCTACTAAAAGCGATGTATAGATTGAATGCAATTCCGTTCCAAGTTACAATGACGTTTTTTAATGAGATGGAGAAACAAATCACCAACTTCATATGGATGGGAAAGAGGCCCCGGATAAGTAAAGCATTACTGAAACAGAACAAAGTGGGAGGCCTCACTCTACCTGATTTTAGAACCTACCATACTGCTTCAGTAGTCAAAACAGCCTGGTACTGGTACAACAACAAATACATACACCAATGGAACAGAATTCAGAATCCAGGCATAAATCCATCTACATGTGAGCAACTGATATTTGGCAAAGGCCCAAAGTTAGTTAAATGGGGAAAAGACAGTCTTGTTAACAAATGGTGCAGGCATAACAGGATATCCATTTGTAAAAGAATGAAACAAGACCCATGCCTCACACAACACACAAAAAAATAACTCAAAATTGATCAAAGACCTAAATATAAAATGTAAAACAATAAATACCATGGATGAAAAAATAGGGACAATATTAGGAGCCCTGATACATGGCATAAACAGTATACAAAACATTACTGACAATGCAGAAGAAAAACTAGATAACTGGGAGCTCCTAAAAATCAAACACCTATGCTCTTCCAAAGACTTCCCAAAAAGAGTAAAAAGATTACATACAGACTGGGAAAAAGTCTTTAGCTATGATATTTCTGATTAACGTTTAATCTCTAAAATCTACAAGATACTGCAAAAACAACTACAAAAAGACAAATAACCCTATTAAAAAATGCGCAAAGGATATGAACAGACACCTCACTGAAGAAGACATTCAGGTAGCTAACAGATACATGAGGAAATGCTCACGATTATTAGCCATTAGAGAAATGCAAATCAAAACTACAATGAGATTTCATCTCACTCCAACAAGGCTGGCAGGCTGGCATTAATCCAAAAAACACAAAGTAATAAATATTGGAGAGATTGAGGAAAGGCTGGAACACTTCTACACTGCTGGTGGGAATATAAAATGGTAAAACCACTTTGGAAATCGGTTTAGCACTTCCTTAAAAAGCTAGAAATAGAACTACCATACGGTCCAGCAATCCCACTCCTTGGAATATATCCTAGAGAAATAGGAGCCTTTCCACAAACAGATATAAGCACACCCATGTTCATTGCAGCACTGTTTACAGTAGCAAAAAAAAAAAGGAAGAAACCAAGGTTCCCATCAAGGGATGAATGGATAAATAAATTATGGTATATTCACACAATAGAATACTACACATCGATAAAGATCAATGATGAATCTGTGAAACATTTAATAACCTGGAGGAATCTGGAAGGCATTATGCTGAGGGAAATTAGTCAGTTGCAAAAGGACCAATATTGTATAAGACCACTATTATAAGAACTCGAGAAATAGTTTAAACAGAGAAGAAAATATTCTTTGGTGGTTATAAGATGGGGGAGGGATGGAGAGAGAGAGGTATTCACTAATTAGATAGTAGATAAGAACTACTTTAGGTGAAGGGAAAGACAATACACAATACAGGAGAGGTCAGCACAACTGGACTAAACCATTCCTGAATAAACTGAATGCTTCAAAGGCCAGCGTAGCAGGGGTGGGGGTTTGGATACCATGGTTTCAGAGGACAACTAAGTCAATTGGCATAATAAAATCTATTAAGAAAACATTCTGCATCTCACTTTTGAGAGCCGTTTCTGGGGCCTTAAACGCTAGCAAGTGTCCATCTAGGATGCATCAATTGGTCTCAACCCACCTGGACCAAATGCAAATGAAGAACATCTAGGACACAAGGTACTTACGAGCCCAAGAGACAGAAAGGGACTCAAAAACTAGAGACTATGTCAGCCTGAGACCAGAAGTACTAGATTCCCAGTGACATCTGATGACAGCCGTGACAGGGAACACAACAGAGAAACCCTGAGGGAGCAGGAGAGCAGTGGGATGCAGACCCCAAATTCTCGTAAAAAGACCAGACTTGATGGTCTTACTGAGACTAGAAGGGCCCTGGTGGTCATGGGCCCCAGACCTTCTGTTAGCTCAGGACGGGAACCATTCCCAGAGCCAACTCTTCAGACAGGGATTGGACTGGAAAATGGGATAGAAAAAGATGCTGGTGAAGAATTAGCCCCTTGGATTAAGTAGGCACTTGAGACTATGTTGGCATCTCCTATCTGGAGGGGAGATGAGGCAAAGAGGGGGTTATAAGCTGGCGGAATTGACATGAAAAGAGAGAGTGGAGGGAAGGAGCAGGGAGAGCAATTAGGAGTATATAGCAAGTGCATATAAATTTTTGTATGAGAGACTGACTTGATTTGTAAATTTCCACTTAAAGCACAATAACAAAAAAAAAAAAGTGTTCTACTTCCTACTCTGATGAGTAACATCCAGCCTCATAAAAACCTGAGAGAGGCCATCTAAGATACATCTATTGTTCCCATCCCGTCCACAGCAAAGGAGAATGATGACAACCGAAGAAACAAGGAACATATTAGTCAAAGGACTGATGGACCACGTAAATCACAGCCTGAGCCAAGAAGAACTAGATGGTGGCTGGCTACCACCATCGATGGCTCTGACAGGAATCACAACAAAGAGTCCTGGACAGAGCAGGAGAAAAATGTAGAACTAAATTCAAATTCACAGAAAAGGACCAGACTTACTGGTCTGACAGAGACTGGAGGAACCCCCAAGACTACAGCCTTCAGACACTCTGCTGACTTGGAAATGAAGCCATTCCTGAAGTCCACTTATCAGATAAAGATTAGACAGGCCTATAAAATAAATAGTAACACATGTGACGAATGTGCTTCTTAGTTCTGTCATATAAACCACCACATATATATGACAGCAAATGTGCAACTTTTGCCCGAAAGTAAGACACAAAGTCAGGAAGGGACAGGAACTGGAAGAATGGACACAAGAGCCTGAGGTGGAAATTGGGATAGTGCTGTCACGCTGTGGGGATTGCAACCAATGTCAGAAAATAATATGTGTATAAATTTTTGCATGAGAAATTAATGTGAGCTGTACACTTTCACCTAAAGCACAAAAAAAAATAAAAAAGAAAAGCCTTTTGAGTTACTTTCTGCTTCATTCAGAGTGATTGCCAGACACTCCAAGTGCTTTCATGAAGGTCTTGTGTCAACTGGATTGGCTGGCTCTCAATACACCAAGCCGCACTTAGCTTTCTCTGTGGAGTCTCTGACTCTATGCTATACAGTAACACTGGAAGAATGCTATAGAGATATTTGGAAATCTGTCTTTTATGGTACTATCATAACATACCAATTTACTGAGAAGATATGCATTTAACAGTAATCAGTATCACTGGTCTCGTTTCAAGAATAGGTTGCCATTATAATTCTGAATTAAATGTAGGCACTTTTCAATATAATTCATAGCTAATTAATAATGAAAGCAAGATAAGTGAAGTGCCAAGCTATTTGAAATTGTGCTAATGTGAATAAATTTAGTAATACTGACTCACCTAACATGCTGGAACAACCTACACCAGTAACTCAATATTTCAAAATATAACATTAATTTGCCAAGAACCCTTGTCTTAAAATGTTGATTCTGATTACCATCACACAATGGCTACATAGAATGCATAGAGTTTGAAGTGAAATACCTTTTTCCCTGGAAAATCGGAGACAAAAAACAAAACAAAATAAACAAAAACCTAATGTTTCTGACAAAAAGTCCCCCAAACCCATGAGCTTTAAAAAGCTTTATTTGTGATGTATGGCAAAGCAAATGAAAACAAAAATACTGAAAGGTAAATGCAAAAAAAAAAAGAAGAGAAATAAAGGAAAAAATAACAAAGTGTTTATCCAGAAATAGTATAATACAGCCTTGTTTATCGGCAATGAATGGCAAGCTGTTTGTAGTGTAACTGCATCATTCTATCTAAACCCTATTTGCTCTTATCATCTTGTCATTCCACCTTTTCCTTCAGAAGCCCCAGTGCCTTGTCTCATTTACTGAAAGAATGAACAGGCGGCTGCCTCCTCAGGGGGAGTCAGTTACACCACTTTGCCAGTAGCTTCTGCTCTCATGTGTAGGCATGTCATCTCTGCGATGCGAGCAGGATCTTGATGGGCTTGTCAACAGGAAGCTGTCAAATGATGTATAAAGCTACTACAAAAGTGCACAGAAAGCTTTATTGAAATGACACACCTTTAAAAAGCACTGGCAAAACTTTAAAGAAAAAAAGAGTATTTGCCATTACTTGCCTTCCACAGATTTTCAAATGGAAAAGTCCCGTTGACTCATGATATGCTAACTAGTTATGGCTAATCAGTCTCTCTCTCTCTCCTCTTTTTCTTTAAGGAGAAACAATTTAAATCAACTGGGACTATGAGTTTCAAACTGATTGAAGAATCATACCCTTATCAGTGATACAAATGGTATCAACATACATAAACCAGGTATGTTGTTTTGTTTTGTTTTTGTACAAATCTATTGCCCCTTAATTTAATAGAACAGACAGGATGTTACAGCACTCATTAGGGTTTCTGACTGAGAAATATCGGTTTTGGAGATGATCCAAAATACACTTTATTTTTTAATTTGACATGTTGAATAAAACTAAATCTGAACTATAATCCTAAAAGCAGAGCACACAAGAAATGAGTCTTAGCATCTTACCTCTGAGCAGCCTCCTCAATGAGGGAGGTATAATAGAGTCACCAGGTAAACTCTATACTAGACATATCATCTTATTCAATGAAATATGAAACCGTTGTTGGGAGGATCAGATGCAGAAGGCTGGCCTTCCTCCATGAAGATTCAGCTACAAATCACTGGATGGACTGGGAGCACCTTAAAGGCAGTAATGTGTATATTTTCCAGTTTGAATCCCAGTGGTGAATACAGAACCTAGTGTATAAAAACCAAAACCAAACCCGTTGCTGCTGAGTCAACTCTGACTCACAGCAACCCTATAAAAAAAAAAAAAAAAAAACCCTATAGGACAGAGTAAAACTGCCCCATAGAGTTTCCAAGGAGCTCCTGGTGGATTCAAACTGCCAACCTTTGGGTTAGCTGCAGTAGCTCCTAACCACTATGCCACCAGAGTTTTCAAACCACAAAAATCAAGCCCATTGTCGTAAAGGTGATTCTGACTCATGGCAACCCATCTGTGCAGAGTAGAACTGTGCTCCATAGGATCTCCTTGGCTGTAATCTTTAGGGAAGCAGGTTCCCAAAACTTTTTTCCCTGTGATTATGCTGGGTGGGTTCAAACCAGGAACCTTTATGTTAGCAGTCCAATGCAAACCACTTGTACTTTTAGTATTCAATATATATTTGTTGAATGAATGAATGAAGGAATGCTATCAAATAACAGTTATGGATAAGATAATTTCCAAATAGAAATATGGGAATACCCATAAAAACATAGGCAAATACTGTCCCATTGTTCACAAAATGATAATCTTTACTCAAACATGCTCTAGAGGAGTATAACACAGGTTATAATTTAATTAAAGCTAAAATTTAGAATTCAGACTCGAGGAAATTCGACTCTTTTTAGACCTACTACTGAAATGAATTTTAAATTATTTCACTTTATTTTTATGCTTTTTGCTCAAGATATTATCTTTTATGCTTAAACTATATTAATACTCAAAAATTATCTCTTTTGAAATATATTAAAGTGTTCTTTTTGCTGTATACAAGCCTCAGGATACCAGGCTGCAAGCAGAACTGAGATAAGAGTTCTGGCATGGTTTTAAAATGTACCCAGTACCCTAGAGTTTGAATGTTGTTAATTCTCCATCTACTCAGGGTGGTAATCCTTTAGCCACAGAAAAAAATCAGAAAGATTAAAAAAAAGGAGTTTTCAGTGGGCAATCACAATAAGATCAATCGATAACTTGCTTTCTGCTATATATTTTTTTTTATTGTTGTTAGTTTTTATCATTAGGTCAGCCCTTGACACATGGTGACTGCATGCACAAGAGGACTGGGCCATTTGAATACATAAAGTTTTCATTGGCTAATTATCAGAAGTAGATTATTAGACCTTTCTTTTGAGTACATCTTAGTCTGGAAGCTTTGCTGAAACCTGCTCAGCCTCATAGCAGCATGCAAGCCTCATCTGACAGTTGGGTGGTTGTTGCATGTGAGGTACATCGACTGGGAATCAAACCCAGGTCTCCCATATGGAAGGCAAGAATTCTGCCACTGAACCACCACTGCCCTCTAGCTAGTGTTTCTCAAAATGTGGTTCCTGCATTAGCAGAATCAGCATCACTTGGGAACTTATTAGAAATGTATGTTCTTTGGCTCTACTCCATATCTACTGAATCAGAAACTCCAGAGTTGGAGCCCAAGACCTTGTGTTTTAACAAGCCCTCCAAGTAACGTGATGTGTGCCCAATTTTGAGAACTACTGCTCTCATGTTATCTAAGAATAATCAAATAGTGTAATGAAGCCATAGAATAGCAATAAGCAAGTATTTCCATTCTATGAATTGCATCCTTAAATTCAGTGTCTCTGTTGGCTTGATTGTGTCTCCTAACATTTCTAAAGTCTAATATTCTGGGATTATTAAGGTATTTCTTCTAAGAAAAAAGACAAGTTATAGCTTCTGGCCCATTTTACTACATCTGCTGGGCCTCTTTGGATTTTGATGAAAATATATACCTCATTCAGGTATGCTGTTGTCAGCTGCCATCTTGTTGGCTCACACTCATAATTATGCCATGCACAACAGAATGAAACACTGTCTGGTCCTGTGCCATCCCATGATCAGTTGCGGATAGGACTGTTATGATCCATAGGGTTTTCATTGGTTTATTTTCAGGAGGTCACTAGGCCTTTCTTCCTAGTCCTTCTTAGTCTGGAAGCTTCACTGAAACCTGTTCAGCATCATAAACCCATTACCATCCAGTTGATTCTCACTCATAGTGACTCTGCATGGCAGAGCAGAACTTCCCCATAGGGTTTCCAAGGAGCACTTGGTGAATTTGAACTGCTGGCCTTTTGGTTAGCAGCCAAGCTCTTAGCCACAAGGTCACCATGCAAATCTCCACTGACAGACAGGTGGTTGCTGTGTTTGAGGTATAGTGTCCAGGAATCCAACCAAGCTCTTCTACATGGAAGGCAAAAACTCTACCATTGAACCACCAATGTCCCCTTTAGGTGGGCTGTTGTATGCTGTTGAGTCGATTCTGATCCATAGTGACCCTATAAGACAAAATAGAACTGCCCCATAGGGCTTCCTAGGATGTAATCTTTATGGGAGCAATTCACCAGGTATTTTTCCTGCAGAGTGGCTGGTGGGTTTGAACCACTGACCATTCTGATTAGCAGCTGAGCACTTAACCATTGTGCCATCAGAGTAGTAGCTGTACTACTCTGGCTCATTTACAAAGTAACCCAAAAGTCACTAATTTTGAGTGTGGTACACAACACTTGAGAAGTCTCTGTAATAGGTCCAGGCTACTGTGCAAGCTGATCTGCCACTTAGACCATATGATCTGGCAGATCTAATGGTGCTTGAAGTGTCTGTGGCAGATAGAGGTGCTGTTTGGAGCATTTGGCAGGCTCTTTTTTTTATTAGGGAATCATAGAGCAGATTACCAGGATTTGTGTGCAAAGCATTACCTTCCACTACAGACAATGACTCTTTTTGAGAAACAGCTTTCAGCTTGCTACTTGACCTTAGTAGACCTGCTTAACAATAAGGCACCAAGTTATCATTTGAACTGAGTGCTTGTGATGAACTGGGTATAGTTTGGCCCATCAAGCCATAAAGATGAATGTGCACAGCAGCATGCCATCATTGAATGAAAGTGGCATAGATAAGATTGGACTTGAGCCTGTCCTGAAAAAACAAGTAAACAGCATGAAGAAGTGACCAAAAATGTCCATTGCCTCCACTCTGGCTATACCACCTTCTCCTTCCCAGCCTACATACAGTGACCAACCTGCATGCAGCCTCATAGGAGTGCCCTGTAATTGACTGGCTGATGAAGAAAAACTCAGGAATGGTTTACAGATGGGTCTGCATGATATGCAGGCACAACCCATTGGTGGGTAGCTGTTGCTACTTTACCAAGCATGAGGAACATAGGGTAGCCTTTTCTATTGATTTCTTTCAGCCTCTTTTCCCAGCTATTACTGCCATTATCCCATGGGCTGATGAATAAAGTAGCCATGGTAGCAGTGATGGAGGGTATGGATTCATCTCCCTAAACCAGGCTGATCTGGATACAGCCACTGCTTTATGACAACATTCCTTGGCGTGATCAGCCAGGTACCTTATTACGCTGGACTGCTTCCATCATGGAAGGGTGAATGCTTTGTTCTTAGCAGAATATACATGTACTCTAGGTACGGATTTTCTTTCTCTGCTGGCTGTGTCTTTGTGAAAATTATCACCCATGAACTTAGAAAACACCCTTTCCAGGATCATGTTATTATACACAGCATTGCTTTTGATTACGGAACTCATATTTTTGTTAGCCACTGGTCATCTTGATAGGAATGGTTTCAGTGGAATTGTGTTTGAAAACATGATTGCTAATATGCATCCAGCCTGGAGATTTTCAGGGAGAGAAGCATGGATCCAGAGGTAAGAAGAAGCAGGGCAGAGAGGTCAAGTTTCAGATCACCTACTTCTGTTCCAATCAAAACACTATTTGTTTCCTCTCTTTTATCTATGGGGATTCTTTATGAGATTTTATTTGAAGAAAAGATCTAACTATGAAAAAGATCTAACTGAAAAATCACTCAAAAGCCGTAGGCATAGTCCAGCATTTCTGGTGTAGGAAACTTTTTTGTATAGACTACATGTGCTCTTTTTGTTTCCTAGGGACACATGCTTTATAATTTTCTGAGTTTCTCTGACAGATGAGAATACAGTATCTCATTTAAGGAAGAGGAAAATAGCTACCTGAATTCAAATGCTTAAGGATTGCGTTGGGGAAAATAGAATTTCTGCCTGGCGGGTAAGTAATATGTCTGCATAATTAATGTCATGACCAGAATTATGAGAAATATAGCACAGCATGTCCTCCCATGAGTAACTGAATAGTTAGTAAACAGGACAATCCTGAGGCCCAATATTTTGTAATCCTAGGTGCTTCTAAACAGTGTCATAAACCTAGAGACCGAAGATTGGGAAATCCTTAATAGAGACCAACATGGATGCTTCCAATTCTAAAATTCTATCATTTCTACAACACAAAGACATATACCCAAAGATTCTCGCCACTTTTATATTACATTTAAGTATAATTTAACACAACAATATGTTCACAGTACACTTTAAATATTAGCAACCCTTGAAATACAACAAATGACGATGAGTTTTATGATTCTGACAAAAGCCACACTGCAACTCCCTGCACTGCTGGGACAAAAGCCCTGGAAAACACTGTGACAACAATTGAATAGGAAAAGAGACTTAGAGACTTAAAGACGTCAATCCTAAGCTTTGCCAGCAAGGTTTTCCTCTTTCTAAAAATCGTGTGTGATCACAATTTTTCTAGCACCAAGTCAGAGATGACATTGATTTTCCATGGGCTGGCTTCCTCTCTGCTGACTCAAGCGCTCTTTCTGAAAAGGCAGGTGATTTATTTTTCTAGGTTCACACTTTTCATCCCTTTTTTAAGTAAAGAAAAAAGAGTGCGGCAATCTCCTAGTCTCTAGTGCTGTAAAGCAAATCAGCAACCATCTTTACCAAGGTCTCCTTGTGACTACTGCACGTCTTCTCCCAAATCTCCCCAGTTCCTCAGCCTGAGAGGAGTCCTGGCCCCACCTAATAGAATGGGCTTTGGGAAAACTTTATATTTCTCATTTCTCTTAATGATTCTCCTTGAAGAAAAATTTAAATTCAACATAGTTGTTTTATATAAGTGTGGTAGAAAGATATACCCAAACACTGTCTGACAACTATTAAGCATTAGCATATATTCTGGAGTTGCTAGCCTTCCCACACCAAGAGTTAAAGAAAAAAAAAAAAAAATGAAGAAGTTTGCCACTGTTCCAGGACAGATAAAGAGGCTTCAAAAATCTTAACAGCAAAGAAAACAATCATCTTGTAGAAATGTAGATGTTACTGTTTTTTTCAATAATTTCCTCATGAGGACTTTATTGAAAAGTACTGGTCTTACTTGAATATAAAAGATGAGCAGTATTTTCCTTTTGCAGTGGTCACTTCTCTTGCAATCTCAACATTCTGGAGAGCAGCCTAAATGTAGAAAGTAAAACAGAATTGTCCCGTGAACATTCAAAATAGAAGCAATAAAATCTATACACTAAAATCCGTTCCCTTCATCCACAAGGAAGACACTCTTGCTGTGCCATTTACACTTACATTATGCACAACTTTACCAAGTTTCCATCTCTGCTTCCAGGAACAGAACTTCTCAAACCCTTGAAAATATCAATATGCGTTGTGAATCAACAACCAAGAGGGGAAATAAGATAATGAGTATTTTCCAAACGGCTAATATCACAAGATTAGGTTTCTGTAGGACACACTTAGGGGAAATCTACTTTAAAAGCAACACAAAAGGATGTTTGGTAATCTACAAAACTTCTTCTGCCAGGAGCTGGCATTTCAGAACTAAACTTAGAATGTCAACAGTAAACCCTTTAGAAGTAGACTCCGATCTAAAATTAGTTAAAAAAAAAAAAATAGTTATAGTATGTAAAAGCCTCACTGTGAGGAAGAGTCTATTGATTTGCTGTCAAGAAGTGATTACTTTTTTTTTTTTTTTATGGCTTTTAACTCAGTTTTATACTGAGGAGAAAAATGTGACCTCCTAAGAGGTATCACATTTCAAGGCCTGAGTTCCACATTACTCCTTATTGCTAATTTTAGAGTCTGGAATAACATTTATTCCTTCGGCACTTAATTTTTAATAGTCTTGTTTATGTTTCTGGTCCTCTTATGACCTCAGTTGTAGTTCTGAAAATTCCCTAATACTTTAATAAATGATAGTCAGGTGAGATGTTCATATGTAATAGACCAGAAGTTATGATGAGAAGCTCCAAGAGGCATTGATTTGGCTGCACAGGGGTGACTTGTGGAGATTACTGAAAATAGATGTCTGACACAGGACAACTGAGGCCAATGAAACTGCATTTTTAACAAGTTCCCCAGAAAAATCATCTCCCATGTTGTGAGTACTGTGTAGACTATAAGCCTCTGAGGTATGGTAGGGTGACCTCTAAGGTGGCCCCAAGGTGCTGTGTTAGTAGTGCTGACTTTCCTGATTTCCTATTGTGTGCCGAACAGTGGTTGTCCTCAGCTCCAAGGGGCTGCCTTCTAGAGGCCTCAGACAATGTGACCCTCTAACAACACAGAAGCTTATTTCTTCCAGGCCAGTAGGATAGTCTGTATCATTTTGATTTTCTGATACTTTTTAAGAGCTCCCACATGATCAAATCTGGCCATCCAGAATAATTTCCCCCTTTTTTTTAATTCAAAATTACTGACTTGGGAAACTGCATCAGCAAAATTATTTCACCTTTGTCATCTAATAGGACCTAACCATGGGAGTGAAATGTATCACATTAAAATGCAGCAGAAGGGAAGCCATGCTAGTACCAGACAAGGCTCAAGGTGCCTGAGGTACTCAGCTCTCCCTCAGAATCCTTCCAGTGGCATGAAAAGAAGCTCAGGGTAGCCTACTGGGGGCTCACATGGAGCAGAGTCCACTTGTCTTTTCTTAGGCCCTGGATGTGTGAGAGAGCTTAGTTATCATCGGCAAAGCTGACTACCTGCCCCACAGGTAAACATAGATTCATATGGGATTTGAGACAAGAAGTTTTCAGCTGAATTGCATATTTCTCTAAATAATTTATATTGAAATACTTAAGCAATAATTATATATGCATCCCCTTATTTTATTCAGAAAATGTCCTTTGTAAACTTAGACAGAGGTATTGGGCTTTGGAGTGTTGGGTGTGCTTCTGTCTTCTGATTTTATCAGTTTCATGACACTGTGGATTTAGTTACAAAAAATGTGAATATCAAAATTTGTGGTCAATGTCCTTCACTATATCCACATAAATTGATCTCTTATTCCCTGGAATGGATACAGCCCAACTGGAAAACTGTTTGGTAGTTCCTCAATACGTTCCACTATGTGAATAGAGTGGCACAAATACAGCACTATTGTCTTAAAAATAAAATGTTAAATGAAGAAAAATTAAGCCCATGGAGACGATGTATATTATAATACCATTTTTCTAAAGTTAGAAAACAAGAAAATTAAATACCATATTGTTTAGATATGTGTAATATTTAAGAGGCAAGGGAATGGACTTACAATTCTGAGATAAGTTGGTATAGACTTAATTTTCATAGTTCCTTCCCCCTAAATATAAATAAATATCCTGGAAATAATTCAAAAGACAGTCATAAAAGGATTCTAAGAGAAGGAAATAAAAAGGTAGACTAACTAAGGACCTCAAGGCTTGAGAAAGGACACAGTGGTAACTTCCTTGGGTTTTTTTTTTTTTTTTTTTTTAAATTGCCTATCTATACCACACTGGGCTGGAGAGTCTGTAATCCCAAACCACCAACAGGTGCAGGAAAAACACAACAAACATGCACGCACACATCACCTGCTCTTTCTGGCCGGGGAATGAGAAATGGTCAGTGTAGCAGAGATCTCACTGGAGATCTGACCTGGGAGCATCAGCCCTACCCACAACAGTGTCAGCATCAGCAGAGTCCCACTGGACACCCAAGTCAGCTGTGGTCTGACCAATGTTAGCAACACTGGTGAGGTCCCTCCCCCAAAACCTGGGGAGCTACTCTGGAGAGTGGCAGTGTTAATAGGACCCACCTAGGGGCCTTTTCCACACTCCACACCCTAAAGAGTAATACCCTGATCTACAGCAATAGCACCATCAACAGGATCCCCACCTGACCATCAGTATAGCAATGGGCCGAATCCACCACAGGAGCAGGAACCAAAGTCCTGCCTTTCCTAAACTTATAACCAACAGTAGCTGGCAGCACAGGCAGTATGTGTCACCATTTTATTGGGAATCCAGTGGAGTAAGAAGAACACAGCCAACCAGAATAACATAGCAAGTGTTCTGAAAATAATATTTTTATGGAATCTACAGCTCACACAAGCAGATCAGGACACGCATTCTAAAAAGGGTGACTGCTGAAATAGAGGATTTAAACACCATCAAGAGAAGCTCTAATGCGCACACATGAGGTCGTCATGAGTGATAATGGACTCGACAGCAACTAACAATAATGACAACCTTGCCCCTTGGGTAAGATAACTCTGAGGCATTTTTCTCATGTTTCTAGAATGATATCTGGATCAATAAATAAGATCAAGACTTGCATGGTAAATGCCCATGATATAACAAGAATTAACTCATACCAAAAACCATGAAACACAGAATTTGAATGACAAAAGACAATCAACTGACCTCAGCACCAAGATGATTCAGATGCTGAAATATATGACATTAATTTTAAAACCATAATCATAAAAATGCTTCAACAATTTTGAATAATCCTAAAACATATAAAAAAGATGAAGGTGTTAGTAAAAAAGAATAGAAGTTATAAAACAGAATCAAGTGGGAATTATGTTGTTGTTGTTGTTATGTGCCATCAAGTCGGTTCCGACCCATAGTGACCCTATGAACAACAGAACAAAACACTGCCTGGTCCTGTGCCATCCTTACAATCGTTGCTATGCCTGAACTCACTGTTGCAGCCACTGTGTCAACCCACCTCACTGAGGGTCTTTCTCTTTTCCACTGACCCTGTACTTTGCCAAGCATGATGTCCTTCTCAAGGGACTGATCCCTCCTGAAACATGTCCACAGTATGTAAGAAGCAGTCTCACCATCCTTGCTTCTAAGGAGGATTCTGTTTGTACTTCTAAGACAGATTTTTTCGTTCTTTGGCAGTTCGTGGTATATTCAATATTCTTCACCAACACCACAATTCAAAGGCGTCATCATTGTCCAGCTTTAGCATGCATATGATGGGATTGAAAATACCATGGCTTGGGTCAGGTGCACCTTAGTCTTCAAGGTGACGTCTGTGCTCTTCAACACTTAAAAGAGGCCCATTGCAGCAGATTTACCCAATGCAATTTATCTTTGATTTCTTAACTGCTGCTTCCATGGCTGTTGATTGTGGATCCAAGTAATATGAAACCCTTGACAACTTCAATCTTTTCTCTGTTTATCATGATGTTGCTCATTGTTCCCGCTGTGAGGATTTTTGTTTTCATTACGTTGAAATGCAATCCATACTAGTCTTTGATCTTCATTAGTAAGTGCTTCAAGTCCTGTTCACTTTCAGCAAGCAAGGTTGTGTCATCTGCATAAGACAGGTTGTTAATGAGTCTTCCTCCAATCCTGATGCCCCGTTCTTCTTCATGTAGGCCAGCTTCTGGTATTATTTGCTCAGCATACAGATTGAATAGGTATGGTAAAAGAATACAACCCTGACGCACATCTTTCCTGACTTTAAACCAATCAGTATCCCCTTGTTCTGTCCAAACAACTGTCTCTTGATCTATGTAAAGGTTCCTCATGAGCACAATTAAGTGTTCTGGAATTCCCATTCTTGGCAATGTTATCCATAACTTTTTATGACCCACACAGTCGAATGCCTTTGCATAGTCAATAAAACACAGGTAAACATCCTTCTGGTATTCTCTGCTTTCAGCCAGGATCCATCTGACATCAGCAATGATATCCCTGGTTCCACATCCTCTTCTGAAACCACCATGAATTTCTGGACGTTCCCTGTCGATATCCTGCTGTAGCCGTTTTTGAATGATCTTTAGCAAAATTTTGCTTGCTTGTGATATTAGTGATATTGTTCTATAATTTCCACATTCAGTTGGATCACCTTTCTTGGGAATAGGCATAAATATGGATCTCTTCCAGTCAGTTGGCCAGGAAACTGTCTTCCATATTTCTTGGCATAGACAAGTGAGCACCTCCAGTACTGCATCTGTTTGTTGAAACATCTCAATTGATATTCCATCAATTCCTGGAGCCTTGTTTTTTGCCAATGCCTTCAGAGGTGCTTGGACTTCCTCCTTCAGTACCATCAGTTCCTGATCATATGCTACCTCTTGAAATGTTTGAACATCGACAAATTCTTTTTGGTATAGTGACTCTGTGCATTCCTTCTATCTTCTTTTGATTATTCCTGCGTAGTTTAATATTTTCCCCACAGAATCCTTCACTATTGCAACTCGATGCTTGAATTTTTTCTTCAGTTCTTTTGGATTGAGAATTGTGGAGCAAGTTCTTCTCTTTTGGTTTTCCATCTCCAGCTTTTTGCACATGTTGTTATAATGCTTTAGTTTGTCTTCTCAAGCCGCCCTTTGAAATCTTCTGTTTGGTTCTTTTGCTTCATCAATTCTTCCTTTTGCTTTGGCTGTTTGACATTTGAGAGCAAGTTTCAGAGTGTCCTCTGACATCCATCTTGGACTTTTCTTTCTTTCCTATCTTTTCAATGAACTCTTGCTTTCTTCATGTATGATGTCCTTGATGTCATTCCACCACTCATCTGGTCTTCGGTCACTAGTGCTCAATGCATCAAATCTATTCTTCAGATGGTCTCTATATATAATAAAACCAAAAAATATAATAACTCAAAGAAAAAAAACTGGATTGGATTAATACTACTACTAGCAGAGGAAATGACACTGTATATAATCAATGAACATTAAGACAGGTTAAGAGTTTATCGGGACAACATAAATTAAGTAGAATAACAATAATTTACATATACTCAGGGACTCATAGAACAGTAACAAAATATCTAATATTTGTATTATTAGAGTTCCAGATGGAAAGGAGACAGAAAGTGTGACTGAAAAAGTATTCAAAGAAATAATAGCTGAAAACTTCACTCATATGGCAAAAAATATGAATCCACAGATTCAAGAAGCTAAGCAAACTCAAATATGATAAAACCAAATAAATCTAAAGCAAGACACATATCATAGCTAAATTTTAAAAACTAAAGACAAAGAAAATAATTCTAAAAACAGCAAGAGAGAATCAAAACTTTGCATACAGAGGAACACTACTTTCACAGGAGCAAATTTCTCATCTGAAACCAAAGAAGCCAGAAAGAAGTGGCACATTATTCAGTGAAGAAAAAAAAAAAATCCACATGCAAATTATATACCTGGCAAAACTATCTTTTCTAAATTAGGGGGTGGAGGGGTATGTACTCAGATGAAAAAAAAAGTAAAATAACATTACCAGCAGATCTAACTTTAAAGAATATCTAAAGGAAGATTTTCAAAGAGAAAAACAACAAAAGAAGTCTTAAAGCTTGAAAAAGAGAAGAAGAACAATGAGTAAAAATTGGGATAAACATAACTGACTATCCTTCGCCTCATGAGTTTTTAAAATTGTATTTTATGGTTGAAGCAAAAACTATAACACCTTGTGATGTATAACACCATGTCATGTGCTCAGTGTATAAAGATTTTAAATGTATATGTTTTTAAAGAAAAAGGGGAAATCATCTAAATGAAAATAAGGTGTCAATACTTTATTCAAAGTGGTAAATGTCAATACCAGTAAGCTGAGATGTTAAGTATGCATAACTTATATATTGTAATACTGAGAACGACTACTAAGAAAACTTTGAAAGACAATTATGAAACACATTATAAATAAATAAAAATGAAATTCTAAAACTTGTTCAAGTAACCCACTGGAATGAGAAACAGAACCTAAATAAAACAAATAATAAAATGGCAAACTTAAGCCTTAAAATTGCAATAATTATTTTAAATGTAAAAGATTAATAGACACAAATTAATGCACAGAGATTGGCAGAGTTGAGTCCAACTATATGTTGTTTTTAAGAAGCTCACTTCAAATATAATCTCATAAACAAATAAAAAAAAACAAACCCATTGTCATCAAGTCAATTAAAAGGATAAAAAAAAGGAAATATTAATGTAAGAGCAGGAGTGGCTATATTAATATCAGATCAAGTAGACTTCACAGTAAATGACTACTAGGGACAAAGAGGGACATAATGTAATAATAAAAATGATTAACCAGTAAGACATAAGAGATCCTAAATGTTTATGTTACAGACACTTAAAAATACTGATGCAAAAGATGATAGAGCTAATAGGAGAAATAGACAAATTCAAATTTATAGTTGCAGATTTAAGCAACCCACTCTCAGTAGTTGATATAGCTACTAAACAAACAAAAAAAGAACACTATCAAATGAAAAGATCTAATGGGTATTTATAGAGTACTGGGTATATTTACACGTAGCATATACATTCTTTTCAAGTGTCTGTGGAATAATTATCAAGAAAGACCATGTTATGAGTTGATTTCTGTTCCCACAAAAGATATGTCCATATAATAACTCCAGGTACCTCTGAATGTGGTCTAATGTGGAAATAGCTTCTTTGCAGACTTAACTGGTTAAATTAACATGGGATCATAATGCAGTAGGGCGTCCCTGCCCTCATATGACAAATGAAACTAATACGACCATATATTCTGGGTCATAAAGCAAACATTAACAAATTAAAAAAAAAAAGAAATTACATAGAGAATGTTCTTTTTTTTTTATGTTCTGTGACTATAATAGAATCAAGCTACAAATAAGAGAGAGACAACAGGATAGTCTTCAAACATTTAGAATTAAACAACTCAAGTCTAAATAATGCATGGGCATAAGAAGAAGACACAAAGCACATCAAATAATATATTAAACAGAGTAAAAATGAAAATAAAACATCAAAACTTAGGGCACGCAACTCGAACAGTTCTGAGAGGGAAATTTATAGCACTAAAAGCTTATATTGGAGAAAAAGAAAATGTATGACACCAATAATCTAAATTACAATTAAAAAAAGAATAGAAAAGGTGAAAAATAAACCTAAAACAAGAAAAAGAATGGAAATGGTAAAGATAAAAACAAAGATCAATGAAATTAAAAACAAGAAAACCATACATAAAATTAATGAGGCAAAATGAAGGTTTTTCAGAAAAAATTCAGCGAAATTTAAAATACTTTAGCAAGAGTTATAAAGGTTAATAGTGTGAAAACACAAATCACAAATGTAGACAAGGAAATAGAAACTACCAAAACAGATTCTGCAGCTATTAAAAATATCATAAGGAAACACCACACACAACTTTCTTCTTATAAATTTGGCAAATATGAACAAACTCGTCAAAAGCTACAAACTAACAAAACTCAGTCAAAATTAAATAATCAGAATAGTTCTCTGTTTAAAAAATTGAATTTGTTGTTAAAATACTACTGAAAAGTAATTGTAGGTCGACATGATTTCACTGGAATTTTACCAAATAATTAAACAATTAATATCAATTGTATACAATCTCTTCCAGAAAACCAGAAGAGGAAGCATTTTCCAGAACAATTTATAAGGTCAGAATTATCTTTTATGCTGGTGAGATGTATTCCATGGAATGGATTATTTCAGCTTGTTTAACCACATTGAAGGACATTTGAATGGTTTCCAGATCGGGTTATCACAAATAAAGCTGATGACAGCTTCAACTTGGGAGTCTCCATGAGACCCTCACTTCTTACCTGACGATTAAAAATCCAAGAGTTCCCTCTACCCCCTCAGGATACCAGCCTTAAGCGTAGGGGTTCCAAGACCACCCTCGCTTCTGACTTGCTGAGTCCGACTCCCTAAGGTTCAATGATTCACTATAACGACTCTCAGAACTCAAGGGAAGTGCTGTCCTTACTACGACAGCTTTATTATAGCAAAAAGATTACAAATGAAGAGATGCACAGGACAAGGTCTGGGAAAGTTCCACATGTGGAGTTTCCATGTCCCAAAAAGGAACACACTATGCTCCTACATGCATCCATGTCTGTCACTAGCCAGGAAGTCCCTGGAGCTTCCATGTGCAAAGTCTTTTTTGGAGCCTCATTACCTAGTCCTGGCTGATTGAATCACCACCCCCCCTCCACTAAGGCTGGACTGATATCACATAGTGGTCTTTCTGGCCTGGCTATCACCCACCCTACAGCCAACTCATTAGCATAAGTAAACTACGTGAAAATAAGAATTGTAATATTTTATGCTGAGTGTGTATGGACTGTGTGTTTACTTCCTTACGGGAGGCACATATTCCCGGCCCTTTTCTGGTAGAGAAAGGACTATGTCATTGTTTTAAATAGCTGTAACATAAGGGCTGGAATGATCTGCTCTTAACATCAGTAGTAAATATGCAGTTTCACAGCCCTATTGTTTTTAATGGGCTTAAATTAACACTATAAAATGGTTTTGGTTTGTATAAGGTATTTAACAATAGGACTAACAGTGGAGAACAACATTTTTTTTTAACAAGTCTAGCCATTCCTAAACATGTGTAGAATTATGAAGAAATTGGGAACTATTAAACATTCTAAGAAATTGGTCCATAAACGGTTTGGTTTGCCTAAGACATATGAATACCAAAAAGAATTGCTCGACACTCAACCATTTCAGCAGGTAGCGTATGATCAAGAACCAATGGCTCTGAAGGAACAAGTCCAAACTGCACTGAAACCATTGGTGAAAAAAAAAGCTCCACGAATTAATGGAATTCCAATTGAGATGTTTCAACAAATGGTTGCAGCGCTGGAAGTGCTCACTCATCTATGCCAAGAAATTTACAAGACAGCTACCTGGCCAACCATCTGGAAGGGATCCATATTTATGCCTATTCTCAAGCAAGGCAATCCAACAGAATGTGGAAATTATCAAACAATATCATTAGTATTACACACACAAGTAAAATTTTCTGAAGGTCATTCAAAAGCTACTGCAGCAGTGTATCAACAGGGAACTGCCAGCAATTCAAGCCAGATTCAGAAGAGTACATGAAACCAGGGATATCATTGCTGATGTCGGATGGATCCTGGCTGAAAGCACAGAATACCAGAAAGATGTTTACCTGTGTTTTATTGACTACACAAAGTCATTCGACTGTGTGGATCATGACAAATTATGGATAAAATTGCAAAGAATAGGAATTCCAACACTTAATGGTGCTCATGAGGAACCTGTACATAAAACAAGAAGCAGTCCTTTGAACAGAACATGGTTTAAAGTCAGGAAAGATGTGTTTCAGGGTTTTATCCTTTCACTATACCTATTCAATCTATATTCTGAGCAAAAATCTGAGAAGCTAGACTATATGAAGAAGAACACGGCATCAGGAATGGAGGAAGACTCATTAACAACCTGCGTTATGCAGATGACACAACCTTGCTTGCCGAAAGTGAAGAGAACTTGAAGCACTTACTGATGAAGATCAAAAGCCACAGCCTTCAGTATGGGTTACACCTCAACATAAAGAAAACAAAAATCCTTACAACTGGAACAATAAGCAACATCTTGACAAATGCAGAAAAGATTGAGGTTGTCAAGGGTTTCATTTTACTTGGATCCACAATCAACACCCATGGAAGCAGCAGTCAAGAAATCAAAAAATGCATTGCTTTGGGCAAATCTGCTGCAAATCTTTGAAGTGTTGAAAAGCAAAAATGTCACCTTGAAGACTAAGGTGCGCCTGACCCAAACCATGGTGTTTTCAACCACCTCATACGCATGTGAAAGCTGGACAATGAATAAGGAAGACTGAAGAAAAGTTGATGCCTTTGAATTGTGGTGTTGGGGAAGAATATTGAATATACCATGGACTGCCAAAAGAATGAACAAATCTGCCTTGGAAGAAATACAACCAGAACGCTCCTTAGAAGCAAGAATGGTGAGACTAGTCTCACATACTTTGAACATGTTGTCAGGAGGGATCAGTCCCTGGAGAAGAACATCATGCTTGGTAAAGTGAGGATCAGGGAAAAAGAGGAAGACCCTCAACAAGATGGACTGACACAGTGGCTGCAACAATGGGCTCAAACATAACAACGATTGTAGGAATGGCGCAGAACCAGGCAGTGTTTTGTTCTGTTGTCACTATCAGTTGGAAGTGACTGAACAGCACCTAACAACAGCAACAAGGCTTATGAAACAAGGAAAAAAATTATTAAATTCATTTTTACATTTGAAGAGATAGGATAAAGTGTGAGAAGCAGTCCCACAATATCAAATTATATCTTAAAACTTAGATTCCTTCATTAAGTCCTCATGTATATCATACTTACCTAAAGTAATTTTGTATTTGTTATGTCAGATGATAACCAACATATAATTAATGGCTGTCTTTAATCTTTTAAATTAAAATAATAACTGATGGCAATGAATTCATTTTCTTATTTGAAACAGGATTGTCGTCAAAAGATACCAATTTGATTTGAAAAAAATGGGATATGAAAGGTTTCGTAGACAGAATACTAAGTATATGAGTTATATAGAGAGAAAAAAAAATCAGACTCTTTTACTTAGTTTCAAATTATTTTTATTTAGTATAATTCAGATGATTTTAAATTACAAGTTTGGCTTTAGGTACACCTAGAAACGCCTGATGGTTCTATGACAAATATATATATAGTTGTATACATTGATATTTTTTAGAAAACACTGAAGTTTTCCAATCCCAAATTTTTGCTACAATCTGTAAATCATTGAAAAAGGAGAAGGAGGGAAAAATAAAAAGGCACGAGAATAACAGAAATGATTTCCAAGCAGATGATCTGCTAGGTGAAGGTAGATGGTATCCCTGACTGGGATGAACACTGTTGTGTAGGTTTAAGTGACTTCACTCAATTAAATTGAGCAGTATTAAGTTAACTGGGCTCCTTCCAGTTAGCAACGCTGTCTCTGGAAATGTATACAAGGATGAGGCTCAATAGCGATCACTGGTGTACAAGATGAAAAAGGACGATGGAAGTATTTTGACCGGTACCCTTTTCCCGGTCTTTGTTTTGACTAAATCACTAGGTTGCAAAATGTTTTCTGTACACTCATATATCAGTTTGCTAAAGCCTCATTCCTAGCAAAGCCTACATTGTGGTATAGACGACTAATCTGTCCAAGTAGGTAGTTTATAAGAACAAGGTTGATAGGAGTCCTGGGAATAGAGTCTAACCTTTAAGTTAAATTGAGTTTAATTTGTCTGAGCAATATTAAATCAATTGCCCTTTTTTTTTTTTCAGTAAACAAAGCTCCATCTGTGAAAGTCGTAAGTCAGAATGTAGCAGTGCTTTATTCTAAACATTAAAATTGCCTGACATAAGCTCTAGAATTAAAACAACAAAGATGAGGAAAACAAAAAGATAAAAAGGATATTTTGCCTAGGCGGAAAAAACAGTAAAAAAAAAAAAACAATTTCTCTGGGTAATATATTCACTTTTTTTTTTTTAATTCAAGATATATATGAGGTAAGCTAAAGGCAAATTTACAAACCTGTAAATGAGGGATGACTCATTCTTTGACTGAATATTGGAGTAACATTCAGAAGAATGAACTTTATTCCCAGAGTTGTGGAGCTATACCATTTATGATAACCAAACAGCAAAAATAGTTCAAACTGTCAGCATACCAAAAGAAAAAAATAAAAACATTGCCATTGAGTTGATTCCGACAGGGGTTGCATATTTCAAAGGGCTATTTCCACTTACAAATTCACCAAAAATGTGAGTGCCTACTAGGAACCCTGCACTGTTCTAGGGAATGCAATTACTCTAGAGAAAGCAGTCCACGAAGGAGAAAATAAATGAAATATGTATCGTAACACGTGATATATTATATGCACCAAAGAGAATTGCAACCAAGTGTGTGTACCTGTTGCCCTCAAGTCCATTTCAACTCACAGTGTCCTCTAATGATTTAAAATGTGTCTGTGGTTTACTCCAAATCCTACCTACTTTTGAATATGTCTTAGTTTTGCAGAATTAAACTTCCGTTTCAGCAAGAATACCTGACAGTAGGACTTTAACCTAAAACAGAGCAGTAAATGACCGTTGCTATCATATCAGATGTTTGCGCTTGTCAATTTAGAATTAGGTGCTGTCTGGTAAAAGCAGACCCTTTCAGAGTTTGTAACTGGAATATGTCCACGTGCAAAGTTCTTTGTAATTGTTCATCATGTCATGTCAGCCATGTCTTGACATCTGAATAACAGCAGAATGTTTTATTCTCCTTAACCAATTTAGGATTGTACATGCAAAGTAAATTTCTGCTCATTTTTTACTTATGGCTGTATTTTAAGCCTAGTCAGCAAGCTCATGGCAATAGATAGTACAAAGAAAAATCTGTACCTTATAACAAAATCTGTGATATTAGTAAGTACTTTAAATAAGAAAAAAAAAAAAAAGAGGGGGCAACAGAGAAAACATAAGAGCTGGATGAAATCCTCAAATTTAAATCTTTTAATTCACTAATCTGTAGTGCTAAAGCTGTAAATGTAAAGATAGAGTCATTATCTTAAAAAAGTAAAAATAAATACAGGTGACATTTTTTAATTTGTCATTTTACATATTTTTTATTTTTTAACTATTATTTTATTTATTACTTATTTAACTATCTTATTTTTTAAATATAACTACAATAATGTGCTGCTAGAAAAGATTATATTTCAAATTTATACATATATAAATTTCAAAATTAAAATATTTTTTAAAAATCCCTTAAGAGAAACATTTAATATTTGATTTTTCTGTATGTAACTTTCATTTTCTATAAGTAATGGAAGACCCAAAACTTAAAAATATATTTTGGGTTACTAAGAAGCAATGATAAAAGGAACACAGAGACACTGTCCTTAACTCAACATACCATACATTATGAGTAGGTGGAATTTCTGAAAATTTAAAACTAGAGACTGTGGGTGCTCCTTTCTGTGGATGAAGTCATTTGTTTCATGAAAAGGGAGTGGACTGTGGCTGAGTTGAGGAGAGATGCTTCCTTCCCTGTGGTCATGATATACCAGGAATTAAGAATGGGCCAAGGACATTACTGAGTCCTGAGGGAAGGAAGTCACTCTTCTGAAGGGGGTTCAGGTCTTAAGCAGTGAGGAATGGTCCAGCTGAATGTAGAGGCAGGTGGTTGATAATGAGAAGCAGCCAAAAGCATGAACCCTGAATATAGCCAGATTACTCTGTGTGTAATTTCCCTCTGTGTGGAGTGCTAGTAGCACAATGGTTAAGCACTGGACTGCTAACCAAAAGGTAAAGGTAAGTTGTTCAAACCTCCCACCCGCTTGGCAGGAAAAAAGACCTGGTAGGTTTACTCCCATGAAGATTACAGCCTAGGATATCCTATTGGGCAGTTCTACTCTGCCCTACAGGGTCATTATGAATTGGAATGGATTTGCTGGAAGGCACACAACAACAATTTCCCTCTAGTATCCATGAACCACTAGTAAAGTTCTCTCCAGTGTTTCAATGGGACCTTGAGTGTACCCTGCAGTGGGAATGAAAGAAGATGCATATGTCCAAGCCTCCCCCTACCCCCCCCCCCCGGCAGCGAGGTCAGAGGCAGCATCCACTGAGGCATAAGAGGAGCATCTCTTTCCAGAAACACCAGGGATAGTCAGACACTGTGGTGTCACTAGGGTTGGTGTCACCTAGAGTGGTAACTCATGGTGTCACCCCTATGATAATTACCACAATATTATAGCTAAAAGACCAGAAAATGTGACAAAATCAGTAACTATAAAAACACTAGCAGCAAAGAAAACAACAGTTGCTTGTAGCATGTGCAAATGAAACCATATAATTCGAAGCATTATTATAATTGGGTAATAATGTCAGCTCTGACTGGAGGCATTAGATGGTTTAAAAAGTAAATTAGCATAGTTTTGGCCTTGTAAGTATATTGATACATGTAAGATGGGCTTATAAAAAATGTTTTCTTGTTATAGCTAACTACAGGGATATTTTTATAGACAGTCATTTTGCTGCCACCCCCTCTGACAGTGTCTCCTAGTGTGGTCAGAACCCCCCACACCCTTCTAGTGACACCACTGGTCAGATGGCAGGAGCAGCATCCAAGTTACTGTGTGATTATGAGTGACTAGTCAGGCTGATCCGGATCTGACCAGCATGGTTTGGCACTGATCCCCCATCCAGAGATCAGATAGAGCCTTTCAGGAAAACTCATCACTACCCTAGGGGACTTCATAGAGAACTCTGGGGCAGCCTCATTTTCCCCCTGGTCTTGATACACTGTTTTCCCACTCGAAGACTGTTCTCCTGTATTCAGTTCATGTTGGATGGCCACTGCACTGCACTGAGCAGAGCCAGGTGCCTGGCTTTCTAACAGAAAATCTCATTTTGTCCTCACATAGGGAGCAGTGATCAACTTCTCTCTGTCATTACTGCAGCTCTCTTAACCACAACACATCTCTTTCTGCCTCTCCCTGTCCCTCATTTTCTCCCTCTTCTCCTTCTCTGTAAACATTCCTCTTTCCTTCCTACTTAGAAAAGCAGTTCAGGTGAGTGATGGAGGACTTTGAATGTTGGGCCAGGATTATATATTTATCAGTACACAGTAGAGAGTGGATTGGGTTTTGAAAAGAGATTCCCCTTCGGTTCAATTTTTGGTCTTCTGCCCCTTAAATATTGTTGTGATGGAGAGGTTTACCTTCAGTGACCATTTTCTGCTCCCTGTGTATCTTCTCTCCAGGAACTCTCTCCCACTGTACCAATACTCTCAAGTCCAAATCCATCTCACCACCTCCATCCAAGAATCAGTCACTGATTGAAGTCTCTAGGTCAGAGTATTTCTTTTACTCCAGATACACATACATGACATCCCACCAGGAATCCCCTGTTGAATAGCCTTAAAATCAACACACTGACATGAGAAGTTAGTGTGTTCCCACCCCTCTGCCTCTATCAAGGTGCCATCACCCCTCTTGTCTTTCAAGCCAGAAAACTGAGGTTCCCACTTGATTTCTTCCTTTATCCCAGCCCTGCGTATTCAATGGGCCATTGTATTCTGTTACAATCTCCTTATAGTTACCTCTCAAGCTGATGTATCACCTAAGTCTTTCTACCTTGTTTGGCCACTATTTTGGTTTATTCTGTTATCATTTCTTATTTAGATTTCCATAATTTGGGGAACAGTGATCACATGGTGTCCCACATTAAAACCCTGATTTGTTCTATCTCTTGGTGCTAAACTGATCTTTCTAAAGATATTGTTCTTAATTACAAATGTGATCTTTTTAAAATACAATTTTTTTCTTATGTTCAAAGGATTTTTTTTTATTAACTTTTATTAAGCTTCAAGTGAACGTTTACAAATCCAATCAGTCTGTCACATATAAGTTTACATACATCTCACTCCCTACTCCCACTTGCTCTCCCCCTCTTGAGTCAGCCCTTTCAGTCTCTCCTTTCGTGACAATTTTGCCGGCTTCCCTCTCTCTCTATCCTCCCATCCCCCCTCCAGACAAGAGTTGCCAACACAATCTCAAGTGTCCACCTGATATAATTAGCTGACTCTTCATCAGCGTCTCTCTCCCACCCGCTGACCAGTCCCTTTCATGTCTGATGAGTTGTCTTCGGGGATGGTTCCTGTCCTGTGCCATCAGAAGGTCTGGGGACCATGGCCACCGGGATTCCTCTAGTCTCAGTCAGACCATTAAGTTTGGTCTTTTTATGAGAATTTGGGGTCTGCATCCCACTGATCTCCTGATCCCTCAGGGGTCCTCTGCTGTGCTCCCTGTCAGGGCAGTCATCGATTGTGGCTGGGCACCAACTAGTTCTTCTGGTCTCAGGGTGATGTAGGTCTCTGGTTCATGTGGCCCTTTCTGTCTCTTGGGCTCTTAGTTGTCGTGTGGCCTTGGCGTTCTTCCTTTGCCTTTGCTCCAGGTGGGTTGAGACCAATTGATGCATCTTAGATGGCCGCTTGTTAGCATTTAAGACCCCAGACGTCACATTTCAAAGTGGGATGCAGAATGATTTCGTAATCGAATTATTTTGCCAATTGACTTAGAAGTCCCCGCAAACCATGTTCCCCAGACCCCCGCGCTTGCTCCGCTGAGCTTTGAAGCATTCATTTTATCCCGGAAACTTCTTTGATTTTGGTCCAGTCCAATTGGGCTGAACTTCCATGTATTGAGTGTTGTCTTTCCCTTCACCTAAAGCAGTTCTTATCTACTGATTATTCAATAAAAAACCCTCTCCCACCCTCCCTCCCTCCCCCCGTCGTAACCACAAAAGTATGTGTTCTTCTCAGGTTTACTATTTCTCAAGATCTTATAATAGTGGTCTTATACAATATTTGTCCTTTTGCCTCTGACTAATTTCACTCAGGATAATGCCTTCCAGGTTCCTCCATGTTATGAACTGTTTCACAGATTCGTCACTGTTCTTTATCGATGCGTAGTATTCCATTGTGTGAATATACCACAATTTATTTACCCATTCATCCGTTGATGGACACCTTGGTTGCTTCCAACTTTTTGCTATTGTAAACAGAGCTGCAATAAACATGGGTGTGCATATATCTGTTTGTGTGAAGGCTCAAAATACAAATTTATGATCAGGTCAATCTTCAGTGTCAAACATGATGGGTGTCCATCACGTTTAGGATAATATCAGTATCATTAAAATGGTATCCATTGTCTGTAATTATTTAGTCTTTACAATCTCATTTCCTCAACCTTACTATTCTGAAACCATTGTCATTCTCCATATATGAAGTGGTTATATTCATTGGCTGTTGCTTTTGCCCCTGTCCCTGAACCCCTCAGCCTCTTGCAGGATAGATTTCATTGTCCTACAAAATTCCTCCCCAAAGTCCTCACTCTAGTCTATGTTCCATGCAAAAGTTCGGTGCTTTCAAAGAAGTACTATAGTTAGCCTATACTTCTGTAGGAGTTCAGTGGGTCTCAAATAGGTTAATGTATGTACTAGTGTGATGACAACTTCAAAATGCATGTGTTATACTATAACATCATTACAAGCAATACATATTGTTATTTAGGAAGACTTCACACAAAGTTATTCAGGGAAATAGCAAACAAGACATTGTGTTATTCAAGGACATTTTATAGCATATTATGTTATTTGTTTCCTTCTATCATGAGTGGTAAAACTTAAACAGTCCCAAATCTGCAATATAAAATCAAGGTACAAAAAGAAAAAGCACATCAGAGTCCTATATTGAGTAGGGCAAACCTTGAACAGTCTCTTTGACCCTTTATGAAAACAGAAACTTTCTTGGAAAGAGGTATTTTTTTTTAAAGTCATAGCATTTACCCTTTGCAAGTCTTCTCAGATGTCAATAAAAGTTTACCAGTTTCAATTAGAGAAACAACATTTCTTTCACACAAACCTTTTTATATAATTGAAAATCAATTTGCGTCTGTGTCAGAAATTGAATTCAGTCTTATGAGAACATAGATGAGGACTGTCTAGAAACCCTAAGGACTGGTAAATTTTTTCTCCCCAAAAGATTTGGAGCAAATTGCTAACTACTACATTGTAAATTAAGTTTAATACCCAGGAGCATGTTTCCTTTTTATTGGAAAACAAGCAAACACATTGTTCAATTGCTGTCTTGCATACAGGCCAAACATGAAGAGTTTTTTTATTTTTCCTTGAATTAAAATTGCTCCCACTTTTTCTTTGTTTTTGTTTGAATTAAAATTGCTCCCACCTGACTCCTCATTTTTAGCTTGTCAGTAAGTGAATATTTTAGGTAATTGTGAATATTGTTCCATAGTATGCAGGAAACTGCAGGTGAATTCTAAAGAGCTTAGTTCTATTTCTCGCCTCACCTTACTAATGATAATGATGGTGAAGAGAATTAAGGACTCTGGGCCTTGGTTTCCCTTCATAGATCATGGGATTAGGAAGACCAGTAGCGTAGGATAAGTTTGAGGGTAAAATGAGAATGTCTGTGAAAGTATCATAGAAACACTAGGAACTGATAAGGAATAACAGTAGCCGATACAGTCAGCTACTCAGGTGTGGGCAGATGGTTGTTGTTTCATTGAAGCTCTGAGTGGATGACAGCATTTGCACTCACTTTACTGATCGTATTTCAAATAGCGACAGCATTCTCTAGTTTAACATGGCACATGGTACAGCAGTAGACTAAAGACACATATTTTCATTTTTCCCTCAGGTGAAATTCCATCGACATCACAGTTAGGAGTTTAGAAAAACATAAATAAAAAATTACAAAGAACAGGAGAGGACTCGACAACAAATTCTGTAAGGCAAAAAGAGGATGGTTAAGACGTACCTTACTTAGCAGGTCAAAGAATACTTAAACCTATCCTAAGGCAGCAGTTAGTAAAGAACAGAAATAACACAGCAGGGAAACGTAGAAACCAGGTAAATCTGAAAGTATGGCCACAAGTGGGACTGAAAATAAGAAGAATGGTTTATAGGAAACATGACGAATTAGGTCACAAACTGGTAGAACATATCAGCAACATAATATAATTGAAAGAAGTATCTAAAATACATAAAAAACTCTAAAAAAAAAAAAAACCCAAAACAATAAGAAAAAAACAAAGAGTATAAAAATGAATGAAAGATGGAAGCAGGCATTTTAATCATATCCAAAGGTGCTCACTCATCTCATTGGTGCATTGGTATCCAGGGAAAGGTAAATTAAATTCACATTATCATCTGCAACCACCAAACTGAAAACAAAACAAATTTAAAATCAGGTAACAAATGTTTGTGCATAGTGGTACAACTGAGTCTGAGTTGACCTGATGGAGCACAATGACAGCAACAACATTGGGAAGATAAATTGGTAAAATCACTATGGGAAGAGTCTGGTGTTATGTATTAAAATTGAAGATATCCAAGACAAAGATTCCTATAAAGATATACACATGGATATGGATTTGGATATAGAGTAAGATAAGCAAATAAGACCTTAGTATTCTTGTGAAGTTTCTTTTAATAGATAAACTCATTTATTCTATTATAGTTGAGAATACATGCAGCAAAACATACACCAATTCAACAGCTTCTGCATGTACCATTTAGTGACATTGATTACATTTTTTGAGTTATGTAACCATTTTCACCCTTCTTATTTGTTTCTCTCCCATTAAAATAAATTCACTGCCATGTAAGGTTCCTATGTAAACTTTCGAGTTGCTTTTGCCAATTTGATTCCATTATAGATAGATCTTAAAAAAGCATAATGCTCAAGGCAGACATTTTCTACCAGTTAAAATAAAATGTTATTTGGTTTTAAGAAGATTTCAGGTGATATTTTTGGTTTAAGGTTTAAAGATTATCTCAGGACAATAGTTTCAGGGGTTCATCCACCTTCATGGCTCCAGGAAGTCTGTTCTGCATTTTCCAAATTTGATCAGGATTATTGTATGGAATCTCTGATTAAAATGTTCGGTAATGGTAGCCAGGCACCATCCAGTTCTTCTGGTCTCGTGGCAAATAAGAAATAAGACGTGGAGGCAATTAGCCACACATTTCATAAAAACAAACAAACAAAACAAACAAACTTGTTGCCTTTGAGTCGATTCTGATTCATAGTGACCCTATAGGACAGAGTAGAACTGCCTTACGTGGTTTCCAAGGAGTGGCTGGTGGATTCAAACTGCCGGCCTTTTGTTTAGCAGCCAAGCTCTTTACCACTGTGCCACCAGGAGAGTCAGCAATAAGAGGAGGATATGGAATGTTTTTTATTTCCCCTTAGGAAAAAAAAAAAAAAAATTCCATATCCTCCTCTTATTCCTAATTCTCCTCCTTCCTCTGTTGTTCCAGGCAAATAAAAGCCAACTGCTGTGCCTTGGATGGTAGCTTGCGAGCTTTTAAGGCCCCAGGAACTGCACAATGAACTAGGAGGTAGAACAGAGGCACTGAACATGTTGTTAGGCCAGTTAACTGGGATGTTCCATGAAGACACGACTCTAAACCTCCAAACCAAAAACCAAATCCTATGATGTTTTTGGTTGTATAAAAGCAGCCTCAGCAGCTACTCTGTTTTGTTTGTTTTTGTCATTGTCGTAAATATATCTATTATACAACTTTTGCCAATTCAACTTTTTACAGGTATAAAAGTTATTGATAGCAATTACAATAATCGGCTGTGCAACCTTAAACTTAACATGGTATTTCCATCATTGTTAATCTCCCTTTCTCCCTCCCTCCTGTCCCTGGTGACCACTAATAAACTTCGTTTTCTGTACCTTTGCCTTTTCTTGTCTTTTTATAAAAGTGAGTTCACACAATATTTGTATTTTTGTGATTGATTTATTCTTGTGAAAATAGTTTTGACATCTCAGACCTTATGAAAGGTCTTGGCAGCCCAAGAGTTCTGTGGATATCACTCTGACAAACACCTCTAAAACAAACTGAGACACAGATTAAGTTACAATCTAGTAGGAGAGGAAATTTTTATATATGTTTCAAGGCAGAAAGTAATAAATGACACGGAAGCAGTGAAATCAAAGGGCTGTGGGATTCAGGAAAAGGTGAAATTATTTTCCTCTTTTAGTCCCTTGGTGGTGCAAACAGTTAACATGCTCAGAGGTTGGATTCCACTCAGCAGTGCCTTGGAAGAAAGGTCTGGTGATCTACATCCAAAAATTCAGTCATTGAAAACCCTATGAAGCACAGCTCTGCTCTGACATGCATGGGGTCCTCATGAGTCAGAGTCAACTCCACAGCATCTGGCAACTGGTAGAATCCCAAGAAGTGCCTCTCAGAGGAGTTAATGTTCTCACCAAGTGGTAAGCAGATTTGGGAAATAGGGAGATTAAGGAACTGACTCTCTGAGTAGAGAAGTTAGAAGATCAAATTTGTGAAAGTGCATGGGCTGTGAGCTGAAACTCAGGAAGGTGCTACAGATGACACAGATGTCCATGACTCAGCAGACATCTGGTGGCACTGTTCCAGGGCACCCACCAACTCAACTTTTGACTAGGTCAGCTAAGACCAATCATTCTATGGTACCACTTTCCAGTTAAGTTTCTACCTACCCTCTCTTTCTTTTAAGGGTCAAAATTATTTTTAGTGTCGAGCTCAAAATCATTAAAACCACACCTTTAGGAAATGGTTGTTTGGCCCTAGTTTTTGAGATACAAAATCTCGAAATGTATGCTGCAATGTGTTCAATATTGGAAAATGGGTGCACTACCCTTAATGAGGCAGTCCTGTCATTCTATAGGGTCACTATGAGTTGGAATCAACATGCCAGTAAAGGGATTTTTTTTTTTGGGTCATTCTCACACATTCAACATGGTGTGCTGTATATATATTCACCATGCATTTAAAGAGTTTATCTTCTGCATCATATATATTCGTATTACCAAAAAACAAAAACAAACCCATTACCGCTAAGTCAATTTCAACTCAAAGTGACCCCAGGTGTTACAGAGTAGAAATGTTCCATATGATTTTCTTGTCTGTAATCTTTACAGAAGCAGTTTGCCAGGCCTTTCTTCTGCAGTGCCACTGAGTGGGTTTGAACCACCAAACTTCAGTTTAGGAGCTGAATGCAAACCACATGCATCAATCAGGAACTTTTATATTGTTACACTTTCATGTATTTCTATGATCAGTTTTATCTTACAAAATCACCAAATAACCCTTGGGTAAAAGTTTTTATTGAAGTATAATTGACATAAAATAAAACGCTCTGATTTGAAGGACATGGTTCAATGCATCTGTAAAAATGTACATATAGCCATGGAACCACTACTCTGATGGAAATATAGAGTATGTTCATCACTTCAGAAAGTCCAGCTCCCAGGCTCAATCACTGTTCTGATTTTTATCATCATAGTGCAGTTTTGTGTAGAACAGCAAATAAACGCAATCATGCAGCCTGTACACTCTTCTTTATAGCATATTCAGCTCAGAAAATGGTGTTGAGGTTTAGTGTGTTTTTCTAGGTATCAGTAGTTTATTTTTTGTGTTGTTGAGTAGTGTCCCATTTTGTGCATATACCACAGTCTGTTCATCCACTAACCTGTGAATGAGTGCTTGGGATGGTTTTCAGTTTTTACAAAGCTGCTATGAACATTGTACAAGTCTTTCAGTGAACATGTGCTTTCATTTCTCTTGTGAATAAAGTGTCTACACCATTTTACCCTCCAACCAGCAACGCTTGAGGGTTCAATTATGCCTCATCCTTCACAATACTTGGCATTGTCAGTCTTTTTTAAACTTGGCCATTCTAATAGGTACAAAGTAGTAACTCAAAATAGTCTAATTTACATTTTCCTGATTCATAATGATATTGAACTTCTTTAAATGCTTATATTTATGATATACAGTGAAGTGCGTAAAGTGCCTGATCAGATCATTTTCCCATTTTTACTTAGTTTTTTTTTTTATTTTTTGCCATCTAATAGATTTCGACTCAGTGACTGTATAGGACAGAGTAGAACTGCCCCATAGGGTTTCCATGGTGTGTCTGATGGATTCAAACTGCTGACCTTCTGGTTAGCAGCCACAGCTCTTAACCACTATACCACCAAGGTTTCCATATATGCATATATATATATATACACTTTTTTTTTTCTCAGTTGGTGGCTTAATTTTCCTACTGATTTTTTTTGACTAAATATATTTGATCATGGTATGTTATGTTTCTGCACTGTTGAATTAGATCTAACAATATCTTGTAAGCAATTTAGCTTCCATTCTTACAAGGCATATTTATCAGTAATTTTAGTACTTTCTCATTCTGATATTGCTTTTGTCAGATTCAGAGCAATGCTAGTCTTATAAATCTAGCTCAGGCTTTTCCCTTCCTCCTCTATTTTCTAAATGTGTTTGTATAAGATTGTGCAATTGCATCTTTACATGTTTAATAAACTTGCCCAGTTAAAAATTCTGGGATGAAAATTTGGTGTGTAGGGTGTAGATAAGTTTTTTTTATCTCAGTTTCTCTTTTAATCTCTATTTCCATTTCCCAAAGAATTTTGCAGGCTTTCTATTTCCTCTTAAATTTACTTTAGCAGGTTGTGTGGCTGAACAAAAGCTTTTTATTTTATTTAAGTTGTCAAATCTTTGAAATAATGTTGTTTCTATCATTCACTTATTAGATTTTTATACCTCTAGCATCCATAGTCATGTCCCCTCTATCATTCTTGATACTGGTTATTTGTGTGTTTTTTTTTTTCTTTATTTTACTGTACTGTTTATTGGCTTGATTAATCTTTTCAAAGGACTTTTTCTTTATTGAATATCTCTTTTCTACATTAGCAATTTCTGTTATCTCTATTATTTCTTTTCTTCAAATTACATTGGATACCATTAGATGATTTTATAGCTTTTTAAGATGAAAACTTAGATGTTTGACCATAAACTTTTCTTCTTTTCTACCTACATATTTCCCTCTAAGTAGGGCTTCAGTTGCATCTCAGAAATTTTGGTATATTTTCATTATGTTTAAGTTATCTTTAGTTTCTAATCTCCCTTGTAATTTATACTTTTCCCCATGGTTTGTATAGAAATGTGTTGCTTAATTTCCAAATATTTGGGGAACTCCTAAAAGTGATAGTATTGTTTATTTCTTGTGTTAATTCTGTGTGGTCTGAGAACAAATTCTATATTATCCTAATCCTTTGGGATATATTGGAGTCCCTGGGTGTCGCAAATGGTTAATGAGATTGCCTGCTAATTGAAAGGTTGGCAGTTTAAGTTCACCCAGAGGAAACATGGAAGATGTGCCTGGTCATCTACTTCCAAAAAAGTAGGCATTGAAAACCCTATGGGGCAAATTTCAACTCTGACTCACATGTGGTCACTGTGAGTGGGAATCAACTCAAAGGCAACTTGTGGTGATGGGATTTACTGAGACTTATTCTATGACTCGATGGCAAAAGGTTTGTGTCTTTTTTCACTTTATTCTTTGGCCATATAATATTATGGTGAATATCCCATGCACACTTGGAAAAAAAAGAAAAATATCTTCTGCCATATTTTTCCATAGTGTTGTTCCTCAGCACTCACCTCAACATAAAGAAAACAAAAATCCTCACAACTGGAACAATAAACAACATCATGATAAATGGAGAAAAGATTGAGGTTGTCAAGGATTTCTTTTTACTTGGATCCGCAATCAACACCCATGGAAGCAAAAGTCAAGAAGTCAAAAGACACATTGCATTGGGCAAATCTGCAAAATTAGATCAAGGTAGTTGGTGATACTATTTGAATCTATTTGTTCTACCAATTACTGAGAGACATTAGAATTTCCAAATATGACTGCAGTTTTGTGTATTTATGCTTGTATTTCTTTCAAATTTCACATCATATATTTTGAAGGACTCTTAAGTAGTGTATAAACATTTTAGAGTCTTATGTCTTCTTGATGATTCAGTCCACTCATCATTATGAAATAACCCTTTTATCTCAATTAATACTTCTTATCTTGAAGTATTTTGGTATAATGACTCAGTGTATTCCTTCCATCTTCATTTGATGCTCCTGCATCATTTAATATTTTCCCAGTGGAATCCTTCACTATTGCAACTCAAGGCATGAATTTTTTCTTCAGTTCTTTCGGCTTGAGAAAAGCCGAGCATGTTCTTCCCTTTTGGTTTTCTATCTCTGGGTCTTTGCACATGTCATCATAATACTTTATTCTGTCTTCCGAAGCCGCCCTTTGAAATCCTCTGTTCAGTTCTTTTACTTCATCACTTCTTCCTTTTGATTTAGCTACTCGACGTTCAACAGCAAGTTTCAGAGTCTCTTCTGACATCCATTCTGGTCTTCCATTTATTTTCCGTCTTTTTAATGACCTCTTGCTTTCTTCACGCATGATGTCCTTGATGTTAGAGAATACCAGAAAAATGTTTTCCTGTGTTTTATAGACTATGCAAAGGCATTCAACTGTGTAGAAAATATCAAATTATGGATAACATTATGAAGAACAGGAATCCTATGACAATCGTGCTCAGGAAGAACATGTACATAGATCAAGAAGCACTCGTTTGAACAGAACAAGGGGATACTGTGTGGTTTAAAGTCAGGATAGGTGTGGTTCAGGGTTGTATCCTTTCATCATACCTATTCAACCCGTATGCTGAGCAAATATTCTGAGAAGCTGGACTCTAAGAAGAAGAATGGGGCATCAAGATTGGAGGAAGGTACATTAACAACCTGCATTATGCACATGACACAATCTTGTTTTCTGAAAGTGAAGAGGGCTTGAAGCACTTACTGATGAAGATCTAAGACCAACCACAGCCTTCAGTATGGATTTATATCTCAATAAAAAGAAAACAAAAATTCTCAAAACTGGACCAATAAGCAACATCATGATAAATGGAGAAAGTATTGAGGTTGTCAGGGATTTCATTTTACTTGGATCCACAATCAATACCCACGGAAGCAGCAGTCAAGAAATCAAAAGATGCATTGCATTGGGCAAATCTGCTGCAAAAGACATCTTTAAAGCGCTAAAAACCAAAGATGTCATCTTGAAGAATAAAGTGTGCCTGATCCAAGCCATGGTATTTTTTTTTCATTTTTTTGCAATGGTGTTTTCAATCACCTCATACGCACGCAAAAGCCAGACAATGGATAAGGAAGGCTGAAGAAGAGTTGACGTCTCTGAACTGTGGTGATGGCGAAGAATATTGAAAATACCATGGACTGCCAAAAAATGAAAAACCCTGGCTTGGAAGAAGTACAACCAGAATCTCCTTAGAAGCAAAGATGATGAGACTATGTTTCACACACTTTGGACACGTTATCAGAGGGATCAGTTCCTGGAGAAGGACATCATGCTTGGTAAAGTAGAGGGTCAGCAAAAAAGAAGGCCCTCAATGAAATGAATTGACATAGTGGCTGCAACAATGGGTTCAAGTATAACAATGAATGTGAAGATGGTGCAGGACCAGGCAGCGTTTCCTTCTGTTCTACATAGGGTCGCTGTGTTGGAATGACTCGACAGCATGTAACAATAAAAAAAAAAAAAAAATCTTGAAGTGTACCTTATTCACTATATATACACATATAAACCAAGCCAAACCCAGTGCCATTGAGTCGATTCTGACTCATAGCGACCCTATAGGACAGAGTAGAACTGGCCCATAGAGTTTCCAAGCAGTGCCTGGTGGATTCAAACTGCTGACCTCTTGGTTAGCAGCCCGTAGAACTTATTCACTATGCCACCACGGTTATATATGTATTTTTTGTTGTTGTTGTTAGTTGACTGGTACTTTATTTATTTGTTTATTTATATTGAAATTTAGATGGATGTTTACAGAACAAACTAGCTTCTCATTAAACACTTAGTACACATACTGTTTTATGACATTGGTTAACTACCCCATGACATGTCAAAATCTCCCCTCTCAAACTTGGGTTCCCTATTACCAGCTTTCCTGTCCGATCCTGCCTTCTAGTCCTTGCCCTGGGGCTGGTGCGCCCCTTTAGTCTCCTTCTGTTCTATGGGCCTTTCTAATCTTTGGATGAAGGGTGAACCTCAGGAGTGACTTCATTACTGAGGTAAAAGGGTGTCCAGGGGCCATACTCTCAGGGTTTCTTCAGTCTCGGTCAGGCCAGTAAGTCTCTTTTTGTGAATTAGAATTTCGTTATTCATTTTTCTCCCACTCTGTCCAGGACCCTCTATTGTGATCCCTGTCAGAGCAGTCAGTGGTGGTAGCTGGGCACCATCTAGTTGTACTGGACTCAGTCTGGCGAAGGCTGTGGTGGTTGTGGTCTACTAGTCCTTTGGACTAGTATTTCATGTCTTTGGTTTTCTTCATTCTTTCTTGCTCCTGAGGGATGAGACTAGTGGCTCACTTAGACGGCTGCTCACAGGCTTTTAAGAGCCCAGATGCAACTCACGAAAGTAGAATGTGGAACAGTTTCTATATAAACTATGTTATGCCAATTGAGCTAGATTTTCCTCGAGACCAGGGTTCCTGCAGCCCTCAGCCCAGTATTTCCATCCTTCAGGGAGTTTGGATGTGTCTATGGAGCTTCCATGACTTTGACTTGTACAAGTTGTGCTGGCTTTCCCAGTATTGTGTACTGTCTTACCCTTCACCAAAGTTACCACTTATCTATTGTCTGTTTAATGTTTTTCTATCCCCACCCCTACACTCCCTAAAAAATCCAAAACCCACTGCTGTCAAGTCGATTCCGACTCATAGCGACCCTATAGGACAGGGTAGAACTGCCCCATAGAGTTTCCAAGGAGCGTCTGGTGGATTTGAACTGCCGACCTCTTGGTTAGCAGCTGTAGCACTTAACCACTATGCCACCAGGGTTTCAAACCCTCCATAGTAACTATCAAATATTGTTTCTTTTCGTGCATAAACCTTTTCATGAATTTTTATAGTAGTGGTCTCATACAATATATATCCTTTCATGACTGACTTATTTCACTCACCATACCAACCAGATTCATCCATGTTGTGAGATGCTTTGCAGATTCATCATTATTCTTCATTGTTGTTTAGTACTCCATTGTGTGTATGCACCACAGTTTGTTTATATACTCATCTGTTGATGGTCACGTAGCTTGTTTCCATCTTTTTGCTATTGTGAAAAATGCTTCAATAAACATGGGTGTGCATGTGTCTATTCATATGATGACTCTTATTTCTCTAGGGTATGTTCCTAGGAGTGGAATTGCTGGATCATATGATATTTCTATTCCTAGCTTTCTAAGGAAGCATCGTAGCATTTTCCAAAATGGTTGTGTCATTTTGCATTCTGAGCAGCAGCATGAGTTCCAATCTCCCTACAGACTCTCCAACATTTGTTATTTTATGTTTTTTTGATTTGTGAGTAATGCCGGGGTGAGATGGTATCTCATTGTGGTTTTGATTTGTATTTCTCTTTTTTTTAATGGTTAGTGATAGTGAGCATTTCCTCATGTGTCTGTTAGCTGCTTGACTGTCTTCTTTGGTAAGTCTGTTCATTTCCTTTGCTCATTTTTTAATTGGATTATTCATTTTTTGTTGTTAGAGGTGTTGGATTTTCCCCTAGATTTTAAAGATTAAACTTTTGTGGGATTTGTATTAGCCAAAGATTTTTTCCCAGTCTGTAGGTTCTCTTTTTACTCTTTTGATGAAGGCTTTTGATGAGCACAGGTGTTTAATTTTTAGAAGATCCCCGTTACCTAGCTTATCATATGGAGTTTGTGTGTTATTAGTTATGGTTTGTATCCTGTTAATGCCACGTATTAGGGCCTCTAGCATTGATCTTATTTTTTCTTCTATGATCTTTATAGGTTTTGACTTAAAATATA
The DNA here is from genome assembly GCF_030014295.1 of Loxodonta africana. NCBI lineage: Eukaryota > Metazoa > Chordata > Mammalia > Proboscidea > Elephantidae > Loxodonta > Loxodonta africana. The sequence goes on from NC_087355.1 coordinate 1,410,582, forward strand.
TTTATGTCTTTGATCCATTTTGAAGTAGTTTTTGTTTATTGTGTGAGGTATGGGTCCTGTTTCATGTTTTTGCAGATGGATATCCAGTTTTGTCAGCACCATTTGTTAAAGAGACTGTCTTTTCCCCATTCGATGGCCTTTGGGCCCTTGTAGAAGATCAGGTGACCATAGGTGAGTGGATTTACATCTGTGTTCTCAGTTGTGTTCCATTGGTCAACATATCTGTCCTTGTAGCAGTACCAGGCTGTTTTGACTACCTCAGCTGTATAGTAGGTTCTGAGGTCTGGTAGTGGCAGTCCACCTGCTTTATTCTTCTTCTTCAGTAGTGCCTTACTTATCTGGGGTCTCTTCCCTTTCCATATAAAGTCAATGATTAGTTTTTCTATCTCTTTAAAGAATGTTGTTGGTATTTGGATTGGGATTGCATTGTATTTGTAAATTGCTTTGGTAGAATTATCATTTTCACAATGTTGAGTCTATCTGTGCATGAGCATGTTATGTTTTTCTATTCATGTAGATCTCTTTTGGTTTCTTGCAGTAGTATTTTGTAGTTTTCTTTCTATAAGTCGTTTACATCCCCGATTAGATTTATTCCTAAGATTTAACTTTTTTAGGGGCTATTATAAATGGTACTGCTTTCCTGATTTCCTTTTCATCGTTCTCTTTGTTGGTGTATAGGAATCCAACTGATTTTGGTATGTTCATCTTGTATCCTGCTAATTTGCTGGATCTTTCTATTAGTTTCTGAAGTTTTTTCTTGGAGTCTTTGGGTTTTCTTTGTATAGTATCATACAATCTGCAAATAAGGACAGCTTTACTTCTTTGTTACCCATTTGGATGCCCTATATTTCTTTTTCTTGCCTTTTTGCTCTAGCTAGGACTTCCAGCAGAATGTTAAACACGAGTGGTGATTAAGTGCATCCTTGTCTTCTTCCTGTTCTCAAGGGGAATGTTTTCAGCCTCTCTCCATTAAGAATGACATTGGCTGTTGGTTTTGTATAGATGCCATTTATTATGTTGAGGAATTTCCCTTCTATATCAATTTTATTGAGAGTTTTTATCAGGAATGGGTGTTGGACTTTGTCAAATGCATTTTCTGCATAGATTAAGATAATCACGAGATTCGTTTCATTTATTTTTGTGGTGGATTATGTTGATTGATTTTCTAATGTTAAGTCATCATCGCATGCCTGGTATGAATCCTACTTGGTCATGGAGTATTATTTTTTTGATATGATGTTGAATTCTATTGACTGGAATTTTGTTGAGAATATTTGCATTTATATGGATATTGGTCTGTAATTTTCTTTTTTTGTGGTGTCTTTGCCTGGTTTTGGTATCAGGGTTATGCTGGCTTCACAGAATGAATTCAGAAGTATGGCTTCCTTTTCTATGTTCTGAAATAGTTTGAGTAGTACAGGTGTAAGTTCTTCTCTGAATGTTTGGTAGAATTTTCCAGTGAAGCCATCTAGAACTGGGTTTTTTTGTTAGGAGGTTTTTTTTTTTTTTTTTTACTTTTTCCATCTTTTTGCTTGTTATGGGTCTGTTCAGATTTTCAGCATCAGTTTGTGTTAATTTGGGTAAGTAGAGTTTTTCTAAAAATTTGCCCATTTTCTCTAGGTTTTTCAAATTTGTTGGAGTATAGGTTTTCATAGTACTCTGTTATGATCCTTCTTCTCTCCGTGGGTCTGTTGTAATCTCCCCCATTTCATTTCTTATTTGGGTTATTTGTGTCCTCTCGTGTTTTTTTATTTTTGTCAATTTGGCCAGTGGTTTTTTGGTTTTATCGAACCTTTTAAAGAACCAACTTTTGGTTTTGTTGATTCTTTCTATTGTTTTTCTATTTTTTTTTTTCTATTTCATTTATTTCTGCTCTGAGCTTTATTATTTCCTTTTTTGTGGTGGCTGTGGGCTTCTTTTGCTGTTATCTTTCTATTTGGTCACGCTGTATAGCTGATGTTTTGATTTTGTCCCTTCTTTTTTTTTTTAATTAACTTTTATTAAGCTTCAAGTGAACGTTTACAAATCCAATCAGTCTGTCACATATAAGTTTACATACATCTCACTCCCTACTCCCACTTACTCTCCCCCTCTTGAGTCAGCCCTTTCAGTCTCTCCTTTCATGACAATTTTGCCAGCTTCCCCCTCTCTCTATCCTCCCATCCCCCCTCCAGACAAGAGTTGCCAACACAATCTCAAGTGTCCACCTGATATAATTAGCTGACTCTTCATCAGCGTCTCTCTCCCACCCGCTGACCAGTCCCTTTCATGTCTGATGAGTTGTCTTCGGGGATGGTTCCTGTCCTGTGCCAACAGAAGGTCTGGGGACTATGGCCGCCGGGATTCCTCTAGTCTCAGTCAGACCATTAAGTTTGGTCTTTTTATGAGAATTTGGGGTCTGCATCCCACTGATCTCCTGCTCCCTCAGGGGTCCTCTGCTGTGCTCCCTGTCAGGGCAGTCATCGATTGTGGCCGGGCACCAACTAGTTCTTCTGGTCTCAGGATGATGTAGGTCTCTGGTTCATGTGGCCCTTTCTGTCTCTTGGGCTCTTAGTTGTCGTGTGGCCTTGGTGTTCTTCATTCTCCTTTCATCCAGGTGGGTTGAGACCAATTGCTGCATCTTAGATGGCCGCTTGTTAGCATTTAAGACCCCAGACGCCACATTTCAAAGTGGGATGCAGAATGATTTCATAATAGAATTATTTTGCCAATTGACTTAGAAGTCCCCGCAAACCATGTTCCCCAGACCCCCGCCCTTGCTCCGCTGACCTTTGCAGCATTCATTTTATCCCGGAAACTTCTTTGATTTTGGTCCAGTCCAATTGAGCTGACCTTCCATGTATTGAGTGTTGTCCTTCCCTTCACCTAAAGCAGTTCTTATCTACTGATTAATCAATAAAAAACCCTCTCCCACCCTCCCTCCCTCCCCCCGTCGTAACCACAAAAGTATGTGTTCTTCTCAGGTTTACTATTTCTCAAGATCTTATAGTAGTGGTCTTATACAATATTTGTCCTTTTGCCTCTGACTAATTTCACTCACGATAATGCCTTCCAGGTTCCTCCATGTTATGAAATGTTTCAGAGATTCGTCACTGTTCTTTATCGATGCGTAGTATTCCATTGTGTGAATACACCACAATTTATTTACCCATTCATCCGTTGATGGACACCTTGGTTGCTTCCAACTTTTTGCTATTGTAAACACAGCTGCAGTAAACATGCGTGTGCATATATCTGTTTGTGTGAAGGCTCTTGTATCCCTAGGGTATATTCCGAGGAGTGGGATTTCTGGGTTGTATGGTAGTTCTATTTCTAACTGTTTAAGATAACGCCAGATAGATTTCCAAAGTGGCTGTACCATTTGACATTCCCACCAGCAGTGTATAAGAGTTCCAATCTCTCCGCAGCCTCTCCAACATTTATTATTTTGTGTTTTTTGGATTAATGCCAGCCTTGCTGGTGTGAGATGGAATCTCATCGTAGTTTTAATTTGCATTTCTCTAATGGCTAATGATCGAGAGCATTTTCTCATGTATCTGTTGGCTGCCTGAATATCTTCTTTAGTGAAAGGTGTGTTCATATCCTTTGCCCACTTCTTGATTGGGTTGTTTGTCTTTTTGTGGTTGAGTTTTAACAGAATCATGTAGATTTTAGAGATCAGGCGCTGGTCGGAGATGTCATAGCTGAATATTCTTTCCCAGTCTGTAGGTGGTCTTTTTACTCTTTTGGTGAAGTCTTTAGATGAGCATAGGTGTTTGATTTTTAGGAGCTCCCAGTTATCGGGTTTCTCTTCATCATTTTTGGTAATGTTTTGTATTCTGTTTATGCCTTGTATTAGGGCTCCTAGGGTTGTCCCAATTTTTTCTTCCATGATCTTTATCGTTTTAGTCTTTATGTTTAGGTCTTTGATCCACTTGGAGTTAGTTTTTGTGCATGGTGTGAGGTATGGGTCCTGTTTCATTTTTTGCAAATGGATATCCAGTTATGCCAGCACCATTTGTTAAAAAGACTATCTTTTCCCCAATTAATTGACAGTGGTCCTTTGTCAAATATCAGCTGCTCATACATGGATGGATCTATGTCTGGGTTCTCAATTCTGTTCCATTGGTCTATGTGCCTGTTGTTGTACCAGCACCAGGCTGTTTTGACTACTGTGGCGGTATAATAGGTTCTGAAGTCAGGTAAAGTGAGGCCTCCCACTTTCTTCTTCTTTTTCAGTAGTGCTTTGCTTATCCGGGGCTTCTTTCCCTTCCATATGAAATTGGTGATTTGTTTCTCTATCCCCTTAAAATATGACATTGGAATTTGGATCGGAAGTGCGTTAAATGTATAGATGGCTTTTGGTAGAATAGACATTTTTACTATGTTAAGTCTTCCTATCCATGAGCAAGGTATGTTTTTCCACTTAAGTATGTCCTTTTGAATTTCTTGTAGTAGAGCTTTGTAGTTTTCTTTGTATAGGTCTTTTACATCCTTGGTAAGATTTATTCCTAAGTATCTTATCTTCTTGGGGGCTACTGTGAATGGTATTGATTTGGTTATTTCCTCTTCGGTGTTCTTTTTGTTGATGTAGAGGAATCCAAGTGATTTTTGTATGTTTATTTTATAACCTGAGACTCTGCCAAATTCTTCTATTAGTTTCAGTAGTTTTCTGGAGGATTCCTCAGGGTTTTCTGTGTATATAATCATGTCATCTGCAAATAGTGATAACTTTACTTCTTCCTTGCCAATCCGGATACCTTTTATTTCTTTGTCTAGCCTAATTGCCCTGGCTAGGACTTCCAGCACGATGTTTTCCTTGTCTGGTTCCTGTTCTTAACGGAAATGCTTTCAGGTTCTCTCCATTTAGAGTGATATTGGCTGTTGGCTTTGCATAGATGCCCTTTATTATGTTGAGGAATTTTCCTTCAATTCCTATTTTGGTAAGAGTTTTTATCATAAATGGGTGTTGGACTTTGTCAAATGCCTTTTCTGCAGCAATTGATAAGATCATGTGGTTTTTGTCTTTTGTTTTATTTATGTGATGGATTACATTAATGGTTTTTCTGATATCAAACCAGCCTTGCATACCTGGTATAAATCCCACTTGATCAGGGTGAATTACTTTTTGATGTGTTGTTGGATTCTATTGGCTAGAATTTTGTTGAGGATTTTTGCATCAATGTTCATGAGGGATATAGGTCTATAATTTTCTTTTTTTGTAATGTCTTTACCTGGTTTTGGTATCAAGGAGATGGTGGCTTCATAGAATGAGTTGGGTAGTATTCCGTCATTTTCTATGCTTTGGAATACCTTCAATAGTAATGGTGTTAAGTCTTCTCTGAAAGTTTGGTAGAACTCTGCAGTGAAGTCGTCCGGGCCAGGGCTTTTTTTTGTTGGGAGTTTTTTGATTACCGTTTCAATCTCTTTTTTTGTTATGGGTCTATTTATTTGTTCTACTTCTGAATGTGTTAGTTTAGGTAGGTAGTGTTTTTCCAGGAATTCATCCATTTCTTCTAGGTTTTCAAATTTGTTAGAGTACAATTTTTCATAATAATCTGAAATGATTCTTTTAATTTCATTTGGTTCTGTTGTGATGTTTTTTTTTTTTTTTTCTGTTGTGATGTGGTCCTTCTCGTTTCTTATTCGGGTTATTTTTTTCCTTTCCTGTATTTCTTTAGTCAGTCTAGTCAATGGTTTATCAATTTTGTTAATTTTTTCAAAGAACCAGCTTTTGGCTTTGTTAATTCTTTCAATTGTTTTTCTGTTCTCTAATTCATTTAGTTCAGCTCTAATTTTTATTATTTGTTTTCTTCTGGTGCCTGATGGATTCTTTTGTTGCTCACTTTCTATTTGTTCAAGTTGTAGGGAGAGTTCTCTGATTCTGCCTCTTCCTTCTTCATGTATGTGTGCATTTATTGATATAACTTGACCTCTGAGCACTGCTTTTGCTGTGTCCCAGAGGTTTTGATAGGAAGTGTTTTCATTCTCATTGCGTTCTATGAATTTCTTTATTCCCTCCTTACTGTTTTCTATAACCCAGTCTTTTTTCAGCAGGGTATTGTTCAGTTTCCAAGCATTTGATTTCTTTTCCCTAATTTTTCTGTTATTGATTTCCACTTTTATGGCCTTGTAGTCTGAGAAGATGCTTTGTAATATTGTGATATTTTGGATTCTGCAAAGGTTTGTTTTATGACCTAATATTTGATCTATTCTAGAGAATGTTCCATGTGCACTAGAAAAAAAAGTATACTTTGCAGCTCTTGGGTGGAGTGTTCTGTATAAGTGTACGAGGTCAAGTTGGTTGATTGTAGCAATGAGGTGTTCCGTGTCTCTATTGAGCTTCTTACTGGAAGTCCTGTCTTTCTCCGAAAGTGGTGTGTTGAAGTCTCCTACTATAATTGTGGAGGTGTCTATCTCACTTTTCAGTTCCGTTAAAGTTTGTTTTATGTATCTTGCAGCCCTGTCATTGGGTGCATAAATATTTAATATGGTTATATCTTCCTGGTCAATTGTCCCTTTTATCATTATGTAGTGTCCTTCTTTATCCTTTGTGGTGGATTTAATTTTAAAGCCTGTTTTTTCAGAAATTAATATTGCTACTCCTGCTCTTTTTTGATTGTTGTTTGCTTGATATATTTTTTTCCATCCTTTGAGTTTTAGTTTATTTTTGTCTCTAAGTCTAAGGTGTGTCTCTTGTAGGCAGCATATAGATGGATCATGTTTCTTTATCCAGTCCGTGACTCTGTCTCTTTATTGGTGCATTTAGTCCATTTACATTCAGCATAATTATAGATAAGTATGTGTTTAGTGCTGTCATTTTGATGTCTTTTTGTGTGTGTTGTTGACAATTTCATTTTTCCAATTACTTTTTGTGCTGAGACGTTTTTCTTTGTAAATTGTTTGTTCATTTTCGTAGTATTTGACTTTATGTTTGCTGAGTCCTTATGTTTTTCTTGGTTTTTATTTTGAGATATGGAATTGTTAGACCTCTTTGTGGTTACCTTAACATTTATCCCTATTTTTCTAAGTAAAAACGTAGCTTGTATCATCCTGTATTGCCTTGTTTCCCTCTCCATATGGCAGTTCTTTACCTCCTGTATTTAGTCCCACTTTTTGATTATTGTGATCTTTTACATAATGACTTCAATTACTCCATGTTTTGAGCATTTTTTCTCTTTTTAAAATTGATGTTAATTTGTTTTTGTGATTTCCCTATTTGAATTGATATCAGGATGTTCTGTTCTGTGACCTTGTGTTGTGTTGGTATCTGATATTATTGATTTTCTGACAAATTTCCTTTAGTATTTCTTGTAGCTTTGGTTTGGTTTTTGCAAATTCTCTAAGCTTGTATTTATCTGTAAATGTTTTAACTTCAACTTCATATTCGAGAGAGAGTTTTGCTGGATAAATGATCCTTGGCTGGCAGTTTTTCTCCTTCAGTGCTCTATATATGTTAACCCATTGCCTTCTTGACTGCATGGTTTCTGCTGAGTAGTTTGAACTTATCCTTATTGTTCCTCCTTTGTAGGAGACCTTTCTTTTATCCCTGGCTGCTTTTAAAATTTTCTCTTTATTTTTGGTTTTGGCAAGTTTGATGATAATATGTCTTGGTGATTTTCTTTTTGGATCAATCTTATATGGGGTTCTGTGAGCATCTTGGATAGATATCCTTTCGTCTTTCATGATGTCAGGGAAGTTTTCTGCCAACAGATCTTCAGCTATTCTCTCCATGTTTTCTGTTATCCATTCCTGTTCTGGAACTCCAATCACACGCAAGTTATTCTCCTTGATAGAGTCCCATATGATTCTTAGGGTTTCTTCATTTTTTTCAATTCTTTTATCTGATTTTTCTTCAACTATATTGGTGTCAATTGCTTTATCCTCCACCTCCCCCACTCTGCATTACAATTGCTCGAGTCTTCTTCTCTGACTTCCTATTGAGTGGTCTAATTCTGCAATTTTTCTGTTAATCTTTTGGATTTCTGAATGCTGTCTCTCTATGGATTCTTGCAGCTTATTAATTTTTCCACTATGTTCTTGAATAATCTTTTTGATTTCTTCAACTGCTTTATCAGTCCGTTTCTTGGCTTTTTCTGTAGATTGCCTTATTTCATTTTTGAGATCACCCCTGATGTCTTGAAGCATTCTGTAAATTAGTTTTTTATATTCTGCATCTGGCAATTCCAGGATTGTATCTTCATTTGGGAAAGATTTTGATGCTTTAATTTGGAGAGTTGTAGAAGCAATCATGGTCTGCTTCTTTATGTGGTTTGATATCGACTGTTGTCTCCGAGCCATCTATAAGATATTGTAATGATTTATTTTATATTTGCGCACTGAGTCTTATCTTGTTTTGTTTTCTTTCCATATACATAGATGGGCTACTAGATTGTGCTGTCTTGATTGCTGTAGCCTTTGAATCACTTATGTCCTATTACCAGCTGGTTTGGGCTGTTACCAGATATATAAGCCTAAGAGTCTATTCACTATTCTTGAGTAGAATCTGATTTTGGGTCACCAAGTGTGTGGTGTAGACTGTCACCTATTCACTTAGAGGAGTAGTGGTGATAGTTGTGTGCACCAGATTCTAGTAGCAGCAGGGGGTCACACTCCTTGGGGGGCAGGATGCTGACAGACTTTCCCCAAGTGCCAGTGAGGTAGGTGTGTCTCTATTCCTAAAGCACTTTGTTGGGTGGGCTCCACAGCTGTACCTTAGGCACCCAATGCAATTACCTCTACAGATTGGTAGGTGTCACTATCCTTAGACCGCTATGGCAGGAGGCTAGGTGGTTTGGGTGGAGCTTCAACCCTCAGTTCCCTCTTGTGGGTCAGTGAGGGCTCTGTTTAATAGGTAGAGATATTTGACCTGGGAAACTTGTCTTTCCAGTAATCCCCTAAAACAAATACAGTCAGATCACTATCAGAATTGCGTTTGCATTATAATAGCCACCTTGTTCACTGTAGGGATGAAAGTCGAAGACTGTGGATCTCCTATGCTTGGCTGGAGTTGGTTGTGTATTTTTATTCCAATTTCGCGAAGTCAGGGAAGGATTTTTGGTCCCTGGGTTTTTTGTAGCTGCTTCTCTCAGGCCAGGAGAATGGGTTAGGAAAAGAGCAAAAAAGAAAGAAAAACTGCAGAGCACTTCACTCTCTGGCTCAGGAAATTCCAATGTTAATGAAACCACCTGGGAAGGGGAGGGGAGGGATCACATAGATAAGAGAAAGTAGCACCCTGGAATATAGACAAAGTTACTTATCTTGCTTGGTGATGACTGTTTTATCTGAGATTCCCAAGAGGCATGTAGCCTGTGTGTGTTGGCTGGGTCGAGATTGCCCTCGAGGGTCAGGCCCCCTGAGGGTCAGGCCCACGTCCTGTGTTTGTGCTGTCTCAGAAGCCGTGGTCAGTTCCTCCGCTCCCAGTCCAAAGCCCAGCGCCAAGGTTCCCAGGCTGAGACACCGCACTCCAGGCTCCAAAACCAGTTGCTGCCTCCCGGCGACTTCTCCTCCTGTCAGCTGCATCGCTGCGCTGCCTGTGTGCGCTGGCTGGGCTTCCCCTGAGGTCACTTCAGGGTCTAGGGCTGCATCCCATGTTTGAGCCTTCTCAGGATGCCGTGTTCAGCTCCCCTGTGCCCAGTCTAAAGCCCGGCACCAAGGTTTTCTGACTGGGACGCTGGTTCCAGGCTCCAAAAACTGTTGCTGCTTCCCCGTGGTTGCTCGTTCTCTCATTGGCCCCGTCAGTGTGCAGCCTGCTTGCGCTGGCTGAGTCTCTATGGAGGTTACCCCAGGGGATTAGGGGTTAGGGCTGTGTCCCATGCCTGCCCCACCTCAGCAAGCCACAGTCAGCCCCACCACTTCGCACCCGGGAACTGCGAGTGCTCAAGGCTGTGGCGTGGGTCACCGGTTCCAGAAGCGGATGCAGCTTTTTGCTCCCTGTCCCTCAGCTCTTTAGATCTGTGTTTGATGGTCATGGTTCGTGGATTGTCATGTATGTGATCAATTCACTTATTTTTCCGAGTCTTTGTTGCAAGAGGGATCCGATGTAGCTTCTACCTAGTCAGCCATCTTGGCCCCACCCTGAGTGAGAGTTTTGAAAGGTATTTAGTCTTGGTTGGCAATATTTTTTCTTTCAAGGTTTTTTATATGTCGTCCCATTGCCTTTTTATCTGCATGGTTTTTTCTAGGTAATCAGAGCTTAGTCTTATTGTTTTCCTTCTGTATGTGACTTTCATTTTTCTTGAGCTGCTCTCGGGATTCTTTCTTTGTCTTTGGTTTTAATGAGTGAGATTATGATAGGTCTTGGTGATTTTCTTTTGGGGTCTATCCTATATGGGGTTCATTGATCTTCTTGCATGGTCAGATTTTCATCTTTCATGATATTAGGGAAGTTTTTTGTCAGCAATCCTTCAATGATCTCTGTGCTTTCCATTTTCTTCCCCTGTTCTGGAACTCTGATCATTTGCAACTTTTTATTTTTGATTGTATAGCACATAATTCTCAGGATTTCTTCATTTTTCTTTGTTCTTTTTTCTGATTTTTCCTCAAAGTTGTATCCAAAATTTTATCTTCAATGTCGCTTATCCTGTCTTCCATTGTTCCAAACTTGCTCCTCAGACTTTCTATGACACTATTTCTGAAGTCCTGCTGTTTATCTTTTGGATTTCTAATTGTTTTTGTATGATTTCTAGTTGCAAGTTTATTTTGAAATTTTTTTCCTGTATTATCGTCCTCAATTCTTTGATTTTTTTGTCTTTTCCATGAAGTTGTCTATTTATTTCTGATTTTTGCCTGCTTTTTATTTCAACTCTTGGGTAGCTCTAAATATTAGAGATTTGAGTATCCTATCAGGTAGTTCTATTGCCTTTTATTCTACTGGAAAGTCATCTGGTGTTCTATCTAGGCAACCTAATGGAATCATCCTGTTCTTTTTTTTTTTATATATATTTTGATATTGTCTGCTGTCTTTGGGATATTCAATATTTTCTTCATTTATTGATTATAGAGTTGTTTGCTTTATCCTGTTTTTTGCTTTATTTGGTTATGTCTGAGCAGACAGCCTGTGAGTTCTTTGTTGTTACCATGTCTGTGGGTATGATATCTTTCACCTCCTTGTCCTATGCGCAGGGCCAATCACTCAGCTATGGGGCAGCAGGGCAGGTCCAGCTTAAGGGGATGAGCTGGAATAGATTGTTTGGGTGGGTGATCCAGGTATCAGTGCAGGGGGGGGTTCTGGTAGGCCATGCCTGTGCTGCTACGGGGTGTGATGTTCAGCTCATGGTGCAGGTAGGCAGGAAGGAAGGGGGTGGTTGTGATATGTGGAGCTAAGATGGGTATGGTAAAGAAGAGAGACAGGAGAAACAGGAGATAAAAAAATCAAACAAAAAATTTGTGGAGTGTAGAGATGAGAAACCAAGAAAAACAAAAATGAAAAAAGAAAAATAGAAAAGCGTAAATAAATAAATTTTAAAAATACCCCTAGGGATCCCACTTGTGACTAAGGAAGTGGCTTCCAGGCCTCCGGGCACAGCCCGTCTAGAAGGGGCAGAGATGGCACACAGCACCAGGTATTCAGGAGATAGGAAAAGAAGGCAAGCAGAGAGAGATTGAGAAAATGAGTAATAAAGAAAAACAGAAAGGAAAAGATAAAAAGAAAAGAAAAGGAAAGGCCCCATAATCCCACTGGTGCAGCTGCACAGACCGAAAGTGGTTCCTAAGCCATGCAGTACAGCCTGGCTATAAGGGGCGGAGATGGCACACAGTGTATTCAGGAGAGAGGAAAAGAAGGTAAGCAGAGAGAGGTGAGAAACTGAGAAATGAAGAAAGACAAAAAAGAAACATAAGAAAGAAAAGCCCCCAGGAATCCCACTGGTGAGGCTGCACAGACCGAGACCATGGTAGTGGATCCCAAGCCAAGAAATACAGCCCAGCTACAAGGGGCAGAGATGGCACACAGTGCCAGGTATTCAGGAGACAGGTAAAGAAGGTAAATAGAGAGAGACAAGACACTGAGAAACGAAGAAAGAAAAAAAAAAATGCCTCCAGGGAGCTCATTGGCGAGGCTGCACAGACCAGGGAAGTGGCACCCAAGCCATGAGGTACAGCCCGGCTAGAAGGGGCTCCCAAACCAAGAAAAGAAAAAGAAAACAATCAAAACAAAAAAGTCCCCAGGGATCCCACCAGCATGGTGGCATGGTTCCCTAGCCAAGCGGCTCTTTGCAGTCTGTCAAGAACAAGCAAAGATGGCACACCAATGCCAGGTGTTTAAGAGAAAGGAGAGGAGGAGGTGAGAGGTAGGGAAGAAACCAAAAGAACCCGGGAAAAGCAACAACAAAATGGCACTGAAGGAGCCAGCCTCTGTGGTTTGGGTAAATCAACACAGTACGGAGCTGGTGCCTCCTGGTCTGTGGTCACTCAGCCTGCTGGGAAGCAGTGGAGGCCAAGCAGGGGGAAAAGGGGATGGGGTGGGAAAGCATGTATCACTGGTTACTTGGTGCTCTGTCTCCTGCTGGGAGCTCCGTGAAGCTGCTTTCCTGTACCTCTGCCTGCCAGTCTCTGACAGGAGAGGACAGGAGTCCAGGATGGTGAATCCATGGTGCTATAGCTGATATGGGACCTACACTGGTATCTCTTCTCACTCTCTGTTCTCTACCAGTTTCTTATTCCATTTGGTGCTTGGTTAAGTTCCTTATCTCCTCATTTGACATATAGGGTTCCAGATTGAGGTTTGTCTCTGTTTTACTTAGTTTTTCGGGTCTTTGCTCTGAAGGGATGGCGTGGTGCTTCTGTCTGTAGCACCAAGTTGGCGTCATCTCAGACTTTATTCAATATTAAGGTAACCATAGCAGATTTCTTATGCTTAGTGTTTGAGTAGTATATCCTTTTCTTTTATTTTGCTTTAAAACTACCAGTATCTTGTCTTTATGCTTAAGGATAGTCTTTCCTTCTTTTTTTATGCCAGTCTTGCAATCTCTTCCTTTTGTTTTTTACTGAATTTTCTTGCATTTAATATTCCATTTGTTTTTTTCCATTAGTTCCCCTTCTTCTTTTATTTGTCCTTCCTTTTCTCCTTCTTTAGTATTAGTTTAATGTACATATTATTATAATCTATTATCTCTACTATGAGTCAGAATCAACTCGACAGCACCGGGTTTGGTTTTTGGTTTGGTATTATCTCTATTGGATTTTTAGCTATATTTTTTTGTTTACAGTTTAATGGTGTGCCTATGGATTAAAATATGCTTTCTTAATTTGATCTACCTTAATGAATGTCATACAACTTCACATTTAATGGAAGAACTTTATATCAGTATGATTCCACTTACTTCCCATACCAATAAATTTAGTTTTTGTTTTCATATATTTTTCTTTTACTTAAATTATAAATGCCAATTATTATTTTTATGTCAAGCAGTCAATTAGCTTTTGAAAGATTAAAAATATATTTTTACTTACTTTTTTACAATTTCTTACATTCTTCATTAATTCTTGAAGATCTAAATATCTATCTGGTATCATTTACCTTCAGCCAGAAGAACTTCCTTTAGCATTTCTTATACTGCACATGTCCTGATAACACATTTTTGAACTTCGTTTAAAATTACTTCACTTTCATTTTGAAAGTAAGGAAATTGTTTTGCAGACTTTTATTGTCATTCCAGTGTACTTTTTCCATTAGTTTCTTGCATCCATTGTTTTTTGATGAAAAGGAATACTTTTATTGTGTTTCCCTGCATGTAATGTATCTTGTGTTCTCTGTAAGATTTCATTTCTGTACTTATTTTAGCAGCATTATGGAGCTATAATACACCATATAAAATAAACTTAACATATTTAAAATGCAGTTTCATAAATATTACAAATTGGTAAATTTCAACATACCTATATGACTGTGCAACATTATCTTCTTTCTTTCTGCAACTTAGTAACCCTTCCCTCACCTTTCCCTGCACTTTCCGTCATCCTCTCTAGCCAACCATGATCTGCTTCTTTCCCCTGTAGATAATTTTGCATTTCCTAGCTTTTTTCTCTGGCTTCTCTCTGAGCATAAATATTTTGAGATTCACAAATGTTGTTTTGGCATTAATAGCTCACGGTTTTTATTGTTGAGTAACATTTAAGTACACACATATACTGCAAGTTGTTTATCCGGTCACCTTCTGAAGTACATTTAGTTTGTTTATGAGTTTTGGCGACTATATGTGAAGTTGTTATGAACAATTTTCTACAAGTTTTTGTGTGGACATATACTTTCACTTCTCTTGGATAAATATCTAAGAATGAATAGCTGGATCATATGGTAGGTGTGTGGTTAACTATTTAAGAAACTACTAAACTAATTTCCAAAGTGGATGCACTATTATATGTTCCCAATAGACATGTAGGTGAGTTTACAAACACTCGGTATGCTCAGTCTCTTTAGAATTAGCCATTCTAATTGGTGTGTTATGACAGCTAATTGTGGTTTTAATTTCCATTTTCCTAATAACTAATGATGTTGAGCATCTTTTCAAGTAATTATTTACCATTTTGATATCTTTTTTGGTGTATTGTCTTTTCAAAATTTTGCCCATTTTTCATTAGGTTGTCTGTTTACTTATTGTTGGATTTGAGTGTTCTTTACATAGTTTGGAAATAAGACTTTTATCAGGTATATGATTTGGAAATATATTCTTTTATTTTGTGTCTTATCTTTTCATTTCTTAGTATATTTTGAAAAGCAAAGCATTAATTTTGAGGAAGTTCAATTTACTAATATATTTTCTTATAAATTGGGCTTTTGGTGTCCTAATTAAAATTTTTGCCTAACCAAAGGTCAGAAATATTTTCTCTTATGTTTTATTCTGGAAACGTTATGGGTTTAGGTTTTACATTAGCTCTCTGATCCTTTTTTTTTTTTTTTTGGTTAATTTGTTACACACTGAGAGATAAGAATTGAGGTCCATTTTGTTTATTTGTGTATGTTGATTTGTCCCATTATTATTTGTTGAAAAGATGATTCTTTCCTCACTGAATTACTTTTGCAACTTTGTTGAAAACCAATTCATCGTGTGAATGTGAATCTATTTCTGGACTCTCTATTCTATTTCATTGGTCTATTCATCTATCTTTTCACCAGTATCACAATACCTTGATTACTGTACCTTTATTTTAAGCTTTGAAATTAGGAAGTACTGTAATTTTTTTTAAGTTGTGTTGTGTTTTGCATTCCAAGAAAAAGATAGAATCATCTTGATGATTTGTACAAAAAATTCAACTTTGATTTTGACTGACACTGTATTGAATTATAGAGATCAGTCTGGGAAGAATTGAGATCTTAATAATGCCTTTTGCTGCATGAGCAAGTATATATTCCTACACATCTTTTATCAAATTTAATCCTAAATATTTCATGATTGTTATGGATTGAATTGTGACCCCCCAAAATAAGTGTTGTAAATCCTAACCCTTATACCTGTTGTTATAATCCCATTTGGAAATGGGTTTTCTTTGTTATGTTAAGAGACCATATTAGTGTAAAATGTATTTTAAGCCAATCACCACTGAGATGTAAAAAAGCAGATTAGGCACAGCAAGTAAGTGAAGATAGAGGAAGATAGGTGTCAAGCCAGATGAAGATTACTGAGGAAGAAGCTGAAAACAGACAAGGATCTTCCTCCAAAGCCAAAAGAGCTAGTGCCCTTAATTGGAACTTCCAGCTATAAGAAAATAAAGTTCTATTTGTTAAAGTCATCCACTTGTGATATTTCTGTTATAGTAGCCCTAGATAACTAAATCTATTTTTAATGATGCTAAAAATGGATTTATAAAATTTAAATTTCAGGTAATTCGTTACTAATATATTCAACTGGTTTTTGTATATTGGCCTTGTATCCTACAACTTTCATGAATTCACTTATTTATTCTAGTAGCTCCTTAGTACATTCTGTAAGATTCTTCACATGGACAGTCATGTTGTCTGAGAATAAGGAACTTTATTTTTTCCTTCCAGTTGGAAGCCATGTATTTCTTTCTCTTTTCTTATTTCACTGGCTAAATTCTCCAGTACAATGTTCAATAGTAGTGGTGAGAATGAACTCCTTGACTTGTTTCAGATTATACGGGGAAACAGTCAGTCTTTCACCATTACACATGACGTTAGCTGTGGGATTTTTGTGGATACTCTTTACCAAATTCAGGAAGTTCACTCTATTTCTGCTGTGCTACAGTATTAGTTTCTTTCTTTTTTTAAATTACCATTGGATATTGGATTTTGTCAAAGTTCTTTTTTTGGATCTATTGATAAGCTCATAAGTTCATTCTTTTTTATTTTATAATTTTTTCATCTATTAACTGGTTATGTTACATTGATTTACTTTTCAATCTTAACACTGTTAGAATAAATCCTAATAGGTTGGGATTTGATAAGCTAATTTTCTCTCTACTTAAATGGTAAATAGCTTTTGAAATATATGGAATATAGTTACTATATATATGTTTTTAATTCTTATTACTAATTCTATTATCTGTATTATTTCTGGGTTGGTATCAATTGAGGGACTTTTTTCATTATTCATATCTTCATATTTCTTTGCATGTCTGGAAACTATTCATAGGATACCAATCACAGAGAATTTTGCCTTGTTAAAATTTGGAATTTTTTGTATTCCTACAGATAGCTTGAACTTCCTTTTCAGATGCAATGAAGTTACTTGCAAACAATGTGTTTTTGTTTTGAAACTTGTTTTCGTTTTGTTTTGAAACTTGTTTTTGTGTTCTTGTTGTCTTGCTTGTTTGTTAATTCCTTAGGTAGGGTTGTTGTTTCATTAGTCTAGGGCTAAGTTTGCCATATTACTGAGGCTATAACCTCTGGGTACTCTAAGTGATGTCCATGAGTTATAAGGCTTTTCTATGCTTGCTTGTTGGGGCACCAACTGGTCCCCACCTATGTGAACTCAGACTAGAGTTTGTACTAGTTGTTTTGGCCCCTTCTTTCCCCTGGCCTCATCATTTTTCTTGCATAAGTGCACTGATTAACACTCATTTTAAGACCAAAGGGGATCAGTGCAGATTTTAGAGCTCACTTTGCTACTCTGGTTTGTGATTCTAGCCTCCAGGGCTGCTCTAGATTCCCAATCCTCTCTCCTCAACTCAAAATGACTGACCTGCTCTGTCTGCATCCCTCTCATGACCACAGGCCTGGAAACTCTTGGGAGGCAGTAAGCTGGAGTCTCACTTGTTTTGATTTCTCTCTCAGGGATCACTGTCCTTGCACTACCTGATATTCAATGTGTTAAAACTGCTATTCCATACATTTTAAATCTATTCTTTAGCTGTTTCAGGATGGCAGATCTGTTTCCTATTCATTCATCTTGCTTAAAATGAATATTTTAAAATTATTTAATAAACTTTTCAATTTTAGAATGATTTTAGTGGCCATGATGGCAGGAGTGTAGGTTATACATGGGCTAAGCAACATGGACTGCCACTCACCAAGGGTGACTTGGCAACAGCCACTGCTGAGTGCCCAATCTGCCAGCAGCAGAGCCCAACACTGATTCCCCAATATGGCATCATTCCTCTGGGTGATCAGCTAGCAACCTGGTGGCAGGTTGATTACATTGGAACACTTCCATCATGGAAAGCTCAGCATTGTGTTCTCACAGGGGTAGACATTTACTCTGTCTATTATTACAGATTTGCCTTCCCTGCACATGCTTCTGCCAAAACTACCATCTATGGACTTACAGAACCCCTCATCCACCATCAAGGTATATCACATAGCATTGTCTTGGATCAAGGGACTCACTTTCCAGTAAATTAATGTGACAGTGAACACATGTTCATGGAATTCACTGATCTTACCATGTTCCCTGTCATCCTGAAACAGCTGGATTGATAGAACAATGGAATGCCCTTCTAAAGACACAATTACGGCTCTTTCTAGGTGGCAATACTTGTCAGGCTTGGGACAATATTTTTCAGGAGACTGCATATGCTGTAAACCAGCATCCAATATATGGTGCTTTTTCTCCCATAGCCAGAGTTCATGGGCCCAGGAATCAATGGGTGGTTCAGTGGTTAGGAACTTGGCTGCTACACAAAAGGTCTGCAATTCAAATTCCACAAGCTGCTCCTTGAAAATGCTATAGGGCAGTTTTACTCTGTCCTCTAGGGTTGCTATTAGTCAGAATGGACTCAGTGGTAATGGTTCTATGTGTGTGTGTGTATGTGTATATATATATATACATACACACACACACATATATATATATACATGTTTCATTGGTTTTACTCCTCTAGAGAACCTAGCCTAGGATATCTCATAAGCACAGCTGAAGGAGACATGCAAACTGCATAAAAGTGTGTCTCCGAAGTGAGATTGTCTGAGTTCGAAAACTGACTCTACCAACTACTAGTTGAGTGTTAATGGGAAAACATTTAACTTTTCTCAATCTTCTTATTTATATAACGGGAATAATAAAAGCATACAACTATTAGAGTTGCCGTAAGAAGTATATGTAAAGAATTAAAAAACAAATCTGCCAAGAGCTGGTAAACTTTCAATAAACATTAGCTGCTTCTATTAACAAAGGCTATAAATGCATTAAGGTACGATCAAATCCAAAAGTGAAATAAATTGGAGTGTTTATATACGTATTTGATGTGTTTTTTGTGTATAGCTAGAAATGTATACAAATATGTCACATGACAAGAATAAAATTGATAGAACTGTTCATTATTTAACTGGTTTTCTTATTAGCTCTTAACACAATATTGAAAATATTACATAGATTTACATATACCTTTATAATCTATCCTGCTATCTATATACATGTATAGATATAATAAATTTTTAGCTATTCCAAGGCAATTTGATCTGAATTCGATCCATTGTACAGCACTAAATACAGGTCTTAAAAAATAATAGATATTAAAAGGGAAAAAAACCCAGAAATACGTGAATTAAGATATAGTAACAGACAATTTCAGCAAAATCTCCCAAGGAAAATATGATTGATTCTGGTGAAAGAAAATTCTTTAGTTGCTGAAAGGAACATAGCACTTGGTACACTGAAAGTCATTATAAAACTTCAAATTCTCTTATATGTATTTTGGCATCTATCACTATCAACATGTTCAAAACATATATTAGGAGCAAGTGTTATCCAAACCATGAATTATAAGAAAAAGAATTTCAGCAAAAATACCTTTTCATGAAAGATAGATCCCTGAGGGCACTGTGGCTAATATTAATGTTAAAATTTTAATGTTAATATTTTAGATTAACTTTTTAAATTATTTCAATAAGTTATTATCTCTTCATTGAACATATTATTTAATGTAAAAGCAGCACACAATGACAAAGCCACGTAGATCAATTGAGAGTTTTGTTAAGAGGAGGACAGATTTAGTCAGAAAAACTCTTTCTAGCATATCATAATTAAAATGTTGGCTAGAATAGACAAGGTAAGCTGGGTGAAAAGTAAGTGATAGAAAGGGATAGAAATAATGAAAAAGTGCAATTTAACAGGTATGTGAGATCTTGAGATGACATTTGACTTAAGGATATGTGCCAATCTCATTCCAGTAAACCCTGGACTAGCTCCAGAATTTAATGAGAAACATGTACGGGAAAAACCTAATCTCAAACCAATAGGTAGGTTGAATAAAGACCTCAGAAAAATACCTGAATGCCTGCAGAGAAATACCTACCATGGGTCAACTTGATAAAACCCCTTCCTTTATAGACGATAATGAGGATATGTGTCTCAGCCATGGTTCTAGGAGGATCGGGAAATTAAAAAAAAAAAATTATATCCTGACAATTTCAAACTACAATTTTGTAGTAACATGGATTGTAACTGCAATTACAACTGTGTTGTCTGAAAAACTTCAAGCTAATATTTCAACATAAAGTGTCCACAAATACCCAGCAGAGCTACATACAAATCTTTGCAGGAAATCATATTAAGTCTAGAGGTATCAGTTAACCTCTAGACTTAATATGATGAAACTTTATCTGAGAGATTTTACAAGAACCAAAGAAAGCTGATAAAAAAGAAAGGAATATGTAGAAATCAAATATTAATGGAACGTTAACAGTAGAATCAGTGAATTAGGTAGGTCTGGAGTAAATACAGAGCCCTGGTGGTGCAGTGGTTAAGAGCTCAGCTGCTAACCAAAAGGTTGCAGTTCCAATCCACCTGCCGCTCCTTGGAAACCCTATGGGGCAGTTCTACCCTGTCTTATAGGGTCACTATGATTTGAAATCAACTCTATGGCAAAGGTTGTTTTTTTTTTTTCCTGGGTTTCAAGAGTAAATACTCATGAAGTAGAAAAAAAGAGAAAAAGAAGCATAAATTATAAGAGGTTAAGGACTAACACAGATCCAATCTGAGTTCTGGAAAGCAAGAATAAAGAGGATTGATGAAAAGCAATATCTGAAAGGATCATAACTGCTAACTTTCTAGAATAGATTAAGAAAATGGAGTTACAGATTCAAGAGAATTATTATATCCCAAGAAGTATAATGAGGAGAGAAATAGTGGCTAATAATGTTGAAATCATGAGTCCCAGTGTCTTGGTCATCTTGTGCTACTATAACAGAAATACCACAAGAGGATGGCTTTAACGAAGAGAGGTTTATTCTCTCACAGTCAAGTAGGCTACAAGTCCAAATTTGGGGTGTCAGCTCCAGGGGAAGTCTTTCTCTCTCTGTCGGTTCTGGAGGAAGGTCATTGTCATCAGGCTTCTCTTGGTCTAGGGGCATCTCAGCGCAGGAACCTCAGGTCCAGGGGACGTGCTATGCTCCCAGTGCTGCTTTCTTGTTGGTATAAGGTCCCCAACTCTCTGGCTACTTCCTTTTTTTTTTTTTTATCTCGAGATAAAAAGTAGTGCAGGTCACACCCCAGGGAAACTCCCTTTACATTGGATCAGGGATGTGACCTGATATGGATGTTACAATCCCACCCTAATCCTCTTTAAAATAAAATTGCAATCACAAAATGGAGGACAACCACAGGATACTGGGAATCATGGCCTAACCAAGTTAATGCACGCATTTTGGGGGGATACAATTCAGTCCATGACACCCATATTTAGAAGAATTAAAATATTGGAAATAAGTAAAAGGATATTAACAACTAAAATATCATACTAAAACTTAATAGTAGTAACAGTAAAAAAAAAACCAAACAAACCAAACCCACTGCCACGGAGTCAATTCTGACCCATAATGGCCCTATAGGACACAGCAGAACTGCCCCATTTGGTTTCCAAGGAACACCTGGTGGACTCGAACTGCTGACCTTTTGGTTAGCAACCATGGCTCCTAACTACTATGCCACCAGGGTTTCTGTAACAGTAAAAATAAATATTAAAATCAGCTCCAGAGACGAAAGAGGTTAGCAACAAAAAGAATAATAATTAGATTGATAACCTTCTTCCAAAGGAAAATTATGAAAGTATAAAAAGATAATTAACCTATCAGTATACTGATCAGAAATGTCAGAGAAAGTTTTCCAGGCAGGGGTATGACAACAGATGAGCCCCAGAAATGGTAAATATCAAGACATATATAAAAGACACTTTTTTTCTTATTTCTAACAGCTTAAAAAGATAATTAATATTCTAAGTCAAATAGCAACAGTTTCTGTGGGGTTTAGAACATGTATAGGGGTAAAATATATAAAAACAGCACAAATAATGAATGGAAGTATACTGTGCTTAAGTTCTCACACAGTATGTAAAGTGGTATAATATTATTTGAAATATAAATTGTGATTGAATAAAACGTACATTGACTCCCTAGAGCAACAAATAAACATAAAATATAGGCATGATAATGAAACAATTTTGGAGATAAAATGGATTTATAAAAATACTGGTTAATGCAAAATACTGCAGAATAAAGAAGAGAAAAGGAACAAAGAATGGATAGGACAACATGTTGGTATATTTATATCCAAATATGTCAATAATTGCATTAAATGTATATAGCCTAAGCATCACAATAAAAAAAAAACTGACATTAAGAGAAGATAAAGGCAAATGTCTAATGAAGGTCGTCTATTAGAAACCAATTAAAATATAAAGACATAAAGAAATTAAAAAGTAATAGGATAGCAATGTCAGCATTAATCAAAAGAAGGCTAGTGAGAGGAGGAGCCAAGATGGCGGACTAGGGAGACGCTACCTCGGATCCCTCTTACAACAAAGACACGGAAAAACAAGTGAATCGATCACATACATAACAATCTACGAACCCTGAACAACAAACACAGATTTGGAGACGGAGAACGAACTAATATGGGGAAGCAGCGATTGTTTCCAGAGCCTGGAGCCAGCGTACCAGTCAGGTACGGCACAAGCACAGAGACCTGCTCCACCCCCCTGAACTAACCCCCGGAGGGGGACCAGCCGGTTCCACGGGCGGCGTGGGACGCAGCTGGTAGGAGAAGTCCCCGGGAGGCAGTGACTGATCTTGGAGCAGAAACAGCAGCATCCGAGCCGGGGAACCGTCCCGCAGGGATTTGGACTGGACGCAGGCGGCTTCATTAACATCTGAATAGCCTGAGCCAGAGGGAGAACTCTGATAGGGATCTGACTGCAGTTTTTTTTTAGCGAATTTTCTGGAAAAACTAGTTTCCCAGTGATGGCTCGGAGACAACAATCCGTATCAAACCACTTAAAGAAGCAGACCGTGACAGCTTCTCCAACCCCCCAAACAAAAGAATCAAAATCTTTCCCAAATGAAGATACAATCTTGGAATTATCAGATACAGAATATAAAAAACTAATTTACAGAATCCTTAATGATATCACAAATGAAATTAGGATAACTGCAGAAAAAGCCAAGGAACACACTGATAAAACTGTTGAAGAACTCAAAAAGATTATTCAAGAACATACTGGAAAAATTAATAAGTTGCAAGAATCCATAGAGAGACAACATGTAGAAATCCAAAAGATTAACAATAAAATAACAGAATTAGACAACACACTAGGAAGTCAGAGGAGCAGACTCGAGCAATTAGAATGCAGACTGGGACATCTGGAGGACCAGGGAATCAACACCAACATAGCTGAAAAAAAAATCAGATAAAAGAATTAAAAAAAGTGAAGAAACCCTAAGAATTATGTGGGACTCTATCAAGAAGGATAACCTGCGGGTGATTGGAGTCCCAGAACAGGGAGGGGGGACAGAAAACACAGAGAAAATAGTTGAAGAACTCCTGACACAAAACTTCCCTGACATCATGAAAGACGAAAGGATATCTATTCAAGATGCTCATCGAACCCCATTTAAGACTGATACAAAAAGAAAAACACCAAGACATATTATCATCAAACTCACCAAAACCAAAGATAAACAGAAAATTTGAAAAGCAGCCAGGGAGAAAAGAAAGGTTTCCTTCAAGGGAGAATCAATAAGAATATGTTCTGACTACTCAGCAGAAACCATGCAGGCAAGAAGGGAATGGGACGACATATACAGAACACTGAAGGAGAAAAACTGCCAACCAAGGATCATATATCCAGCAAAACTCTCTCTGAAATATGAAGGCGAAATTAAGATATTTACAGACAAACACGAGTTTAGAGAATTTGCAAAAACCAAACCAAAGCTACAAGAAATACTAAAGGATATTGTTTGGTCAGAGAACCAATAATATCAGATATCAGCACAATACAAGGTCACAAAACAGATCGTCCTGATATCAACTCAAATAGGGAAATCACAAAAACAAACAAATTAAGATTAATTAAAAAAAAAAAACACACATAACAGGGAATCATGGAAGTCAATAGGTAAAAGATCACAATAATCAAAAAGAGGGACTAAACACAGGAGGCATTGAACTGCCATATGGAGAGTGATACAAGGCGATATAGAACAACTCAAGTTAGGTTTTTACTTAGAAAAATAGGGGTAAATAATAAGGTAACCACAAAAAGGTATAACAACTCTATAACTCAAGATAAAAGCCAAGAAAAACGTAACGACTCAACTAACATAAAGTCAAGCACTATGAAAATGAGGATCTCACAATTTACTAAGAAAAACGCCTCAGCACAAAAAAGTATGTGGAAAAATGAAATTGTCAACAACACACATAAAAAGGCATCAAAATGACAGCACTAAAAACCTATTTATCTATAACTACCCTGAATGTAAACGGACTAAATGCACCAATAAAGAGACAGAGAGTCACAGACTGGATAAAGAAACACGATCCATCTATACGCTGCCTACAAGAGACACACCTTAGACTTAGAGACACAAACAAACTAAAACTCAAAGGATGGAAAAAAGTATATCAAGCAAACAATAAGCAAAAAAGAAGAGGAGTAGCAATATTAATTTCTGACAAAATAGACTTTAGACTTAAATCCACCACAAAGGATAAAGAAGGACATTATATAATGATAAAAGGGACAATTGATCAGGAAGACATAACCATATTAAATATTTACGCACCCAATGACAGGGCTGCAAGATACATAAATCAAATTTTAACAGAATTGAAAAGCGAGATAGATACCTCCACAATTATAGTAGGAGACTTCAACACACCACTTTCGGAGAAGGACAGGACATCCAGTAAGAAGCTCAACAGAGACACGGAAGATCTAATTACAACAATCAACCAACTTGACCTCATTGACTTATACAGAACTCTCCACCCAACTGCTGCAAAATATACTTTTTTTTCTAGCGCACATGGAACATTCTCTAGAATAGACCACATATTAGGTCATAAAACAAACCTTTGCAGAGTCCAAAACATCGAAATATTACAAAGCATCTTCTCAGACCACAAGGCAATAAAACTAGAAATCAATAACAGAAAAACTAGGAAAAAGAAATCAAATACTTGGAAAATGAACAATACCCTCCTGAAAAAAGACTGGGTTATAGAAGACATCAAGGAGGGAATAAGGAAATTCATAGAAAGCAACGAGAATGAAAATACTTCCTATCAAACATCTGGGACACAGCAAAAAGCAGTGCTCAGAGGCCAATTTACATCAATAAATGCACACATACAAAAAGAAGAAAGAGCCAAAATCAGAGAACTGTCCCTACAACTTGAACAAATAGAAAGTGAGCAACAAAAGAATCCGTCAGGCACCAGAGGAAAACAAATAATAAAAATTAGAGCTGAACTAAATGAATTAGAGAACAGAAAAACAATTGAAAGAATTAACAAAGCCAAAAGCTGGTTCTTTGAAAAAATTAACAAAATTGATAAACTATTGGCTAGACTGACTAAAGAAATACAGGAAAGGAAACAACCCGAATAAGAAATGAGAAGGACCACATCACAACAGAACCAAATGAAATTAAAAGAATCATTTCAGATTATTATGAAAAATTGTACTCTAACAAATTTGAAAACCTAGAAGAAATGGATGAATTCCTGGAAAAACACTACCTACCTAAACTAACACATTCAGAAGTAGAACAAATAAATAGACCCATAACAAAAAAAGAGATTGAAACGGTAATCAAAAAACTCCCAACAAAAAAAGCCCTGGCCCGGACGACTTCACTGCAGAGTTCTACCAAACTTTCAGAGAAGAGTTAACACCACTACTACTAAAGGTATTCCAAAGCATAGAAAATGACGGAATACTACCCAACTCATTCTATGAAGCCACCATCTCCCTGATACCAAAACCAGGTAAAGACATTACAAAAAAAGAAAATTATAGACCTATATCCCTCATGAACATTGATGCAAAAATCCTCAACAAAATTCTAGCCAATAGAATCCAACAACACATCAAAAAAATAATTCACCCTGATCAAGTGGGATTTATACCAGGTATGCAAGGCTGGTTTAATATCAGAAAAACCATTAATGTAATCCATCACATAAATAAAACAAAAGATAAAAACCACATGATATTATCAATTGATGCAGAAAAGGCATTTGACAAAGTCCAACACCCATTCATGATAAAAACTCTTACCAAAATAGGAATTGAAGGAAAATTCCTCAACATAATAAAGGGCATCTATGCAAAGCCAACAGCCAATATCACTCTAAATGGAGAGAACCTGAAAGCATTTCCCTTGAGAACGGGAACCGGACAAGGATGCCCTTTATCACCGCTCTTATTCAACACCGTGTTGGAAGTCTTAGCCAGGGCAATCAGGCTAGACAAAGAAATAAAAGGTATCCGGATTGGCAAGGAAGAAGTAAAGTTATCACTATTTGCAGATGACATGATTATATACACAGAAAACCCTGAGGAATCCTCCAGAAAACTACTGAAACTAATAGAAGAGTTTGGCAGAGTCTCAGGTTATAAAATAAACATACAAAAATCACTTGGATTCCTCTACATCAACAAAAAGAACACCGAAGAGGAAATAACCAAATCAATACCATTCACAGTAGCCCCCAAGAAGATAAGATACTTAGGAATAAATCTTACCAAGGATGTAAAAGACCTATACAAAGAAAACTACAAAGCTCTACTACAAGAAATTCAAAAGGACATACTTAAGTGGAAAAACATACCTTGCTCATGGATAGGAAGACTTAACATAGTAAAAATGTCTATTCTACCAAAAGCCATCTATACATTTAACGCACTTCCGATCCAAATTCCAATGTCATATTTTAAGGGGATAGAGAAACAAATCACCAATTTCATATGGAAGGGAAAGAAGCCCCGGATAAGCAAAGCATTACTGAAAAAGAAGAAGAAAGTGGGAGGCCTCACTTTACCTGACTTCAGAACCTATTATACCGCCACAGTAGTCAAAACAGCCTGGTGCTGGTACAACAACAGGCACATAGACCAATGGAACAGAATTGAGAACCCAGACATAGATCCATCCATGTATGAGCAGCTGATATTTGACAAAGGACCACTGTCAATTAATTGGGGAAAAGATAGCCTTTTTAACAAATGGTGCTGGCATAACTGGATATCCATTTGCAAAAAATGAAACAGGACCCATACCTCACACCATGCACAAAAACTAACTCCAAGTGGATCAAAGACCTAAACATAAAGACTAAAACGATAAAGATCATGGAAGAAAAAATTGGGACAACCCTAGAAGCCCTAATACAAGGTATAAACAGAATACAAAACATTACCAAAAATGATGAAGAGAAACCCGATAACTGGGAGCTCCTAAAAATCAAACACCTATGCTCATCTAAAGACTTCACCAAAAGAGTAAAAAGACCACCTACAGACTGGGAAAGAATTTTCAGCTATGACATCTCCGACCAGCGCCTGATCTCTAAAATCTACATGATTCTGTCAAAACTCAACCACAAAAAGACAAACAACCCAATCAAGAAGTGGGCAAAGGATATGAACACACATTTCTCTAAAGAAGATATTCAGGCAGCCAACAGATACATGAGAAAATGCTCTCGATCATTAGCCATTAGAGAAATGCAAATTAAAACTACGATGAGATTCCATCTCACACCAGCAAGGCTGGCATTAATCCAAAAAACACAAAATAATAAATGTTGGAGAGGCTGCGGAGAGATTGGAACTCTTATACACTGCTGGTGGGAATGTCAAATGGTACAGCCACTTTGGAAATCTATCTGGCGTTATCTTAAACAGTTAGAAATAGAACTACCATACAACCCAGAAATCCCACTCCTCGGAATATACCCTAGGGATACAAGAGCCTTCACACAAACAGATATATGCACACGCATGTTTACTGCAGCTGTGTTTACAATAGCAAAAAGTTGGAAGCAACCAAGGTGTCCATCAACGGATGAATGGGTAAATAAATTGTGGTGTATTCACACAATGGAATACTACGCATCGATAAAGAACAGTGACGAATCTCTGAAACATTTCATAACATGGAGGAACCTGGAAGGCATTATCGTGAGTGAAATTAGTCAGAGGCAAAAGGACAAATATTGTATAAGACCACTACTATAAGATCTTGAGAAATAGTAAACCTGAGAAGAACACATACTTTTGTGGTTACGACGGGGGGAGGGAGGGAGGGTGGGAGAGGGTTTTTTATTGATTAATCAGTAGATAAGAACTGCTTTAGGTGAAGGGAAGGACAACACTCAATACATGGAAGGTCAGCTCAATTGGACTGGACCAAAATCAAAGAAGTTTCCGGGATAAAATGAATGCTGCAAAGGTCAGCGGAGCAAGGGCGGGGGTCTGGGGAACATGGTTTGCGGGGACTTCTAAGTCAATTGGCAAAATAATTCTATTATGAAATCATTCTGCATCCCACTTTGAAATGTGGCGTCTGGGGTCTTAAATGCTAACAAGCGGCCATCTAAGATGCAGCAATTGGTCTCAACCCACCTGGATGAAAGGAGAATGAAGAACACCAAGGCCACACGACAACTAAGAGCCCAAGAGACAGAAAGGGCCACATGAACCAGAGACCTACATCATCCTGAGACCAGAAGAACTAGTTGGTGCCCGGCCACAATCGATGACTGCCCTGACAGGGAGCACAGCAGAGGACCCCTGAGGGAGCAGGAGATCAGTGGGATGCAGACCCCAAATTCTCATAAAAAGACCAAACTTAATGGTCTGACTGAGACTAGAGGAATCCCGGCGGCCATAGTCCCCAGACCTTCTGTTGGCACAGGACAGGAACCATCCCCGAAGACAACTCATCAGACATGAAAGGGACTGGTCAGCGGGTGGGAGAGAGACGCTGATGAAGAGTCAGCTAATTATATCAGGTGGACACTTGAGATTGTGTTGGCAACTCTTGTCTGGAGGGGGGATGGGAGGATAGAGAGAGGGGGAAGCTGGCAAAATTGTCACGAAAGGAGAGACTGAAAGGGCTGACTCAAGAGGGGGAGAGTAAGTGGGAGTAGGGAGTGAGATGTATGTAAACTTATATGTGACAGACTGATTGGATTTGTAAACGTTCACTTGAAGCTTAATAAAAGTTATTAAAAAAAAAAAGAAGGCTAGTATTGCTATATTAATAACCAACCGAGTAGACTTAAAAATGAGGAACGTGACCAGAGATAAACAGAGCATAGCCAAATAATATTGGGGCAATTTATCAAGAAGACATAATAATTCTAAATATTTATGCACCAAATCAAAACATCCAAATATATGAAGCAAAGCTATAATACGGATAAGATATCCCAAACCTCCTCTCTCAACAACTGACTGAACAAGTAGACAGAAATCAGTAAGAGTATAAAAGATCTGACCAACACTATCAACAAAGTTGACTTAATTGATATTTATAAAACATTATACCTCAGAGGAATAAACATTATTCTAAAATGTCCCTAGAACTTGCACCAAGAACGTCATATTTAGGCCATAAGACAAACTTCAACAAATATTCTCTGCCTGAAATGGAATGAAATTAGGAAACAGTAACAGAAAAATATCTCAAAAATTCTCCAAATATTTTAAAATTAAATAAGCATTTTTATAGCACCCCAAGAATCAAAGAACTCAGAGGGAAAATTAGAAAATATTTTAAATTGGATGAAATAAAAAGACAACATATGGCAATTTGTGGAATGAAGCTCAAGCAGAGCTTAGAGAGAAATTTATTTCACCAGATGCTTAATTAGAAACAAAGAAATTTCTTAAATAATAATATAAGTGTATCTTTTAAGAAAAGAGAAAACTAAACACAAAGAAAGTGAAAATAAGGAGATAAAAGAGAAAAATATGAAATTATAAACAAAAAAAGTAAGGAAGAATATCAATTATATCAGTGTGTCCTTTGGAAAAAAAAAAACGATATACCTCTTGCTAGACTGATCAAGAATAAAAGAGTGAAGGTACACTTTTCCCTTAGCAGAAACAAAAAGGAACATTTCAACAGATGCTACAGACATTAAAAATATATTTAAAAAAACAAAACAAAAAACCAGCCACCATCAAATCAATTCCGACTCATAGGGACCCTATCGGACAGAGTAGAACTGCCCCATAGGGTTTCCAAGGAGTACCTGGTGGATTTGAACTGCTGACCTTTTGGTTAGCAGCCATAGCTCTTAACCACCATGCCACCAGAGTCTCCAAAAACATATTAAAGGAATAATATTAATAAATTCATTTAAATAAATTTGATAACTTAGAGGAAATAGGCACATTCCCTGAAAGACATAAGCTAATAAAGCTCACTCAAGAAGAAATAGTTAATCTGAATAGCTCTATACCTATTTAAAAAATAAAGTTATAGTTAAAATCCTGTCCATTAAGAAAATTCTAAGCCAGATGGCTTGTCTGGTGAGTTCTACTGAACATTTAAGAAGGAAATAATTGCAGCATTAGAGAAAATTTTCCAGAAAAAAAAAAAAAGAGAGAGAGAAGATACCCCAACTTATTCTATGAAGACAATATTACACTACATATGAAACCTACACAAAGAAATTACAGAATAAGAAAAGTACAGACCAATGTGCCTCATGAATATAGACACATGAACTCTCGACAAAATATTAATAAACTGTGTATAGCAATATACCAAAGTGATAATATGTGATGACCATGTGATGTTTATGCCAAGGACAACAGGTTGATTCAATTTGTCATATCATCAGATTTAAAATAATCATGATCTCCACATATACAAAATATCTGGAACACGCCAAGTTCATTAGTGGTTTCCAGGGATGAAAGGAGAAAGGGGGAAAGAAAGACATATGCTTACGTAACACTGAACTTCTCTTAAGGGTGACGGCAAATTTGGTGAATGGTTAAGGGAAATAGTGGTAAAGTAAGCTGAGCATAATTAATATCACTGAATTATACAGGTAAAGATTGTTGAAATGGCAAATGTTTTGTTAAATATATATTTACCACAATTAAAAAACAAAACAGTATGATCATCACAATAGATGGAGAGAAAACATTTGACAAAATCCAACACTTTGCCTTATAAAAACCCTCAGGAAACAAAGAATAGAAGGGAACTTCTTCAACTTGATAAAGGACATCTACAAAAATATATAGCTAACACCATTCTTAATGGTAAAATTTAAAAGAACATTTCCCCTTAATATTGGGAACTGCCAAAGATTTTTTCTCTCATCACTATTATTCATCATTGTACTGCAAGTTGTAGACAGTGAAATAAGAATAGGAAATAGGAAAAGAAATAGAAGGACTACAGGTTGTAAAAGAAATAAATTTTTTTATTTGCAGATATCATGATTATCCACTTAGATCCCAAAGTATACACACCAAAAAACTCCTAACTAATGAGTGAGTTTAGCAATGTTGCAGGGTACAAGTTCATACAAAACCAAAGAAACAAACAAAAATCAATTGTATTTCTGAACAGTAACAATGAAAATTCAGAAATTTAACTGAATGAGTACCACTTATAGTAGCATCAAAGAGCACGAAATACATAGGGACAAAGCTAATAAAATATGTGTAAGATTTCTTTAAAACATTGAATATAAAATTCAAGAAGACTAAAATAAATAGGGAGATGAACATGGTATATGTTCATGAATCTAATTAGTCAATATTGTTAATATATCATTTCTCCTAAAATTGATCAATAGAATCGACCTGTCTGGATTTAACTGTGTCCCTCAGAAACTTTTATATCTGTAAAAATGAACCTGTTTGGAAATAGGCGTTTTCTTTTGTTATGTTAAAGAGGTCAGACTAAGGTCCTAAACCTAATCCCTTGCTAGTGGTGTCTTATAAAAAGGGAAAACATACGGGGAGACAGACACACAGGGGAGATGGCATGTGATTTACAGAGGCAGACACATCTAGAAGCAGCACAGCAATGCCAAGGCTCCCAGAAGGACTCAACATGGCCAAGACCCTGACTTGGACTTTCAGCCTCAAGAACGGACAGAAGGCATATTTCTGTTCTTTAAAGTCATTGATTTTGTGATATTTTGTGATTTAACCCTAGCAAACCAAGGCAAAGCCCAATCCCAATACGAAACTCAGCTGTTTTTTTTTTTTTTTTTTTTTCCAGAAATTCACAGGTAATCCTAAAATGTATATTGAAAAGGAAAGGACTACCTTTTCCACAAATACTGTTCAGGACCAAAGTGGACATTTACACGTTAAAAAAAAAAAAAAAGAACCTCCACCCTTACCTGTGTCATATAAAAATTTTAACTGGAAATTGATGATACCCTTAAATGCAAAAACAAAAACTTTAAAACTTCTAGTAGAAATCATTGGAGGAATATTTTGTTACCTTGAGATATGAAAATATTTCTTACAGGACACAAAAAGCTCAAACTATAAAATAAAAATATAATAATAAATAGGTTCTCATCAAAATTAAAAATATCTGCTCTTTTATATACGGTATTGTTAATATAGAGAAGCCAATAATGGCAGGAAATGTTTACAATACATACATCTCATAAACAAATTTTATCTAGAAGACATCTATAGCTCATAATTCAATAATAATGAGAGAAAAATTAAAAATGGATGAATAACTTGAACAGACATTTCACCATAGCAAATAAGCACAAGGAAATACAAGCACATAAGAAAACTACCTTTCACAAATGGTAAATAAGCACTTAAAAAGTGATCATTAGGAAAATATGTTTGTTATTATTCTTTAGGAAAATTGTAATTAAATCCCAAATGTAATACCACTACACTCCTACTAGAATTACTGAGATCAAAAACAAAAACAGAAATAAAACAACAACAACAAATGCATGATTCCAATAAGGGCTGGAGAGGATGAAGAACTGAAAGTCTCATGTCTTGCTGGTGGGAAGGCAGCATTGTCTTACAAAGTTATGCATACATGTGCCACAAGGCCCAGCACTCCCACTCCTACACATTTAGAAATGAAAACATATGCCCATACAGAGTCCTACCCGAAAATGTTCATCGCAGCCAAATTTGTAATGACCTAAATTTAGAAACATTCCAAATATCTATCAACTGATCAAAGGGGGAACACATTTTGGTACATCCATACAGAGTTTCTGGTTCAGTACATAGGGGCCAATAATGTGCATTTCTAGTAAGTCCTTGAGTGATGTTATGAAAATCAGACTACAAGAACCGCTGATTAAGAACGTATTAGTGAAGAGCCTAGATAGCCATTCCCTTATCCTACTTCTCTATAATAGTACTAATGCATACTATGATTTGTATAGTGATGATTGGGGTGATAACAACTCACCTCCCTCCAAAGTGACCATGGATAACAGACATAAAGAAGGGGTCAAGACGAGTGTGATAAATGATGAGCTAGATGCTGTGAGTATTTAAAATGAGAGATTGAGAGACAATGAGGCTAGCACTGGATCTTCGCAGGCCAGGATGGTGCTTTACTTCCATCTTACACATGCATGTACACACACATACCCAGATAACCAAGAGTGTGCCATTTTGTTTCCCTCAGAAGACAGCAAACATGGGTGCTACTGAGAAGAATGCAGCTTTGCATTGAGAATCTTGGTTCTCACCAGGCACCCTCCTTCTTAGCTGCCAGAACAACTGCTGATTTAGTTAAGTGACTTCTCTGAGAGACTGAATGAACAACTGAACAATGGTCAGACCCTATAAAAATAGAACTGTGACCCGCTATTGGTAGCATCCATGCAGGATGTGAAACCACTATCTGTAGCTACCAGTCCCAGAAGCCAAACAACAATAATCCCTGAAACTGTTGGTCTAAAACGCCAGGTTCCCAAGGAGCAGCTGATGGATTTGAACTGCTCACTTTGTGGATAGCAGCCGAGCTTTTAACCACAGCACCACAAGGGCTTCTATTAACTTACAGCTTTCTTAATTTGTCCCTGCTTTCTGCTTAGGATCAACCAGAGAAAGCCAAATACACTTCCCTAACCAGTCACGTAATGCACCCCGTTACCCCTCCTCCTCCAGTTTACTCATTGCAACAGCCTACAATTAGGGCATACCTGAAGCCTTCCCTTTCTTCTTCTATAATGCTTTCCCACCCTTCTGCCTGCCTTTGAGTTCTTGCCAAACAAAAGTGATGGTGGCTGACTCCCTTGCTTTGGCAAGCTCTGAATAAATAGCCTCTTTTTATCTTTATTTGGTTGTATTTTATCTATTTCCATACCTCTTTAAATGTCAAGGTTTTCTCTCAACTTCTTTATGATTCCTACAATGAATAGAACAAAGGTTTGCTTCATAGATGCTTACTGGTTGATTGATGATTTCTAATGACCTGTACTGGAACTTTATAGAACAAAACATTATCTTAATGACATAATGAATTGTGTGACATTTTACTCCAGAGCCTATAATAAATTTTGCATTGCTTTCTTTTCAATATGTAACAAAAACAAAAAAGCTTTCTGTTACATGTGAAAATGCTTCAGATATCAACTGAACTTAAAAAGGCTGATCCAAATTGAACTAAATTACTGAGCTATTGGAGTTTACTCATCACTAAGAATCACTATGAATCTTCCTGCAAACTGTCTCATCTCCTTTAACTCTAGTGACTCACTCTTGGCTCTGGTGGTCCATGATTCTGCCAGGGATCTGGGTAATGTGCACTGTGAGCAAAAGAAAGATCATTAGCTCTTTCTTCAAATAGCACCATTGTGGAGTCAGATAGGATAATTCCACAGCCCTATAAAAGGAAAGGGCTCTTTCATCTTTCCTTGTTAAACCTTCAAGAGCAGGATGTACCAAGACATGTCTAACGAATCTGTTCTAGTCCTTTGCGTCTGTGTTTGTGGACTCTCAAGAAAATAGTTTGCACCCATTTTAGCATATATTTGGAGATTTTAGCTGAATCATATTTGGCAGACATGACACATACATTATGTTTTCTAGGTCAGTGGCCCCTTCTCATATAGCTTAGCCCTTCTGGGGTGGGGGGGAGCTATTCAACAATCTGTATTAAAGCATAAGGCATTTATACCCTTTGACTAAGTCAGTACACATTTAGAGTTTATCTTAAGTAAATAAGCCATATCAATAGACATTATTCATATGAGAGTCCACAGGAATGTTAGAGTGAAAAATAAAATCAAATTGTACAAATGTAAATTAATGGTTAAATTGTGGTATGCTGTCATTAAAAGCTGCTTTAAATTTTTTGGGGTTATATAATTTCCACACACTATATGTAAAAAATAGGTTATAAGACATTCTTTATGATCTCAATTTTGACACTTCAAAATGTGAGTGTAAGCACCCACAAGCAGATACAAAGATACACATATATGTAGAAAAACACTAGATAAGAATGCATCAAAATGACAACAGTGTCTGTGCATAGAAGGATTACAGGAGACTTTTATTTTCCACTGTTCTGCTGCCATTTGTAAATTTTCAGAGTAAAGGTTTAGTAATTTTATTATTATAAAAACTTTGTAATATTAAAACTAAAAGATCTCTCTTATACATTCATATCAACCATAGTCTATAATTTCAATTGCTCATAAAAATCTGCAATATTCCTACTCACATATATGAACACCAACCTCTCCTCCTTGTAATTTGTGGTATCTCTGTCTAAAACAGATATTTGATTTATTAGCAAGAAGAAGATCACAAACAACCTCATATAGCAGCCATCAGCAAGTATGGGATTTATGCACAGTGAGGCGTGAGTCCTTCAAAGTGCCTTTCACATTGAGTTCATTAGATTTTCATTGGAATGATTCTGATTTTGTTCAGATGCTGGCTATTTTGACTGGCATTTTTAACACTTTTGTTGTCAATGGGAAAAATGCATATGTAACTTCCGTGTGTGTGTGTGTGTATGTGTGTATGGGTGTGGGTGGGTGGGTGCCGAAATGTCCTTGGTTCCCACAAAGTAGTCAAACCAATGCTCTTTTTAAGATATGTATAAAATCACAAATTATGGGCATTTATAAAGAAATTGTTCCTCTACTGGATAGACTTCTTAGCTTTAGAAAACAGAATTGAACTTAAGCAGGAAAGAAATTTATTGGAAGGATATTGGCATGACCCTAGAATAAACAACAAGGATAGAGAGTCGAATCGGAAGACTGAGAAGTCAGGTGAGGTGTCAATGGCATCTTGCCACATGGTACTGTCCTGAGGAGCCACAACTAAGCACGACTGCCATTGGACCCATACTATGGCTACAGCAGCTGCTGGCACAATCACTCCTGGTTACTAGAGGCTGTGCTACTGAATTCTCACCTCAGCTCTCTTCACAAACTTGGCTTTCCCCGCATCTTTATCACTCATTCCAGTTATAGAATCCTAGAAAAGAACACCTGCTGGGTGAAGTCTAGGCTATATTTGGGTGTTGTGATTCTTCCGAAGTTGGAGAAACACTCCTGCCCTCCTTGGTCTCAGTAGTTAGAGACCTGATCCCACCTACCACAGATTCTTCCAAACAGGAAGGGGCTTCAAATGCCTGGTGGACCAAAACGACAAAAGTCAACCACATTTGAAGTAGAGTTAGAGAAAAATAAGTTTAAAAAAACAAAAAGTGGTTAGGAGTATCTCCTTTTGTCAATTATATAAGATCTAGAAATATATGCTAGGTTTTCAAAAATAATGTTAAGAAAGACCTAGCCAGTTCACATATTGCGCATAGGCATGGCCTTCTTTTCATGTATCTTTACGATATGGTATTTTAAAAGCTTCAAAGATTGATCATTTAAAAAACTAAAACTAAAAAAATTTTACCAGCTACAAACTGTATGTAAAATAAATGTGTTTGGTGGTGGTGTATAGAGGTGTTAAAAAAAATCCTATTATTAGATTTTTAATTGTACTAAAACAGTGAAATTTCATGTAATAATAATTTTGAGCTTTCACTTTATTATTATATTTGTCCTAGGCATTAAAATAAATATAAATGTATTCATAATTCACTCAATAATCATTGATCCTTAATCCATTCAATACTAATTACTAAAGATCTACTAGATGTCAATACTTGTGATTAGTTTTAGGAATACCAAGATATTAGAAATAGTTTCCATCACATGGAGTTTATAATCTACAAAAACAAACAAACAACAAAGTCCATTGCTGTCAAGTCGGTTCTGACTCATAGTGACCCTATAGGACAGAGTAGAACTGCCCCATATGGTTTCCAAGACTGTAAATCTTTATGGAAGCTGACTGCCACATCTTTCTCCCAAGGAGCTGGTAGGTTTGAATTGCTGACCTCTAGGTTAGCAGCTGAGAGCTGTAACCATACCACACCAGGGTTCCTTGCAATCTAAAGGTATGTTGAAAATAATTCATCAACACTATCCAATGATGTATAATGCTTTACTGAGATATAGAGAGATATATGTTCATACAGGAAAAGGCCAGGTTTCTCTTTGTATTTTAAGTAGAAATAATTGTCATCAACACATATACAACTATGGTACACAACAGTAGTACAAATAAATGAGCAGTTTTGCCTGGGTGTGTGTCTTAGTTATCTAGTGCAGCTATAACAAAAATACCACAAGTGGATGACTTTAAAAAGAGAAATGTATTTCTTCACAGTAAAGCTGGCTAAAAGTCCAAATTTCTGGCATCAACTCCAGGGGAAGACTTTCTCTCTCTGTTGACCTTCTCATCAATCTTCCCCCAGACTAGGAACCTCTCTGCACAGGGAACCCAGGTCCAAAGGATGCGCTCTGCTCCTGGCGCTGCTTTCTTGGTGGTATGAGGTCCCCCTCGTCTCTCTGCTCGCTTCTCTCTTTTATATCTCAAGAGATTGCCTCAAGACACAATCCAATCTTGTAGATTGAGTCCTGCCTCGCTAACACAACTGCCGCCCATCTTCCCCCATCAACATCACAGAGTCAGAACTTACAACACATAGGAAAATCACAAAATACCAGGAATCATGGTCCAGCCAAACTGACACACAATTTTGGGGGGACATAATTCAATCCATGACAGTGTGTGAGGGCAGGCTTCACAAAGGAAGTGACATTTGAACTGAATGTTAAGAAATTAGTAATATTTTCCAAATAGAAAACAAGAAAAAGAATTAGAGGCAAAAGGCATATTCCAAGTGAAATCAGGCAGCTATTTTATAGTTTGGTATACCTAAAAAAAAACATTTTTTTTTTTTTTTTTTATATCTAGGAATGGTGAAAAGTCACTCCTGCCTGGAACATAGGATGTGTATGGGAGATTACAAAGGGGAAGGAGGATAAGAAATCTAAGCGAAACGGGTGTTTGCATTGGAAAGTAAAAGGTGTGAAAGCCTTCTTAGAATGCCAAGGAATATAGTTAAAACTTTATTCTCTAGAGTATGGGTATGTTTTGAAAGTTTTAAAGCAGAGATTTAAATGATTAGATTTGGAAGGTGGAGCCCACATGGTGCTATAGACAGAAGGACCACAACATCCTTCCACAGCAAAGACCCAATAAACTAAGTAAAACAGAGACAAATGTCCATCCTGGAACCCTACGTGTCAAATGAAGAGATAAAGAATTCAGCCAAGCACTGAATGGATTAAGAAACTGACAGAGACCAGAGGCTAGGAGAGATACCACACTAATGGGACCCCTGAGGCCTTTCTGTTTGTTTTCTTTTTTCGTTTTTGTTTTTCTTCATTTCTTGGTTTCTCATCTCTCTCTACTTAACTTCTTTTCCTGTCTCCCGAATACCTGACACTGTGTGCCATCTTCGCCTCTTCTAACTGGGCTGTACTGCAAGGCTTGGGAGCTACTTCTCCAGTCTGTGAAGCCATGTTGCTGCGATCCTTGGGGGCATTTCTTTTCTCTTTATTA
The DNA here is from genome assembly GCF_030014295.1 of Loxodonta africana. Classification (NCBI taxonomy): domain Eukaryota; kingdom Metazoa; phylum Chordata; class Mammalia; order Proboscidea; family Elephantidae; genus Loxodonta; species Loxodonta africana. Next base: position 1,449,216 of record NC_087355.1, read on the forward strand.
TTATTTTTAATTTTTCTCTTTTCCTTTATGTCTTTCTTCATATGTCTCAGTTTCTCGTATCTCTCTGCTGTCCTTATTTTCCTGTCTCCTGACTACCTGGTACTGTGTGCCATCTCTGCTCCTTCTAGACAGGCTGTGCGCTGAAGCCTGGGAGCCACTTCCTCAGTCACCAGTTGTATCCCTGGGGGCATTTCTTTTTCTCTCTCTCTCTTTTTCTTTTTTCATTTTTGTTTTTCTTCATTTCTCAATTTCTTGTCTCTCCACTTCAATGGTAGTCCCCCTCAGCAATTTTTTTTTTGCCTCTGTTTGTCTCTCCTCTTTCTCTTCTATCTCGTACCCACTTAGCTCCACACATAACAACCTCCTCCACTCTTTCCTGCATATCTGCACTGTGTTCTGAACATTGCACCACTGAGAAGCCCAGGTGCAGCCTACCAGAAACTGTCCTGCACAGACCCCAGCATGCCTTGTCAGCCCAAGTATGTACCACAAACAACCTATCCCAGTCCCTCCCCTTCAGCTGGACCTGCCCTGCTGCACCATTGCTGAGCATCTGGTCCTGTCCCTTGGACAAAGAGGTGAGAAGAATCATGCCCACAGATGAGCAAGCAGCAAAGAACACCCAGCCCACCTGCTCAGGCATAACCAGAAAAAACAAAAAAGCAGTACAAAAACAAACAAATATATAACCAACAAACAAGGAAAATAACTACTGAATGTCCCAAAGACAGTAGATAATATGAAAACATATTAAAAAAAAAAAAAGGACGGATGGTTTCAGGTACCCGTTACCCATTGCCACTGAGTCAATTCTGACTCATAGTGACCCTATAGGACAGAGTAGAACTGCCCCATAGAGTTTCCAAGAAGCGGCTGGTGGATTTGAACTACCGACCTTTAGGTTAGCAGCCGTAGCACTTAACCACTACACCACCAGGGTTTTCATGGTTTCAGTAGGCATCCAAAATAAAACACCAGATGACTTTCCAGTAGAAGAAAAGACACTGGAATTACCTGACAGGGAATTCAAATCTCTAATATTCAGAACTATCCAAGAGTTGATGCAAAAAGCAGATAAAAATAGGGAAAAAATAGACAAATTCATGAAAAAAGCAGGCAAAATCATGGAATAGACAAACAAAACAATGGAAGAATTCAGGAAAATAATACAAGAAAAAAATGTCAAAATAAATTCACAGCCAGACATCATACAATTAGAAATCCAAAAGACCAGCAACAGGATTTCAGATATGGACAGTGCAATAGAAGGTCTGAAGAGCAGGTCTGAGACAATGGAAGACACGATCATCAAAACTGAAGTAAAATACTTGGATACCACTTTGAGGAAAAATCAGAAAAAAAGAAGAAACCATACAAATGGTGTGGGATACAATCAACAACAAAAAATTTATGGGTGATTGGAGTCCCAGAAGAGGGGGAGTAAACAGAAAACACAGAGAGGATCATTGAAGAATTGCTGACAGAAAATTTCCCTAATATCATGAAAGATGAAAGCCTGACCATCCAAGAAGTTCAAAAAACTGCATACAGGATAGACTACAAAGGAAAATCACCAAGACACATCATAATCGCACTTTCTAAAACCAAAGACAAAGGAAAAATCTTTCCAGCAGCTTAAGAAAAGTGAAAAGTCACATACAGAAGGAAAACAATAAGACTAAGCTCTGATTAGTAGGCAGAAACCATGCAAGAAAGAAGGCAATGGGATGACATATATAAAACCTTGGAAGAAAAAAACTGGCAACCAAGAATAATATATTCTGCAAAACTTTTGGTCAATTATGATGGTGAAATTAGGACATTTCCAGATAAATAGAAATAAAAGACATGTGTAAAAAAGAAAAAAAATTATAAGAATTATTAAAAGGGGTCCTTTGGTTTAAAAACTAACAAAATCAGATGACAGCCTGAATCTAGGACACAAGATTGCACCAGCCAGGCACCAACCCAGGAAATGTACTCTCAAGGATTATTCAAAACTAAAAGATTTACAGCAGGGAACCAGAGAGGTTAATCTGTAAATGACAAATACATCATAACAATAAAAGAGGGAATTAATGGTGTAGGTATAAAACTTCCTAATGAAGAGGAGACAATACCAAGTAGCAAAAGTCTGGTTCAAACCTAGGAAGATAAGGCTAAATTTCAAGGTAACCACAAAGAAAGTTAACAAACCTACTCAACAAAATAAAGGAGAAAAAACATAAAGTCTCCATAAAAACAAAATCTGTAAAAATAAAAGAAATGAAAAAAAAAATCCACAAACAAAAGGAATTCAGTAGAGTAAGAAGACCAAACAAAACTTCAGCACCACAAAAAAAAAGCACTACAAAATGACAGCAATAAACTCACATGTATCAATAATTACACTGAATGTAAATGGCCTAAATGCACCCATAAAGAGAAACAGAGTGATAGAATGAATAAAAAACAGGAGCTATCAATATGTTGTCTACAAGAGACACATTCTAGAAACAAAGACTTAAATTTACTAAAAATCAAATCATGGAAAAAACTATATCAAGCAAACAGCTACCAAAAAAGAACAGGAGTAGCAATACTAATCTCAGATGAAATGACTTTAAAACGAAATCCACCATAAAAGACAAAAAAGGACATTATATAATGATTACAGGGACAATCCATCATGAAGACATAGGCATAATAAATATCTAAGCACCCAATGATAGGGCTCCAAAATACATAAAACAAACTCTAACAGCACCAAAAAGAGAAAATGACGGTTCCACAATAGTAGTATGAGACTTCAACACAGAAGACAGAATATCTAGAAAGAAATTCAGCAAAGATACAGAAGATCTAAAGGCTACCATCAGCCAACTTGAACTCAGAGACATATACAGAACAGTCCAATCAACAGCTGCAAAGAACACATTCTTTTCCAACGTACATGGACCATTCTCCAGAATAGACCACATCTTAGGTCACAAAGCAACCCTCAACAAAATCCAGAACACTGAGACAATACAACACCATCAAAAAGAAATTAACAACAGGAAGAGCAAGAAAAAAAAATCAAATACATGGAAACTGAAAAACACCCTGTTTAAAAATCACTGGGTAATAGATGAAAAAAAAAGGGAATGAAAAAATCCCTAGAAAACACATCATAACAAAACCTTTGGGACACAGCAAAGGCAGTACTCAGATGTCAATTTATAGCAATAGATACACACATCAAAAAAGAAGAAAGGGACAAAATCAAAACATTAACTACGAAACTCAAATAAATAGAAAGAGAACAGCAGAAGAAGTCCACAGCCACCAGAAGAAAGGAAATAATAAAGACCAGAGCAGAAATGAATGAAATAGAGAATAGAAAAACAATAGAAAGAATCAATAAAACCAAAACTTGATCTTTGAAAGGACCAACAAACCATTGGCCAAATTGACAAAAGAAAAACAGGAAAGGATGCAAATAAACCAAATAAGAAATGAAATGGAAGACATTATAAGAGACCCAACTGAAGTAAAAAGGGATCATAACAGAGTATTCCAAAGAAGTATACTCCAACAAATTTGAAAACCTAGAAGAAATAGACAAATTTCTAGAAACACACTACCTACCCAAGCTAACACAAAATGGTGCTGAAAATCTGAACAGACCCATAACAAGAGAAGAAATTGAAAAGGTAAAAAAAAAAAAAAAAAGCCCTGGCCCAGATGGCTTCACTGGAGAATTCTACCAAGCATTCAGAGAAGAGCTTAAACCAGTCTACTCAAACTATTTCATAACACAAAAAAGGAAGGGATACTTCCAACTGATATTATGAAGCCAGCTTAACTCTGATAACACAACCAGGCAATGACATCACAAAAAAAAAAAGAAAAGAAAATTACAGACCAATATCTTTCATGAATATAGTTGAACATATTCTCAACACAATTCTAGCCAATAGAATTCAACATCATATCAAAAAAATAATATACTACGACCAAGTAGGATTCATACCAGGTGTGCAAGGATGGGTCAACATGAGAAAATCAATCAATGTAATCTACCACATAAATAAAAGAAAGGAATTACATGATTATTTCAATCTATGCAGAAAAGACATTTGGCAAAGTTCAACACCCATTCTTGAAAAAAACTCTCTATAAAAAAAAAAAATAGGTATAAAATGGAGATTCCTCAATATAGTAAAGGGCATCTACACAAAACCAACAGCCAACATCATTTTTAATGGAGAGAGGCTGAAAACATTCCTCTTGAGAACAGGAAAAAGACAAGGATGCCCTTTTTCACCACTCCCATTTAACATTGTGTTGGAAGTCCTAGCTAGTACAGTAAGGCCAGAAAAAGAAATAAAAGGCATCCAAATTGGTAATGAGGAAGTAAAACTGTCCCTATTTGCTGATGATATGATACTATATATAGAAAACCCAAAAGCTCCACAAGAAAACTACTGAAACTAATAGAAAAATTCAGCAAAGTTGCACAATACAAGATAAACATACAAAAATCAGCTGGATTCCTATATACCAATAAATGGAATGATGAAAATGTAATCTGGAAAACAATACCATTTATAATAGCCACTAAAAAAATAAAATACTTAGAAATAAATCTAACCAGGGATATAAAAAACCTATACAAAGAAAACTACAAAACACTACTGAAAGAAACCAAAAGAGATCTACATAAATGGAAAAACATACAATGCTTATGGATAGGTGGACTCAACATTGTGAAAATGATAATTCTACCCAAAGCAATCTACAAATACAGTGCAATTCCAATCCAAATACCAACAACATTCTTTAAAGAGATTGAAAAACTAATCATTAATTTTATATAGACAGGGGAAAGGCCTCAGATGATTAAAGCACTATCGAAGAAGAAGAAAGTAAGCGGAATCACTATCTGACCTCAGAACCTGCTATACAGCTATGGTAGCAAAAACAGCCTGGTATTTTACAATAACAGGTACATTGACAAATGGAACAAAACTGAAAACCCAGATGTAATCCACCTAAGGTCACCTGATCTTTGATAAGGGCCCAAAGTCCATCAAATGGGGAAAAGACAGCCTCTTTAACAAATGGTACTGGTAAAACTTGATGCCCTTCTGCAAAAAAATGAAACAGGATGCATACCTCACACCATACACAAAAACTAATTCAAAATGGATCAAAGATCTAAATATAAAACCAAAAACTATAAAGCTCATAGAAGAAAAAATAAGATCAACACTAGAAGCCCTAACACATGGCATTAACAGGATATAAACCATAATTAATAATGCATCAACTCTAGAAGATAAGCTAGATAACTGGGATTTTCTAAAAACGAAATGTTTTATGCTCTTCAGAACTTTACCAAAAGAGTAAAAAGAGAACCTATAGACAGGGAAAAAAAATGTTGGCTCTTACGAATCAGACAAAGCACTAATATCTAAAATCTACAGGAAAACCTCACACCTGTACAACAAAAAGACAATAATTCAGTTAAAAAATGGGCAAAGGAAATAAACAGACACTTCACCAAAGAAGATATTCGAATGGTCAATGGACACATGAGGAAATGCTGGGTATGACTAGCCATCAAAGAAATGCAAATCAAAGCCACGATGAGATACCATCTTACCGCGGAATTACTAGCATGAATCAGAAAATAACAAATGCTGGATAGGCTCTGGGGAGACTGGAACATTAATGCACTGCTCATTGGAATACAAAATTTTACACCCATTTTGTAAAACGACATGGTGTTTCCTTAGAAAGCTAGAAATACCATATGATCCAGCCATTTCACTCCTAGGAATAAATCCTAGAGAAATGAGAGTCGTCACAGAAATAATCATATGCACACCCATGTTCACTGCAGCATTGTTTACAATAGCAAAAAGATGGAAACAATGTTGCTGCCCATCAACAGATGAATGGATAAACAAACTGTGGCACATATACCTGATGGAGTGCTACACAACGATAAAGAACAATGATGAATCTGGGAAGCATCTTACAACTTGGATGAATTTGGAGGGCATTATGCTGAGTGAAATAAGTCAATCACAAAAGGACAAATATTTTATAAGACCACTACTACGAAAAGGGTTACACATAAAAAGAAAAATTTTGGGATGGTTATGAGAGAGGGAAGGGGTGGTGATGGAAAAACAGTAAATAGACAATAAATAAGTGGTAACTTTGGTGAAGGGTAAGACAGTACAAAATACTGGGGAAGCCAGCACAACTTGTTTAAGGCAAGGTCATGGTAGCTCCATAAAAAATAGACACATCCAAACTCCCTAAGGGACCAAATTATTGGGCAGAGGGCTGTGGGAACCATGGTCTTGGGGAACATCTAGCTCAACTGGCATAACATATCTCAAAAATATTCTACATTCTATTTTGGTGAGTAGCGTCTGGGGTCTTAGAAGAGTGTGGGCAGCCATCTAAGATACTCCACTGGTCTCATCCCTTCAGAAGTGAGGAAGAATGAAGAAAACTAAAGACACAAGGGAAAGGTTAGTCCTAAGGACTAATGGACCACAAATACCACAGCCTCCACCAAACTGAGTCCAGCACAACTAGATGGTGCCAGGCTACCACCACCGACTGCTCTGACAGGGATCACAATAGAGGGTCCCAGATAGAGCAGGAGAAAAATGTAGAAAAAAAAAAAAATCTAACTCCGAAAAAAAAGAGCAGTGTTATTGGCCTGACAGAGACTGATGAAACCCTGAGAGTATGGCCCCTGAACACCCTTTTAGCTCAGTAGTGAAGTCACCCCTGAGCTTCACCCTTCGGCCAAAGATTAGACAGGCCCATAAAACAAAATGAGCCTAAAGGCACACACCAGCCCAGGAACCAGGACTAGAAGGCAGGAGGAGGGCAGGAAAGCTGGTAATAGGGAACCCAGGGTTGAGAAGGGAGAGTGTTGACATGTCTTGGTGTTTGCAACCAATGTCATAAAATAGTATGTGTACTAACTGTTTAATGAGAAGATAATTTGTTCTGTAAACCTTCAACTAAAGCACAATAATAAAAAAAAAAAAAGAAAATGTTAAAATGGTCAGATTTGGTTTTTGTACAGTTCCTCTTATTCCATTCTTTAACAATGATCGCAACCCATGAATCAGCTGTTGTTAATGTCAAAAATGCCCCTTCGCTCCCCTTGCTGAATTCATGGTAAATTCTCAATGCTCGCCTTACCTGGCCTGGCAGCAGCATTTGACACTTCCAGCTACAGGCCTCAGGTGCCCTCATAATCCCTGCCTCCTAGTGCCCCTGGCTTTGTATGGGCCCCCTGCCCTTCTGTTGGTGGAACTTCTGACTTGCTTTTAACCTACAGAATACTCCAAATATGCCAATCCAGTGATTCTGCTGTATTGTATAAGACTGCCTTTGCACACTGAAGCCAGAGGTTCTCTTGCCAGCCTGAGGAAGTAAGTAGCCCTGTTGGAGAAGTCCACGGGACATGGAACTGCAGAAGCCTCCAGTCCGATGCTAGCAAAAGCTTTGCTTGTGTCATCCCGCTGGAAGGACCAAATCCTGCCAACAATCTGAATGAGCATGGAAGTGGGTTTCCAGGAGAAAATGAAGCTGGCCAACAGCTCATTTGCAGCTTTGTGAGACCTGGAGCAGAGGGTTCTGACCTGTGCCCAGGCCTAGAAACTGGGATAATAATGTGTTGTTTTAAACCACTAAGTTTGTAGTAATCTGTTGTGCAGCCATAGAAAACTAGTACAGCATAGCTCATCCTTCCCACTCTCTTTTTCATGCTTTTCACTTGACTTGCAGAGCACCCCTCCTCTTGGTTTTGTCTTTTGTCACTGGTGATGATTTTTGGTTTTGGTCCTTGTGTTGCTTCTGATTCATCACTCCAAACTATCAATTTTGGTCGGCGCTCAGCTTCAGTCCTTAGAACTCTTCTCTATACATGCACTTCAAGGTGACCTCATTCAATCTCACGGTGCTGAAGGCAGTCTCCATGTCAAGGCCTGTCTTGAAATCTCTGCCTGGCACTCTCCTTATTTGCTCATCATCAGGCACTCCAGGTCTCAGTCACTACCACATTCCCAGTGAGGCTGTCCCTGACTGACTTATGCAAAATAACAGGCTTGCTCTCTCTTTCTTCCTCTCTTTCTCTCATACTGCTTTGTTTATTCTCAATCATACTTATCACCGTCTAACGGACTATGCATTTACATGGTTAGTTATTGACTATCCTTCCCTACTAGAAGATAAATGTAGGCCTTTTGTTTTGTTTATTGCTGTGTTTCCAAACCTACAGTAGCACATGGAACATAGCACTCTATGAATGTTTGCTGGATTGACTCTAGGCCGTGTGACCAGTTATAAGGCTATGACACTAGCCCTATATGATGGCAGGTACTCATACCCTGTCATTTGCAGTAGAATGAAGGTGAGCAGGTATATTAAGAATATTGTCTACTATTTTCCCCCTTTAACCTCTCATGTATACTGAGTCTCATCTCCTTTCTTTCAGTTTCATTTTAATCTTCTCCAACCTATATACTTTTGGAAGGATTTCTAAATTCAGTTCATGACTGCTGTGTATAAGATAATGTTTCAGTTTTTAGAATAGCAAAGAAGGTCCTCCTTGGGCACTGTTTTGCTACAAGCTGAAGCTGTTCTGAACCAGTCATTGCCCCCAAATGTGTTGTAGTGTTTTACGCTGGTCTCTACATATTCCTCTCAAACGAGCACTCCAGGGACTCCAACGCTTTGTACCATTTTAATTCAATAAGTAGGTCAAACGTGCCATTTGTTAAGGATCCTCTGATCTCCTTTCAATTTGGGTAGCCCTGACCACAGTGTTCACTCTGCCTCCTGTAGTCTGCGAGTGCTTCTGGCACAGCCCCTTTAGTCCCCACTGGGTCCACTGATTTATAGAACTGTTTAGCTTGAGCACAGGTATGACTTGTGTTCATCTCTGTGCCCTCCTAGCTCAGGCCTAAAATAGCATTCTATAAATATCAAATGAATCCTCTGGTAATAGGGGCAGTGAGAGAGAGAGGGAAGTGAATGAGGGTGGAAAGACAAGGAAAACGAGAGGATGGAGAGGGGTTAGTTGAAATTGTGTGGAGGTTATGGAGTGATTCTCACAGGCTGCAGATTAAGAAGCTAAAGGAAGTTAAAATAACTCAGAGGAGTCCTGACTCTTTTGGAACAGGCATCAGAAAGAGATGTCAGGTAACAAGATGAGGAAAGTTAGGTCAGGACATTAGGAAAGAAATAAAGGCTGACCACAGTGGTGGAATCTATGTTTGGAGAGATTTTTTATTTATCAAAAAATTCAAAGAGGAGAAACTATTTCTGTAATTGAGACACCCATCAATCAGTTATTGCATTTTGCAATTAAGAGATAATTAGTGATTTTTGAGATAGTTCTAAAAAAGATTTTGAACTAGACGTTGAAACAATACTTCCATTTTTTATGAGTTGTAGTAGTACACCTCTACACATGGGCGGGCACACACACACAAAAAAAACATTAGTGGCAGTATAAAGATTTACAAGAGATAGTCACTTTTAGGTTGGCTAGTTCATATATTTTTTAATATAATTATTTTGATACACGGTATTTAGTTCATCACCGTTTTTACATTTTTTAGTTGAAAAACATTTGCCATTCTTGTACTTTAAGCGAACTGAGTGATGTATACAACCGAAAGCACAGTAGGATAATACAATAAATATCTGAGAGGTCAACATAATTGCTCTACCTGCATAAATGGAGGTATTCTCAGTAGTTTCAGGAGGATGATCTACAATGTCCACTACATGAAATAGCAATAGCAATTGGGCTTGTTCTGTGTGGTGATGTATTTTGAAAACTGATGCTTGGATGATAAAGAAGAAGTCAAAAGGGTAAGTAAACAGTCCTTGGTGGGGTGACAAGCATATCTAACTTTCAGAGCACACCTGCCATGTGCAAGTACTCATTTGGTGGCTTAAGATGACAATACTTGCAAACGTTAAACACAATGATGATTTTTTCAATCTAGATTATTAAACTTCGATAGCACTATAGATTATTAAATGACCACGTAAAGACTTGAATTATTTTCTAAGTATTTTGCTGATTTGCTTTGTATAATTTTGCTTGCCTCAGGCAGCCATGTCAGCTAAGAGTTTTTTTTAGAGAGATATGTGAGTTATGTAACTTTGGTCAGCGATAGGGTATTCTATAACCCAATAATAAAACAAAACAAGAGAAAAACATATTCACTAAAATACTCTTATCCAAGTTGAAAGGTCTTTTTACGTCCGTAACAAATGTTCTTCTAGTGTGGAATTACATGCTAAATATTAAAACAAACCCATCCATGATCATGTAAATTCTTTATACTTGTTAGGTGGCATCGAGTAGATTCCACTCAAATTGACCCCATGTAACAAAGTAGAACTGCCCCATAGGGTTTTCTAGGCTTTAATCTTTAGGAGACCAGATTGCCAAGTCTTTCTCTCATGGAGTGCTGGGTGAGTTCAAACTGCCATTTCTGTTGGCAGCTGAGCGCTTAACAATTTGTACCACCTGGGCTCCTTTGGTTAAAAGCTCAGCTACTAATCAAAAGGTCAGCATTTTAAGTCTATCAGCTGCTCCTTGGAAACCCTATGGAGCAGTCCTATTCTGTCCTACAAGGTCGCTATGAGTCAGAATTGACTGGGTGCAATGGGTTTGTTTTGTTGTTTTGATTGTGTTTTGATTTATACTTTAATTTCACAATGATATGTTTTCAGTATTAAAATTTCCTAATGTTATATCACTAATTTTAACAGGTAATTATGTGCATTGACTCAACAGTCAAACCATATAAAAACTTGAGAAGGTAGAGTAAAACAATAAAACATTGGCATAAATTTACAGGTAAATAGTTCTGTAGTAATTTTTTAAGAAGTGTTTCTGATTAAATACTTCTATTTGAAATACAACATACTGACAAATACACAAAGTACAGTTTAATTTTCATAAAGAGCCACCAAGACCCAGATCAAATAAGAGAGTATTAGCCCATCCCAGAAATCTCTATATACTCTTCTTGTTAATACCTGCCCAAAAGGTATACTGTTTTAAAATTTACATAAATGGAATAGTGTGAATTATTTGGCTCTGCAGTAATTTTAACACAATGTAAAAAATAAATACTAGAAATAACACAATAAAGACAAAAAAATCCTTAAAGACTATATAAAGTTTAACTAATCAGAAAGTGTCATATACTTATGAACAGACATATGAAATACAATAAAATAGTAAATATCTGCTATATAATAATGGTAGCCTTGAATACATTTCCCTGATGGTAAACAACACAAGTGGAGCTATCTTCAATTCAAATTATGGCTAATGTCTGCAAAAAACGTGATATTGTCTTTATTGAACTATCTATTTAGTTATTGTCATATAATTAAATGGTATTTAAGGAGCTTTTATAATTTTTGTTGAGAATGAGATTCAAATATTAAGGCACTTCATTCAGAGAGCTTTGAGATTAAAGTGGCAGAATGACCATGAATTAGATCAGGTCACTTCTGATCTTGTTTCTTATTGACAGGGGAGGGCTTTAGAAGTGCTTAGCATTGCCTGCTCTGCAGCAAGGAGCCAAGCAGATGGCAAGCCTGGGCTCACAGCAGTGTTCATTTCCAGGCTGACTACTGAGCTACATGCCCAAACCTGTAGAGTTCATAGAAAATAGCCAACCCAAGATCAGAGCTATGCTATTTACTTGGTCACTTTCTATTTATTTGATCTGTTTTTCATTGTAAAGAACATGAAAGAGGAATGAAAATTTACTCTTACAACCACTGAAAGAACATCATCATAGCTGGATTCTTTTTTATAAGTTTGGATCATTCTAATCTTCTGTCCAAAGTGAATTCCTCTAACTATGCTCTGAATCACAATCCTTGCATCTATTATTTAATTATTACCTCAAGTATTTAATTATTCTCTGTCTCATATTTAATTTAACCCCTGAATTATTTTTTCTCCTTAAGGACACAAACAGGCCTTGGTGTCTTTCATTTTTAGACACTGAAAAAGAAAAGAAATGCATTCCATCACCCATACATGTCTTCTTGCTATCATTCCATTTTTCCTTCCAGCCACAACCAAGATGCTGGAAAATGTTGGCTTACACTCACTGATTACTAAAAAAAAAAAAAATTACTGATTACATTTCCCCCAAATTCCACTGAGACAGTTTTCCCACTGATCAGGGAGAGTCTGCTTAACAAATTCAATGGATGCATGTCTGACCCCCCAACTAATATCTCTCTGTGACAATTTACAAGATGACTGCCATCTCTTGGTTCAACACTACTACTCTCTCCCTTTCTCTGCGTGTCTCTATCTCTCTATGTCTCTGTCTCTCTCCTTCTTTCTCTCTATGTATGTCTGTCTCATCTTACATTCTAAACCCCCTCAGAAAACCACTCTTCCTGTTCCCTCTCCATAGACATTGGTCATTTCCAGAGTTCCGTTCTCCCCGTTCTCTTACTAACCATACCTATCAGATTAACCTGGGTGACTTATTCACGTCTACTGGTTCAGAGATAATCTGTGCTATTACAACTACCAGAGACCTGCATTTGCAGTCCAAACCTCTCTTCTGATCCCCAAATATGTGTTTCAATTGCCTACTGATTTGCTCAGTCAAGATGCATGTAACTAATCAAACATAAAATTGCAAAAAAAAATAAGTGTATTATCAGCAGATTCAAACTCAGTTATTCTTGCCTGAGTAAATGCTGCCACCACTTACCTAATGGCCAGAGTCTGAAATATCAAGTCATCCTCATGACTCCTCCAAAACTCCCAATGGCTTTTCAATATCTCTTGATTATATCTATTTCTAGTCAATCTTTCTTCCACAGGCTCTCACTTCTTTCTAAATAACAGCAATAATTTCCTAATTTGTCTCTCTGCCTTTACTCTCAGTCTGTTCCAGTTAATACTCTACATAGCAAGAAAAAATGATTTTTATAAAATGCCAATTTAAATATGTCCCTCCCTCCCCAATTAAAATCCTTGAATAGTCTTACATAGCTTTTAGAATAAATTGAAACTTCTTTTTGATCTGAGCCTTATTGAACATGAATTTTCTGCTGTGTCCTGAGAAGCACTGTTGCTTCTAGCCATGGATATGTCTTGTATTTTTCAAGACATTTCACTCCCTCACCATGTGTCTTTGCCGTAGGTCCAACTGAGTCTACTTCTGTAACTCACATATGTAACTCAAGACTCTCATCTTCTCTGAGCGGATTAACCCATTCATACTTTTTATATTCATATATTTTATACAGTCTACTGAAACTTTGAAAAAATCCATTTCCAATAATTTGGCCTTAAGTAATTCTGACTTAACAATACAGACTTCAGGTTGTCCTCAATTTACAACATATTTTAGTTACAATTAACCACACTTTTGTTTTGTTTTTTGTACATCTTATCATTAGAAAATCTTCCTGGGAGGAAGTTACTGAAAAAATGCATGTAAGGGCAATGGAAAAAATGGCTGAGTTATGTGAACACTCTCCAAGCGTTCGATCAGGATAGTATCTATACGGGATCAATTTGAAAATAGCAACTCAAAAGTTTAGATAGAAAATTTAGGGGGCAGTGAGTTTATGTTAATGGGGGAGGAACAATTTGGAAAAGAAGGATGAGAATAGTTGCACAACTTGAAGAATGTCATCAATGTCACTGAGTGTAAATGTAGAAACTGCTGAACTGGTAAATGTGCTGTGTCTATTCTCAACAACAAAAAATAAATAAAATAAGTTATTTTAAAAAAGAAGGCATACTAAATTTTAAGCTTAAAGTTAACCAGTATCTTTTCCATCCTCCCAAACAATACAAGGAACACCTATGTTAACTGTAGTCATCGTTACCCCCTCTACAATGGTATTAATCACAGTATCCTAGAACTCCCTCGTTTTGTTAACCCCAAATATTTTTATATAGTCAGGGTTTATTCAGATTTACTCAAATGTTTGACTTTTTGTTGTTGTTGTTGTTCAATATTAGTCTTAGATGACCAGATATTTCTTTCTCCTTCCTGATGTACATTTTTTAGACTTTCATATTTATTGAGCCTCTATTAGTGGTATCATTCGGTTATTTTCTCAAGAAGTTTTCACTCCTTCTTTTTTATAAGCAAAATTGTGAACTCAGAACTGTTAAATTGGCACTTTCTCGTAGCATTTGGGAATAGTGTGTTCTGCTTCTATTACCATAAAACTAAAATGTGTGGTCTTTTGAAAGCAATCTCTCTCTGGATACCTATAAGTTTTTCTACTTTCCTTTGGCATTATGGACTCTACTCTAAAATAATCTCCTTATAGATTTTTTTAATTTAACTTTCTTGATGTCTCCTGGTGCCTGAATCTCGGTCTCTCCTCAAGTCTTAACAAATTTGTCGTATTTTCCTCAGAAAGTGTTCCTCTCTCACGCTCACCATTTTCATTTCTGGAACTCTGGTTAACTGTGTCACACCATCTTACTTTGACTCGGTGTCACCTAACAATTATCTTTGTTTCTCAATCTTGCCTAACTTCAATTTGCATCTTTTCAGTGTTTATTCAGGATAATTTATGTTGTTATGTTTTATAGTTTCTTAATTCCTCCTCTGGCTGAGATAAAGTACTAATTATCCTCCAAGTTTTAAGATCACAATTGTAACTTTCCATTTTTTACTCTTTCAAATTTGTGTGAACAATTTTTGTTTAGGTTATCTTAGCTATTGCTAAAAATGTTAACTCTAAATTTCACCTCTATAAATTTATTAACTATTTATATTTATATTTGATGATACAAACATCTAGAATTCCTGCACATCATATTGCTTTATGTTTGGATTTTCTTATGACCTTCAATAATGGAGGCTTGTTTATTGTGATGTTTTGTAATTTTTTTATTTTGAACTGTGATATAAAGCTTGATTGTTCTTACTTGCCATTGTTGTTGTTAGGTGCCATCGAGTCAGTTCTGACTCATACTGACCCTGTGCACAACAGAAAGAAACACTGCCTGGTCCTGCGCCATCCTCACAATCATTGTTATGCTTGAGCTCATGTTGCAGCCACTGTGTCAATCTACCTCGCTGAGGGCCTTCCTCTTTTTTGCTGACCCTGTACTTTGCCAAGCATGATATTCTTCTCTAGGGACTGATCCCTCCTGACGACATTCCCAAAGTATGTAAGACGCAACCTCGCCATCCTTGTTTCTAAGGAGCATTTTGGTTGTACTTCTTCTAAGACAGATTTGTTCATTCTTTTGGCAGTCCAAGGTATACTCAGTATTCTTTGCAGCACCACAATTCAAAGGCATCAATTCTTCTACTGTCTTCCTTATTCATTGTCCAGCTTTCACATGCATATGATGCAATTGAAAATACCATGGCTTGGGTCAGGCATGCCTTAGTCTCCAAGGTGACATCTTTGCTCTTCAACACCTTAAAGAGGTCCTTTGCAGCAGATTTACCCAATGAAATGCACCTTTTTTTTTTCTCAACTGCTGCTTCCATGGCTGTTGATTATGGAAGTAAAATGAAATCCTTGACAACTTCAATCTCTTCTCCATTTACCATGATGTTACTCATTGGTCCAGTAGTGAAGATTTTTGTTTTCTTTATGTTGAGGTGCAATCCATACTGAAGGCTGTGGTCTTTGATCTTCATTAGTAAGTGCTTCAAGTCCTTTTCACTTTTAGCAAGCAAGGTTGTGTCATCTGCATAATGCAGGTTGTTAGAGTTTTCTTCCAATCCTGATGCTCCGTTCTTCTTCATATACTCCAGGTTCTTGTATTATTTACTCAGCATACAGATTGCATAGGTATAATGAAAGAATACAACCCTGATGCACATGTTTCCTGACTTTAAACCAATCAGTATCCCCTCGTTCTGTCTGAACAACTGCCTCTTGATCTATGTAAAGGTTCCTCAGGAGCACAATTAAGTGTTCTGGAATTCCCACTCTTGTCAATGTTATCCATAATTTGTTATGATCCACACAGTCGAATGCCTTTGCATAATCAATAAAACACAGGTAAACATCCTTCTGGTATTCTCTGCCTTCAGCCAGAATCCATCTGACATCATCAGTGGTATCCCTGGTTCCATGTCCTTCTCTGAAACTGGGCTGAATTTCTGGAAGTTCCTTGTCTATGTTGCTGTGGTCACTTTTGAATAAGAAGGCCAGGAGCCGACTGTGGAACAGACCATCAGTTGCTTATATGCAAGTTCAAGCTGAAACTGAAGAAAATCAGAGCAAGTCCACGAGAGCCAAAATATGACCTTCAGTATATCCCACCTGAATTTAGAGACCATTAGAAGAATAGATTTGATGCACTGAACACTAGTGACTGAAGACCAGACGAGTTGTGGAATGGCATCATGGACATCATACATGAAGAAAGGAAGAGGACATTGGAAAGACAGAAGAGAAAGAAAGGACCAAGATGGATGTCAGAGGAGACTCTGAAACTTGCTCTTGAATGTCGAGCTGCTAAAGCAAAAGGAAGAATTGATGAAGTAAAAGAACTAAAAAGAAGATTTCAAAGGGCGGCTTGAGAAGACAAAGTAAAGTATTAATAACGACATGTGCAAAGAGCTGGAGATGGAAAACCAAAAGGGAAGAACACGCTCAGCGTTTCTCAAGCTGAAAGAACTGAAGACAAAATTCAAGCCTCGAGTTGCAATACTGAAGGATTCTATGGGGAATATATTAAATGATGCAGGAAGCATCAAAAGAAGATGGACGGAATACACATAGTCATTATACCAAAAAGAATTAGTCTACGTTCAACCATTTCAAGAGGTAGCATATGATCAGGAACCGATGGTACTAAAGGAAGAAGTCCAAGCTGCTCTGAAGGCACTGGTGGAAAAAAAGGCTCCAGGAATTGATGGAATATCAGTTGAGATGTTTCAACAAACAGATGCAGCGCTGGCGGTGCTCACTCGTCTATGCCAAGAAATATGGAAGACAGCTTCCTGGCCAACAGACTGGAAGAGAGCCATATTTATACCTATTCCCAAGAAAGGTTATCCAACTGAATGTGGAAATTATAAAGCAATATCATTGATATCACACACAAGCAAAATTTTGCTGAAGATCATATCACTTACCATACTTTTACTCAAATGAAATGTGCCTTTTACATTTGTTTGTCAATTGTATCCTCTTCCTCTGGGGTATTTTCATAAATGCTGCTATGCCAATTTTTTTTTAATATGTTGCTGTAAAAAAATTAGCATAGTGCACTTAAAAAATGCCTCATGGGGGGTTGTGGTTTGCACTCACCTTGTTTGCATTAACACATGGTACTCTGTCAGAAATCTGTAAGATGTGAGTTGAGGGCAGTTTCTCCACAATATAACTGTCGGTAATTTTAGACCTAGGCAATTTTTCCACCTGAGATAGTATAAATTTATACTTCAAAGTCCTGTTAGGACAAGTCTGTGGGTAAAGTTGTCGTGAGAAATAACTTATGCTACAGTCAGACAACAGTTCAACACCATCAACATTTGCAGAGAAATTGATTTTTTTTATATTACATTTTATGGATTTAAACTGAATTTCTACTCACATTTTTTCTGGTCCCTTCTTTCTGCTTTCTATTTGGGCAATAAAACCCAAGTCTTCCTTATATAAACCCTTGAAATAGGAGCTCGCTTATCCATTCTTTTACCTACAGCACAATGCTCTGTATGATTCTCAAACTGATTCCTACTCATAGAAACTCCATAAAGTTTCTAAGGCTAGAAGTCTTTATGGAAACAGACTGCCACATCTTTCTCCTGTGGAGTCACTGGTGCTATCAAACCACTGACCTTCTAGTTTGAAACCACAAGCGGCTCCACAGGAGAGCCCGTACAAAAACAGCAACTAGAAATCCAAAAGATTACAAGTAAAATTTCAGAATTATGCAACACATTAGAAGGTTGTAAGAGCAGAATTGAGTCAATGGAAGTCGGAATTAGTAAGACTGATGATAAATTCCTTGACACTAATTTGTTTCAGGAAATTTCAGAAATCTAACAGCACTGAAAGGAGAAATAGACAGATCCACAATAATAGTAGGGGATTTCAACACACCACTTTTGGTGAAGGACAGAACAACTATAAAGAAACTCAGTAAAGATGCAGAAGATCTAATTTCCATAAACAACTAATTTGACCTCATAGACATATACAGAACACTTCTACCAACAGCAGCAAAGTATATATTCTTTTCCAATGCATGTGGAATATTCTACAGAATAGGTCACATTTTAGGCCACAAAGAAAGCCTTAACAAAATGCAAAACTTTAAAATAATACAAAGTAAATTCTGTGATCATAACGTCATAAAAGAAATCAGTAACTGAAACAACAAGGGAAAAAAATCAAATACATGGAAACTGCAAAACACCTTGCTTAAAAACTACTGGGTAATAAAAGAAATCAATGATAGAATAAAAAAATTCATAGAATCAAATGAGAATGAAAACACACCTTAGCAAAATCTTTGGGACCCAGCAAATGCAGTGTGTAGAGGTCAATTTATAGCAATAAATACACACATCAAAAAAGAAGAAAGGGTCAAAATCAAAACATTAATCATACAACTTGAAAAAATAGAAATAGAGCCACAAAAGAAGCCTTTAAGTGCCAGAAGAAAGGAAATAATAAAGGTTAGAGCAGAAATGAATGAAATAGAGAAGAGCAAGATCAAAAGTTGGTTCTTTTAAAGGTCAATAAAATTGGCAAACCTTTGGCCAAACAGACAAAAGAAAAACAGGAGAGGAAGGAAATAACCAGAAAAAGAAATGAGATGGGTGATATCACAACACACCCAACTGAAATAAAAAGGATCATAGCATAATACTATGAAAAATTATACTCCAAAGTATTTAAAAACTTAGAGGAAATAGACAATTTTCTAGAAACACACTACCTAACTAAAGTAACAAAAACTGAGGTAGAAAAACTAAACAGACACATAGCAAAAGAAGAAATTGAGGGAATAATTAAGAAAAAAGAAAGCCCTAGAAAAAAAAAACTCCTAACCAAAAAAAAAAAAAGCCCTGGCCTGGACAACTTCACTGAAGAATTCTACCGAACTTTCTAGGAGATCTAACACCAATACTACTGAAGCTATTTCACAGCATGGAAAGCAAGGAATACTCTCAGACTCATTCTATGAAGCCAGCATAACCCTGATACCAAAGCCAGGCAAAGACACCCCCCCCCAAAAATTATAGACCAATATCCCTCATAAACATAGATGTAAAACTTCTCATCAAAATTCTAGACAATAGAATTCAACAGCATACCACAAAAATAATATATCATGACCAAGTGGGATTCATACCATGTATGCAGGGATAGTTCAACATCAGAAATATCTATAAATATCAACATTAGAAATATCAATCGATATCCATAAACCACATAAAGAAAATAAAAGAATCACATGATCATATAAATGGATGCAGAAAAGGCATTTCACAAATTCCAACACCCATTCCTGACCAAAACTCTCAGCAAAATAGGAAGAGTAGGGAAAGGGCTCATCATAGTAGAGAGCATTTATACAAAATCAACAGTCAACATCATTCCAAATGGAGAGAAAATGAAAGCATTCACCTTGAGAATAGGGACCAGACAAGGATGCCCTTTCACACCACTCTTATTCAGCTTCATGCTGGATGTCCTAGTTAGCAATAAGGTAAGAAAAAAAAAAAAAAAACTGGTAAGAGCATATCCAAATTGGTAAGAAGAGGTAAAACTATCCTTATTCACAGAAAACCCCAAAGAATCTATAGGAAATCTACTGGTACTAATAGAAGAATTCAGCAAAGTAGCAGATTACAAGACTAACATAGAAACATCAGCTGGTTTCCTCTACACCAAGAAAGAAAACTTTGAAAAGGAAGTCACCAAATCAATACCATTTACAATTGCCTCAAGAAAGAAAAGTACTTAGGAATAAACCTAACCAGGAACATAAAAGACCTATACAAAGAAAACTACAAAACACTTCTGCAAGAAACCAAAAGTTACATAAGTGGAAGAAATATCATATCATAGATAGGAAGAGTCAACATTGTGAAAATATCAATACTATCCAAAGCGATCTACAAATGCAATAATCCCTATCGAAATTCCAACAGCATTCTTTAATGAGATGGAGAAACAAATCACCAAATTTATATGGAAGGGGAAGAGACTCCAGATAAGCAAAGCATTACTGAAGAAGAACAAAGTGGGAGGCCTCACACTACCTGATTTTAGAACATATTACACAAGCATGAGAATCAAAACAACCTAGTACTGGTACAACAACAGACACATAGACCAATGGAACAGGATTGAGAACCCAGACTTAAATCCATCTCCCTATGAGCAGTTGATATTTGACAAAGGGCCAAAGTTTGTTAAATGGGGAAAAGACAGTCTGTTTAACAAACGGTACTGGCAAAACTGGATACCCATCTGTCAAAAAATGAAACAAGGTCTCACACCATGTACTAAAACTAACTCAAAATGGATCAAAGACCTAACTATAAAATCTAACACGATAAAGACCATGGAAGAAAAATAGGGACAACACTGGGGACCCTAATACATGACATAAATAGTATACAACCATAACTAACAGTGCACAAATGCCAGAAGAGAAACTAGGTAATTGGGTGCTCCTAAAAATTAAACACTTATGTTCATCAAAAGATTTCACAAAAAGAGTAAAAAGAGAGCCTACACAGTGGGAAAATTATTTTGTCTACAATATATCCAACAAGGGTCTATTCTCTTACATCTACAAAATTCTTCAATGACTCAATAACAAAAAGACAAATAAATTAAATTAAAAAATGAGCAAAGGATATGAACACACACATCATCAAAGAAGACATTCAGGCAGCTAATAGACGTAATGACATAATGAGGAAATGCGATCACAGGCTATTAGAGAAATGGAAATCAAAACTACAATGAGATACCATTTCATCCTCGCAATACTGGCACTAATTTTAAAAAAACCGAAAAAAATAACAAATGCTGGAGAGGTTTTGGGGAGATTGGAACTCTTATGTACTGCTGATGGCAATGTTACAATCACTTTGGAAAACAACATGGCATTTCCTTAAAAAGCTAGAAATAGAAATACCATACAATCCAGGAATCTCACTCCTAGGAATATACCCTAGAGAATTAAGAGCTGTCATACAAATAGACATATGCACACCTATGTTCATTGTAACCCTATTCACAACAGCAAAAAGATGGAAATGGCTTAAAAGCCCATCAACACATGAATGTGTAACAAATTATGGTATATACACACAACAGAATTTTATACAATGATGAAGAACAGTGATGAATCCAAACAACTCACACCATTGATGAATCTGGAGGGCAATATGCTGAGTGAAATAAGTCAATCACAAAACACAAATATCATATGAGACCACTATTATAAGAACTCAAGAAAACATTTACACACAGAAAAAAAAAATTCTTTGATGGTTATGGAGGTGGGAGAGAGAGGAGGGGGAATCATTAACTAGATAGTAGAGAAGTATTAAGTTTGGTGAAGGGAAAGACAACACACAATACGGGGGAAGCTAGCACAACTGAACCAAAGGAAAGGCATAGAAGTTTCCTAGACACATCCAAACACCTTGAGGTATTGAGTTGCTGGGGCTGGGCAATGGGGACATGTCTCAGGGGACATCTAGGTCAATCGGCATAAAATAGATCATAAAGGAAATGATCTACATCCCATTTTGATGAGTAGAGCCTGGGTTCTTAAAAGCTTGGGAGAAGCCATATAAGATGCATCTATTGGTCCCATCCCATACAGAGCAAAAGAGAATGAAGAAAACAAAATACACAAGGAAAATATTATCCCAAAGGACTTAAGGACCACATGAACCAGATGCTCCACCAGCCTGAGCCCAGAAGAATTAGATGGTGGCTGGCTACCCTATCGACCTCTCTGACAGGAATCTCAACAGACAGTTCCAGAAAGAATGAGAAAAATAATGTAGGACAAAATTCAAATTCATGAAAAAAAATCCAGATTTACTGGTCTGACAGAGACTGGAGGAACCCCCAAGACTATGGCCTCTGGATGCGCTCCTAACTCAGAACTGAAACCACTCCTGAGACCCACTTTTCAAAGATTAGACATGCCTATAAAACAAATGGAAACCCTGGTGGTGTAGTGGTTAAGTGCTACGGTTGCTAACCAAGAGGTCTGCAGTTCAAATCTGCCAGGTGCTACTTGGAAACTCTATCGGGCAGTTCTACTCCGTCCTATAGGGTCGCTATGAGTCGGAATCGAATCGATGGCAGTGGGTTTGGTTTTTTTTTTTTTTGGTATAAAACAAATGGGAATCCTGGTGGTGTATGGTTAAGAGCTATGGTTGCTAATCAAAAGGTTGGCAGTTTGAATCCACCAGATGCTCCTTGGAAACCCTATGGGACAGTTCTGCTGTGTCCTATAGGGTGGCTATGAGTCAGAATCGACTCAACAGCAATGGGTTGAGTTTGTTTTGGTTTATAAAACAAGCAATAATGCACATGAGGAACTTGCTTCTTAGTTTTATCAAACATATAAGACCTAATGGGCAACTCCTGCCCAACAGCAAGACAAGATGGCAGGAAGGGACAGGAATTGGATGAATGGACACAAGAAAGTGGGGTGGAAAGGAGGAGTGTGCTTTCACATGATGTGAATTGCAACCAATGTCACAAAACAATATGTGCATACATTTTAGAATGAGAGATTCACTTGAGCTGTAAACTAAAGCAATAAAAAGTGTTCTTAATTCCTAAAAAATAAGGAAGAGTTTTTAACGTAGTTTGTTCATTCCTGTGTCTGCTGTATCTAGTGTAGTGCTTGGCACATAGCAGGCACTCAATATATATATATATATTTTTTGTGAATAAATAAGTAAGTTTAATGTTTAGGATACATGAGATTTCAGAAAATAGAAAGTTGTCATCAATTTCATATCCATGAAATTGTGTTTTGCCTCAATACTGTTCATGTCAATTGTCAGTTACATTGTATTCTGACTAATCCTTCTGACTGGCTAGCCGTGCATGAAAATTAAATGGAAGTATTTTTTTTTTTTTTTTTATAGTCATAGGTTACTAAACTGAGACAAAAGTGCAGCCCGCATTTACAGGTCACGGGCATGTAATGCTCTAGAGACAAACTTTTGCATTCTTTAAAGAATAGGATGAACATAAATATGAAATGGACCAATTTTCATTTGTAATTATTTAAATGATAATTAGCACTAAAAATATTGAGTACTATGAGCTGAGCATTGTAGTGAAAACTTATATATGTCATCTCATTTAGTCTTCAATACCCCATGAGGCAGACTCAATTATTTTATCCATCTACAGGGAGAGAAAACAACAATTTAACTTGTCCAAAAATTATGCTACTATTAAACTCATGGTTTTGGAATTTCACCCAATGCTGAAGTATCGGGAGAAATATGCATTAGATTTATTTAAATGGACATTTGTGTGGGAATTTTTGAAAGCATATTAGTACCTATGA
This sequence comes from Loxodonta africana, assembly GCF_030014295.1. NCBI lineage: Eukaryota > Metazoa > Chordata > Mammalia > Proboscidea > Elephantidae > Loxodonta > Loxodonta africana. The sequence continues at coordinate 1,472,803 of NC_087355.1, forward strand.
TTCCTGCTTTTTTTTTTTTTTTTTTTGAACTTGAGATGAAGGTTTACAGAACAAAATAGCTTCTCATCAGTTAGTACAGAGATTGTTATATGACATTGGTTAACAACCCCACGACATGTCAACACTTCTCAATCCTGAATTCCCTATTACCAGCAGTCCTGTTCCCTTCTACCTTCCAGTCCCTGCCCCAGGGCTGGTGCACCCCTTTCGTCTTATTTTGTTCCATGGGACTGTTCAATCTTTGGCTGAAGAATGAACCCCAGGAGTGGCCTCATTAATGTCCTGAAGCGCTATCTGAAGGCCAGAGTTTCTCCAGTCTCTGTCAGGCCAGCAAGTCTGGTCTTTTTTTTTTTTTTTTTGAGTTGGAATTTTTTTCTACATTTTTCTCCAGCTCTCTTTGGGACCCTCTGCTGTCGTCTCTGTCAGAGCAGTCAGTGGTGGCAGCTGGGCACCATCCAGTTGTACTGGATTGCCGCTTTTGGGACCTGTGAACTTTAGCACATTTGCTGTAGGTGTGAATGCATTTTCACTAGTGCTTTTAACTGTACAAACTAATACTGCATTACATTTCTGCAACCTTCTCCTCAAGGCTGCTGTCTAAAGAGAGAAGTTCACATTCTGAGCGAGACATTCAAAAACAGCACAGTTTTGGCTGTTTATCCCTTATTCAAAAGTATCACTTCATTTAATACGGACTCAGTGTACGCCTTCAACCTTCCTTCTTATTCATTGTCAGCAATGGGGAAAGATGAAAATTAAAAATCGGCACTGCACCTGAGAAAAGGAAACAGTTTTTGTGTACAGATAACCCATCCTTATTTCACTGAGTCAAATTGGACTCATACTGACCCTTTGGGACAGAGTAGAACTTTCCCATAAGGTTTCCATGGCTGTAATCTTTATGGAAGCAGGCTGCCACATCTTACTCCCGAGGAGCAACTGGTGAGTTCAAACAGCTGACCTTTAGACTAGCACCTAAGCATGTAATGTGCACCACCAGGGCTCTTTATATTAGTTGAGTTTCTGAGTTTTGATTTCTTATTAGGAAGTAATTAGAGTTCTACATTAAAAACTTAATATGCAGCACTATCCAGTTCAAATGATTTAAGATTTGATGCCTTTCATTTATTTGCAGTAAAAGCCAATTCTTTGGACTCTCTCTCCCAATCTAATATCTAGTTTAGCATGATAATGATGCACACAAATTCACAAACCACATATTGAATACAAAAGTGATATTATAAGGTTTATTTAAATGCAATGGTGTGTGGCAGTACAAATTGCGATAGCAGAAAATGAAACAATTGGACATACAAACCTTTCATAAGTTATAAACAAAAGCTATTTAAAGGCAAACCAATAAAAATAAATGAAGGTCACATTTTTGTTACTGAAGAGGCTATATCCAAACGGTATACATTTTGTTCAGAGAGTTTATAGGTTCAGATAAATTTAGAAATATAAAGAAAGATACTAGTTTCAGGCCATTCTGGTATGAAGTGTTATTAACAAATATCAAAACAGCATATAAAACACACCTTGTCTTTAATGTTTCCATCAGGGTAGAGCTCGGTCTGAATTTAGCAGCCTGTGAGAAATATAACTAGGCAACAGGCAGGCTATAAAGAGTTGCAGAGTCTGTGGAAAACAGAAGAGTTATTTGGATGAAAAAGATCAGAGGTGGAGGCAGGGCCAAGATGGCTGAATAGACAGATGCTTCTGGTGAGTACTTCTACAACAAAGACCCAAAAAAACAAGTGAAACGAGCATACTTATGACAAGCTAGGAGCCCTGAACAACAAAGGCAAGTTTACAAAATGAACTGAGGGTCAGGGGAGGAAGAGCAGTTCAGAGGTGGAGAAGACTTACCGGAACCTGAATCACCGGAAGCCCTCGAGCACCACTCCCAGGAGTGGCAGCGGCAGGCTGATACTAGCGTTCAGCCACAGTTTCCTCAGGGAGGAGCAAACAGCCACACAGCCTACTTACACTTCCAGGACCAGAGAAGACCAGCGCTCTCGGAAAAAGCTAAGGACTTGTGTATATTTTACTGCGTCCCCCCACTCCCAAGCCAGCTTCAGCAGCTGATTTCCCCAGACCTGACATAGGCCCTCTTGAGTGCCTAGAGCCATCCTCCCAGCCTTGGAGAAGGAACAAATTTGCAACTGGCAGAAAACATAATTTGCCAGCTCCACTAACCAGGGGAGCTCAGGACAGAAGTGGGTCCAGTCCAGGCATAAACACTCCATGGACTTTGAGTACCTTTCCCCTCTGCATGGAACTGTGTGGGTCGATTCCAGGAGAATACGCCCTTGTTGGCAGACTACAACTGTTTCAGCTGTGCAGTGGAGAGGCGGGTGTTTGATGTTTGACATTGCTTTGCCTAATAAACAGGGCCCTCACCTACCCACATCAGGGGCCTAAGGACCAGTGGCTCCACTCAGGTCACCCAGCCACCCACGACAGGGGCCAAAGGATAACTGGTACCTCCCAGTCCTTACAACCAAAAATATTGGGTGCCCATGGTCCATTGGCAGAACCCACCTACCTGTACACTCTAGAAAACAGGGACGCACTTCCCTCAGAGATACTTGGGGTATGATTCTCAGCCCTCTGCCTTTTTCAAAGCGTGACATCCTGCTGCAACCAGATACTGGTACCTACACCAACCACCCCTGCCCCTCTAAAACTGTAGGACAGAGCCTGTACCTCGCACTTAATGATCAGCTACCTGGACACCTGAGCTGAATTCATATAAGAAAAGTGAATGGACTCCTAGACTGATATACCTGATAACAGTGCTAGCCATCTGAAGACAGGACGTCAGAGCTCCAATGGCAAAAATTATCAAGCTAGCTCACTCTAGCAACACATTTGGGCATATCAAAACAAAAAGCTATGACACAGAAAGCAAAAATAAAATAATACAAAAACATAGATGGCTTGGAGACAACAGTCAATATCAAGTCACATAAAGAAACAGACTGTGGTCGCCTCAACGAGCTATCAAAACAAAGAATCCAGGGATCTTCTAGATGAAAAGTGCCTGAATGCTGCAAGATATCAGGAAGGAAATGAGGCAATATGCAGAACAAGCTAAGGAACACACAGACAAAGCAAATGAAGAAATTAAAAAGTTTATTCAGGAACATAATGAAAAATTTAACAAGCTGGAAAAATCCATAGACAGCAATCAGAAGTTGAAAAGATTAATAGTAAAGTTACAGAAGTAGACAACTCAATAGAAAGTCAGAGAAGCAGAATTGAGCAAGTGGAAGGCAGAATTTCTGATCTTGAAGATAAAGTACTTCGCACCAATATATTTGAAGAACAATCAGATTAAAGAATTAAAAAAATGAAAAACCTTAAGAATCACGTGGGACTCTATCAAGAGAAATAACCTATGAGTGAACGGAGTATCAGAACAGGAAGGGACAACAGAAAATACAGAGAGAATTGTTGAAGATTTGTTGGAAGAGAACTTCCCTGATATCGTGAAAGATGAGAAGATGTTCATTGAACTCCACCTAAGGTAGATGTTGAAAGAAAGTCACCAAGAAACTTACCAAAACCAAAGATAAAGAGAGAATTTTAAGAGCAGCTTGAAGGAGAGTCAATAAGAATAAGCTCGGAATACTAGGCAGAAACCATGCAGGCAAGAAGGCAATGGGATGACTTATGTAAAAAATTGAAGGAAGAAAATTGCCAGCCAATAATCACATATCCAGCAAAACTGTCTCTCAAATATGCAGGTGAAATGAGGACATTTCCAGATAAACACAAGTTGAGGGAATTCTTTTTTTTGTTTTTAAACCAAAACTACAAGAAATACTAAAGGGAGGTCTTTGGTTAGAAAATCAATAATATCAGTTATCAACCCAAGACTAGAACACTGGGCAGAGCCATCAGAAGTGAACCCAAACAGGGAAATCACAAAAATAAATCAAGATAAAAAAATGCTCAAAACTGGGAAACAGTGGTGTCATTATGTAAAAGAAGAGAGCATTAAAACATTAAAGAGGGACTAAGAAATGTAGTCACAGATCTTTCATATGGAGAGGAAGACAGGTGACAAAGAAATAAAAGTTATGTTTAAAATTAGAAAATTAGGGGTAAATAATAAGGTAACCACAAAGGAGACAAACTATCCTACGCATCAAAATAAAATACAAGAAAAAAAATAGAGACTCAGCAGAAACAGAATCAACAACAGCAAATATGAAGAAAGGACAATGTATAAAGACAACATCTACTCAGCACATAAAATTAAGTGGGAAATAGGAACTGTTAACAACACACGAAAAAAGACATCAAAATGATACCACTAAATTCATACCTATCCATAATTACAATGAATGTAAATGGAATAAATGCACCAGTAAAGAGACAGAGAGTGGCAGAATGGATTAAAAAACATGATCCATCTATACACTGCCTACAAGAGACACACCTTAGACTTAGAGACACAAACAAACTAAATCTCAATGGATGGAAAAAAATACATCAAGCAAACAACAATCAAAAAAGAGCAGGAGTAGCAATATTAATTGCTGACAAAATAGTCTTTAAAGTTAAATCGATCAGAAAAGATAAGGAAGGACACTATATAATGATTAAAGGGATAATGTCCCAAGAGGATATAACCATATTAAATATTTGTGCACTCAATGACAGGGCTGTAAGATACATAAAACAAACTCTATCAGCATTGAAAAGTGAGATAGACAGCTCCACAATAATAGTAGAAGAGTTCAACGCACACACTTTCGGTGAAGGACAGGACATCCAGAAAGAAGTTCAATAAAGACGCAGAAGATCTAAATACCACAATCAACCAACTTGACCTCACACACATATACAGAACACTCTACTTAACAGCAGCCAAGTATACTTTCTTGTCTAGTGCACATGGAATATTCTCTAGAATAGACCACATGTTAGGTCACAAAGCAAGCCTTAGCAGAATCCAAAACACTGAAATAACACAAAGCATCTTCTCTGACCATAAGGTCATAAAAGTAGAAATCAATAAAAGAAAAAGCAGTGAAAAGAAATCAAACACTTGGAAACTGAACAAAACCCTGCTCAAAAAAAAAAAAAAATTGGATTATAGAAGACATTAAGGACGGAATAAAGAAATTCATAGAATCCAATGAGAATGAAAACACTTTCTATCAGAATCTTTGGGACACGGCGAAAGTAGTGCTCAGAGGTCAATTTATAGCAATAAATGCACACATACAAAAAGAAGAAAGGGGCAAAATCAAAGAATTATCCCAACAACTAGAAGAAATAGAAGGAGAGCAACAAAAGAAACCCTCAGGCAACAGAAGAAAACAAATAATAAAAATTAGAGCACAACTAAATGAAATAGAAAACAGAAAAACAATTGAAAGAATTAACAAGACCGAAAGCTGGATCTCTGAAAAATCAGATGATAGAAAAGGATGGAAAACCCCCAAACTCATCCTATGAAGCCAGCATATCCCTGATACCAAAACCAGGTAAAGACACAACAGAAAAAGGAAATTACAGACCTATATCTCTGAAACCATGGAAAGAAGGAAGCTTCTTGAATAAACCGAACACTTTGAAGGTCAGTAGCAGGGTTGGGGGTATGGGGACCATGGTTTCAGGGGTCATTTAGGTCAATTGGCATAATAAAATCTATTAAGAAAACATTTTTCAAACTTCCTTGGTGAGTGGCGTCTAAGGTCTGCAACCCTAGCAAGTGGCCATCTAAGATGCATCAATTGGTCTCAACCCACCTGGAGGAAAAGTGAATGAAGAACACCAAAGACACAAGCTAATTATGAGCCCAAGGGACAGAAAGGGGCACATAAAGGAGAGACTACATCAGTCTGAGACCAGAAGAACTAAATGGTGCCTGGCTACAACCGATGACTACCCTGACAGAATACAACAGAGAATCCTTGTTGGAGCAGGAGAGCAGTGGGATGCAGACCTCAAATTCTAGTAAAAAGACCAGACTTAATGGTCTGACTGGGACTAGAAGGACCCCACAGGTCATCGTCCTCAGACCTTCCGTTAGCCCAAGACAAGAACCATTCCCAAAGCCAACTCTTCAGACAGGGATTGGACTGGACTATAGGATAAAAAAATGATACTGCTGTGGAGTGAGCTTCTTGGCTCAAGTAGACACGTGAGACTATGTGGTGAGCTCCTGTGTGGAGGAGAGATGAGAAGGCAGAGGCGGATGGAAGCTGGCTGAATGAACAAGGAAATACAGGGTGGAGAGAAGGAGTGTGCTGTCTTATTAGGGGGAGAGCAACTAGGAATATATAGCAAAGTGTTTATAAATTTTTGTATGACAGACAGACTGATTTGTAAACTTTCACTTAAAGCACAATGAAAACTAAAAAAAAAGAAAATAACAAATGTTGGTGAGGTTGCAGGGAGATTAGAACTCTTATGCAATGCTGGTGAGAATGTAAAATGGTAAAACCACTTTGCAAAACGATATGATGCCTCCTTAAAAAAGCTAGAAATAGAAATACCATATGATCCAGCTAACCCACTCCTAAGAATACATCATAGTGAAATAAGAGCCATCACAAGAGTAGACATACGCACAACCATGTTCTTTGCAGCATTATTCGCAATAGCAAAAAGGTGAAACACCTTAAGAGCCCATCAAAACATTAATGGAAAAACAAATTATGGTACAAACACACAGTGGAATATGACACAAAGATACAGAACAATGATGAATCCACAAAACATCTCACAACATGGATGAATCTGAAGGGCATTGGGCTGAGTGTAACAAATCAATGACGAAGGACAAATTTTGTATGAGACCACTATTTTAAAACCCACAGGAAAAAAAAAATCTTTGATTATTATGAGGGAGGGAGGAGTGAAAAGGAGAAACCACGAACTAGATAGTAGACAAGTGTTAACTTTGGTGAAGGGAAAGACACACATTATAAGGGTAGTCAGCACAATTTGACCAAGTCAAAGTCAAAGAAACTTATCTAAATACCTTGAGGAAGTGAGTTACTGCAACTGAGGACTGGGGACCATGATCTCGGGGGACATCTAGGTCAACTGGCATACAGATCAAAAAGCAAATGTTCTACATCCTATTTTGGTGATGGGATCTGAGATCTAGAAAGCTTGATAGCAGCCATCTAAGATACATCTATTGGCCCCATCTTGTCTGGAGCAAAGGAGAATGAAGAAAACCAAAGACACAAGGAAAATATTAGTTTAAGGGACTAATGGACCACATGAACCACAGCCTCCACTAGCTTAAGCACAGAAGAACTAGATGATGTTTGACTACCACAGCTGACCACTCTGAAAGGGATCATTATAGAGGGACCTGGCAGAATGGAAGAAAAATGTAGAACAAAATTCAAATTCACAAAAAATGACCAGACTTGATGGTCCAGCAGAGACTGGAGGGACCCCCAAGAGTATGGCCTTCAGACACCCTACGAATTCAGAACTAAAGCCACTCCCAAAATCCACCTTTCAGCCAAAGATTCGACAGGCCTATAAAACAGACAATAACACACATGAGGAATGTGCTTCTTAGTTCAATCAAGTATATGAGATCAAATACGCAACACCTGCCCATAAAAAAAGACAAGAAATCAGGAAGGGAAAGGAAAACTGGACAAATGGATACAGGGAACCTGGGGTGTAAAGGGAATGGAGGAAAGTGCTCACACATTGTGAGAATTGAAACCAATGTCACAAAATGATTTGTGTATGAATTTTTGAATGAGAAACTAATTTGCAGTGTAAACTTTCACCTAAAAAGCACAATCAAATTAAAAAACAACAACAACAACAAAAACTTCAACCATACTCATCTATTGCTGGTGGGAATGTAAAATGATACAGCTACTATGGAAAATGTTTTGGTGGTTCCTCAAAAACTAAACATAGAACTACCACATGACCCAGCAATCCCAATCCTAGGTGTACACCAAGAGGTGAAGACAGGGACGCAAACAGAAGCCTGTGCACCAATGTTCATTGCAGCACTTTTTATAATAGCTAAAACGTGGAAACAAGTGGATAATGTCATCAACAGATGAAGGGGTAAACACAGTGTGGTATATACACACAACTGAATACTAACTGCTCAGCCATAAAGAGAAATGAAGTCCTGATGCATGCACAGGTGGGTGAACTTTGAAAACATCATGCTGAGTAAAAGAATTCAGTCACAAAAAGACAAATACTGTATGATCTCGCTTATATGAAATAAGCAAATATATAGAAACCTAAGCTCCTTAGTGGTTACTTGCAGTGGGAGAGAGGGGCAGAGGGGGAGTTTTTGCTTAGGGGCATAGAGTTTATGCTAATGGCAGTGGAATGATTTGGAAAAGGATTGGGAGAATGGATACGCAACTTGAAGAATGTAATCAATGTCACTGAATTGTACATGTAGACGTTGTTGAGGCAGCATGTTTTCTTATGTATGTGTTCACCACAATTTAAAAAAAAGCAAAAAAAAACAGTGAAGCACATTTATTAAAAAAAAAAAAAACCCATAGCTCAGTGATCTTACAATATTTAAGGAGAAATAGAATATCACACTCAGAATAACACAGTACAGGCAAAGTCTGCAGGAAGCCATAAGAGAGGTACATTGATAGCCTCTGAATACATTTGAAAGAAACAAGCAATGGGCATACTTTGGGGAACTTAGAATGCTCACTGAGAGAAGTTGTTTTTATGTTGGCTTTTAAAGTATGAGTACGAATTTCATCAGGCAGAAAACTGAAGAAGGCGTTCTAGATAGTGGGAAGATGTCGTGCTAAATTTACCACGAAAATGATACTCTATTCACACTTCATTATTTCAAAGACTGGGAGAAATGATATCCTGAAGGATTCTGATTTAAACATATTCCTATTATGCATTTGCTGATTCCAAACTTGATATTAATTACCATTCTCCAATCAGGTGGAGGATGCAGTGGAATGGGAAGGTGTTAACCTATGCTTGTCCTGTTTACTTGGCACTGAAATGCTTTTTAATTTTTATTCATAGCTGCAGAAGAAATTTTCATGGTTATGGGACTAATACTATTGGAATTTCTCTCTCCAAAAACACCTTCTAAATGTTGGTGTATATATATATATGTGTATTATTTTTTTCCATGGCTTTCTGTTGAATAATTTGGAATTAAGGTTTAAAGATGATTATTGCCACATATTTTGCAATAGGGGACATTATGAAACCTATAAATTGATCGAAAATACTCAAGAGAGCTAAGTAGGGCACAAGCATAATCATATCTGTAAGTTAAGCAGGTCATACACTTCAGATGTGCAAACCTGTTGCCATCAAATCAATTCTGACTCATAGCTACCCTACAGGACAGAGTAGAACTTCCCCATAGGATCGCCAAGGAGCAACTGGTGAATTTGCACTGCCAACCTTTTGGTTAGCAGCTGAGCTCTTAACCACTACTCCACCTGGGCTCCCCAGATGTGCAAGGACTAGAAAATTTATTTGAAAAACATAACCAGTACCCCTCTGTCTCCATATTTTGTTGTTTTAAAAAACAGAAATATTGGCCAGAACTATGTTTTATACTTCATCTGAAAGCATATTCTGCATGTGTTTTTTGTCAAAATATTTCTATATTTTATAATCTATAATTATAAATGTTACTTTTTTGAGGTATAAGAACTAAACTATTACATGGCTTGCCTGTTGTGTTAGTTATCTAGTGCTACTATAACAGAAATGCCACAAGTGGATGGCTTTAACAAACAGAAATTTATTCTCTCACAGTTTGGGACGCTAGAAGTCCGAATTCAGAGCACCATTTCTAGGAGAAGGTTTTGTCTGTCTGTCAGTTCTGGGGGGAAGGTCATTGTCTCCTTTCAACATCAGTGGGCCCAGCATTCCTTGGGGATCTTCATGTGTCTTGGCATCAATCTTCCTCTGGATCTAGGACGTTCTCAGTGCAGTGACTTCAGGTCCAAAGGATGCGTTTTTCTCCTGGCTCTTCTTTCTTGGTGATAGTCAGGTCCTTCCCTTTCTGTTGGCTTCTTCCTCCTTTCATGTCTTGTAAGATAAAAAGTGATGCAAGCCGAGGAGGGGGGACCAAGATGGCGGACTAGGTGGGCGCTACCGCGGATCCCTCTTGCAACAAAGACTCGGAAAAACAAGGGAATCGATCACATACATAACAATCTACGAACTCTGAACAACAAGCACAGACTTAGAGACGGAAAACGAACAAATACGGGCAGACAGCGACTGTTTTCAGAACTAGGAGCCAGCGCACCAGGCAGGTGACCTTCGGAGCTCGATCGGGGGCAGAGCCCAGGGGGGCAGACGGCACAGAAAGGGGGCCCACCCCTTCCCCCCCGAACCCATCCCGGGAGGAAGCCTAGCAGGTTGGCGCGGGCGGCGTAGGGGCGCAGCCGGAGGGAGGAGCACCCGGGAGGCAGTGACTGATCTGGGAGGGGGGAGAACAGCGTCCCAGCTGGGGTGCCGTCCCGCCGGGAGTTAGGCGAGAAGCCGACGGGGCGCGAGCGGGTGGGGGGTCAACTATATTTCCCTAAAGTGACCCCAGGGCGGGGCCCACACGTTCGTGCGGGAGGACGCACACCCAGTCCGCGAGTGTGGCACGGCACACCAGAGGGAGAAATCCCTGGAAGTGTCTGGTCTCAAAACAGGGAAAGCAGCATCCCAGACGGGCAGCCATTCCGCTGAGATCTGGGCACGCGCGTGCCCGCGCGGGCGGGGCATGAGCGCGGGGTCCATTTTTATTACCCTGAATTGACCCAGGGGGCGGGACCACCTGGTCGTGCGAGTGACGCCCTCCCAGTTTGCGCGAGAGGTGTGGCACACCGGAAGGAGAAGTCCCCGGGAGGAACTGATTGGTCCCAAAGCGCAGAAAGTAGCGTCCCAGACAGGGTGTCGTCTTGCCGGGGCTTGGGCGCGCGCACGAGCAGGGCGTGAGCGCGGAGTCCATTTTTATTGCCCTGAATTGACCCAGGGGGCGGGCCCACCTGGCCGTGCAGAGGAACTGATTGGTCCCGAAGCGCAGAAAGTAGCGTCCCAGACGCGGTGCCATCCTGCCGGGGCTTGGGCGCGTGCACGAGCGGGGCGTGAGCGCGGAGTCCATTTTTATTGCCCTGAATTGACCCAGGGGGCGGGCCCACCTGGCCGTGCAGGTGACCCCAAACCAGTTCGCGCGAGAGGTGTGGCGCTCTGGAAGGAGAAGTCCCGGGGAGGAAGTGACTGGTTCCCGAACAGGGAAAGCAGCGTCTTAACCCGGAAGTCATCCCGCTGGGATTTGGGCGCGCGCACAGGCGGGGCGTGACCGCGGGACCTAATTATAATCGCCTGAATAGACCCTGGGGGCGGGCCCACCCGTTCGTGCGGGAAATGCCCACCCAGTGCCCACGAGCGGTGCCGCGCACCGGAGGAAGTCCCCAGGAGGAATTGACTGGTTTCCGAACAAGGAAAGCAGTGTCCTAGCCAGGGACCCGTCCAGCCCGGATTTTGGCGAACGGGGGCGGAGCGTGAACGTGTTGTTCAGCTCTATATTCTGTGGTGCTACACTCCTAGCTCTCAGATCCCTCCCCCACCCTCCCCAGGCGACCCCATTAACATCCGAATACCCGGAGCCAGAGAGAGAATTCAGATAGGGATCTGACTGCATTTTTTTTTAGCTGACTACTTGGAAAATCTAGTTTCCCAGTGATGGCTCGGAGACAGCAGTCCATATCAAACCACATAAAGAAACAGACCATGACAGCTTCTCCAACCCCCCAAACAAAAGAATCAAAATCTTTCCCAAATGAAGATACAATCCTGGAATTATCAGATACAGAATATAAAAAACTAATTTACAGAATGCTTAAAGATATCACAAATGAAATTAGGATAAATGCAGAAAAAGCCAAGGAACACACTGATAAAACTGTTGAAGAACTCAAAAAGATTATTCAAGAACATAGTGGAAAAATTAACAAGTTGCAAGAATCCATAGAGAGACAGCATGTAGAAATCCAAAAGATTAACAATAAAATTACAGAATTTGACAACGCAATAGAAAGTCAGAGGAGCAGACTCGAGCAATTAGAATGTAGACTGGGACTTCTGGAGGACCAGGGAAACAACACCAACATAGCTGAAAAAAAATCAGATAAAAGAATTAAAAAAAATGAAGAAACCCTAAGAATCATGTGGGACTCTATCAAGAAGGATAACTTGCGAGTAATTGGAGTCCCAGAACAGGGAGGGGGGACAGAAAACACAGAGAAAATAGTTGAAGAACTCCTGACACAAAACTTCCCTGACATCATGAAAGAAGAAAGGATATCTATCCAAGATGCTCATCGAACCCCATTTAAGATTGATCCAAAAAGAAAAACACCAAGACATATCATCATCAAACTTGCCAAAACCAAAGACAAACAGAAAATTTTAAAAGCAGCCAGGGAGAAAAGAAAGGTTTCCTTCAAGGGAGAATCAATAAGAATAAGTTCAGACTACTCAGCAGAAACCATGCAGGCAAGAAGGGAATGGGACGACATATACAGAGCACTAAACGAGAAAAACTGCCAACCAAGGATCATATATCCAGCAAAACTCTCTCTGAAATATGAAGGAGAAATTAAGATATTTACAGATAAACACAAGTTTAGAGAATTTGCAAAAACTAAACCAAGACTGCAAGAAATGCTAAAGGAGATTGTTTGGCCGGATGACCAATAATATCAGGTACCAGCACAATACAAGGTCACAAAACAGAACGTCCTGATATCAACGCAACTCAAACAGGGAAAGCACAAAAACAAACAAATTAAGACTAATTCTAATGAATAAATAAATAAACAAAATAATACACACAACAGGAAATCATGGAAATCAATAGATAAACGATCAAAATAATCAAAAAGAGGGACTAAATATAGGAGGCATTGAACTGCCAGATGGAGAGTGATACAAGGCGAAATAGAAGGATACAAGTTAGGTTTTTACTTAGAAAAATAGGGGTAAATAAAAAAGTAACCACAAAAAGGAATATCAATCCCATAACTCAAGAAAAAAAGCCAAGAAAAACGTAACGACTCAATAAACACAAAGTTAAACATTATGAAAATGAGGATCTCACAAGCTACTAAGAAAAACGTCTCAGCACAAAAAAGCAGGTGGAAAAATGAAATGGCCAACAACACACATGAAAAGGCATCAAAATGACAGCACTAAAAACTTACTTATCTATAATTACGCTGAATGTAAATGGACTAAATGCACCAATAAAGAGACAGAGAGTCACGGACTGGATAAAAAAACACGATCCATCTATATGCTGCCTACAAGAGACACACCTTAGACTTAGAGACACAAACAAACTAAAACTCAAAGGATGGAAAAAAATATATCAAGCAAACAATAAGCAAAAAAGAAGAGGAGTAGCAATATTAATTTCTGACAAAATAGACTTTAGACTTAAATCCGCCACAAAGAATAAAGAAGGACACTATATAATGATAAAAGGGACAATTGATCAGGAAGACATAACCATATTAAATATTTACGCACCTAATGACAGGGCTGCAAGATACATAAATCAAATTTTAACAGAATTGAAAAGTGAGATAGACACCTCCACATATATAGTAGGAGACTTCAACACACCACTTTCGGAGAAGGACAGGACATCCAGTAAGAAGCTCAATAGAGACACGGAAGACCTACTTACAACAATCAACCAACTTGACCTCATTGACTTATACAGAACTCTCCACCCAACTGCTGCAAAATATACTTTTTTTTCTAGCGCACATGGAACATTCTCTAGAATAGACCACATATTAGGGCATAAAACAAATCTTTCCAGAATCCAAAACATCGAAATATTACAAAGCATCTTCTCAGACCACAAGGCAATGAAGCTAGAAATCAATAACAGAAAAACTAGGGAAAAGAAATCAAATACTTGGAAAATGAACAATACCCTCCTGAAAAAAGACTGGGTTATAGAAGACATCAAGGAGGGAATAAGGAAATTCTTAGAAAGCAACGAGAGTGAAAATACTTCCTATCAAAACCTCTGGGACACAGCAAAAGCAGTGCTCAGAGGCCAATTTATATCGATAAATGCACACATACAAAAAGAAGAAAGAGACAAAATCAGAGAACTGTCCCGACAACTTGAGCAAATAGAAAGTGAGCAACAAAAGAATCCATCAGGCACCCGAAGAAAACAAATAATAAAAATTAGAGCTGAACTAAATGAATTAGAGAACAGAAAAACAATTGAAAGAATTAACAAAGCCAAAAGCTGGTTCTTTGAAAAAATTAACAAAATTGATAAACCATTGGCTAGACTGACTAAAGAAAAACAGGAAAGGAAACAAATAACCCGAATAAGAAACGAGAAGGACCACATCACAACAGAACCAAATGAAATCAAAAGAATCATATCAGATTACTACATAAAATTGTACTCTAACAAATTTAAAAACCTAGAAGAAATGGATAAATTCTTGGAACAATACTACTTACCTAAACTAACACATTCAGAAGTAGAACAACTAAATAGACCCATAACAAAAAAAGAGATTGAAACGGTAATCAAAAAACTCCCAACAAAAAAAAGTCCTGGCCCAGACGGCTTCACTGCAGAGTTCTACCAAACCTTCAGGGAAGACTTAACACCATTACTATTGAAGGTATTTCAAAGTATAGAAAAACACGGAATACTACCCAACTCATTCTATGAAGCTACCATCTCCCTGATACCAAAACCAGGTAAAGACATTACAAAAAAAGAAAATTTTAGACCTATATCCCTCATGAACATAGATGCAAAAATCCTTAATAAAATTCTAGCCAATAGAATCCAACAACACATCAAAAAAATAATTCACCCTGATCAAGTGGGATTTATACCAGGTATGCAAGGCTGGTTTAATATCAGAAAAACCATTAATGTAATCCATCACATAAATAAAACAAAAGACAAAAACCACATGATCTTATCAATTGATGCAGAAAAGGCATTTGACAAAGTCCAACACCCATTTATGATAAAAACTCTCACCAAAATAGGAATTGAAGGAAAATTCCTCAACATAATAAAGGGCATATATGCAAAGCCGACGGCCAATATCACTCTAAATGGAGAGAACCTGAAAGCATTTCCCTTGAGAACGGGAACCAGACAAGGATGCCCTTTATCACCACTCTTATTCAACATCGTACTTGAAGTCCTAGCCAGAGCAATTAGGCTAGACAAAGAAATAAAGGGTATCCAGATTGGTAAGGAGGAAGTAAAGCTATCACTATTTGCAGATGACATGATCGTATACATGGAAAACCCTAAGAAATCCTCCAGAAAACTACTGAAACTAATAGAAGAGTTTGGAAGAGTCTCAGGATATAAAATAAACATACAAAAATCACTTGGATTCCTCTACATCAACAAAAAGAACACCGAAGAGGAAATAACCAAATCAATACCATTCACAGTAGCCCCCAAGAAGATAAAATACTTAGGAATAAATCTTACCAAGGATGTAAAAGACCTATACAAAGAAAACTATAAAACTCTGCTACAAGAAATTCAAAAGGACACACTTAAATGGAAAAACATACCCTGCTCATGGATAGGAAGACTTAACATAGTAAAAATATCTATTCTACCAAAAGCCATTTATACATACAACGCACTTCCAATCCAAATACCAATGTCATACTTTAAGGGAATAGAGAAACAAATCACTAATTTCATATGGAAAGGAAAGAACCCCCGGATAAGCAAAACATTACTGAAAAAGAAGAAGAAAGTGGGAGGCCTCACCCTACCTGATTTCAGAACCTATTATATAGCTACAGTAGTCAAAACAGCCTGGTACTGGTACAACAACAGGCACATAGACCAAAGGAACAGAATTGAGAATCCAGATATAAATCCATCCATTTATGAGCAGCTGATATTTGACAAAGGACCAGTGTCAGTCAATTGGGGAAATAATAGTCTTTTTAACAAATGGTGCTGGCATACCTGGATATCCATTTGCAAAAGAATGAAACAGGACCCATACCTCACACCATGCACAAAAACTAACTCCAAGTGGATCAAAGACCTAAACATAAAGACTAAAACGATAAAAATCATGGAAGAAAAAATAGGATCTACCCTAGGAGCCCTAATACAGGGCATGAACAGAATACAAAACATTGCCAAAAATGATGAAGAGAAACCCGATAACTGGGAGCTCCTAAAAATCAAACACCTATGCTCATCTAAAGACTTCACCAAAAGAGTAAAAAGACCACCTACAGACTGGGAAAGAATATTCAGCTATGACATCTCAGACCAGCGCCTGATCTCTAAAATCTACATGATTCTGTCAAAACTCAACCACAAAAAGACAAACAACCCAATCAAGAAGTGGGCAAAGGATATGAACACACATTTCACTAAGGAAGATATTCAGGCAGCCAACAGATACATGAGAAAATGCTCTCGATCATTAGCCATTAGAGAAATGCAAATTAAAACTACGATGAGATTCCATCTGACACCAACTAGACTGGCATTAATTCAAAAAACACAAAATAATAAATGTTGGAGAGGCTGCGGAGAGACTGGAACTCTCATACACTGCTGGTGGGGTTGTAAAATGGTACAACCACTTTGGAAATCCATCTGGCGTTATCTTAAACAGTTAGAAATAGAACTACCATACAACCCAGAAATCCCACTCCTCGGAATATACCCTAAAAATACAAGACCCTTCACACAAACAGATATATGCACACCCATGTTTATTGCAGCTCTGTTTACAATAGCAAAAAGCTGGAAGCAAACAAGATGTCCATCAACGGACGAATGGGTAAATAAATTGTGGTATATTCACACAATGGAATACTACGCATCGATAAAGAACAGTGACGAGTCTCTGAAACACTTCATAACATGGAGGAATCTGGAAGGCATTATGCTGAGCGAAATGAGTCAGTTGCAAAAGGACAAATATTGTATAAGACCACTATTATAAGATCTTGAGAAATAGAAAAAACGGAAAAGAACACATACTTTTGTGGTTACAAAGGGGGGAGGGAGGGAGGGAGGGAGGGAGAGGGCTTTTTATTGATCAATCTGTAGATGGGAACTGCTTTGGGTGAAGGGAAAGACAACACTCAAAACATGGAAGGTCAGCCTAATTGGACAGGATTAAAAGTAAAGAGGTTTCCGAGATAAAATGAAAGCTTCAAAGGATAGCGAAGCAGGGGCTGGGGTCTGGGGAACTTGGTTTGAGAGGACTTCTAAATCAATGGGCAAAACAATTCTATTATGAAAACACTCTGCATCCCACTTTGAATTGTGGCACCTGGGGTCCTAAATGCCAACAAGCAGCCATCTAAAATACATTAATTGGTCTCAACCCACCGGGAGCAAAGGCAAAGGAAGAACACCAAGGTCACACGACAACTAAGAACCCAAGAGACAGAAAGGGCCACTTGAACCAGAGACCTACAATATCCTGAGACCAGAAGAACTAGTTGGTGCCCGGACACAATCGATGTCTGCCCTGTCAGGGAACACAAGAGACAACTCCTGAGGGAGCAGGAGACCAATGGGATGCAGACCCCAAATTCTCATTAAAAGACCACACCTAATGGTATGATTGCGACTAGAGGCATCCCAGAGACAATGCTCCCCAGAACTTCTGATGGCACAGGACAGGAACCATCCCCGAAGACAAATCATCAGGCATGAAAAGGACTGGTCAGTGGGGGGGAGAGAGATACTGATGAAGAGTGAGCTAATTAAATCAGGTGGACACTGGAGAGTGTGTTGGCAACTCTTGACTGGAGGGGGGATGGGAAGATAGAGAGAGAGGGAAGAAGGTAAAATTGGCATGAAACGAGAGACTGTAAGGGCTGACTCAATAGGGGGAGAGCAAGTGGGAGAAGGGAGTAAGATGTATGTAAACCTACATGTGACAGACTGATTGGAATGGTAAATGTTCACTTGAAGCTTAATAAAAATTAAAAAAAAAAAAAAAAAAAAGTGATGCAAGCCAAACCCCAGGGAAACTCCCTTGCTTCTGATCTGGGCTGTGACCTGAGTAAGGGTGCTGCATCTCATCCTATTCCCCTTTAACATAACCTAACTTTCTTTTATTAACCACAGACAGAGATTAGGATTTACAACACATAGGACAATTACATCAGATCACAAAATTGAGGACAACTACACAATACTGGGAATCATGGCCTAGTCAAGTTGGCATATAGTTTGGGGGGACACAATTCAACCCATGACAGCTATATAAGGATATTCTTTCACGTGGAACACCTAAAATATTTTAGAAACAAAAGGTAAATGGAGGGAAAAGTAGAAAAGTTGAGATTTTTCAAGATATTTTGATACTATGTAAAGTTATCTGAAATTATTAAAACAAGGCATTTCTACATGACTTATTAAAATAATCAACTGCATGACCAAGAATTTCAGACCCTTTAGAACTGTGAAAACTCTCTGTGATACCAAAACTGGATATCAAAACGTCTGCTTTGATACAGGCAAAGGAAGAATGTGACCATTTTAGAGGAAGCCAAAATACCCAGGAGATCACAAAGGAGAGGAAACTTACTTCAACACAAGAAGAGCCTGAAGATGAGTCAGGCATTCTTCCATCTTTCTAAAACATGTCTTCTACACAGAAGTTCAAGAACACAAGAACAGAGGGCAGTTTTTAAAAAACAGACACAACAATCTCTCACTTATATCACAATAAAACTCTCTGGAATATAATGTTGCAATGCCTCCAGCTAAAAGCACTTTAAATCCAGGCAAGACCTTGAAGTGGCTCACCATATGCACAAACAAAAGAACAACAACCCTCCTATGTGTCCTGGGTGACCATGGAACACACCGATCTTCAAAGCTTGTTCTAAACACCTTTATTCCACTGCTGCTGCTACCTAAGAGGTTACTATTCCTGCTTCTCAACCGTAAAAAAATATCTTAACAATTGGCCTATTTTTTAAATAAAATGCCTCCTTTCCCCTTCCAATGGAGGTCACAAAATTCACATTTTCATGCACCTCTTGCAAACAACTCACAGATTCTTGTCTCCTGTCACTAATGTGTCAGGCCAACACCCAGGTTTTCTATCCACGTGTATACTGGGTTTACTTAGGCACTTCAGATACCACTCATAACCTCAGCCCCTAGCCAGTCCTTTTTTGATACTGCCCATCTATATAAATGGCATGGCCTTCAAGCACAGAACTGGCCATCAACTTAAAAGATTCTCTCTTCTTACCATTCACACCAACACTAAGTGATAATGACATCTTATTGATATTTTTTCTATGTATCCCTTGGATTTGTCACTTTGTCTCCAGATTCTTTGCTACTGACTGACTTCAGTGCCCAGTCCCTTATTAGTAGGCTTACTCCATACCTTCACACTCCTAAAGGTCTCCCTGTCTCCAGTTTCTTCCTCCAACCAATACTGCCTCCACATTGCTGTCACAGTGAACAGGCTACACTGAAAAAATTGATCATGTCAAACACTGATCAAGCTAGTGCCTATTAAGTCTTTAAAAAAAAAAATTTTTTTTTTTTTTTTTAAGATTAAGCTAAAACATCAGTTGCGAAAGGTAGCTCTGTGTGATCCCCTGGACAGGGTACTGTCTACCACATTCTACTCCCAGAGCACAGCATGCCACCTTGGTCATCACCCTCAACTAAACTATGCAGAATCATATAGACATTGTTGGCAGCCTTCCTCAAATCAATCATTACTTTATCAGAGAATATCTGTTTAACCGGGATATTGTTGTTAGGTGCCATCGAGTCAGTTCTGACTCATAGCAACCCTAGGTACAACAAAATGAAACACTACCTGATCCTAAGCTATCGTCACAATCGTTGTTATGCTTAAGCTCATTGTTGTAGCCACTGCGTCAGGCCATCTTGCTGAGAGTCTTCTTCTTTTTCGCTGACCTTCTTCTTACCATGCATGATATCCTTCTCCAGGAACTTGTCCCTCCTGATAACATGTCCAAACTATTTGAGACGAAGTCTCACCATCCTTGTTTCCAATGAGCATTCTGACTGTACTTCTTCCAAGACAGATTTCTTTGTTGCCATCGAGCCGATTCCAACTCACAGTCGCCCTCTAGGACAGAGTAGAACTGCCCAGCAGGATTTCCAAGAAGCACCTGGTGGATTCAAGGTGCTGACTTTTGGTTAGCAGCCAAATGTTTAACTACTATGACACCAGGGCCCCTGGTAGTCCATAGTATACTCAATATTCTTTGCCAACACCATAATTCAAAAGCATCAATTCTTCTTTGGTCTTCCATATTCATTGCTCATCTTTTGCATACATATGAGGCACTTGAAAACATCACGGCTTGGGTCAGTTTCACCTTAGTCCTCAAACTGACATCTTTGTTTTTTAACACTTTTACAAGGTCTTTTTCAGTAGATTTGCCCAATGTAATACATCATTTGATTTCTTGACTGCCGCCTCTATGGGCATTGACTGTGGACCCAAGTAAAATGAAATTCTTGACAACTTCAATCTTTTCTCCATTTATCATGATGTTGCTTATTGGTCCAGTTATGAGGGTTTTTTTTTTTTTTATGCTGAGGTGTAATCCATACTTAAGACTGTAGTCTTTGATCTTCACCAGTAAGTGCTTCAAGTCCTCTTTGCTTTCAGCAAGCAAGGTGTGTCAACTGCATATCTCAGGTTGTTGATGAGTCTTCCTCCAATCCTGATGCCATGTTCTCCTTCATATAGTCCAGCTTCTCCAATTTGCTAAGCATACACATTGAACAAGTATGATGAAAAGATACAACCCTAATGCATACCTTTCCTGACTTTAAACCACATAGTATCCCCTTGTTCTGTTCTAATGACTTCTTCTTGGTACATGTACAGGTTCTTCACAAGCAAAATTAAGTGTTCTGGAATTTCCATTCTTTGGAATGTTATCCACCTATTTAGTGAAGAGTTGACCTTACCCAAAGAGAATCCTGGCCTTGCCCTTGACTACTAAAATGTTATGTCTAGGTCTTTGGAATGTCATGCCTGAAGGAATGTTTCTTTTCCTGGGACTTTGGACATTGGACAGTCTATGTGGTGTCAATTCTACATTCAGAGGGGTTGGAGATGTGATGGAGCACCAGTAAAAGCTCTGGACACGAA
Source organism: Loxodonta africana (assembly GCF_030014295.1). Classification (NCBI taxonomy): domain Eukaryota; kingdom Metazoa; phylum Chordata; class Mammalia; order Proboscidea; family Elephantidae; genus Loxodonta; species Loxodonta africana. The sequence continues at coordinate 1,494,003 of NC_087355.1, forward strand.
GGCTACAGAAAGCTTCTGTGGTTGGCAATATTCCATACATGTTGTCACACATCAGTGCTAGGAGAGGAATGCTGCCCTAACCCCACAGGGAGAGGATGATGGAACCTCCATATCCGGTAGTTTTCCTGTCCTCTGCCTATGTGCTTCTTCCCTTGTCTAATTATAATCTGTATCCTTTCCAACTACATGAGAGCACTGTAACACCAGTGTCTACAAGAGTGGTCAAAATATTCTGGTACTCAATATATAATGTGGAAGGAAGGAAAGGTAAGAAAAGTATTATTAATTGTTAAACTTAAAAAGGGGAGTGCAGATGTGGCTATGGAGAATATAGTAGCTCAGAGACTGGTGGATTTTCTATAAAGAATGAATGTATTAGATTGTGGAATTATTGATTATTTGTATTTGCTTTTACATATTTTCTTAGTACTCTAAAATTTACATGTATAACTTTGATAATGGAAGAAAAGTTATTTTTATAAAAGGATAAAAGAGGTTTTATCTGAATTCTTACCTATTACTTCCTAACATGGGCATTTGAGATTACCTGGAAAATGTTACATAATAGCTTTCCGTTCTTGCATGTTCTAACTTGAAAGTGTACGTTTCATGTTATAATTGCAAACATGTTCTTAATTCATTAGTAATTTAGGTATATATATATTTTTTTATTGCAGTAGTAATTCTGATTTAAGCTGTGAAATAATGAAAGAAGTAAACTGCAAATGATTTATCCAAGGCTATATAGATTTTAATCAACTAGATTTTGCCAAGAAACCCCATATATTTAAAAATTCTGTACCAGTATGAAATATTCATCACAGTATTTTCCCACATGAACAATTTCCCTAAGGAGGGGGATGTCTTTAACAGGTGACTATTAGAGAATATAGTCAAATTGAAATGTGTTTAAGGACATAACAGTGCAGTACTTAAAATTTTTAAAAGCCCTAGATAAGTCAACAAGTTAAAGATGGCCAAGACAGCTTTAAATTATTGTGCTATATTGGTTCTTCTAGTTATTTTAGAGTAAGTACACCATGCCATTCTATTTGCATAACTCAAAATTCACTGAATTTGAATAATGATTAGATATTACAAGATTACTTACTGAGTAGTCAGAAATCATGATGAATCAGGAAAATTATATACATAAGTAAGCATAGTTCCTTCATCTTGGAAGTTAAAATATTTCCACAAGAAAGAGAAATATATCATGACACTGATATTTATCTATGCAAGGGGAACAAGCAAATGTTAACGTATCAATCAAATGAATGTGTGAAGTAACTGCTTAAGGAATCTTATAGCTTATCAGCACCATACAGTATTTCTGATTTATAGAATTCTGAAAGAGTATGTTGCCTTATATGAAACTCACAAATTTAAGATCTGAACATGTAGAGTGATAAAAAAGTTAGCACAGGTCTCCATTTTCTTCATCCCTCCTTTATTAAGAGTCCTTCCCTATATCTAAAGACATTGATTTATATTTGCTGTGTTTGGCTAAATGTGGTCATTACAAGATAAGATGTGGATGCAAAACAGACTTAAATTATTTAATGGTGAATTTGAAAATTTAAAGTGTCTAAGTGCCTTTGTGGCATAGTGGTTAAGAACTATGGCTGCTAATCAAAATATTGGCAGTTCGAATGCACCAGATGCTCCTTGGAAACTCTGTGGGGCAGTTCTACTCTGTTCTATGGGGTCTCTATTAGTCAGAATCGACTCTATGTCAACGGGTTTGGTATTGGTATTTGGTAAGTGCCTTTAGCTTTTGGAGCCCTGTGGCAAAGTGGTCAAGAGTTCAGGCTGCTAACCAAAAGACTGGCAGTTTGAATCCACCTGCCACTCCTTGGAAACCCTACGGGGTAGTTCTACTCTGTTCTATAGGGTTGCTGTGTCTCAGAATCCACTCAGTGGCCTACAACAGCAACAACAATTTATGTAAAAAACACTTTTCTAACTTCTGGCATGAAGAAATGAGGAAGCTACAAATCTTCTCAAAAAGCAATCTCAAAGCTGGAGAAATGGTCAAAGTTGGCCACTTTAAGGTTCTGAAATTCAACCAAAGGCATACAACAACCTGAGACATACTTACATATGAGCTACTGAACTTCAGGTAAGAACAGTAAAAAATCATACCCAACAATAGCTGTGGCATTTTCCCAAGCACTGTCCCACTCTCCCTCAGCTCTGTGGCATTGTAGATTAATCAGGATGGAGCTGGCTGGGAAAACCAGTAGCTTTACAACCACCTTGGGAGAAGGGTCACTGAATCTGGATCATAGTCATTTAAATAGGCATTCTGTGTGGCAATCGAAAGGGAGGTTTAGTGCATCATTACTCTGAAGTCACTGGCCAATTTGGGTGAAAAAAAATTTTTTTTCTTTTTATGACTGTAGGAATAGTCTGGGATTTGGCAGGGAATTATGGTGGTTGAGACAGCTCTCCACATACCCCTGACTGACAGGAGTCGGTGGGTGTGTATGCACAACAGAGACCAGAGACACTAAGACACCCAAATAGCCTTGGTACAAGAAGCCTGTACTCCTATGCAGAGGAGATATGGGCAAGCCCAGTGGAACTAAAAACCAGAGCTGTTTTAAAATGGCCTGTACATGAAAAAAAACACCAGTCCACATATAGTCAAAATATGCAAAAGACCTCTTTAAAGTGTCAAAAAGCAAAGATGTCACCTTGAAGTCTACGGTGCGCCTGACCCAAGCCATGGTGTTTTTAATCGCCTCATGTCCATGTGAAAGCTGGATGATGCATAAGGAAGATCGAAGAATTGATACCTTTGAATTGTGATATTGGCGAAGAATGTTGAATATACCATGGACTGCCCAAAGAATAAACAAATCTGTCTTGGAATAAGTACAATCAGAATGCTCCTTAGAAGCAAGAATGGCAAGGCTATGTCTCACATACTTTGGATGTGTTAACAGGAGGAATCAGTCCCTGGAGAAGAACATAATGCTTGGTAAAATAGGTCAGCAAAAAAGAGAAGGTCCCTCAACCAGATGGACTGACGACACAGTGGCTTCAACAATGGGCTCAAGTATAACAATGATCATGAGGATAGCGCAGGACCAGGCAGTGTTTCATTCCGTTGTACATAGAGTCACTATGGGTTGGAACTAGCTCAACGGCACCTAACAACAACAACAGCATATATTCATTGGTCTGGAGTAGAGCCTTATTGATTTGAAGGTACTGAGCATATCCTACAGATAAATTTACATATTTAAGAAACCCAACAAATCCCAAAAGAAATAAACTTAAAGAGATCCACACCTAGACACATCAGTCAAACCGCTGGAAGTAAAAAGCAAAGAGAAACATTTGACAGAGTAAAACGACTAAATGCATTCAACATGATTGATGGCGAGTTCTTACAGAAATAACAATCCAAAATAGAGTGGGACTGTAAAATGGTACAGCCACTTTGGAAATCAATTTGACACTTCCTTAAAAAGCTAGAAATAGAAGTATCATTAAAAAAAAAAAAAAAAAAGGATCCAGTAATCCTACTCCTTGGAATATATCCTAGAGAAATAAGAGCCTTCACATGAACAGATATATGCACACCCATATTCATTGCTGCACTGTTTACAATAGCAAAATGATGGAAGCAACCAAGGTGCCCATCAATGGACGAAGAGATAAATAAATTATAGATAAATAAATTCACACAATAGAATACTATGCAACAATAAAGAACAATGACGAATCTATGAAACATCTCATAACATGGAGGAATCTGGAAGGCATTACGCTGAGTGAAATTACTAAATAGCAAAAGGGCAAATATTGTATGAGGCCACTATAATAAGAACTCAAGAAATAGTTTAAACACAGAAGAAAATATTCTTTGATGGTTACGAGGGTGGGGAGGGAGGGAGAAGAGTATTCACTAATTAGATAGTAGTCAAGAACTACTTTAGGTGAAAGGAAAGACAACACACAATACAGGACAGGTCAGCACTACTGGACTAAAACAAAAACCAAAGAAGTTTCCTGAATACAACAGAATGCTTCAAAGACCAGAGTGGCAGAGGCAGGGTTTTGGGGACTATGGTTTCAGGAGACATGTAGGTCAATTGGCATAACAGAGTGTATTAAGAAAACATTTTGCATCCACCTTGGTGAGTGGCTTCTGGGGTCTTAAACCCTAGCAACTGGCCATCTAAGATGCATCGATTGTTCTCAACCCACCTGGAGCAAAGGAGAATGAAGAACGCCAAATACACAAGGCAATTATAAGCCCAAGAGACAGAAAGGGGCACATAAACCAGAGACTAAATCAGCCTGAGACCAGAAGAACTAGACGGTCCCCAGCTATAACCAATGACTGCCCTGACAGGGAACACAACAGAGAATCCCTGATGGAGCAGGAAAGCAGTGGGATGCAGACCTCAAATTCTCGTAAAAAGACCAGACTTAATGGTCTGACTGAGACTGGAAGGATCCTGGATGTCATGGTCCCTGGACCTTCTGTTAGCCCAAGACTGGAACCTTTCCCAAAGCCAACTCTTCAGACAGGGATTGGACTGGACAGAAAATGATACTGGTGAGCTTCTTGGCTCAAGCAAACACATGAGACTGTGTGGGCAGTTCCTGTTGAAGGTGAGATGAGAAGGCAGAGGGGGACAGGAGCTGGTTGAATGGACATGGGGAATATAGGGTGGACAGGAGGAGGGTGCTGTCTCATTAGGGGGAGAGCAACTAGGAGTACATAGCAAGGTGTATAAAGTTTTTATATGAGAGACTGACTTGATTTGTAAACTTTCACTTAGAGCACAATAAAAAGGGTGTTTATTATATGCAAATGGATGACAGAAAACAAATGCCAACCAGTAATGCTATTAGTAGACAATTCTTCAAAAATTAAGTGAAAGTAAAGACGAGCTCAAAAAAAGAAGACTGAGGAAATCTCTTGCTAGCAGATCTGACTTCCAAAAATACTAAAAGATATACTTTGGGCTAAAAACATATGACCAGACAGTTACTCAAATTAACAGAAAGAAATTATGAGTGCTGGAAATTGTAAATTTGTGTGTATATATAAAACAAAAAACCAAAACCAAACCCAGCGCTGTTGAGTTGATCGTGATTCAAAGCAATCTTTTGGGACAGAGTAGAACTGCGCCATAAGGTTTCCAAGTTGCAGATGGTGGATTTGAACTGCCTAACTTCTGGCTAGTAGTCAAGCTCTTAACCACTAAGCCACCAGGGCTCTGTATATAAAAGACTCTACAAAATACATTTTTTTCATTTTTTTATCTTAATGTTTCTAAAAGCCATACAATGGTATAAAGCAATAATTGGGACACTTTATCCTGAGGTTTATTTTATACATTTAAATATTGTAACAGATATATATTGTATATAACACATATAATAATAATTATATACATATACACACACACATCACACTAAAGAGGGAGGAAGAAAAGATAATCACTGGAGACAAATTAGTATATTTAACCAGAGTTAAGAATTATAATGAAGTGGATTATAACAAGTTAAGGTGCTCAATGTAATCCCTAGGACCGGAGTGGGCAAACTATTACCCCAGACCAAATCCAGAATGCTCCCAATTCTGTAAATAAAATTATATAGGCAAACAGCTATGCTTGTTCATTTATATATTGTCTGTGGCTGCTTTTTCACTACAGTGGCAGAGTTGACTAATTGCTACAGAGAACATATGGACCACAAAGCCTAAAATATTTACTATCTGGCCCTTTACAAAAATTTGCAACCCTTAAACTAGAGAAACACTAAGAAAATAACTGAAAATATTATAGTAAAAATATCAACAGAAAAATTGCAATGAATAATTAAATATGTATTTATTTAGCACAAAAGAAGGTAATAAAGGTGAAACACAGGAACAGAAAATAGGAGACAAATAAAAAACAAGTAGCAAATGGCAGACTTACATCCAAACATGTAAATCAACACATTAAGAGCAGAGATTGTCAGTCTAAATAAGAAAGCAAGAATTAAGTTTATGTTATTGACAAGAGACACATTAGATTCAAAGTCATAAAGAACTTTAAGATAAAAGAATGGCAGGGAATACACCACATATAGAGTAACCATGAGTGAGAAAGATTTAGCTAGATCAATATCTAGCAAAATAGACTTTCAGACAAGAAACATTACAGGAGGAAAGAATGATATTTCATAATGATAATTACCATCACAAAACATAAAAATTAAAAAAGCAGGGGCGGGGCCAAGATGGCTGACTAGGTAGAAGCTACTTCAGATCCCTCTTGCAACAAAGAATCAGAAAAACAAGTGAATCGATCACATACATGACAATCTACGAACCCTGACCATCAAACACAGATCTAAAGAGTTGACATGAGTGACAGAGACTGAGAACGAACAACCAAGGGGAAGCAGCAACTGCTTTCGGAGCCTGGAGCCAGCGTCCCAGTCAGGAAACCTTGGCGACCGGCTTTGGACTGAGCAAAGGGGAGCTGAGCACAGCATCCTGAGAGGGCACAAACATGCAACACAGCCAAGTCCCCAGAAGTGACCTTGGAGGAAGCCCTGCCAGTGCATGCAGGCAGCCCAGCAATGCAGCTGACAGGAGGAGAAGTCACCAGGAGGCAGCGACTGGTTTTGGACCCTGGAATGCGGCGTCGCAGCCGGGGAACCTTGGCGCTGGGCTTTAGACTGGGAGCAGAGGAACTGACCATGGCTTTTGAGACAGCGCAAGCACGGGACGCGGGCCTGACCCTCGGAGGAAATCTCTACCCAGCCAGAGCACACAGTCAATGCACCCCTCGAGAATCTCAGATAAAACAGTTATCCCAAGCAAGATAAGTAACTTTGTCTATATTCTGGGGTGCTACTCTCTCCTATTTATCTGAACCCTCCCCTCCCCTTATCAGGTGGTTTCATTAACATTGGAATTTCCTGAGCCAGAGAGTGAAGTGCTCTGTGGTTTTTCTTTCTTTTTTGGTCTTTTCCTAACCCATTCTCCTGGCCTGAGAGAAGCAGCTACAAAAAACCCAGGGACCAAAAATCCTTCCCTAATTGGACTAAAAATACAGAGCCAGCACCAGCCAAACATATGTGATCCATAGTCTTGGGCTTTCATCCCTACAGGGAAAAACGGGGCTATTAAAATGCAAAGGCAATTCTGATAGTGATCTGACTGTAATTCTTTTAGGGGATTACTGGGAAGACAAGTTTCCCAGGTCTGATATCTCTGCGAATTCAACAGAGCCCTCACTGACCCAAAACAGGGAACTGAGGGCTGAAGCTCCCCCCAGACTACCTAGCCTCTTGCCTTAGGGGTCTAAGGAGGGTGACACCTACCAATCTGTAGAGGTAATTGCATTGGGGGCCTACAGTACAGCTGCAGAGCCCACCCACCAAAGTGCTTTAGGAATAGAGACACTCCTACCTCACTGGCACTTGGGGGAAGCCTGTAAGGATCCTGCCCCCACTGGAGTGTGAACCCCTGCTGCTACCTCTCTAGGTTGGTAGGTGACAGTCTGCACCACACACTTGATGACCCAAAATCAGATTCTACTCAAGAATAGTGAATGGACTCTTAGGCTTATATATCTGGTAACAGCCCAAACCAGCTGGTAATAGGACATAAGTGAGTCAAGGGCTACAACAATCAAGACAGTGCAATCTAGTAGCCCATCCACGTATATTGAAACAAAAAAAGATAAGACTCAGTGAGCAAATATAGAATAAATCACTAAAATATTTTAGAGATGGCTTGGAGACAGCAGTCAATATCAAACCACATAAAGAAGCAGATCACGATTGCTTCTACAGCTCCCCAAACTAAAGAATCAAAATCTTTCCCAAATGAAGATACAATCCTGGAATTGCCAGATACAGAATATAAAAAACTAATTTACAGAATGCTTCAAGACATCAGGGATAACCTCAGAAATGAAATAAGGCAATCTACAGAAAAAACCAAGGAACACACTGATAAAGCAGTTGAAGAACTCAAAAAGATTATTCAAGAACATAGTGGGAAAAATAATAAGCTGCAAGAATCCATAGAGAGACAGCATTCAGAAATCCAAAAGATTAACAGTAAAATTACAGAAGTGGACAACTCAATAGGAAGTCAGAGGAGCAGACTCCAGCAATTGGAATTCAGGGTGGGGGATCTGGAGGACAAGGGAATTGACACCAATATAGCTGAAAAAAAATCAGATAAAAGAATTAAAAAAAAATGAAGAAACCCTAGGAATCATGTGGGACTCTATCAAGAAGAATAACTTGTGTGTGATTGGAGTCCCAGAACAGGGAGGGATAACAGAAAATACAGAGAGAATAGTTGAATATCTGTTGGCAGAAAACTTCCCTGACATCATGAAAGACGAAAGGATATCTATCCAAGATGCTCATCGAACCCCATATAAGATTGATCCAAAAAGAAAATCACCAAGACATATTATCATCAAACTTGCCAAAACCAAAGATAAAGAGAAAATTTGAAAAGCAGCCAGGGATAAAAGAAAGGTCTCCTACAAAGGAGAATGAATAAGAATAAGTTCAGACTACTCAGCAGAAACCATGCAGGCAAGAAGGCAATGGGATGACATATATAGAGCACTGAAGGAGAAAAACTGCCAGCCAAGGATCATATATCCAGCAAACCTCTCTCTCAAATATGAAGGCGAAATTAAAACATTTACAGATAAACACAAGCTTAGAGAATTTGCAAAAACCAAACCAAAGCTACAAGAAATACTAAAGGAAATTGGTCAGAAAACCAATAATATCAGATACCAGCACAACACAAGGTCACAGAACAGAACATCCTGATATCAACTCAAATAAGGCAATCACAAAAACAAATCAAGATTAATATTAAAAAGAAAAAAACGCTCAAAACAGGGAATCATTGAAGTCAAATGTAAAAGATCACAATAATCAAAAAGACGGACTAAATACAGGAGGTATAGAACTGCCATATGGAGAGGGAAACAAGGTGATACAGGGCAATACAAGTTAGGTATTCACTTAGAAAAATAGGGGTAAATATTAAGGTAACTACAAAGAGGTATAACAACTCCATAACTCAAAATAAAAACCAAGAAAAACATAACGACTCAGCAAACATAAAGTCAACTACTAGGAAAATTAGGAACACACAATTTACAAAGAAAAACGTCTCAGCACAAAAAAGTAATTGGAAAAATGAAATTGTCAACAACACACATAAAAAGGCATCAAAATGACAGCACTAAACACATAAAAAAAACTTATCTATAATTATGCTGAATGTAAATGGACTAAATGCACCAATAAAGAGACAGAGGGTCTCAGACTGGATAAAGAAACACGGTCCGTCTATATGCTGCCTACAAGAGACACACCTTAGACTTAGAGACACAAACTAAAACTCAAAGGATGGAAAAAAATATATCAAGCAAACAACAGTCAAAAAAGAGTAGGAGTAGCAATATTAATTTCTGACAAAATAGACTTTAAAGTTAAATCCACCACAAAGGATAAAGAAGGACACTACATAATGATAAAAGGGACAATTGACCAGGAAGATATAACCATATGAAATATTTATGCACCCAATGACAGGACTGCAAGATGCATAAAGCAAACTTTAACAGAACTGAAAAGTGAGATAGACACCTCCACAATTATAGTAGGAGACTTCAACACAACACTTTCGGAGAAGGACAGGACTTCCAGTAAGAAGCTCAAAAGAGACACGGAAGACCTAATTGCTACAATCAACCAACTTGACCTCATAGACTTATACAGAACACTCCACCTAACAGCTGCAAAGTATACTTTTTTTTCTAGCACACATGGAACATTCTCTAGAGTAAGCCACATATTAGGTCATAAAACAAACCTTTATAGAATCAAAAACATTGAAATACTACAAAGCATCTTCTCAGACCACAAGGCCATAAAAGTGGAAATCAGTAACAGAAAAATTAGGGAAAAGAAATCAAATACTTGAAAACTGAACAATACCCTGCTCAAAAAAGACTGAGTTATAGAAGACATTAAGGAGGGAATAAAGAAATTCATAGAATGCAATGAGAATGAAAACACTTCCTATCAAAATCTCTGGGACACAGCAAAAGCAGAGCTCAGAGGTCAAGTTATATCGATACATAAACACATACATAAAGAAGAAAGAGCCAAAATCAGAGAACTGTCCCTACAACTTGAACAAATAGAAAGTGAGCAACAAAAGAATCCATCAGGCACCAGAAGAAAACAAATAATAAAAATTAGAGCTGAACTAAATGAATTAGAGAACAGAAAAACAATTGAAAGAATTAACAAAGCCAATAGCTGCTTCTTTGAAAAAATTAACAAAATTGATAAACCATTGGCCATACTGACTAAAGAAATACAGGAAAGGAAACAAATAACCCGAATAAGAAATGAGATGGGCCACATCACAACAGACCCAACTGAAATTAAACGAATCATATCAGATTATTATGAAAAATTGTACTCTAACAAATTTGCAAACCTAGAAGAAATGGATGAATTCCTGGAAAAACACTACCTACCTAAACTAACACAATCAGAAGTAGAACAACTAAATAGACCCATAACAAAAAAAGAGACTGAAAAGGTAATCAAAAAACTCCCAACAAAAAGAAGCCCTGGCCCGGATGGCTTTACTGCAGAGTTCTACCAAACTTTCAGAGAAGAGTTAACACCACTACTACTAAAGGTATTTCAAAGCATAGAAAATGACGGAATACTACCTAACTCATTCTATGAAGCCACTATATTCCTTATACCAAAACCAGGTAAAGACACCACAAAAAAAGAAAATTACAGACCTATATCCCTCATGAAAATAGATAGAAAAATCCTCAACAAAATTCTAGCCAACAGAAATCAACAACATATCAAAAAAATAATCCACCATGACCAAGTGGGATTTATGCAAGGTTGGTTTAATATTAGAAAAACCATTAATGTAATCCACCATATAAATAAAACAAAAGACAAAAACCACATGATCTTATCAATTGATGCAGAAAAGGCATTTACCAAAGTCCAACACCCATTCATGATAAAAACTCTCAGCAAAATAGGAATTGAAGGAAAATTCCTCAACATAATAAAGGGCATCTATACAGAGCCAACAGCCAACATCACTCTAAATGGAGAGAGCCTGAAAGCATTTCCCTTGAGAATGGGAACCAGACAAGGATGCCCTTTATCGCCGCTCTTATTCAACATTGTGCTAGAGGTCCTAGCCAGAGCAATTAGGCTAGACAAAGAAATAAAGGACATCTGGATTGGCAAGGAGGAAGTAAATTATTTCTATTTGCAGATGACATGATCTTATACACAGAAAACCCTAAGGAATCCTCCAGAAAACTACTGAAACTAATAGAAGAGATTGACAGAGTCTCAGGTTATACGATAAACATACAAAAATCACTTGGATTCCTCAACATCCACAAAAAGAACATCGAAGAGGAAATCACCAAATCAATATCATTCACAGTAGCCACCAAGATAAAATACTTAATAGTAAATCTTACCAAAGATATAAAAGACCTATACAAAGAAAACTACAAAGTACTAGTGCAAGAAACTAAAAAGGACCTACTTAAGTGGAAAAACATACCTTGCTCAGGGATAGGAAGACTTAACATAGTAAAAATGTCTATTCTAGCAAAAGCCATCTACACATACAATGCACTTCTGATCCAAATTCCAATGACATTTTTTAATGTGATGGAGAAACAAAACACCAACTACATATGGAAGGAAAAGAAGCCCGGGATAAGTAAAGCATTACTGAAAAAGAAGAAGAAAGTGGGAGGTCTCGTTCTACCTGATTTTAGAACCTATTATACAGCCACAGTAGTCAAAACAGCCTGGTACTGGTACAACAACAGGCACATAGACCAATGGAACAGAATTGAGAACCCAGATATAAATCCATCCACATACGAGCAGCTGATATTTGACAAAGGCCCAGTGTCAGTTAATTGGGGAAAAGGTAGTCTTTTTAACAAATGGAGCTGGCATAACTGGATATCCATTTGCAAAAAAATGAAACAGGACCCACACCTCACACCATGCACAAAAACTAACTCCAAGACCTCACCCTACCTGATTTCAGAACCTATTATATAGCTACAGTAGTCAAAACAGCCTGGTACTGGTACAACAACAGGCACATAGACCAATGGAACAGAATTGAGAATCCAGATATAAATCCATCCACGTATGAGCAGCTGATATTTGACAAAGGACCAGTGTCAGTCAATTGGGGAAATAATAGTATTTTTAACAAATGGTGCTGGCATACCTGGATATCCATTTGCAAAAGAATGAAACAGGACCCATACCTCACACCATGCACAAAAACTAACTCCAAGTGGATCAAAGACCTAAACATAAAGACTAAAACGATAAAAATCTTGGAAGAAAAAATAGGATCTACCCTAGGAGCCCTAATACAGGGCATAAACAGAATACAAAACATTACCAAAAATGATGAAGAGAAACCCGATAACTGGGAGCTCCTAAAAATCAAACACCTATGCTCATCTAAAGACTTCACCAAAAGAGTAAAAAGACCACCTACGGACTGGGAAAGAATATTCAGCTATGACATCTCAGACCAGCGCCTGATCTCTAAAATCTACATGATTCTGTCAAAACTCAACCACAAAAAGACAAACAACCCAATCAAGAAGTGGGCAAAGGAGATGAACACACATTTCACTAAAGAAGATATTCAGGCAGCCAACAGATACATGAGAAAATGCTCTCGATCATTAGTCATTAGAGAAATGCAAATTAAAACTACGATGAGATTCCATCTGACACCAACTAGACTGGCATTAATTCAAAAATCACAAAATAATAAATGTTGGAGAGGCTGCGGAGAGACTGGAACTCTCATACACTGCTGGTGGGATTGTAAAATGGTACAACCACTGTGGAAATCCATCTGGCGTTATCTTAAACAGTTAGAAATAGAACTACCATACAAACCAGAAATCCCACTCCTCGGAATATACCCTAAAAATACAAGACCCTTCACACAAACAGATATATGCACACCCATGTTTATTGCAGCTCTGTTTACAATAGCAAAAAGCTGGAAGCAACCCAGATGTCCATCAACAGACGAATGGGTAAATAAATTGTGGTATATTCACACAATGGAATACTACGCATCGATAAAGAACAGTGACGAATCTCTGAAACATTTCATAACATGGAGGAATCTGGAAGGCATTATGCTGAGCGAAATGAGTCAGTTGCAAAAGGACAAATATTGTATAAGACCACTATTATAAGATCTTGAGAAATAGAAAAAACGGAAAAGAACACATACTTTTGTGGTTACAAAGGGGGGAGGGAGGGAGGGAGGGAGGGAGAGGGCTTTTTATTGATCAATCTGTAGATGGGAACTGCTTTGGGTGAAGGGAAAGACAACACTCAAAACATGGAAGGTCAGCCTAATTGGACAGGATTAAAAGTAAAGAGGTTTCCGAGATAAAATGAAAGCTTCAAAGGATAGCGAAGCAGGGGCTGGGGTCTGGGGAACTTGGTTTGAGAGGACTTCTAAATCAATGGGCAAAACAATTCTATTATGAAAACACTCTGCATCCCACTTTGAATTGTGGCACCTGGGGTCCTAAATGCCAACAAGCAGCCATCTAAAATACATTAATTGGTCTCAACCCACCGGAAGCAAAGGCAAAGGAAGAACACCAAGGTCACACGACAACTAAGAACCCAAGAGACAGAAAGGGCCACTTGAACCAGAGACCTACAATATCCTGAGACCAGAAGAACAAGTTGGTGCCCGGCCACAATCGATGTCTGCCCTGTCAGGGAGCACAAGAGACAACTCCTGAGGGAGCAGGAGACCAATGGGATACAGACCCCAAATTCTCATTAAAAGACCACACCTAATGGTATGATTGCGACTAGAGGAATCCCAGAGACAATGCTCCCCAGAACTTCTGATGGCACAGGACAGGAACCATCCCCGAAGACAAATCATCAGGCATGAAAAGGACTGGTCAGTGGGGGGGAGAGAGATACTGATGAAGAGTGAGCTAATTAAATCAGGTGGACACGGGAGAGTGTGTTGGCAACTCTTGACTGGAGGGGGGATGGGAAGATAGAGAGAGAGGGAAGAAGGTAAAATTGGCACGAAACGAGAGACTGTAAGGGCTGACCCAATAGGGGGAGAGCAAGTGGGAGAAGGGAGTAAGATGTATGTAAACCTACATGTGACAGACTGATTGGAATGGTAAATGTTCACTTGAAGCTTAATAAAAATTTAAAAAAAAAAAAAAAACTAACTCCAAGTGGATCAAAGACCTAAACATAAAGACTAAAACGATAAAGATCATGGAAGAAAAAATAGGGACAATCCTAGGAGCCCTAATACAAGGCATAAATGGAATACAAAACATTACCAAAAATGACAAAGATAAACCACATAACTGGGAGCTCCTAAAAACCAAACACCTATGCTCATCTAAAGACTTCACCAAAAGAGTAAAAAGACCACCTACAGACTGGGAAAGAATTTTCAGCTATGACATCTCCAACCAGCGCCTGATCTCTAAAATCTATATGATTCTGTTAAAACTCAACCACAAAAAGACAAACAATGCAATCAAGAGGTGGGCAAAGGATATGAACATGCACTTCACAAAAGAAGATATTCAGGCAGCCAACAGATACATGAGAAAATGCTCTCGATCATTAGCCATTAGAGAAATGCAAATTAAAACTACGATGAGATTCCACCTCACTCCAACAAGGCTGGCATTAATCCAAAAAACACAAAACAATAAATGTTGGAGAGGCTGTGGAGAGATTGGAACTCTTATACACTGCTGGTGGGAATGTCAAATGGTACAACCACTTTGGAAATCTATCTGGCTTTTTCTTAAAAAGTTAGAAATAGAACCACCATACAACCCAAAAATCCCACTCCTCGGAATATACCCTAGAGAAATAAGAGCCTTTACACAAAAAGATATATGCACACCCATGTTTATTGCAGCTCTGTTTAACAATAGCGAATAGCTGGAAGCAACCAAGGTGTCCATCAACGGATGAAAGGTTGAATAAACTGTGGTATATTCACACAGTGGAATACTATGCATCGATAAAGAACAGTGACGAATCTGTGAAACATTTCATAACATAGAGGAACCTGGAAGGCATTATGCCGAGTGAAATTAGTCAGAAGCAAAAGGACAAATATTGTATAAGACTACTATTATAATAAAAAATTTTATGAGATCTTGAGAAATAGTATAAACTGAGAAGAACACATTCTTTGTGGTTACGAGGTGGGGAGGGAGGGAGGGTGGGAGAGGGTTATTTTTTTTCTTTAGTAGATAAGAACTACTTTATGTGAAGGGAAGGACAATACTCAATCCACGGAAGGTCAGCTCAACTGGACTGGACCAAAAGCAAAGAAGTTTCCGGGATAAACTGATTGCTTCAGAGGTCAGTGGAGCAAGGGCAGGGATTTGGGGACTATGGCTTAAGGGTACTTCTAAGTCAATTGGCAAAATAATTCTATTATGAAAACATTCTGCAACCCACTTTGAAATGTGGCATCTGGGGTCTGAAATGCTAACAAGCGGCCATCTAAGATGCATCAATTGGTCTCAACCCACCTGGATGAAAGGAGAGTGAAGAACACCAAGGTCACACGATAACTATGAGTCCAAGAGACAGAAAGGGCCACATGAACTAGAGACTTACAACATCCTGAGACCAGAAGAACTAGATGGTGCCTGGCCAGAACCGATGACTTCCCTGACAGGGAGCACAACAGAGAACCCCTGAGGGAGCAGGAGATCAGTGGGATGCAGACCCCAAATTCTCATCAAAAGACCAGACTTAATGGTCTGACTGAGACTAGAGGAATCCCGGCAGTCATGGTCCCCAAACCTTCTGTTGGCCCAGGACATGAACCATTTCCGAAGACAACTTATCAGATATGGAAGGGACTGGACAATGGGTTGGAGAGAGATGCTGACGAAGAGTGAGCTACTTGTGTCAGGTGGACACTTGAGACTGTGTTGGCATCTCCTGTCTGGAGGGGAGATGGGAGGGTAGAGAGGGTTAGAAACTGGCAAAATTGTCACGAAAGGAGAGACTGGAAGGAGGGAGCGGGCTGAATCATTAGGGGGAGAGTAAATGGGAGTATGGAGTAAGGTGTATATAAGCTTATCTGTGACAGACTGACCTGATTTGTAAACGTTCACTTAAAGCTCAATAAAAATCATAAAAGCATGTGTACTGAAAAATAGAGCCTCAAAATATATGAAGCTAAAAAGAAAAAAAAATTAAAAGGAAAAATATTTCAGCAATCATAACTGAAGAACTCAATACCTCTCAAAACAATTAATAGAACAATAATTCAGAAAGCCAGCAAGTATATAGGAGACTTGAACAACACTATCAATGAAATTGACTTAAATGACATTTTAGAACACTGCATCCAATGATTGAAGACTACTCATTATTATTATTTTTTTCTTTAAGTACACATGAAACATTCTGTATGGAAGACCATAAAAGACTCAATAAATGTAACAAGGTTAATAGTATTAAATTTTTTTCTGTAAAAAAAATAGAGATCAATTGCAGAAATATAGTTGAAAAATCACAAATATTTAGAAATTAAAAAAAAAAAAAAGCTTCAATAACCCATGGATCAAAAAGTAACCACAAGAGAATTTACAGAACAATTCTCCATGAAAGCAGAACATACCAAATTATAACTAGAGAACATTTTATATTTTAATTATATATCACAAAGGAGGAGACGTTCCAAGTTATTAATCTAAACTTCATCTTAAGATACTAAAAAAAAAATTTGGCCAAACCCATTAAAATCATGATAAATGATGAATCTTGCTGTCCAGTTGACTCCTACTCATAGCGACCCTATACGACAGAGTAGAACTGCCCCCATAGGGTTTCTCCAAGGAGCAGCTGGTGGATTCAAATTCTTGACATTCTGGTTAGCAGCCAAGCTCTTAACCACTAAGCTATCGGGAAAAATCATAATAATAGAATAAAGGATCAAAACAACATAATGATCTCAACAGAAGCAAATAAAACAAAACAAAACAAAAAAACACAGTATTTGACACAACACAAATTCATGATGATAAAAACTCTCAATTAACTAGGAATTTATGAGACAAATTAAAAAACAAAACAACAAATAAATGCCAGACTTAATTCCAAACCTACAAATCATTACCTAATTGTGAAAGAACTAAACATCCCATTCCAGGGCAGAGATTGTCAGTGGTTGTAAAACTACTGATGAAGGATATCTTTCAAAACCTTAAGACTAATGTTCTCCCTAAATCTGGAGCAAGGCAAAGATACCCATTTTTGCAATTTCTATTCAACATTGTACTTGAGGTTCTAACCACTGCAAATATAAATAAATATAAATATGAACAAATAGATAGGTAGATGAGAGAGAGAAACACCCAGATTGAAATGGGGGTTACAGAATACCCTTTAGTTGCTACTGACATTATCCTTATACACACAAAATCTTATGACATCTTGGGCTTTAGAATTTATCTTTATCCAAAGAATTTTGGTCTTGTTTCCTAAGAAACAACTCTAAAACCTTATAATTTCCTGAGTAACTGACGTGTCTTTGTTATCTAAATCACATCTTAGGGTTAGTGCTAATGACTGGAGGCTGGCCAAGCCAGAAAGACCCCCATGTGGCCTGATATCAGCTGACCTGGGGTGTGGTGGGGTGGAGGCATCATTTAATCAATCATGCCTATGCTATGAGGCTCCAGTAAAGGCTCTGGACATGAAAGCTCCATGGGCTTCTAGGTTGATATAAAACATCGATACATGTGGGAGGGTAGCACACCTCTGGGACATGTAAGCTCTGCATTGGGAACCCTCCCAGACCTCGCCCTATGCATCTCTTTGTTTCCATCGTTTTTTACTATAATAAAGCTATAATCATAACACTTTCCATGAGTTCAGTGAGTAGTTCCAGCCAATTATCGCACCCAAAGGAGTAGCAGGAACCAGCAGGTCAGAAGGGAGAGAGGCTGGATCGTTTTCAGAAGGGGTACTGGTAATCTCTAAATTTGTAGCCAGAAGGCCAGAAGTGAAGGAGTCTGGGTCAGGGGACCCCAGAGCTTGTGGTTGGCATTCTAAAGGGGTAGTGGGAAAACACCAAATTTGCGGCCAGTATGTCAGAAGTGATTAAGTGTTCGGCTACTAACCATAAGGTCTACAGTTCGAACCCACCAGCCACTCTTCAGGAGAAAAATGTGGCAGTCTTCTTCCATAGAGATTATAACCTTAGAAAACCTATGGGGCAGTTTTATTCTGTCCTGTAGGGTCCCTATCAGTTGTAATCCACTCAAGGGCGATGAGTTTGGAGTGTTTGGGTTTTTTTGAGGTCAGAAGTGAGGATGCCTTATGGATTCCCAAGCTTGCATCTGGCATCCAAAGTCTTCGGCCTGTTTAGCAACCTGAATGACAGTGTCCTTTAACTTACAAGGTCTGACCTGGCTTTAGGCGGTTAAGGTCAGAGGAAGAAGTGCTGCATGGGCAGCTGGTGTGAGAATTTAACAGAAGTGAAAAGTGAGACTCCTCATAGTTGATGTCAGAAAAAGTGGATATTTGATGTTTTATCCGATTACATATTCACTCAAAGATCCACAATAAAACTACTATAACTGATAAATAAACTTGGCAAGATGACAGGTTAAAAGATCAATATAAATATCAAGTGCGTTTCTACATAATGGTAATGTACATTAGAAAATGAAATTAGGAAAACAATTCCATTCACAATAACAAACGATAGTATAAAAACCTTAAGAATAAAATTAACAAAAGAAATTCAAATCTGAATGCTGAAAACTACACAACATTGCTGAAAAGTGTATAACATCTAAACACATTCCATGGTCATAAATTGGAACACGAAATATCTTTAAGATAATAATGACAATCCTCTGCAAACTGATCTACAGATTTAATGCAATCTCTACCAAAAGCCAGCAAGTATTTTTTTTTTTTTTTTTTTGGTTGAAACTAAAACTTATATGGAAATGTAAAGGACCTACAAAAGCCAAACTATTTTTTTTTAAGAGAAAGAAAAGGCGGAAGATATATACTACCTGATTTCAAACTTACTATAATGCTACAGAAATCAAAACAGCATTGTATTTTCTAAATCAACACAAAATAAATCACAAACCTAAAGGTATGAGGTAAATTTTTACCTCTAGCTTTTGGAAACACACACAAAAGCATGTGTGTGCATGACACACACAGACACACGCACAGACATTCGCACTTGAGAAAATCTTCATGATCTTGGTTTAGGCAAAGATTCTTAGGCACAGCAACAAAAGTATGAGCCAAAAAAGAAAAAAAATCAACACATCAAACTTTAAATATAAAAATATTGCACTTCAAAAGATAAAATTAAGAAATTGTAAAAACAAATTTCAGACTAAGAGAAAATGTTTGCTCATTACATATATTTGATACAAACTTTGTTTCTAAAGTATGTAAAAAACTCTTACAACCCAATAGTACAATAAAAACAACCCAATTTAAAAATGGACAAGGGATTAGAACAAACATTTTGCCAAAAGATGTATGAATGCCTAACAATACATGGAAAGTTGCTAGACATTATTAGTCATCAGGAAAATGCAAACAGCACAATATCAGAAGGGATATAATCAAGAATACAGACCATAATGTGTGGGCAAGTATTTGGAGGAATCAGGACCTCCATACTTGTGGGAATGTAAAATGCTACAGCTGTTTTGGCAATCAATTTGGTAATTCCTTAAAAAGTTAAATTTACCATATGATAGCAATTCTTCTCCTAAAAATCTATCCAACCAAATGAAAACAAAAATCCCCAAAATGACTTCCATGTAAATTTTCTTAGCATCGTTATTCACACTAGCCAGAAACTGGAAACAATCCAAATGTGCATAACTTGATGGGTTAACAAACAAAATCTGATATATTTGTACAGTGGAATATTATTCAGCATTAAAAAATACGCCCATTGACACACATGCTGCAACATGGATGAATATCAAAAACATTTTGCAAAGTGAAAGGATCAACACTCAAAAGACTACATATTGTGTGATTCCATTTACATGAAGTGGCCAGAAAAGACACTTTTATAGAAACAGAGCAGGTTCATGGTCGCCTTGGGCTGGAATTGGGAGTAGCAACCGAGTCTAAATTAGCTTGAGCAAATTTTCAGGATGGTGGAATTGATTTAAAACTTGATTGGCATAAAGGTGGCACAACTCTATAAATTTACCAAAAATATGTGAATTGTTCACTTACAATGGTGGATTTTATAGTACATAAAATACAGCTTACACCTGTTCAAAAATGCTTACCTTAGAAAGGGAATGGATTTTTAAGGTACATATCTCAGAATGTCCTATAAAATAATTCCTAATAAGCACAGCATGAACATTCTTGCATTAGGAAACTAAAACGATTTAGAGTTGTTTGGTGTCCTCAGAGAACAATGGAAAAATAATACTCATTATTACCCAGAACAAGAGAGGGGATTGTACTTTTAACAGCATCTTGTAAAATAATAGTAAGAAATTGAGTGTGGAAAAAGAACTAATAACCTGGATGTCAGAAAACTTTGCTTCTTATATCCTACCCTAGATGATGGTCAAAATATCTGCCAATCAGATCTGGGAGGAATAAACAGAAAATTCAAGAATGATTCTACACACAAAAAAAAGAGATGCTAAATTGAATATTAGATGAATTCTTTCAGTGTTTCTCTTCTTTGCAGCCAAAATGAATGCATGTGGATGTTTGCTGTGCATCTGCGATCTGTCAGTCAGCAAAAGCCAGCAGGACATAAGGAAGCAAGTACAGGAGGCCAAGCCAGAGGTAGAACAGATGACTGCTTCATCTGAATAAGATGCCTGTACTTTCAAACTGGCGCGCTGAAACTCAGAAGTCGGCGTCTTTAACAACTAAATCACCTAATTCATATTTTCCCCTTTAAAATTGACTTTGTCCAATCCTAAATATAAACTAAATATGCATATACCTCAAATCTTCTATCAATAAATATATTATCCTTTGGTTGAAAATACACAAACACTATTCATAAACACTGATGAATATTATCAGAACATTATTATCAATGACAATTTTATGCTTGGAAGCTAGGGATTAGAATACATTATATCTCTTTCATTTTATAGAATTTTTATTACATATTGGAAGAAAGCACAAGAAAAAATTGTGGTCCTGGAGATATTCTTAGTTACCAATTTATGTGGCTTACAATATAAATAATGGAACCAAATATTTACAGTGATTATCGCAAAGGTTTCTTTTCCCAAGGAAGTCACGGTAATATACCCTAGAAGATAATGAGACTTGAATTGCTAAAATTTACATAAGAAAAATAAGATTGAAAATTCAGAGAATGTGCCGAAAGTCTCAAGCTGGTTGATTAAACAGCTGGGAATTTTAATATTTTCAACATATATTTTAGAATATGTAAGCCTAAAGATACGTCAACTTCTATTTATTAACCCTGGTGGCATAGTGGGTAAGTGCTACAGCTGCTACCAAAAGGTCAGCAGTCCGAATCCACCAGTGCTCCTTGGAAACTCTATGGGGCAGTTTTACTCGGAATCGACTCGACTGCAGTGGTTTTTAGAAAATTTTTAGTTTGGTTCAATAGGTATTCATGGAGATACCGTTTGTGGAATGCTTTCATAGTTCATTCAGTGTGGTTCTTCTAGAAAAAAAAAAAAAGCATAATTTTGCTCCTGATTTTGCAATTTATTGGCAGTCATAAATCCTCTTACAACCCATATTTTTTAACATCAAAACACTAATAGTACACATAACCCCCCTTTCAAATATATCTTTCTTCTGCTTATTTATTTATTTATTAGTATGTCACTTAAAGAACTGCCACTGCCAGAAGACATCACAGAGCAAAGGTCTTGGCCTCAACTCATCCAGCATGTGCTGCTTGCTGATGTCCACCTCAGTGCCTGGTTCTTGACCTGTGGAAGAATTCTCCAGCTTTATCCATCAGGCTTACTGGGGTCCGTGTTAGCTTTTGGAAATTAGTGCTGAGTGACGGTACACAGCAGACAGCTGAGGAGCTTCATGGTGGCAAGAACAACATACTAAGAGTCCCCTTTTGCAATGTGGACAGAACAGCTCCCTGAAGTTCCACTCCAGGTACCTGTCCAATCCCGATGCAGAATTTAAGATTATGGACTTCTATATCTTAGCCCCTTTGGGTATGTCCTGGATAGGACAGCAAACTAAAGAAAGGGGAGAATCCTGGATTGAAATGTTTATTTTTGTCACAGTGACTGAAATTGAGTTAAGTACTAACCACATGAGTCATGACTTAGAATTTTATACCTTTCCTTAGTATCTAAGACTGGCACTTTCCCTTATAAACTGTAAAAATAATATTCTTTATTGAGCGCCTATTTATCTTAGGTACTATGCTCAATAATCTTCTATGATAGTCACTATTATTTCTCCAGCTGTCATAAAGGAAGATCATAGGGATAAATTACTTGACAAAGGGAAATAGATCCTTGTCTGTCTGAATCCAGAGCTCAAGCTTAACCATGATGCTAAATTGTAATCTGCTGTTAAATTTCAAAAATATATTCAAGAGTTAATTGATAGAAAAAAAAAATTAAGGGACTCATCTTGCTACATTTTTGGTAATTCAAGTTTCTAGAAATCATATGAAGAATAACAAGAAAATATTTTTTTTCTCAGGGAAAGACAACTTTCAGTGCAGCCTGTGAGACAGAGGCATAATATGCTCACTGTGCTATCTAATATTAATCTGGATATCTAGGCTAACAACTATATTTTTTGAGGAAAGCTTGTTTTTCCTTAGTGGTCAAAACCAGGATGTGAAACCATATACCCCTAGGGGTCTTAACCAAGTCACCATCTGCACCTCTCAAAATATATGCACTCAGGAAAAGTGCTGTCTGGGTGCTGTTGTCAACAAGGTATTTTTGCAAGATTAGACAAAGAAAATACATATAAGCATCTTGTGACCATGATCTAAGCATCCTGTGAAACTATTTGTAATCATTAATATACTACTAATAACCAGTAATCAATCAGAATGTGATTATTACAATAATCATTGATTTTCCTGTACTTGCCCTTCCTATGGTTTGGTTCCTCTTTTTACCCCATAAGAATACTTGTATAACGAACTTGCCTAGGACTACCTGGTTCCATTTTCAATGGGCTATGTAGTTCCCCAATTGCAGTTGTTTTAAACCCTTAATAAACTTCTCTGTTTTAACTTGAAACAGCATTTAAGTTTTTCTCTACAACACTTTAACGCAGGAAAATAAATGAATTATTTTGATATTCCATCATTGACATCCATCTCTACTGGATAACACAAAACTTCCAAATAATTCCTCTTAGTATTATCAGTACAGGCATGTTCTTCTGAGTTAAATCCATATTGTCAAAAAGTCAATATCTCTTTAACAAAATATGTGGATTAAACACGGCCACAGGTTCTTACACATTTTCCCTATTAGAGTTGGGGTCTGTGCCCCTTCCACCTGAAACTGGGAAGGTTTTGTGATTATTTTGGGCAATGCAGTACAGAGGAAGTGACACTCTGCCCATTTCTGGGTTAAGGGCTTAAAATGCCAACAGTTTTTACTTCCTGTCATCTGGAACACTCCCTTTTTGAACTCGACGTTTCCACGTAAGAACTGTAACTACTCACTAGCGAACTTTATGGAAAGGTTGAGAGTTTGCATGAAAAAGGAGAGGAGCCTGCTTCTAGCTACCCCACCAAGACACCAATCATGTAAGTAAACCCACTTTTTATTCTCCAGCTGAGCCCACCCACCTACCAAATACCATTATTGATCATAATTGACCGTGTTTGGAACAGAGGAATTGCCTGACCAAACCCTTCCAGGCTTCACAATCCATACAATCATTAGGTTGGTTGGTTTTAGCCACTGATGTGGCCTGTTTGTTATGAAGCAATAGATAACTTGAACAGTATACTGGATGGGATTTTGCAGAATGAAGTTGAAACCATTTCTATTTTTTAGTTTCTGTCCTATAGGGTCACTATGAGTCGGAATCGACTCAATGGCAATGTTTTTTTTTTTGGTTTTGGTATCACAGATTTCTAATGTGGAGTCTTGTCCAGCCTGCTTTTGAGGAATCTGGCTGACCAGTCATCTGCCCTTACCAGTATTTGCAGGTGCAAGGCCAACAATGTTGTCTGATTTCACGATTTTATGCCCAACAGTAGCAAACAGGTTGACTTTATGGTTGTATCTGCTTGTAACAAGATAGCAAAATGCTTTTTTTTTTTTCTTTTTTAGGGAATGATTGATTTTCAACATGATTCTCAAAATAAAATAAGTAAATAATTGGGGACACAGAAGAAAACCTGTTTTGAGAGCAATGGTAAAAGAGCTATTTTCGTAGTCTTGATGAAAAAACAAACAAATGAAAACTAGGAAAAACATAACTGTTGCTTCAAATGATATTTAAAAATTTCCCTAAGCTGGATAATACTGATACACTATGTTTTTAATATTTCCGGTAAATATTTGTGTTTGCATTTTGTTTTAAGATATCCTTGCAAGGATTGAATTGAGCAAAACATCTTATTAACTATTGCAAATTCTAGCTTTTACTATACTCAGATAGAGAAGTTGATACCAGTATTTTGCTTTGATTTGGGGGTTTTATGAACCACAAAATCAAATATTCACTTTAAAGAAATTCCTAACCAAAATTAATATGCCAGCAGCTTTTCTTTCATCTAAAGTTTCAAATCTTTTCTTTCCTGTTTGAAGCCAAGCTTACTAAATTTGAATTTAAAAACATACGGCTGGGTGGAGGGACTGAGACCATCTTGTGACCTGGTATTTGTTGATTTCAGTAAAGGGGGAGGACAGGGTTCAATCAGTCATATTAAGTTTAGCCAATGATCAATCTTCTATATTTCTCCCTCGTCTTCTCTTTATATGCCTCATTGTACTTAGCTACGTTGAGCCTTTGCTTTTTCTGGAATCAAAATGGTCTCCCTATATACATATAAAATAACTGATTAGAGGACTTCCAGCCAACATGGCACCATAGACAGAAGCACCATGCTGTCCCTCCTCAGCAAAGACCCGAAAAACTAAGTAAGACAGAGACAAACATCATTCCTGGAACTGAACTGTCAAATGAAGAGATAAGGAACTCAGACAAGCACCGAATGGACAGAGGACAGAGAATGAAGAGAGATATGTGCTGAAGGCCCCATCAGCTAATGCAACATGGATCCACCATTTTGGACTCCTGTCAGGGATCAGCAGACAGGGAGCATGAGAAAGGAGTTTCACGGAACTCCCAGCAGGAGACAGAGCACCTGGCAACCAGCGATACACACTTTCCCACCTCCCATTCTCTCCCCGCTGCTCTACTTCCAAGCTTCCTGGCTGGCTGTGGTGGCTGGGAAGTGGTGTTGCTGCTGCTTAGATGTATCCCACCCACATTGGAGATTAGTGGACAACGAAGTTCCCAGCAGGAGACAGAGCACCCAGTAATGAGCGATATACGCTCTTCCATCCACCTTACCCCCGCCCCTTCCTCTGCTTCCCATCACCTGCAGCTGCAGTCTCTTGGCCTTGAGGCAACTACTTTGGTCTCAGGCTGCTTGGATTTGCCCTGCCCATACTGGCTGGGCCCCTGAGCTGGTGGTGGTTCTCTCCGTCTCTCTAGGTTTCTTCTGTACCACCTACTCCTCCCTCTCCTTTCTCTGGAACACCTTGCTCCATGTGATATCTTTGCTTCTTCTTGAAAAGCTGTGAAGCCATGCTCAACCAGGGAACCACTCCCCCAGCCAGCGACACCACATTGGTGGGAGCCCTAGGGCTTTTTTTTTCTCGTTTTGCTTTGTTCTGTTTTGTTTTGTTTGTTTTCTTTTTCTTTTCACTACTTGGGTGCCCATTCTAGCTGGGAGGCACTGCATGGCTTAGGAGCCACTTCTCCCAATCTGCGCAGCTGCGTAGGTGGGATCCTTGGGGGCATTTCTATCCTTTTTTTCTCTTTTTCTTTATTTGCTCTCTTTTTCCCTTTCTGTCTTTCTCCATTTCTCAGTTCTCGTCTCTCTACGCTTATCTTCTTTTTCTGTGTCCTGAATACATGCTGCTGTGTGACATCTATACCCCCTCTACCCAGGCTATACTGTGCAGCCTGAGAGCCACTTCTGCAGTTCTAGCAGCCCCACTGGTGGGACTCTGGGATTCCTGGGGATTTTTCTTGTCTTTCCAAATTTTTATCTAGTTATTTTTTCTTTCCTTTTCCCTTTTTCTTTCTTTTTTCTTTTTCCTTTTCTCCATTTCCTGGTTTCTCATCTATCCACTCCAATGGCAAGCTACCTTAGCACTCTTTTGTTTGTTTGCTTGTTTGTTTTGGGCTCCTGTTTCTCACATCTCTCTCTTCTCTTTCTCATACCCATATTAGCTCCTCACATCACAACCTCCCCTCTTTCCTGCCTACCTGCACCATGCACTGAGCATCACACCCCCAAGCAGCACAGGCTTGGCCTACTGGAACCTGCCCACACTGATTCCTGGCCTGCCCTGTTGGCCCTATAATGTGCCATAAATAACCATATGAGCCCCTCCCCTTCAGCTGGATCTGCCCTGCTGCAACATAGCTGAATGGCTGGCCTTGCCCACTGGACAAGGAGGTGAAAAATACCATGACTACAAATGAGCAAACAACAAAGAATGCACAGCCTGCCTGCTCAGACATAACCAAATAAAACTAAAAAGCAGGATGAAACAAACAAATCTACAATCAAGAAATAAAGAAAATAACTACTGAATGTCCCAAAGACAGCAGAAAACACCAATCAGACATCCAAAATAAAACAGCAGATGACTTTCCAGTAGAAGAAAAGGCACTAGAACTACCTGATAAGGAATTCAAATCTCCCATATTCAGAGCAATCTAAGAGTTGAAGCAAAAAGCAGACAAAAATAAGGAAAAATACACAAATTTATGGAAAAGGCAGACAAATTAATGGAAAATACAGACAAAAAATGGAATAATTCAGGAAAATAATACAGGAACAAAACACTGAAATAAATTCACAACTAGAAATCATTCAAAAACCACAATAACAAATCCAAAAGATGAACAACAATATTTCAGAAATGGACAGTGTCATAGAAGGGCTTATGGGTAGGTTTGAAATGATGGAAGGCAGAATCAGCGAAATTGGAGACAAACACTTGAATACAACTGTTTGAGGAAAAATCAGAAAAAAAAGAATGAAGAAAAATGAAGAAACCCTGAGAATTCTGTGGGATAAAACCAAAAGCAAAACATTGCTTGTGATTGGAGTTACAGAGCAGGGAAAGAAAATGCAAAGCATAGAGAGGATCATTGAAGAATTGCTAACAGAAAACTTCCCTTATATCATGGATGATGAAAAGCTGACCATTAAAGAAGGTCAGCAAAGTCCACATAGGAAAGACCCCAAAAGCAAAACACCAAAGCGTATCATAATCACACTGGCTAAAACCAAAGACAAAGAAAAAATCCTGTGAGTGGCTTGAAAAAAACAAAAAGTCACATACAGTGGAGAAAAAATAAGATTAAGCTTTGATTATTTGGCAGAAACCATGCAGGCAAGAAGGCAATGGGATGACATATATAAAACCTTGAAAGAAAAAAATTGCTAACCAAGAATCATATATCCTGCAAAACTTTCATTCAAATATGATGGTGAAATTAGGACATTTCCAGATAAACAGAAATTAAGGGAATACATAAAAACAAAACCAAACTTACAAGAATCATTAAAGGGAGTCCTTCAGTCTGAGAACAAACAACATCAGACCACAGCCTGAATCCAGGATGCAAGATTGTACCAGCCAGATACCAACCTGGGAAATGACTCAAGGATATTATCCAATACCAAAACAATTGTAACAGGAAACCAGAGAGATTAATCTGTAAATGACAACAATGTCAGAACAATAAAAGAGGGAATAAACAGTATAGGTATAGAACTTTCTAATGGAGAGGAATGTAAGGCAATACCAAGTATTAATAAACTGGTTGAACCCTAGGAAGATAAGGGTAAATTTCAAGGTAACCACAACAAAAGTTAACAAACCTACTCATCAAAATTAAGAAGAAAAACAAAGTCTCAATAAAAACAAAAGAAATGAAAAAGAAATCGACAAACAAAAGAAACTCAGCACAGGAGAGTAAGAGGAACAAAGAAAATGTTAGCACCACCAAAAAAAAAAAAAAAAAGGCACTAAAAATGACAGCAATAAACTCATACCTATCAATAATTACACTGAATGTAAATGGCTGAAAGGCACCCATAAAGAGACACAGTGTGACAGAATGGATAAAAAAAACAGGATCCATCAATATGCTGTCAACAAGAGACACACCTTAGAAACAAAGATGTAAATTAATTAAAAATCAAAGGACAGAAAAATATATCGAGTAAATAACTACCAAAAAAGAGCAGAAGTGGCAATACTAATCTCAGATAAGGTACACTTCAAAACCAAATCCACCATAAAGGACAAAGAAGGGCACTATATAATGATTAAAGGGGCGATCCATCATGAAGACTTAACCATAAGAAACATCTATGCACCCAATGACAGGACTCCAAAATACATAAGGTATACTCTAACAGCATTGAAAACAGAAATTGACAGTTCCACAATAATAGTAGGAGACTTCAACACACCACTCTCAGTAAAGTACAGAACATCTAGAAAGAAACTCAACAAAGATACAGAAGAGCTAAAGAGAACAATCAGCTAAGTTGATGTCATAGACATATATAGAACACTCCACCCAACGGCTGCAAAGTACACATTATTTTCCTATGCACATGGAATGTTTTCCAGAATAGACCACATCTTAGGCCACAGAGCAACCCTTAACAAAATCCAAATACAAGTATCTTCAAAATACAAATAAAAAGTATCTTCTCTGATCACAATGTCATCAAAGTAGAAATTAATAACAAGAAGAGTAAGAAAAAATCATTTACATGAAAACTGAATAACACCCTGCTTAAAAACTACTGGGTAATAGAAGGAATCAAAGATAGAATAAAAAATTTCATAGAATCAAGTGAGAATGAAAACACATCATACCAAAACCTTTGAGACACAGCAAAGGCAGTCCTCAGAGGTCAATTTATACCACCAGATGCACATATCAAAAAAGAAGAAAGGGACAAAATCAAAACATTTGTTATACAACTTGAACAAATAGAGAGCAAACAGCAAAAGAAGCCCACAGCCCCCAGAAGAAAGGAAATAATAAAGATTGGAGCAGAAATAAATGAAGTAGAGAATAGAAAAGCAATAGAAAGAGTCAACAAAACCAAAAGTTGGTTCTTTGAAAGGATCAACAAAATCGACAAACCACTGGTCAAACTGACAAAAGAAAAACAGGAGAGAATGCAAATAACCCAAATAAGGAATGAAATAGGGGACATTACAACGGACCCAACTGAAATAAACAGGATCATAACAGAGTATTATGAAAAACTATACTCCAATAAATTTGAAAACCTAGAGGAAATGGACAAATTTCTAGAGACACACAACCAACCCAAACTAACACAAAATGATGCTGAAAATCTGAACAGACCCATAACAAGAGAAGAGATTGTCAAGGTAATAATAATAATAAAAAAAAACCCTCCCAACAACAACAACAA
The DNA here is from genome assembly GCF_030014295.1 of Loxodonta africana. Classification (NCBI taxonomy): domain Eukaryota; kingdom Metazoa; phylum Chordata; class Mammalia; order Proboscidea; family Elephantidae; genus Loxodonta; species Loxodonta africana. The sequence continues at coordinate 1,523,848 of NC_087355.1, forward strand.
AAAAGCCCTGGCCCAGATAGCTTCACTGGAGAATTCTACCACACATTCAGAAAAGAGCTTACACCAGTACTACTCAAGCTATTTTAGAACATAGAAAAGGAAGCAATACTTCTGAATTCTTTCTATGAAGCCAGCGTAACCCTGATACCAAAACCAGGCAAATACACCACAAAAAGAAAGTTACAGACTGATATCTCTCATGAATATAGATGCAAAAATTCTCAACAAAATTCCAGCCAATAGAATTCAGCATCATATCAAAAAAAAAAAAAAAATACACCATTACCAAGTAGGATTCATACCAGGTTTTTTATGCAAGGATGGTTCAACATTAGAAAATCAATCAACGTAATCCACCACATAAATAAAAGGAAATAAAAGAATCACATGTTCATCTCAATCAATGCAGAAAAGGCATTCAACAAAGTCCAACAGCCATTCCTGATAAAAACTCTCAATAAAATAGGTCTAGAAGAGAAACTTCTCAACAGAATAAAGGGCATCTATGCAAAACCAAAGGCCAACATCGTTCCTAATGGAGAGAGGCTGAAAACACTCTCTCTGAGAACAGGAACAAGACAAGGATGCTCTTTATTACCACTCCTATTTAACATTGTGTTAGAAGTCTTAGCTAGAGCAATAATGCAAGAAACAGAAATAAAGGGCATCCAAATTGGTAATGAAGACATTAAGCTGTCCCTATTTGAAACTAAGAAAATCCAAAAGACTCCATGAGAAAACTACTGGAACTAAGAGAAAGATTCAGCAAATTTGCAGGCTACGAGATAAACGTACAAAAATCAGTTGGATTCCTATACACCAATAAAGAGAACAATGAAATGTAAATCAGGAAAACAATACCATTTATAATTGCTCCCCCAAAAATAAAATACTTGTGAATAAATCTACCCAGGGATGTAAAAGACCTATACAAAGAAAACTACAAAACACTATCGCAAGAAACCAAAAGAGATCTACATAAATGGAAAAACATGCCATACTCATGGATAGGTAGACTCAACATTGTGAAAATGACAATTCTACCCAAAGCGATTTACAAATACAATGCAATCCCAATCCAAATACCAACAGCATTCTTTAAAGAGATGGAAAAACTAGGGAAAGGGAAGAAGCCCCAGATAAAGTAAAACACCATTGAAGAAGAATGAAGTAGGAGGACTCACACTAACTGACTGAGAACCTACTATACAGCTCTGGTAGTCAAAACAGCCTGGCACTGGTACAGCGTCAGATACATTGACCAATGGAACAGAATTGAGAACCCAGATGTAAATCCATCCACCTATGGTCACCTGATCTTTGACAAGGGCCCAAATTTCATCAAATGGGGAAAAGACAGTTTTTTTAACAAATGGTGCTGGCAAAACTGAATGTCCATCTGCAAAAAAAAAAAAAAAAAACAGGATCCATACCTCACACCATATACAAAAACTAACTCAAAGTGGATCAAAGACCTAAATATAAAGCCCAAAACCATGAACTTCATAGAAGAAAAAATAGGATCAACACTAGAGGCCCTAATACACAGCATTAACAGGATACAAATCACAACGAACAATGCACAAGCTCCTGAGGATAAGCTAGATAACTGGCATCTTCTAAAAATTAAACACTTATCCTCATCAAAGGAAACCCTGGTGGTGCAGTGCTTAAAAACTACGGCTGCTAACCAAAAGGTCCACAGTTCAAGTCCACCAGGCACTTCTCGGAAAACATATGGAACAGTTCTACTCTGTCCTATGGTGTCACTATGAGTCGTAATTGACTCTACAGCAATGGGTTGTTTTTTGTTTTTTGTGTTTTTTTTGGCTCATCAAAAGAGGAATAAGAGAACCTACCAAAAACCGAAAAACCAAACCCAGTGCCCTCGAGTCAATTCCGACTCATAGCAACCCTATAGGACAGAGTAGAACTGCCCCATACAGTTTCCAAGGAGTGCCTGACGGATTCAAACTGCCGACCCTTTGGCAGCTGTAGCACTTAACCACTACTCCACCAGGGTTTCCAAGAGAACCTACAGACTGGGAAAAAAATTTTGGTCTTATCTCTAAAGTCTACAAGAAAATCCAACACCTCTACAACAAAAAGACAAATAATCCAATTAAAAAATGGTCAAAGGAAATGAACAGACACTTCAACAAAGAAGACATTCAAGTGGCCAGAGACACATGAGGAAATGCAAACCAAAACCACAATGAGATACCATCTTACCCTGGCATTACTGGCATGAATCAATAAAACAAAAAATAACAAATGCTGGAGAGGACGCGAGGAGATAGGAACTCTTATGCACTGCTGGAAGGAACGCAAAATGATACAACCTTTTTGAAAAATGCTTCTTAGAAAGCTAGAAATAGAAATACCACTTGATCCAGCAATCCCACTCCTAGGAATATATCCTAGAGAAATAAGAGTCATCAAACGAATGCACACCCATGTTCATTGCAGCAGTGTTCACAGTAGCAAAAAGATGGAAACAACTTAAATGCCCATCAACAGATGAATGGATAAACAAACTGTGGTACATACACACAATGGGGTATTATGTAACACTAAAGAACAACGGTGAATCTGTGAAGCATCTCATAACATTGGATGCATCTGGAAGACATTACACTGAGTGAAATAAGTCAGTCACAAAAGGCAAATATTGTATGAGAACACTACTGTAAAAACTCATGAAAAGGTTTACATATGAAAGAAACAATATTGATGGTTACGAGGGAGGGGACAGTGGGGATGGAAAAACACTTAGTAGACAATAGATAAGAGGAAACTTTGGTGCAAGGTAAGACAGTACACAACACTGGGGAAGCCAGTACAACCTGTACAAGGCAAGTCCACGGTAGCTCCATAGACACATGGACCTGAGGGACCGAATTGCTGGACTGAGGGCTGTGGAGCCCATGGTCTCAAGGAACATCCAGCTCAATTGGCACACAGAGTTTATAAAGAATATGTTCTACATTCTATTTTTGTGAGTAGTGTCTGGGGTCTTAAAAGCCTGTGAGCAGTCATCTTGGATACTCCACTGGTCTCACCCCTTCGGGAGCAAGAAAGAATGAAGAAAAGTAAAGACACAAAGGAAAGATTAATCCAAAGGACTGATGGACCACATCTACCATAGCCTCCACCAGACTGAGTTCAGTACAACTAGATGGTACCTGGCTACCACCGCTGACTGCTCTGTCAGGGATCACAATAGAGAGTCCCAGACAGAGCTGGAGAAAAATGTAGTACAAAATTCCAACTCAAAAAGAAAGGCCAGACTTGCTGACCTGACAGAGACTGGAGAAATCCTGAGAGTATGGCCCCCGGACACTCTTCCAGCTCAGTAATGAGGCCACTCCTGAGGTTCACCCTTCAGCCAAAGAATGAACAGTCCCATGGAAGAAAACAAGACTAAAGAGGTGCACCAGCACTGGGGCAGCGACTGGAAGGTAGGAGGGAATAGGACAGCTGGTAGTAGGGAACTCAGGGTTGAGAAGGGAGTGTTGACATGTAGTGCAGTTGTTAACCAATGTCATACAACAATGTGTGTACTGTTTGATGAGAAACTAGTTTGTTCTGGAAACCTTCATTTAAAATAAAATAACTGATTAAAATAAACCTTAGTTCAAATTTCAGTGTTTTTATTATTTTTAACACTATCAGCATATCTGTCATTCCTTATTATTTTACCAAATGTTCATGTAGTTTTGCTTTATCTATTTTACCGGGGATTAGCATTAAAAAGTACATTTAGTCCCATAAGTGGTTACAAGAGAAGAGAGTGACAAGTTGAAAGAGAGCTGTTGCCCTGCCTGATGTAACCTACGAGAAGTGCTCATGGTGCCAAGGTCGGCTGGCTCCCAGGCTGCCCTTAGCGTAGACCTGCAGGAGCTTGGACGGGAAAGTCCCCAGTGAGTGAGTCCAAGCAAGGGAGTGTGGGCCTTGTGGATCAAAACAGAGCACAGAGCAAGCAGGCCCAGCAGAAACAAGGAGTGGGAAACCACACCAAGTACCTCACCGTGTGTATTCCAGGAAGAAGTCAGGATGAGGGAGAATGTGTGAGGAGGGGTGATTTGAAAGTAAAGTGTTTGTTGATGATGAAACTATATTCTTACTGGAGAGAAAGCAAAAAAAAAAAAAAAAAATCGCTAACAATCCCACTACCTAGAGAGAGCCACGAATACTGTGTTAGGGTATTTTTTCAGTGCAGTTTCAAAGTACAATTTTGAGCCCTGAACAATTTTGTAAGCATTTTCCCATGTCTGTAAATACTCTGTGAAGATAACTTTATAATCACTAAATTACTTTCACTGGTGTGCTGGTTAATATTGAGGTAAATCTTTAACAGCCAGCATTCTCAAAAGAAAAGCCTTGATTTGTAGCATATGCCAATTTGTGTGCTGTAAGTACTCCCACTTGGGGCAAGGTCAAGCTACCCATGTGACGTCACTGATGGCAGCTTTGGGAAGACATGCACAATGGGCCTTGCTAGCTGGCACTGACCAGCTCAAGCACGTTGCTGAGTTTATTTCCAATTGTATAATTATACAGGTCTTTATTTCATCTGTTCTGTTGTTGGATACATATTGAATTTCCATAAATATCCCTCCATAAAACAGTCTAGCCCTGGTGGTGCAGTGGTTAAGAGCTCAGCTGCTAACCAAAGGTTGGTAGTTCAAATCCACCAGCCACTCCTTGGAAACACTATGGGTAGTTCTACTCTGTCCTAGAGGGTCACTATGAGTCAGAATCTACTTGACAGCAATGGGTTTTTGGTTTTTAAAAGTAACATCTGTCACCTTAGAATTAGTCCTGGAAGGAAGGTGGTGGATACAATTTTGTAAAAAAAAAATAAAAAGCTACTGACAATTATCAATGGTCTCAAGAAAACAGAGATAAATTGTATATCATAGATAAGACTTTTCTATTTTTTTATTTCAGCAAGAAAAATGTATCACAATTAATAGATTAGAATGGAAGTTTTATAAAACTGGACATTCTGTGCTATTTAAAAAATTAATGTTTTAAGCAATATTAATTCTGAACAGATTCAGGAAAGACACTTGTAGAGACAAATGACAGAACAGAAGGAAGGAAAAGAGACAGCACCAGCCTGGCAAAGCAAGTGCTCTATTGTGGTTCAACTGCAGCACTCATATTGCTAGACACTTACTGTGTATCTGGCATTGTTTCAGGAACTACAGATAGAGTAGTGAACTAAGCGGTTGGGGGGAGAGTCTACCTTCACTGAGCTTCCAGTCCAGGGGGGAGTTATAAATCAGAAAAATCCACAACGTATAATATTTTAGATAGTGCTCAGCGTTCCTGGAAGAAATAACTCAGGGGACATGGAATAGAGTGCGTGTGGTGGGCAGACAGCTGCACCTCTAGCTGGAGCAGCACAGGCCATCCTCACGGGGCCTGCAGCTGGAAGGCTGACCATAGCTGTGTCCTCAGGACCTGTTCCTGCCAAACACCTGGGAAATGAGCATTCACTCAGGAAAGTGACAACTGTGATCTGGATTCACGGCACCGGTTTGGAGAAAAAATTTCAAGTCAGTTGGCGAGAGAAGCTAAAACAGGAGGTGATTCTGCAGAATGATTTTGCCTGAAGTTTATTCTAGATGAGTGTGAGAACAAAATGTTCAAAACCCTCCCCACTAATCCCAAGGGGTTGAAATTATCAGTGCATCCAAACTGTCACTTGACGTTAATATTCCCGGGGAGATATCGTATCCAGGAGTTGAAGTGATCACTCTCTGTTTATTCTGACTTTTCATATCCTTTGGCAAAGGTGTGCATTTTTCTTCATATGAGTCCCTCATATTTATTTCACAGCTGTCCCGAGTATTCCTTGATTTATTTCTGCTGCTACAGAAAGGTCCAGGTATGCTTGGGCATGGTATGAAGTGAAAATTAGAACTCTTGGAGGGATCTTTGGGGAGGAAATTAAATTTATCTAAAAGATCCCTGGACTCATTCAGGCGGCAAATACTGATGAGGCCCTGCCCTGTGACTGGTCCAGCAGGCCCACCCTAAGTGCAGTTGGGAACAAGTGTCCTCAATGGCCCTTTTCTTAACTTCTGCTTCACCTTGACCAAACTGTCAGTCTTTGCCCCCAAGGACCCCAGACTCTGCTTGCCCCCAGGCCTGAGCAGCACTAAAAGCGGACATTGCACCCTCAACATCTCACCGTGAGACTCAGATAACCCCAGCAAGACACTTTTCTGGTCAGACCCTGCTGTCACCACCCTTGCTGACCTGTCTTCCCCTCACTTACTGCTCGCCGTTCCAAGAAACAAAAGCTCTTTGTTTGATAGTGAGACAGTAGCAGATTTCTTGGATCATGCCATTCTCCCTATTGCAATAGTCTGTCTTCTGAACAAAGCCTGCCCTTAGCTAAGGCTGAATCCATTTTTATTTGACAGAGCACAGGGGGTCACGTGCACAGCATCACTCAAGGTTGCGTGGTAATACTGTGAGCTAGAAGCATTGGGAAGTCACATCTGCACAAGTGCACGCTACAGACAGCTGGCCAAAAATCCAAGTCACAGTGTGCATTCCCAAACTTTGACAATAAGAGAAAGTTGGTCAACTGCAGATTTTCACCTAACAAAGAAATATCACATGAATGAAGATTAAGGAGATACATTTTGAAAAGAAGTCAAAAGAAAGCAAACTACAAATTGTGAAAGGGAGACCAGAAGGGTTTAACACATTTTAAGAACTAGAAGAGTAATTCAAGAAGCCTATTAATTTCACGCTGAGCTAAGTAAACATGCCCATTTGAAAGAAAATTCCACTTCAGAAATGGAAAGACCAGAAACAACCATATGGCCTGCAATGGTATTTTGACTAATCTTATTTTCTTAATGGCTTAAAGGTAAATTTAAAGTTAAATTAGATTCAGGCTGCAATTGGAAGTTAAAGGGTGTGCAGATTAATCGTTCAGTTTTTAAAGTAACGGCATTAGTTATATTTTGAAATAAACTGTGAAAAACCACCTATGTGCTTAATAAGAATGTCTTCAACTTTGTAAAACTTCATTGAAACTGCTTGCATGAAAATGTAACAAGAAAACTGATGAGAAAGAGAAAGCCACAATACTTAGCGGATAATCACACAGCACTTTGATGTTTTCTGGGAGGAGGCACATTTAAGACAAAACAAAAGCAAGACTAGTGCTGGCATTCTAAGTCTTTAAAAAACAGAAGTGAACAGAAGCCAGTGAGTCAGTAACGGCTAAGCACACTCATTGTGTGGATTTACAGCTGCAATCAAAGTCGCTGTCCTGTCCTCCCTGTGGGTGGTGTTTTCCACAGAAGATTGCAAATGCTTTTTTTTTTTTTTCGATTCCAGGATTTTCCAGTGATTAGTAGGTTAGTAGGTATTAGAAATAAACCACTGGTGACTAGACAGTTTGACAGGTGTTAACAGTACAAACTCAAAGTATAATGGAAATTAGCTGTGGAGAAAAAAAGAAGCGAAGCAAGTAGAGAGAGCAGCGTTAAGCCCATTATTAAACACTAGAGCAAAGGCAGCTTCTATTGATCCTTCACATAAGAGCATAAGGAAGCAGAGTTATGGATTCACACTTTTTTACTCCAAGAAGGCCTGCACTCATTTATGCCTGAAAACATCTTTGTTGCTAAAGCATAGATATAAGCAAAGCAAACAAACAAAGCAAAACACGCAAACAAAACAAAAAAAGAAAGCGGAAGGAGAGAAGAGGGACCATGTTAAAGTAACATGAGAAAATGGGTTCTCTAAACCTGTCCCCTTGGCTGAAGCATCCTGGGATGATGTCTGCACCCTGAACTTAAGCCAGGCAGTAGATGGATGGTGTGAGAGGCAGTGATTCCATGGTAGAAATCTTGCCTTTCATGTAGGATGCTCGTGCACACCCAGCATCCATCTGTCAGTGGAGGCTTGCATGTAGCTATGGTGCTGAACAGGTTTCAGCAAGGCTTCCAGTCTAAGGTGGAGTAGGAAGAAAGGCCTGGTGGCTTACTCCTGAAAATCAGCCAATGAAAACCCTACAGATCACAATGATGTGATCCCCAGCCAATACTGGGGATGGCACAGAAAGGGTAGCATTTCCTTCCATTGTGTGGGGTTGCCATAAATCAGGCCAACTTGAAGGCAGCTAACAACACCAAGAATATGTATGGTTGATGCCTATATTTCAACTGTCCAAATGTATTCTCTCCTCTGGAATTTCTTTCTAGGCCAGTTAAACTAATTTGTTGGAGCACTTCATCTCACGTATTATGAAATTATGGTTTCCGTCCCAGGTGAGTATAGCAAAACATCAAAATCGACTTACTCAGTGGACAGATATTCTGAAATGATTGTGAAATGTCTGTTCCCTAGACAAGCATTTTAAATAACAGGTTTTATCATATCTTATAAAGAAAAAACAACAAACAAAAAACAAACAAAACCACAGGACAGAGTAGAACTGCCCCATAGAGTTTCCAAGGAGTACCTGGCGGATTCGAACTGCCAACCCTTTGGTTAGCAGCCATAGCACTTAACCACTACACCACCAGGGTTTCTGCATCTTATAAAGTACAAGAAAGAAAAAACATGAAAGAGTCACATATTTTTCTTAAGGATAGTATGTAATTAGAACTTGCTCTTTTTGATGAGTCATAATTAGATAAATGCCTAGCAACTGAGTTTCAATAAACTGGATTTCAAATGTCATTTTATTTCTTCAAAATTTAATCATTTTTTATTTGTTCGTTTCTGAATTTGTTATGTAAAATTATAATTATTTTTATTCTCCGAACTGTTAAAACAAAAATAAAATTAAATGCATGATGTTTCAAATCAATTTCTTTCTGGCATTAGTGGGAAAAGACATTTTTTAAATACATGAAATCCAATTCTCAAAATACTTAAATTCATCCTATTTCATTAAATATGCAATAGAGTCCAATTTCTTCATTTTAAAGTCAGATGCAAATATGTAGGATTTTTTTTTTTACATTGTGATGCTTTAATAAATGTTTGAAGGATAGTAACCTAAAACCTAAATTTCATATAATTTTAGCAAAATATTTACTTACTGTATTACTTTAAATATCTTCTTGAATTTGTTCATTCTACAAACATTAATGATGAATTACTACATGCCAAACACACTCCTAGGCACTGAAGGTTACAAGAAGTTTCATATTCTCACACACGAGGGAGAGGGAATAAATAGTAAGTACAAGTGACTTAATGAAGTTAATGATGGCTATGAAGACAATCAAGCATGGTTCCATGGATGGGAGCACCCAGGGATGGGGAGTATTTTAGATATGATGAACAAAGTTAGCACCCTGCAATGTGACACCTGAGCTGACACCAAAATGATTGAAGGAACCAGAAAGTAAGGTCTCATCAGAGTCTTGCCAGTAGGAGAAGTAGTGCAAGGCCCTGGGGTGTGGGTGAGCTGGATGGGTTCAGGGGCCAGAGAGAAACCACCACAGCAGAAATAGAGTAATCCTAGAGAAGCACTAGGAGATGAGGCTGGAGGTGAGAGCAGGCCAGATCACGGATAGCCAGATGGGTCATCATTGTAAAGTTTGCAGTGGTAAATCATGGATGGTTAGAGCATTCTTGTTGATATGAAAGGATCGCCTTTTCTGACTGGTGGAGGAAGAATTGTGGTGTGGTAGAAGTGGCAAGGACAAGAAGTACAAGCAGGACAGTCACTTAGAAGGTGAACACAGTAGTCCAGGTGAGAGATAGCAGTGGCTTGGACTAGGATGGGAGCTATGGAGGCAAAGAGAAGGAATTGAATTTAGTTATGTTTCGGAGAAAGAGCCATGGTGGTGCAGTGGTTAAGCATGAGGCTGCTAATTTTAAGTTCGGCAGTTCGAACCCACCAGCCACTCCATAAGAAAAAGATACGGTAGTCTAATTCTTTAAAGATTTACAGCCTTGGAAACCCTATGGGCCAGTTTTATTGTGTCCCGTAGGGTCACTATGAGTCAGAATCAACTTGGACGGCAATGGGTTTGGTTTTTGTTTATGTTTCTGAGAGAGAGAAGATAGACCTTTCTGATTGGAGGACAAGAAGGAGGGAAAGAAATAATAATTATAGTAATTAAGTATCTGGCCTAAGAAACCAGATCAATGCCATTTACTGAGACTAGGAATAAACTTTCTTAACTTTCTTTAAGTATGGATACTGGAATCAATGATTTTGTTTTAGTCACATTACACTTCACAATGCTGTGAAATGATTACAAATGGCTGGCATTTATTGACTGTTCGATTTGTGCCAGCCACTCTCTAAATTGCTTTCTTTGTGTTATCATATTTTATCCTCATAACCACCCTAATGGTTAGGCATCATCATTATCCATTTTACTGATGAGAAGATAGAGTCATAGAACCATTACTAAACTGCCCAGGGTCATAACACTAGTAAATAGACATAGAAGGGATTTGCCCTGGTAGCATAGTGGTTAACCAAAATGTTGGCAGTTCGAATCCACCAGCTGCTCCTTGGAAACCCTAGAGGGCAGTTCTACTCTGTCCTGTAGGGTTGCTATTAGTCTGAATCGATTGGACAGCAATAGGTTTGGTTTGGTTGGTTTTACTCTTACTTTGAAGCTTGTGTTTTTAATCCCTGGGCTGTAAAGCAGGCTCAGTGAAGAGAAGAGGGCTAGAGATATGCAAATGTGGGAGTCACTGGCATCTGAATTACCTTGGCATGTACTTTCAGCATTTTGAATATACAATAATGTTCTCCCTTGAGACCTAATAATGAGACTGTCTTTGTTAGTGCTGAACTACTAAATCATTACATATATTCAAAAATCAAAGGAGAGAGACAATGATTTCCAGGAGCAAGAAACTATAAGACTACAAGATGATCTGATAGAAATTATTTCTACATACAAAGAATGTGTCAGCCAGGAGAAGTTCAGTCACAGACTTGGAGGGCAAAGGGAGAGACAACAGTTAACAATGGCAGTGGAGAGTCAGCGAACACATTGTGATTTCAGTAGTCCCTGCAAAACTGTCAGTGCAACCTGGTCCTGCAGGAAACACCATTCCTCTTTTGTGGCCTGTGACCACGTGACACTCTATGGTATACACTAACTTACTCCCCTACTTTGTTTCTCTTCATGAATTCTCCTCCTTGTTATTTGTCCTCTGATACAGGACACACAGTGATTTTACATTATAGATGCAGAAATTTACAGCCATACAAACATGAGTCTTCTGATTACTCTGAAAATCCTTTCTCAGTATTCTCATTTCACAGATTTTACACAGCATCTTCAAAATTTGGTTACTAGGGGCCAACCTCTAGAAAGTGTATGCACTCTCATTTTGTTGATAAAATCAGCTGTCTGAGAGTACAGAGCTGAGGTGCCTACCCCAGACAACGATACAGTGCCTCACCCTGACGTCTCTTGGAAGACAGTCAAGCAGTCTTCTCTCTGGATAAGCAACAATCCACTGTGATGTCATTATGGAGCTGAATTACCTCCAATGGCAAGGGGATTACATCCAACTCTGCAGTCATTAGATCATTAATATTTTCTCTCATTAGGTAATTATTTTCATGTCATCTAATGATTAGTTTCCTTACATTTGACTGGATTCACCATGCAGCTAGACAAAATTTTGGGTAAGGATATATATGCTACCAATATAAGGAATATATATACTAATAAAGGGTTAACCTAACCACAACAGGCCATAATCACAAAAGGCCAACTTGTTTGTCAGGATCTAGGGACTTCAAAAAATAAGAAGCTACATCAAGGGGTACAACAGAGTGCTGTAGCCGGTTCAATGGACTGTGGACATGCGTGCCAAAATTAACAATTTACCCCAGGAAGCAAGTTAGAGATCTACCCAATATCACACACAGCCCACATAACAAATAAAAAACAACCATCATAAGACAAACCCAGGACCCTTCAGCCAAGAGACCAAATCATTAGAAAAGAAAAACATGAAAAAGTCACCCAAATCATGATCTTAGTTCTTTGTCTTACTTTAACCAATCATAGTCTGTAAGTAATTTACTCATAGGTACATGTTCCGATGATTGCAAAGGCTATGTTGAAAGACCCTTACTCATAATGAATCAGCACCTGTCAAAACTGTATATTAAGCACTCATAGATTGTATTTCTTTGGGTTTTGGTCTGTTTTTAGCCTGAGTGCTTGCAGCTAATTTTTCCTTTTTGTTTCCTGGTATGTCACAATAAAAATATTTGTGTTGTAGAACATTTTCATGAAAAGTATTAATCTACAACAAAACCAAACCCAAACCAATTCTTGTTTAGTCAATTCGGACTCATAGCAACCCTGTAGGACAGGTTAGAACTGCCCCATGGGTTTCCAAGGCTGTAATCTTTATGACTTGACGGCACTGGGTTTGGGTTTTTAATCTTTATGGAAGTAGACTGCCACATCTTTCTCCCATGGAATGGCTTGGGGATGAGAACAGTCAATCTTTCAGTTAGCAATGGAGCACTTAACAAATATGCCACCAGGGCTTCTAAAGTAATATATAGTATGTGTAAAAATATATACAATCTTGATTCACACTTATATATACATTTATTCATAAGAGCAATGTTTGTGGACAAATCACCTTTCAATGTTCTCAGAATTTGGTGCTGAGCAAAAAGCAAAATCCCAGTGGAGATCAATCTGATGTTGCTATCTATAGGACACACTTCAAATACAGAGGCACAAGTAAGTTGAAAGTAAAATAATGGAAAATGATAAACTAGAAAACATTAATCAAATAAAGCAGGAGTGGCTCTTAACCACTGTGCCACCAGGGCTCCCCACATTAATATCAGGTAAAGTAAATTTTAGAACAAAGAAAACAGAAATACAAAAGGACATTACGTAATGGTAGAAAGATCAATCCATCAGAAAGATATAACAATCCTAAATGTGTATATACCAAACAACAGACCCAAAAGATGCAAGAAGCCAAAACTGACAGAGTTCAACGGAGAAATAGACAAAATCACAATTACAGCTGGAGACTCCAACACTCATTCTATGAGCCTTCTTTCCACTTTTTTGATGTTATTCTTTGGCTTGCAAAAATTTTACTTCTGGTGATGTGCAACTTATCTATTTTTCTTTTGTTGCTTGTACTTTTGTTGTTACATCTATGAAACCACTCCATTATCCAAGGTTATGAAGATTTACACCTATATTTTTTTTCAAAGTGTTTAATATTAGCTATAAAACATTTAAGCCTTTGATCCATTTTGACTTAATTTTCTTCTTTTAAGATTGTGTGAGCTACGGGTCTGCCTTAGTCATCTAGAGCTGCTGTAACAGAAATATCACAAGTGGATGGCTTTAACAAACAGAACTTCATTCTCTCACAGTCTAATACGCTAGAAGTCCAGATTAAGGGGGTCAGCGCTAGGGGGAGGCTTTCTTTGTTGGCTTTGAAGGAAGGTTCTTGGCATCAATCTTCCCCTGGACAAAGTGTTCCTTCTCGCAGGAACCCCAGGTCCAAAGGATACCCTCTGGTCCCAGCAGAAGGTGGTGCGGGCCACACCCCAGGGAAACTTCCTTCACATTGGATCAGAGATGTGACCTGATGAAGAGTGTTACATCCCACCTTAATCCTCTTTAACCACAGGCAGAGATTATGATTTATAACACACAAGAAAATCACAAAATGGAGGACGACCACACAATACTGGGAATCATGGCCTAACCAAGTTGACACATATTCTTGGGGGACACAATTCAATCCATGACAGGGTTCAACTCTGCATGTTTAGTTTCATAAAAAACTGCCAAACTTTTTTCCACAGTGGCTGAAACATTTTACATTCCCAACAATAATATATGAGTGATCTGGTTTCTCCACATCTTTGCTAGCATTTGATGAAGTCACTATTTTTTATTTTAGCTCTTCCAGTTGTGTTTAGTGATAGTCATTGTGGTTTTAATTTGCATTTCTCTAATAGGTAATGACATGGAACATTTGTTGCATGTGGTTTTTTATTATCTGTATATCCTCTTCAGTGAAATGTCTGCTCATGAATCTTGGTCATTTTCAATTATATTCTTTGCTTTTTGTGTTTTTAGTGTTGACGTTTTTGAGTTTTTAATATATTCTAGAAACTAGTCTTATGTCACTTATATGGTTTGCAAATATTTTCTCCCAATGCGTGTCTTGGCTTTTCGTAAGGTTTCTTCCCCCCAAAAGGTTTTTAATGTCAATGAGGTTTATTAGTTTATCAATTTTTCCTTATGGATTATACTTTGGTGTCTAGATTAAGAAATCTTTCCTAGCTCTATCTCATCAATATGGAGCCCTGGTGGCATAGTAGTTAAAAGCTCAGCTGCTAACCAAAAGGTCAGCAGTTCAAATCCACCAGCCACTTCTTGGGAACCCTATGGGGCAGTTCTACTCTGTCCTATAAGGGAGCTATGAGTCGGAACTGACTTGACAGCACCTAACAACAACAGATCACCAATATTTTCTTCTTCCTCTTTTTTTTTAAACTTTAAAATTTTACTTCTTACATTTAAGTTGTTGATCCATTTTGAGTTACATTTTCTATAAGATATGAGGTTTACGTTGTGATTCTTTGTCTCTCTCTTTTATTGTACTTTAAGTCAAAGTTTACAGCTCAAGTTTGTTTCTCATACAAAAATTTATACACACATTGTTATGTAACCCTAGTTGCTATCCCTATAATATGTTAGCACACTCCTCCTTTCCGCCCTGATTTCCTGTGTCCATTCAACCAGCTCCTGTCCCTTTCTGCCTTCTCGTCTCTTCTCTGGACAGGATCTGCCCATTTAGTCTCATGCATCTACTCGACCTAAGAAGCACACTCTTCATAAGTATTATTTTATGTCTAACAGTCCAGTCTAATCTTTGTCTGAAGAATTGGCTTTGGGAATGGTTTTATTTCTTTGTTAACAGAGAGTCTGGGGGCCGTGTCTTCTGGGTTTCCTCCAGTCTCAGTCAGACCATTAAGTCTGACAGAGAAAAGATAGAAGTTATCAAGGATTTAATTTTACTTGGATCCACAATCAACACCCATAGAGCAGCAGTCAAGAAATCAAAAGATGCACTGCATTGGACAAATCTAGTCCAAAAGACCTCTTTAAACTGTTGAAAAGCAAAGATGTCACCTTGAAGACTAAGGCGCCTAACCCAAGCCATGGCATTTTCAATCGCATCATATGCATGTGAAAGCTGGACAATGAATAAGGAAGACAGAAGAAGACTGACACCTTTGAATTGTGGTGTTGGCAAAGAATATTGAATATACCATAGAATGCCAAAAGAACGAACAAATCTGTCTCGGAAGAAGTACAACCAGAATGTTCCTTGGAAGTAAGGATGGCGAGACTATGCCTTACATACATTGGACATGTTAGAACAGATCAGTCCCTGGAGAAGGACATCATGCTTGGTAAATTGCAGGTCAACGAAAAAGAGGAAGACCCTCAATGAGATGGCTTGACACAGTGGCTGCAACAATGGGCACAATAACAATGATTATGGGAATGGCACAGGACCGGGTGGAGTTTCCTTCTGTTGTACATAGGGTCACCGTGAGTCAGAACCAACTCGGTGGCACCTAACAACAACATGTAGTTAATGAATACCTCTCTCCCCCCTCCCCACCCTCGTAACAATCAAAGTATGTTTTCTTCTGCATTTAAACCTTTTCCTGAGTTCTTATAATAGTGGTCTCATACAATATTTGTCCTTTTGCAACTGACTAATTCCATTTAGCATGTCTTCCAGATTCATCCATGTTATTGGATGTTTCATGGACTCATCATTGTTTTTTATTGTTGTATAGTATTCCACGTGTGAATATACTATAATTTGTTTATCCATTCATCTGCTGATGGTCACCTAAGTTGTTTCCATCTTTTTGCTATTGTGAATAGTGCTGCAATGGACATGGGTGTGCATATATCTATTCATATGAAGGTTCTTATATCTCTAGGATATATTCCCATGAGTGGGATTGCTGGATTGCATGGTACAGCTTTTTAAGGAAGCACCAAATTGATTTCCAAAGTGGCTATATCATTTTACATTTCCATCAGCAGTGTATAAATGTTCCAGTCTCTCCACAATCCCTCCAACATTTATTATTTTGCGTTTTTTGGATTAATGCTAGCCTTGCTGGGGTGAGATAGTATCACATTGTAGTTTTGATTTGCATTTCTCTAATGGCTAATGATGGTGAGCATTTCCTCATGTATCTGTTAGCTGCCTGAGTGTCTTCTTTGGTGAAGAGCCTGTTCATATCCTAGTCCATTTTTTTTTATGTACAGGTTTTTTTTTAATAATAATTTTTATTGAGTTTTAAGAGAACGTTTACAAATCAAGTCAGTCTGTCACATATAAGCTTATATACACCTTACTCCATACTCCCACTTACTCTCCCCCTATTGAGTCAGCCCTTCCAGTCTCCTCTCATGACAATTTTGCCAGTTTCTAACCCTCTCTACCCTCCTAACTACCCTCCAGAAAGGAGATGCCAACACAGTCTCAAGTGTCCACCTAATACAAGTAGCTGACTCTTCATCATCATCTCTCTCCTACTCATTGTCCAGTCCCTTCCATGTCTGATGAGTTGTCTTCGGGAATGGTTCCTGTCCTGGGCCAACAGAAGGTTTGGGGACCGTGACCGCTGGGATTCCTCTAGTCTCAGCCATACCATTAAGTCTGGTCTTTTTATGAGAATTTGGGGTCTGCATCCCACTGATCTCTTGCTCCCTCAGGAGTTCTCTGTTGTGCTCCCTGTCAGGGCAGTCATCGGTTGTGGCCGGGTACCAACTAGTTCTTCTGGTCTCAGGATGATGTAGGTCTCTGGTTCATGGGGCCCTTTCTGTCTCTTGGGCTCTTAGTTATCGTGTGACCTTGGTGTTCTTCATTCTCCTTTCATCCAGGTGGGTTGAGACCAATTGATGCACCTTAGATGGCCGCTTGTTAGCATTTAAGATCCCAGGCGCCACAGTTCAAAGTGGGATGCAGAATGTTTTCATAATAGAATTATTTTGCCAATTGACTTAGAAGTCCCCTTAAGCCATAGCCCCCAAACCCCCACCCTTGCTCCACTGACCTTTGAAGCATTCAGTTTATCCCAGAAACCTCTTTGCTTTTGATCCAATCCAGTTGAGCTGACCTTCCGTGGATTGAGTATTGTCCTTCCCTTCACCTAAAGTAGTTCTTATCTACTAACTAATCAGTAAATAACCCTCTCCGACCCTCCTTCCCTCCCCCCGTCGTAACCACAAAAGTATGTGTTCTTCTCAGTTTATACCGTTTCTCAAGATCTTATAATAGTGGTCTTATACAATATTTGTCTTTTTGCCTCTGACTAATTTCGCTCAGCATATTGCCTTCAAGGTTCCTCTATGTCATGAAATGTTTCACCGATTAGTCACTGCTCTGTATCGATGCGTAGTATTCCATTGTGTGAATATATCACAATTTATTTAACCATTCATCCGTTGATGGACACCTTGGTTGCGTCCAGCTTTTTGCTATTGTAAACAGAGATGCAATAAACATGGGTGGGCATATATCTGTTTGTGTGAAGGCTCTTATTTCTCTACGGTATATTCCAAGGAGTGGGATTTCTGGGTTGTATGGTAGTTCTATTTCTAACTTTTTAAGAAAAAGCCAGATAGATTTCCAAAGTGGTTATACCATTTGACATTCCCACCAGCAGTGTATAAGAGTTCCAATCTGTCCACAGCCTCTCCAACATTTATTATTTTGTGTTTTTTGGATTAATGCCAGCCTTGTTGGAGTGAGATGGAATCTCATCGTAGTTTTAATTTGCGTTTCTCTAATGACTAATGATCAAGAGCATTTTCTCATGTATCTGTTAGCTGCCTGAATATCTTCTTTAGTGACCTGCGTGTTCATATCCTTTGCCCACTTCTTGATTGGGTTGTTTGTCTTTTTGTGGTTGAGTTTTGACAGAATCATATAGATTTCAGAGATCAGGCGCTGGTCGGAGATGTCATAGCTGAAAATTCTTTCCCAGTCTGTAGGTGGTCTTTTTACTCTTTTGGTGAAGTCTTTAGATGAACATAGGTGTTTGATTTTTACGAGCTCCCAGTTATCTGGTTTATCTTCGTCATTTTTGGTAATGTTTTGTATTCTGCTTATGCCTTGTATTAGGGCTCCTAAGGTTGTCCCTATTTTTTCTTCCATGATCTTTATCGTTTTACTCTTCATGTTTAGGTCTTTGATCCACTTGGAGTTAGTTTTTGTGCATGGTGTGAGGTGTGGGTCCTGTTTCATATTTTTGCAAATGGATAGCCAGTTATGCCAGCACCATTTGTTAAAAAGACTGTCTTTTCCCCAATTAACTGACACTGGGCCTTTGTCAAATATCAGCTGCTCATATGTGGATGGATTTATATCTGGGTTCTCAATTCTGTTCCATAGGTCTATGTGCCTGTTGTTGTACCAGTACCGGGCTGTTTTGACTACTGTGGCTGTATAATAGGTTCTGAAATCAGGTAGAGTGAGGCCTCCCACTTTCTTCTTCTTTCTCAGTAATGCTTTACTTATCCGGGACTTCTTTCCCTTCCAGATGAACTTGGTGATTTGTTTCTCCATCACATTAGAAAATGTCATTGGAATTTGGATCAGAAGTGCATTGTATGTATAGATTGCTTTTGGTAGAATAGACATTTTTACTATGTTAAGTCTTCCTATCCATGAGCAAGGTACATTTTTCCACTTAAGTAGGTCCTTTTTAGTTTCTTGCAATAGTACTTTGTAGTTTTCTTTGTATAGGTCTTTTACATCCTTGGTAACATTTATTCCTAAGTATTTTATCTTCTTGGGGGCTACTGTGAATGGTATTGATTTGGTGATTTCCTCTTCGATGTTCTTTTTGTGGATGTTGAGGAATCCAAGTGATTTTTGTATGTTTATCGTATAACCTGAGACTCTGCCAAACTCTTCTATTAGTTTCAGTAGTTTTCTGGAGGATTCCTTACGGTTTTCTGTGTATAAGATCATGTCATCTGCAAATAGAGATAATTTTACTTCCTCTTTGCCAATCCAGATGCCCTTCATTTCTTTGTCTAGCCTAATTGCTCTGGCTAGGACCTCTAGGACAATGTTGAATAAGAGCGGTCATAAAGGGCATCCTTGTCTGGTTCCCGTTCTCAAGGGAAATGCTTTCAGGCTCTCTCCATTTAGAGTGATGTTGGCTGTTGGCTTTGTATAAAAAAAAAAAAAAATTTAGATGCCCTTTATTATGTTGAGGAATTTTCCTTCAATTCCTATTTTGCTGAGAGTTTTTATCATGAATGGGTGTTGGACTTTGTCGAATGCCTTTTCTGCATCAATTGAGAAGATCATGTGGTTTTTGTCTTTTGTTTTATTTATATGGTAGATTACATTAATGCTTTTTCTAATATTAAACCACCCTTGCATACCTGGTATAAATCCCACTTGGTCATGGTGGATTATTTTTTCGATATGTTGTTGAATTCTATTGGCTAGAATTTTGTTGAGGATTTTTGCATCTATGTTCATGAGGGATATAGGTCTGTAATTTGCTGTTTTTGTGATGTCTTTACCTGATTTTGGTATCAAGGAAATGGTGGCTTCATAGAATGAGTTAGGTCGTATTCCGTCATTTTCTATGCTTTGAAATACATTTAGTAGTAGTGGTGTTACCTCTTCTCTGAAAGTTTGGTAGAACTCTGCAGTAAAGCCATCCAGGCCAGGGCTTTTTTTTTGTTGGGAGTTTTTTGATTACCTTTTCAATCTCTTTTTTTGTTGTGGGTCTATTTAGTATTTTTACTTCTGATTGTGTTAGTTTAGGTAGGTAGTGTTTTTCCAGGAATTCATCCATTTCTTCTAGGTTTGCAAATTTGTTAGAGAACAATTTTTTGTAATAATATGATATGATTCTTTCAATTTCAGTTGGGTCTGTTGTGATATGGCCCTTCTCGTTTCTTATTCGGGTTATTTGTTTCCTTTCCTGTATTTCTTTAGTCAGTCTGGCCAATGGTTTAACAATTTTGTTAATTTTTTCGAAGAACCAGCTTTTGGCTTTGTTAATTCTTTCAATTGTTTTTCTGTTCTCTAATTCATTTAGTTCAGCTCTAATTTTTATTATTTGTTTTCCTCTGGTGCCTGATGGATTCTTTTGTTGCTCACTTTCTATTTGTTCAAGTTGTAGGGGCAGTTCTCTGATTTTGGCTCTTCTTTTTGTATGTGTGCATTTATCGATATAAATTGGCCTCTGAGTACTGCTTTTGCTGTGTCCCAGAGATTTTGATAGGAAGTGTTTTCATTCTCGTTGCATTCTATGAATTTCTTTATTCCCTCCTTAATGTCTTCTATAACGCAGTCTTTTTTCAGCAGGGTATTTTTCAGTTTCCATGTATTTGATTTCTTTTCCCTAATTTTTCTGTTATTGATTTCCACTTTTACAGCCTTGTGGTCTGAGAAGATGCTTTGTAATATTTCGATGTTTCGGATTCTGCAAAGGTTTGTTTTATGACCTAATATGTGGTCTATTCTAGAGAATGTTCCATGTGCACTAGAAAAAAAAGGATACTTTGCAGCAGTTGGGTGGAGAGTTCTGTATAAGTCAATAAGGTCAAGTTGGTTGATTGTAGTAATTAGGTCTTTCGTGTCTCTATTGAGCTTCTTACTGGATGTCCTGTCCTTCTCTGAAAGTGGTATGTTGAAGTCTCCTACTATAATTGTGGAGTTGTCTATCTCACTTTTCATTTCTGTTAAAATTTGTTTTATGTATCTTGCAGCCCTGTCATTGGGTGCATAAATATTTAATATGGTTATATCTTCCTGGTCAATTGTCCTTTTTATCATTATGTAGTGTCCTTCTTTATCCTTTGTGGTGGATTTAACTTTAAGGTCTATTTTGTCAGAAATTAATATTGCTACTCCTGCTCTTTTTTGCTTATTGTTTGCTTGATATATTTTTTTCCATCCTTTGAGTTTTAGTTTGTTTGTGTCTCTAAGTCTAAGGTGTGTCTCTTGGAGGCAGCATATAGACAGATCGTGTTTCTTTACCCAGTCTGAGACTCTCTGTCTCTTTATTGGTGCGTTTAGTCCATTTACACTCAGCGTAATTGTAGATAAGTATGTGTTTAGTGTTGTCATTTTGATGCCTTTTTACGTGTGTTGTTGACAATTTCATTTTTCCACTTTTTTGTGCTGAGACGTTTTTCCTTGTAAATTATGTGTTCCTCATTTTCATAGTATTTGACTTTATGTTTGCTGAGTCGTTAGGTTTTTCTTGGTTTTTATTTTGAGTTATGGAATTGTTAGACCTCTTTGTGGTTACCTTAATATTTACTCCTATTTTTCTAAGTAAAAAGCTAACTTATATTGTCCTATATCGCCTTGTATCCCTCTCCGTATGGCAGTACTATGCCACCTGTATTTAGTTCCTCTTTTTGATTATTGTGATCTTTTACATATTGACTTCAATGATTCCCTGTTTTGAGCATTTTTTTTTTAATTAATCTCAATTTGTTTTTGTGATTTCCCTATTTGAGTTGATATCAGGATGTTCTGTTCTGTGGCCTTATGTTGTGCTGGAATTTGATATTATTGGTTTTCTGACCAAACAATTTCCTTTAGTATTTCTTGTAGCTTTGGTTTGGTTTTTGCAAATTCTCTAAGCTTGTGTTTATCTGTAAAGTTTTAATTTCGCCTTCATATTTGAGAGAGAGGTTTGCTGGATATATGATCCTTGGCTGGCAGTTTTTCTCCTTCAGTATTCTGTATATGTCATCCCATTGCCTTCTTGACTCCCTGTTTTCTGCTGAGTAGTCTGAACTTATTCTTATTGATTCTCCCTTGTAGGAGACCTTTCTTTTATCCCTGGCTGCTTTTAAAATTTTCTCTTTATTTTTGGTTTTGGCAAGTTTGATGATAATATGTCTTGGTGTTTTTCTTTTTGGATCAGTCTTAAATGGGGTTCATTGAGCATCTTGGATAGTCATCCTTTCGTCTTTCTTGATGTCAGTGATGTTTTCTGCCAGCAGATCTTCAACTATTCTCTCTGTGTTTTATGTTATCCCTCCCTGTTCTGGGACTCCAATCACATGTAAGTTATCCTTCTTGATAGAGTCCCACATGATTCTTAGGGTTTCTTCATTTTTTTAATTCTTTTATCTGTTTTTTTTTTTTTCAGCTATATTGGTGTTAATTCCCTGGTCCTCCAGATTTCCCACTCTGCATTCTAATTGCTCGAGTCTGCTCCTCTGACTTCCTATTGTATTGTCTAATTCTGTAATTTTATTGTTAATCTTTTGGATTTCTGAATGCTGTCTCTCTATGGATTCTTGCAACTTATTAATTTTTCCACTATGTTCTTGAGTAATCTTTTTGAGTTCTTCAACTGCTTGATCAGTGTGTTCCCTGGCTTTTTCTGTAGCTTGCCTTATTTCATTTCTGAGGTCATCCCTGCTGTCTTGAAGGGTTCTGTAAATTAGTTTTTTATATTCCGTACCTGGTAATTCCAGGATTGTATCTTCATTTGGGAAAGATTTTGATTCTTTAGTTTGGGGAGCTGTAGAAGCTGTCATGGTCTGCTTCTTTATGTGGTTTGATATCGACTGCTGTCTCCGAGCCATCACTAAAATATTGTAGTGATTTAGTCTATATTTGCTCACTGATTCTCATCTTGTTTTGTTTTCTTTCAATATACGTAGATGGGCTACTATATTGTGCTGTCTTGATTGTTGTAGCCCTTGACTCACTTATGACCTATTACCGGCTGGTTTGGCCTGTTACCAGATATATATGCCTGAGTCCATTCACTATTCTTGAGTAGAATCTGATTTTGGGTCATCAAGTGTGTGATGCACACCGTCACCTATCTACCTTGAGAAGTAGTGGTGATAGTTGTGTGCACCAGACTCTAGTAGCAGCTGGGGTTCACACTCCAGGTGGGGCACGATGCTGACAGGCTTCCCCCAAGTGTCAGTGAGGTAGGTGTGTCTCTATTCCTAAAGCACCTTGGTGGGTGGGCTCTGCAGCTGTACCTTAGGACCCCAATGCAAGGACCTCTACAGATTGGTAGGTGTCACCCTCCTTAGACCCCTAAGGCAGGAGCCTCGGTGGTCTGGGGGGAGCTTCAGCCCTCAGTTCCCCGTTGTGGGTCAGTGAGGGCTCTGTTGAATACGCAGAGATATCAGACCTGGGAAAATTGTCTTTCCAGTAAATCCGCTAAAACTATTGCAGTCAGATCCCTATCAGAAATGCCTTTGCATTATAATAGCCACCTTGCTCCCTGTAGGGATGAAAGCCTGAGACTGTGGATCACATATGCTTGGCTGAAGCTGGTTCTGTGGTTTTAGTCCAATTAGGGAAGGATTTTTGGTCCCTGGGTTTTTTGTGGTTGCTTCTCTCAGGCCAGAAGAATGGGTTAGGAAAAGACCACAAAAAAAAAAGGAAAAGAAAAACCACGGAGCAGTTCTCCCTCTGGCTAAGGAAATTCCAATGTTAATGAAGCCGCCTGGGAAGGGGAGGGGAGGGTTCAGAAAAACAGGAGAGAGTAGCACCCCGGAATATAGACAAAGTTACTTATCTTGCTTCGGATGATTGTTTTATCTGAGATTCCCGAGGGGCGTGTCGACTGTGTGTGCTGTCTGGGTAGAGATTGTCCCCGATGGTCAGGCTCACGTCCCGTGCTTGTGCTGTCTCAGAAGCCACAGTTAGTTCCTCCGCTCCCAGTCCAAAGCCCAGCGTCAAGGTTCCCCAGCTGGGACGCTGCACTCCCGGCTCCAAAACCAGCCGCTGCCTCCCGGTGACTTCTCTTCCTGTCAGCCGCGTGACTGTGTTGCCTGCGTGCCCTGACGGGGCTTCCCCCGAGGTCAGTTCAGGGGGCTAGGGCTGTGCCCCATTTTTCCGCCATCTCAGGATGCCATGTTCAGCTCCCCTGCACCCAGTCCAAAGCCTGGCGCCAAGGTTGCCTGACTGGGACGCTGGCTCCAGGCTCCGAAAACAGTCGCTGCTTCCCTGTGGTTGTTCTTTCTCAGTCTCTATCACTCAGATCAACTCTTTAAATCTGTGTTTGTTGTTCAGGGTTCGTAGATTGTCATGTATGTGATCGATTCACTTGTTTTTCCAAGTCTTTGTTGCAAGAGGGATCCGAGGTAGCGTCTACCTAGTCAGCCATCTTGGCCCCGCCTTCCTAGTCCATTTTTTAATTGGGTTATTTGTCTTTTTGTTGTTGAGGTTTTGCAGTATCTTGTCTAGCTTAGAGATTAGATCCTGATTAGATATGTTTTGGCTAAAAATTTTTTCCCAGTTTGTATGTTTTCTTTTTACTCTTTTGGTGAAGTTTTTGATGAGTTTAAGTGTTTGGTTTTTAGTAGATCCCAGTTATCTAGTTTCTCTTCTGATGTTTGTGCATTGTTAGTAATGTTTTGTATTCTGTTTATTCCATGTATTAGGGCTCCTAGTGTTGTCCTTATTTTTTCTTCCACGATCTTTGTCATTTTAGATTTTATATTTAGGTCTTTGTCCATTTTCAGTTAGTTTTTGTGCATGGTGTGAGGTATGGGTCTTGTTTCATTTTTTTGCAGTTGGATATCCAGTTATGCCAGCACCATTTGTTAAAGAGACTGTCTTTTCCCCATTTAATGAATTTGGGCCTTCCTCAAACACCAGTTGCTCATAGGTGGATGAATTTACATCTGGATTCTCAATTCTGTGCCATTGGTCTACGTATCTGTTGTTTTGTACCAGTACCAGGCTGTTTTGGCTATGAAGACAGTATAATACATTCTAAAATAAGGTAGTGTGAGGCCTCCCACCTTGTTCTTCTTCTTCAGTAATGCTTTACTTATCTGGAGCCTTTTCTGTTTCCAAATGAATTTGATGATTTGTTCCTCCATCTCATTAAAAAAATGTTGTTGGAATTTGGATCTACATTGTATCTGTAGATTGCTTTGAGTAGAACTGATGTTTTCACAATGTTGAGTCTTCTTTTCCATGAGCAAGGTATGTTTTTCCACCTATGTAGGTCTTTTTTGGTTTCTTGCAATGGTGTCTTGTAGTTTTCTTTGTACAGGGCTTTTACATCTCTTGTTAGGTTTATTCCTAAGTATTTTATCTTCTTGGGAGCTATTGTGAATGGTATTGATTTGGTGATTTCTTCTTTGAAGTTCTCATTGTTGGTGTAGAGGAATCCACCTCATTTTTGTATATTTATCTTGTATCCTGATACTTTGCTGAAATCTTCTATTAGTTCCAGTAGGTATCTTGTGGATTCTTTGGGGTTTTCTGCATCTAAATCATATCGTTTGCAAATAGGGATACTTTTATTTCTTCCTTACCAGTTTGGATGCCCTTTATTTCTTTTTCTAGCCTAACTGCTCTTCCTATGACCTCCAGCACAATGCTGAATAAGAGTGGTGATAAAGGGCATCCTTCTCTGGTTCCTGTTCTTAAGGGGAATGCTTTCAGGCTCTCTCCATTTAGGATGATGTTGGGTGTTGGCTTTGTATAAATGCCCTTTATTATATTGAGCAATTTCCATTCCATTACTATTTTGCTGTATCTCTCTCTGTTTCTTTCTTTCTTGACTACGATGGTGGATCTTTGACCCTAATAAATGATAAAAATCTGTAATGGTAAAATCGCACACATGTACACACACGCGCACTCAAATGAGTATATGTAAATCTGGGGAAATCTAAAGAAGATTAGTTGATTGTATTAATGTCAACATCTTGGTTTTTGCAGTTACATATTTTGTAAAATGTTACCATTAGATGAAATTGGGTAAAGTGCACAAGTTCACTCCATATCACTTCTCTAAATAAAAAGTTTAGTTAAAAAGAAAGTGGAGGACTCAACAACAAAAATTAGTGGGTTATCTGTACCTCAGCAATGAGAAACCTGAAAGAGAAATTAGAGAAACAATTCCATTTACAATAGCATCTGAAAGAATAAAATATGTAGGAATAAATATAATCAGGGACATGAAGGACTTATATTATGAAAATGATAAAACATTGCTGAAAGAGATTAAAGAAGCCTTAAACAAATGGAAAGATGTTCCATCCTCATAAATTAGGTGACTGAGTATTGTTAAGATGTCAGTACTATCCAAAGCAATGTATCAATTCAATGCAATCCAGATCAAAATTCCAACAGCCTTCTTTACAGACATGGAAATACAAATCCTCAACTTTATGTGGAATGGCAAGAAGCCCTGAGTAGCTAAAACAATGTTGAATGAGAAGAACAAAGTAGGAGGTCTCACACTTCCTTATTTTAAAACGTACTATAAAGCCACAGTGATCAAAACAGCCTGGTGCTGGTGTAACAAAACAGTCATATAGATCAATGGAATAGAATTGAGAGTCTAGAAATAAATTCACACATCTATGGTCAACTGATTGTTGACAAGGGTGGTGAGTTCATTCAATGGGGAAATAAGAGTTTCTTCAACAAATGGTGCTGGGAAAATTGGATTTCCACATGCAGAAAATGAAACAGGATCCATGCCTCACACTTATACAAAACAAATTCAAAATGGATTAAAGACCTAAGTGTACAAACTAAAATCTTTTCTTTTTTAAAAATAATTTTTATTGTGCTTTAAGTGAAAGTTTACAGATCAAGTCAGTCTCTCACATATAAACTTATATACACCTTACTACATACTCCCATTTACTCTCCCCCTAATGAGTCAGCCCACTCCCTCCTTCCAGTCTCTCCTTTCATGACTGTTTTGCCAGTTTCTAAATCTCTCTACCCTCCCATCTCTGCTCCAGGCAGGAGATGCCAACACGGTCTCAAGTGTCCACCTGATACACGTAGCTCACTCCTCATCAGCATCTCTCTCCAACCCACTGTCCAGTCCATTCCATGTCTGATGAGTTGTCTTCGGGAATGTAAAACCATAAATTTCTTAGAAGAACAAATAGGGGCAATGCTTTGAGACCTAGCTTTCAACAATGGATTACCTAATATAATAAGAAAAGCACAAAGAGCAAATATAAAATAACTAAATGGGACCTCACATAAATTAAAAACTTTTGTTCATCGAAAGACTTTACCAACCAAGTGACAAGACAAGTTACCGACTGGGATATGTCTTTGGAAACCATATAACTGAGAATCTAATCACCAAAACATATAAAACTTCAAGAACTTAACAACAAAAAGACAAATAACCCAGGCATAAAATAGGCAAAGGACTTGAATAGATACTTCACCAAAGAGGGCATTCAAATGGCCACTGAACACATGAAAAGATGCTCAGCATTACTAGCCATCAAAGAGATGCAAGTCAAAACCACAATGAGATTCCATTTTACTCCCACTAGGTTGGCTAAGATAAAAAAAGAAAAGAAAAGAAAAAACTGAAAATAACAATTGCTGGCAAGGTTGTAAGGAGATTGGAACTCTTATTCATTGCTGGTGGGAATGCAAAATGGTACAGCCATTGTGGAAAACACCATGGCGGTACTTCAAAAAACAAAAATAGAACTACCAAAAGTACACAGATGACTTGAAAGACTCAAAAAGAGACTAAATACTCATTGCAGCACTATTCACAATAGCCAGAAGGTGGAAATAACATAAATGCCCATCAACAGATGAACTGATAAACAAAATGTGGTACCCACCCACCCCAGTGCCGTCAAGATGCATCCAATAAAATACTACTTAGCCAGTAGGAGAAATGAAGTCTTGATACATGGATGGAGCTTGAAGACATTATACTGAGCTAAATAAATCAATCACAAAAGGAGAAATATTGCATGACCTCACTTATATGAAGTGATAAGATAAGGCAAATGTATAGGGACCAAAGTTTATTACTGGTTACCAGGTGTAGAATGGATAGGGAAGAGGGGTGTTAATGGTGACGGAAAAACCTCATTGGTTAAGGGTAGGGTTGCAGAGTTGATTGTTATAATTTCTGTCAATAAGTTGTACCCCTGTAAAAAGGTGAATTGGCAAAAGCTGTGTGATAGATATATTTACAGCAACAACAACAAAAAAGTAGCTGCCTTTGCACAAAAAAGCGTGTCATGGGATTTGGTTCCTTTGTTTGGAGGTTTAGGGCCATGGTTCACAGGAAATTCCAGTTAATTCACCTAATAACATGTTTAGTGCTTGTATTGTACCTCGCAGTTCGTTGTGTACAGACTGGGGTCTTAAAAGCTTGCAAGCGGCCATCCAAGGCACAGCAATTGGTCTTTACTCATCTGGAGCAACAAAGAAAGAAGGAGTCAGGAAAAGGAGGAGGATATGGAATGTGTGGCTAATTGCCTCCATGAACCTCTTCTGCCATGAGACCAGAAGGACTAGACAGTGACTGGCTAACATTACTGAATATTTTGATCAAAGAGTCCATAGAAGAATCCTGATCAAAAGGGGGAAAATGCAGACCAGAATTTCAAATTCTTATCAATTCTAGAACTTTCTGGGGCCATGGAGGGTGGATGAACCTCCGAAACTACTGTCCTAAAATAGTCTTTAAACCTTAAACCAAAAATATCCCCTGGAGTCATCTTAAAACTGAGCTATAGTTTAGCTTAACTAGTAAGAAAAAGGTCTATCTTGAGTATTATGCTCTTTTAAGAACTATACATCTGAGAACAAATTGACAATAGCAACCTGAGTAGTTAGATAAGAACATTAGGGGGCAGTAAGTTTATTATAATGATGGAAGAACAACGCAGAAAAGAGGGTGAGAATGATTGCACAAGTGGAAGAATGTATCAATGTCACCAAACTGTACATGTAGAAACAGTTGAATGGGTATATATTTTGCTCTGTATATTCTCAAAAACAACAAAATAAATAAAATTTAGGGAAAAAAAATGCCCTGAAAGGAAAAGAAAAGAAAGTGGAGGTGGTTGTAGAAAGGCCATCGGACTGCGTGTGAAGGGTGTTTTGTGGCCTCTGCTCTACCCTTTATTTAGTGCTGCCACCTCGAACAAGTCACTTTATCAGTCTAGGCTTCAGCATCTGTATAGGGAAATGGGGATTTAGAAAAGGTGACTGGTTTCCAGCCTATTTGATATTAATAATTATTTTGCACAACAAACCATTTTACAGACTCCATGCAGTACTACCATGTAGGAGTTTATAGATTCAATAAACCCAAACCAAACCCCGTGCCGTTGAGTCGATTCCGACTCATAACAACCTTATAGGACAGTGTAGAACTGCCCCATAGAGTTTCCAAGGAGTGCCTGGTGGATTCGAACTGCCGTCCCTTTGGTTAGCAGCCTTAGCTTAGCCACTATGCCACCAGGGTTTATGGTAACTGATAAATATTTTCAAATTAAAAAAAAAAATTCTTCTCTGTATTTCTGTTTTTAGTAATTGGATAAACATCTACATAAACTTGAAAAAGAACTATGCGTATATTCTGGTAAACATTAGCCATGGATTCTGCAGATCATGCTCATAGCCTGTATGGTCCTAGGGCTGTAGCTTGATAGTCCTTTAGGGTTCTTGTGTATGGTTTGCAAATTTAACAAAATAAGATACAATCCCAAGGTCTTCTCCACACTGCATAAGATTTTAAGGTGGAGATTTATACAAAAACTTTTGACTTACCACCAACCACAGAGAGTTTTTGTATTAATCAAATTTTAAAACATATAAAAATGCCCTATCAAATTACATGCAAATTTTGTTCCATAAGCAATGCAGAACAAATAGACTGTTACCACACTCTGAAAGATATATCAGCAGTTAGAAATTGTTTGTTCATATGACTCCCTACAATGAACTGGTCCTGGGTAGCGGGATCCTGAAATAGGATGCTCAGTTCTGACATGGAATCACTCATGTAACATGTCCATGGGTGAAAGGACAGAGTCTATTGCTGCTGAGCAATAAAAACAGTTTATACAATGTCACTACATCCACAGGGTCTTACCAAAGACTGTTTTAAGCAGAGCACAGACCAGACACCTTTCTAATGGCATGGTCAACAGCATTTATTACTCATGGAATAAACAGGACAGGGATGAATCAGCTTAGGTTCCCCATAGTTATGTTCCTGTCTCAGGGTAACATCAGGCCACACCCAAGCATGTCCCAGTACTTGATTTGGGAAGAGAACACTTAAATCCCCCCTCCTATGATTAAATCGCAATCTGACTGACAGCCATGTGTCTACATGCTAAAGAGTACGTACAGAGAATAGGTAGAAGAAGGACTAATAAAAGGGGGTGATAGAATGTAAAATGAGGTAATAAAAGTGGAAGGCCACCTGTAGGTAATGGACATAATTTATGGCCCCCGGTTTGGCTATTCTAAATTTACTAGTGCCAGAGAACGACCTTTCCTTCTTTAGCACACTAAGATAGCTTAACAGAACTCTTCGGGGGGCAATCATCTCCCCCTAAGGCACATATTTTACTTTAAGTCCATTAGTAGTTTATGTCTATTAGCAGTCAGGGAGACAGTGAGAGGGGTATAGCAAACCTAGGCACCCTGCAGCTCACAAGTCCCTTATAGCTGGGGGCTGTTATCGTTAGTTTCCATCAAGTCAGCTCCAACTCATGATGACCTTACGGATAACAGAACAAAATGTCCAGCGCTACACCATCTTCACGATCATTGATATGTTTGCGTCCGTTGATGTGGCTATTGTGTCACTCTACCTCATGGAGGGCGCTTCCCTTATTTTCACTGACCCTCCACTTTACCAAACATGATGTCCTTTTCTAATGATTAGTCCCTCCTGATGACGTGTCCAAAGTTAGTGAGTTAAATTTTCACCATCCTCACCTCTAAGGAGCATTCTTTCTGTATTTCCTCCATGACTGATTTGTTCTTCTGGCAGTCTATGGTACATTCAATATTCTTCTCCAACACCACAGTTTGAGTGTGTTAATTCTCCTTTGATCTTCCTTTTTCTTTCTCCACATAGTGGAAGGAAGTGGAAAACTGCTACTTACAGATGATCACAGGTAGGAAGTGTCATAGACATGAGCATGTGCTTTATATTACAATCCTTAAAGGAATCCTCATAACAAGGCATCGTCTCCATTCTACAGATGCCAACACTGAGGCTTGAGAGGTTACATAATTTGCCCAAATAAGTAACAGACCTTGGGATTGACCTTCATTCTTTCTAATTTTAAAACTCACATACGTTCTACTGCACTGTGGCATTTCGTTAAAAAGCGACAGATTTGAACAAAGGAACAACCAACCAACAACAACATAGCCCTAATTCTTCAAAAGAGAAAAAAATCCTTACAGCCTAAGTGAAAGTAATGCTTCCAAGGTACAACATCTAAACCCGTTTTATCTCAGGGCTTCCTGGCTTCCATTTTTAATAGGTGAGTTTATCTGTGACAGCTGCATTTCCACTCAGCGATGGCCCTCTGATAATTATGATGAAAGACGAACGCATATGACAACCCCACCCTCTCCCTGGCCAGAACAACACCACCTTCTGAGTAAAACAACCCCTGTCCCTGAAGAAAAAGAGAAGAAAAACTATCCAAGTAATCTATTTCTTAGTACCAATCATGATTGTAAGTGTTTTGTCTAAAACATGTTTTGCTGAATCACCACGGAAATGCACAATAAAATATAGCTTATCATCTTATCTTTTATGAGGCAAAAAATTGTGGGTTAATGCAGTGTAATGAATGAATACTTTCTGTAAACCAGAAAGAACTTACAGTAAGCCTGGAGGCTTAGTAAGGATTTGTGTGTATGCTTATTTATTTTGAAATAAAACATGTCTGCTCCTCATCCTAACAAACACAACCCAATGCACAACAGTCTCAAGTAATCTCCTACTGCCTCCAAGAGACCCATTTACGCATCTCTCTTGACATTGCTGGATAGTGAAACCTGATAATAAAAGCTACCATTGATTGTGACCTTGGTCAGGCAGCATTCTAAAATACCGTGCACGGAGAAAACCATAAAACCACCGTAGAAAGAAGCCCTATTACACTCATTCTTGTTTTGCCAAGGATGTAACCATTGTACACAGTGGTTAAGAAACCTACCTTTTGTGGTTTGCAAAATGATTGGACCTGAGAAGTTGTCTTCGGAGCCTGGGAATCTAACCAATATGTTATGCATTTTAAAGGATGGGTCCTAACCCCTGAGTTCACCTTTTCCCATCTCTTTTCTGCCGTACCATGTGGCTGGCCTAGATGTTTGAAAAAAGAAAAAAGAAACAAGTCTCCATAGTAATGGAAGGAGGAAGCTGATTTAGCCTCAATGAAGGCTTCATTTTCAGCTCTAAGTGCCTGGCTAGTTCTAGGTTCACAATCTCCTCCCACTCAGCTTTGACCTTCCTGGGTTGAGGTTAATATCTTTATTAAGAACATATATTAGGACATACGGCATCTTACTGACTTGCTCTAACCAGGCCTGCATTCAAGCCCAAGGACAGATACTCCTTAGATTAAAGTAGGAGTGCCAGGGGAGCCACAAAGGTCACAGGGCTGACAGAAATCCATGCTATCTCTATTGTGAAGTGAAACAATATAAGGCTATTTTCAAACCCCATTTAACAATCCAAAATGCATGTACGGGAAGGCGATGATTCATTTTCCTCCCTTTGGAACTGCCTCTAAGCCTTTGAAAACAGAAAAGACAGAAAAATGAGGTCGAAGAGAATTGTCTGAACTAGTACATCATCCACTGTTTTCAATAAAAAGAGAGTAAACTATATTTTCTAAAAAAAAAAGAAAAATAGGACCATGAAGACTATTAAGGGAAAAAAAAAAAAAGATTAAAAATATATATATAGTGATATGTTTGTCTCTCCAACTCTTGCTTAGAAATAGGGCAAAAAATTATTTTTTATGAGGGAAAAGCTATGGGTTATGAGTCATTACAAAGTTCAGAGGTAGCCTGTCTCAAGACTGTCTAGGGCGTGAAAAGCACTGATCAAAGATGAGAAACAGAAGGAATGTCTATTAAATTGACACATCTTACATACAACATCACTTTTTTATCCCCAAACAATCCTCCATGACATTATCATGTTCCTCTTACAAATGAGAAAAGTGAGATTCAGAGATGTTAAGAAACTTGTCCACAATGGAAAGAAAACATGTTTTCTTCCTTGCTCCCTGCCTTCCAGCACTGTGAGCCTCATGACATGGGTTACTTCACCGTGTGACAGGAGGAAGCAGAGAAACAATGTTAACACCACCCTCCAAGTTCCCTGAAAGCCTGGGAGTTTTCTTCAGATATTATTGCACTCATTCATCTATCCATCCATCCATCCAACAAATATTTATTGAGCACCAGGTTTTGTTTAAAGCGAGGTAGAAAAAACTGGGAGATGGATTCCTGCTCTCTCAGAGTTAATACTCTATAGGAGGACAGAGTAGAGCTGCCCCATAGAGTTTCCAAGGAGCGCCTGGCAGATTTGAACTGCCGACCATTTGGTTAGCAGCTGTAGCACTTAACCATTACGCCACTGGGTTTTTGGGTTAGGAGGATAGAGAAAATTGAACACATATTCATAAATGAAGTTTATGGTGTGTGATGGGGCTCTAGCAAGGGCCTGACATTATGATGGAAGGGGTCAGGAAAAGATTCCTTTAAAGAAGTATCAGCTTAGCCAATTCCTGAGATTCAGCAGATTCAAGAAGCAGCTGAAGTCAATGTGGGAAAGGGCGTGTGACTGAATGACAGGTAATCTTGGAATTAAAGGAGGATTGCAATTTATTTGAAGAATTTAAGAAAGGTCAATGTGGTTAGATCATATTGAATGAAAGAAGTTAAGAAAACTAAGACTGAGAAAACAGGCATGGGGAGATTTTTAAAGGCCTTCAGAAGCATGTTGAGAAATGTGGACTTTGCTTCTGAATAATGGAAGCCACTGAGCAATGATCTTAGGAGAAGGAATATTTTGTCAACAGTACAAAAAATAAATGTTTTATGGAAAAAAACCTGGAGATAGTTTAAGAGTTTTTTTTTTCTTTTTTCAATTTTGATAGTGTTAGTAATCTAGATATGAAATGATGATGGTTGAGCAAAGTTGGTAGTAAATGGGAAGGAGAGAATACAAGAGAGGCAAGAGCTCTTTAGAAGGCAAAGTTCCCAGAACTTGGTGAGTGAATAGTCAGAGGATAAAGAGTAAGAAGGAGCACTCAAAAATGACGCCCATGTTTCTGGACTGAGCAGCTAGGTGCTCCACTGGAAGCGGGCTACCTATAGAGAAGCAGATTTGAAGAGAAGATATGAATCATGTTGTCTCCAGGTGGAATCCAAGAGACAATTATCTTTAGCTCAGGAGAGAGGTCTGAGCTGAAAATGTAGATTTCAGGATCTCCACATAAGAGTGGTAATGATTTTGTCTTCTTTACTGAGAGTCAATATCACAGTAAATTAAGAAGATTAAAGGAAGAATTAAAATGTGGCTACTTACAGGCTTGGTGTAGGAACCATGGGCTTTCCTAGGATGCTGAAGGTGCCTGAAACAAACCCACACAAGTGATAAAAATTCCCATAATCTCTTGTTCTTCTCCTGATGGTGACTCTGAGAGTTTGGTGTTTCAAGGATTGTTTGAAAAAGGTGACTTGCACTTACAATGACAGAGTAGTCATCAGAGAAAATGAAGCTTTACTCAAATGGTTGGAATAGATTTCAGCCCATCTTCTGAGCCCCATTGCACCATGTAAATACTTCCCTTGTAAGGCCTGGATCATTTTCTTACTTATGGTTTTGTGTGGGTCATTATTTCCCAATAAACCGTAATCTTCACTAATACAGAGTTATGCTTTATCTTTACACCTTCATAGCATAGTACTTAGTGAAAAAAATAGATACTCAATAAGTGGTTACTGAGTGTGTGGATAAATTAATGTCTTGGTTACCATTTGGAAGATATTGCTCACCCCTGCATTACCCTCTAGAGAACAAATTAGCCTTCAAAATTACAAATACTTAGCAAAGCCATATTTTAAACAAAATGATATAGGTAGTCTAAAGATATGGGCAATTTTGGGGGAATAAGAAGAAAAATGAGAAAACAGATCTAAAACTCAAGAAAATCACAGTTTTTTGGAGAGAAGATAAAGTACATTGTAAGGAATGGCAGTCCCAGTAAGAAAGTAAAAGCAGCCAATGAAGGGTGAAATGTTAAAGATCTGTAGGTCAAAATATGTTTAAGCTACTTTACTATAATATCAAAATTTTTGAAACAAATTTACTAGCAGGAAATTGTATCAGGGTGTATGAAAGAAACACAATAAAACACTCACTTGCAGATACGGACATTTGAGAGAAATATCCATGCATTCATTCAACAAATATCTACTTATGTGTGCTAAGCATTGCTGATTCACATGATAGAGTGATGACTTCAAAAAGCTTAAATGACTTAGTGGAAGAACAAGAGACAAAAAAAACTACAATGGAAAGAATAACGAAATAGAAACCAGGTTTGCTATTAGAGCAAAACTCAGTTGGCAGTTGGCATCATTTACATCAATGCTAAAGTAATTTCAAATCAGAGATAAAATATTAAGGTCAAACATTCTTAAAACATAGGTTTATTATATTGCTCATGTTTACCTAATTAGTGATTAAGAATATGGAGCAGGAGGAGGAGCCAAGATGGCAGAATAGCAAGACACTGCTAGTGATTCCTCTTACAACAAAGACCTGAAAAAACAACTGAAACAATTATATTTATAACCAGCTAGATGCCTTGAACATCAAAGGCAAAGTTAGAAAACGGACTGAGAGGCAGGAGGTGGGACAGTCTGTTCAGAAGCGGAGAGGAGTTACCAGACCTGAATCACCAGGAGCCCTCAGGCACCATTCTGGTGAGCAGCTGTGGTGGGCTGGTGGTAACGTTCAGCCATAGTTTCTTCAAGGAGAAACAGCCAGCCGCACAGACTACTCACACCTCTGGAAGCAGAGAAGAACAATGCTCTCATCAAAAGCTAAGTACTTGCATATATTTTACCACGCCCCTGCCCGCAAGCCAGCTTCAGAGGCTGTTGATTTCCCTAGGAGGCTTGAGATAGGCCCTGTTG
Source organism: Loxodonta africana (assembly GCF_030014295.1). Classification (NCBI taxonomy): domain Eukaryota; kingdom Metazoa; phylum Chordata; class Mammalia; order Proboscidea; family Elephantidae; genus Loxodonta; species Loxodonta africana. The sequence goes on from NC_087355.1 coordinate 1,559,878, forward strand.
AGCACCTGGAACCATTCTCCTGCTACCCTGGGGAGCTCCAGATGAAAGCAGCTCCTGTCCAGGCATAACGGGTCTGTGGACTTTAAATAACTTTCCCCCCTGCATGGACCTGCATGGGCCTATTTCATAAGAATAGGACCTTATTGGCAGACTGCAACTGTTTCAGCTGTGCAGTGGAGAGGTGGGTGTTTGATGATTGACACCACTTTGCATATTAAAAAGGATCCTCACCTACCCACATAAGGGGCCTAAGCACTGGTGGCTCCAAACAGGTAGCCCAGCCAACTGTGACAGGCATCCAAGGAAAACTGGTACCTCCCAGTCCTTACAACCAAAAGCATTGGGTGCCCATGGTCCTGCTGCAGAACCCACCCATCGTTATGCTCTAGGGAAGAGGGTCATGTTTTCCTCAGAGTCACATGGGGGATGATTCTCAGACCCCTGCCTTGTTCAGAGTGTGACCCACTACTGCAATCAGATACCGGTACCTACACCAATCACCCCTGTCCCTCTAAGATTGTAGAACAGAGCCTGTACCACACACTTGATGACTAGCTACCTGGACACTTGAGATGAACCCATACAAGAAAAGAGAATGGACTCCTAGACTGATATACCTGATAACACATTTAACCATCTGGTGACAGGAAGTCAGAGCTTCAAAGGCAAAAATAATCAAGCTAGCTCACTCAGGCAACCCATTTGGGCATACCAAACAAAACAAAGCAAGAAGCTAGGACACAGTAAATAAACATAAAACAAACTAACACAATAACATAGAGGGCTTGGAGACAACAGTCAATATCAAATCACATAAAGAAACAGACCATAATCACCTCAACAAGCTCTCGAAACAAAGAATCAAGTGATCTTCTAGATGAAAGTGCCTTCCTGTAATTACCAGATGTGGAGTACAAAAGATTAGTATACAGAAACCTTCAAGGTATCAGGAAGGAAATCAGGCAATACACAGAATTAGCCAAGGAACACACAGATGAAACAGTTGAAGAAATAAAAACATTATCTAAGAACATAATGAAAAATATAATAACCTGCAAGAATCCATAGAGAGGCAGCAACCAGAAATTCAGAAGACTACCAAATATATTACAAAATTAGACAACTCAATAGAAAGTCAGAGGAGAAGAATTGAGCAACTGGAAGGCAGAGTTGGTGAACTTGAAGATAAAGCACTTCACACCAATAAATACATTTGAAGAAAAATCAGATAAAAGAATTTTAAAAAATGAAGAAACTTTATGAATCATGTGGACTCTATCAAGAGAAATAACCTATGAGTGACTGAAGTACCAGAAAAGGGAGGGATAACAGAAAATACAGAGATAATTGTTGAAGATTTGCTGAAAACTTCCCTGATATCATGAAAGATGAGACAATACCTATCCAAGATACTCATCGAACTCCACATGAGGAAGATTAAAAAAAAAAAAATCACCAAGACATATTATAATCAAACTTGCCAAAACCAAAGATAAAGACAGAATTTTAAGAGCAGCTAAGGATAAATGAAAAGTCACTTACAAAGAAGAGTCAATAAGAATAAGCTAGGGTTACTCAGCAGAAACCATGCAGGCAAGAAGGCAATGGGATGTCTTATATAAAGCACTGAAGGAAAAAAAATCGCCAGCCAAGAATCATATATCCAGCAAAACTGCCTCCCAAAATGAAGGTGAAATTAGGACCTTTCCAGATAAACAGAAGCTTAAAGAAATCATAAAAAATGAACCAAAACTACAAGAAATACTAAAGGGAGTTCTTTGGTTAGAAAACCAATAATATCAGATATTCAACAAAGAATAGGACATTTCACAGAGCAACCAGAGGTTGACCCAGAAAGGGAAATTACAAAAATAAATCAAGACAAAAAAAACACTCAAAACAGGGATACACCAATAATATTATGCAAAAGAAGATATTAAAACAAAAAAGAGAGACTCAGAAACATCGTCATAGATCTTTCAAATGGAGAGGAAGAGAAGGCGATATAAAGAAAAAAAGTTAGCTTTAAACTTACAAAAATGGGGTAAATATTAAGGTAACCACAAAGGAGACTATCCTACTCATCAAAATAATACTCAAGAAAAAAATAGAGACTCAGCAAAAACAAAATCAACAAAAAAGAATAAGAAGAAAAGACAATATATAAAGACAAACTACTCAGCACAAAAAACTTAAGTGGGAAAAAGAAACTATCAACAACACACACACAAAAAAAAGACATCAAAATGACAGACAGCACTAAACTCACACCTATCCATAATTGCACTGAATATAAAAAATGTATATAGGCTAAATTCACCAATAAAGAGACAGAGAGTGACACAATGGATTAAAAAACACGATCCATCTATATGCTGCCTACAAGAGACACACCTCAGACTTAGAGACAAACAAACTGAAATTCAAAGGATGGAAAAAATATATCAAGCAAATGACAGTCAAAAAAGAGCAGGAGTGGCAATATTAATTTCTGACAAAATAGACTTTAAAGTTAAATCCACCACAAAGGATAAAGAAGGACACTATATAATGATTAAAGGGAAAATCCACCAGGAGGATATAACCATATTAAATATTCATGCACCCAATGATAGGGCTGCAAGACACATAAAACAAACTCTAAGAGCATTAAAAAATGAGATAACTCCACAACTACAGTAGGAGACTTTAACACACCACTTTCGGTGAAGGACAGGACATCCAGAAAGAAGCTCAATAATGGCACAGAGGATCTAAATGCCACAATCAACTCAGAGACATATACATAACACTCTATCCAACAGCAGCCAAGTATAGTTTCTTTTCTAGCGCACATGGAGCATTCTCTAGAATAGATCACATATTAGGTCATAGAGCAAGCCTTAGCAGGATCCAAAACATTGAAATATTACAAAGCATCTTCTCTGACCATAAGAACATAAAAGTAGAAATAAGTAACAGAAAAAGCAGACAAAAGAAATCAAACACTTAGAAACTGAAAAATACCCTACTCAAAAAAGTCTGGGTTACACGAGACATTAATGATGGAATACAGAAATTCACAGAACCCAATGAGAATGAAAACACTTCCTATCAGAACCTTTGGGAACAGCAAAAGCAGTGCTCAGAGGTCAATTTATACCAATATATGAACACATACAAAAAGAAAGGCCAAAATCAAAGAGTTATCCATACAACGTGAACAAATAGAAAGAGAGCAACAAAAGAAATCCTCAGACACCAGAAGAAAGCAAATAATAAAAATTAGAGCAGAATTATATGAAATGGAAAACAGGAAAACAATTCAAAGAATTAACAAGACCAAAAGCTGGTTCTTTAGTGAAAAAAAATTAACAAAATTGATAAACCATTAGCCTAACTGACAAAAGAAAAACAGGAGATGAAGAAAAAAGCCTGAATAAGAAATGAAATGGGCGATATTATGACAGATCCAACCAAAATTAAAAGAATCATAACAGATTACTATGAAAAATTGTACTCTAACAAATTTGAAAACCTAGAAAAAATCGATGAATTCCTAGAAACACACTACCTACCAAAACTAACACAGAGTTAGAACAACTAAATAGACCCATAACAAAAAAAGAGATTGAAAAGGTAATCAAAAAAACTCCTGACAACAAAAAAAGCCCTGGCGTGGACAGCTTCACTGCAGAGTTCTACCAACTTTCAGAGAAGAGTTAGCACCACCACTACTAAAGGTATTTCAAAGCATAGAAAAGGGCAGAATACTCCCAAACTCACTCTATGAAGCCCACATATCCATGATACCAAAACCAGGTTAAGACACCACAAACAAAGAAAATTACAGACCTATATCCCTCATGAACTTAGATACAAAAATCCTTAACAAAATTCTAGCCTGTAGAATTCAAAAACGTATTAAAAAATAAAAATTCACCATGACCAAGTGGGATTCATACCAGGTATGCAGGGATGGTTCAACATTAGAAAAACAATTAATGTAATCCATCATATAAATAAAACAAAAGACGAGAAACACAAAATTTTATCAATTGATGCAGGAAAGGCGTTTGACAAAGTTCAACACCGATTCATGATAAAAACTTCCAGCAAAATAGGAACAGAAGGAAAATTCCTCAACATAATAAAGGGCATTTATGTTTATGCAAAGCCAATTGCCAATATCATCCTATATAGACAGAGTCTGAAAGCATCCCCCCTGAGATCAGAACCCAGACAAGGATGCCCTTTATCACCACTCTTATTCAACAGTGTGCTGAAGGTTCTACCCAGAGTAATCAGGATAGATAAAGAAATAAAAAAAAAAAAAAACACTGCCGTCGAGTCGATTCCGACTCATAGCGACCCTATATGACAGAGTAGAACTGCCCCATAGAGTTTCCAACGAGTGCCTGGCAGATAAAGAAATAAAGGGCATCCAAATTGGCAAGGAAGAAGTAACAGTATCTCTTTTTGCAGATGACATGATCATATACACAAAAAAACCCTAAAGAATCCTCAAGAAAACTACTGAAACTAATAGAAGAGTTCAGCATAGGATCAGGACACAAGATAAACATACAAAAATCAGTTGGATTCCCCTACACCAACAAAAAGAACATTGAAGAGGAAATCACCAAATGAATACTATTTACAGTAGCCCCCAAGAAGATAAAATACTTAGGAATAAATCTTACCAGAGATGAAAAAGACCTACAGAAAGAAAACTACGAGACACTACTGCAAGAAAACAAAAGAGACCCACATACGTGGAAAAACACCTTGCTCTTGGATAGGAAGACTTAACATTATAAAAATCTCTATTCTTCCAAAATCCATCTATAGATGCAATGCAACTCCGATCCAAATTCCAACGACATTTTTTTGTAATAATTTTTATTGTGCTTTAAGTGAAAGTTTACAAATCAAGTCAGTCTCTCATATAAAAACTTCTATACAAGTTTACAAATCAAGTCAGTCTCTCATATAAAAAGTTCTATACACCTTACTACATAAGCCCAATTACTCTCCCCCGCAACGAGACACCCCGCTCCCTCCTTCCACTCTCTCTTTTCATGTCCATTTTGCCAGCTTCTAACGCCCTCTACCCTTCCATCTCCCCTCCAGGCAGGAGATGCCAACATAGTCTCAAATGTCCACCTGATCCAACTAGCTCACTCCTTATCAGCATCACTCTCCAATCCATTGTCCAGTCCAATCCATGTCTAATGAGTTGGCTTCAGGACTGGTTCCCGTCCCCGGTCAACAGAAGGTTTGGGGGCCATGACCACCAAGGTCTTTCTAGTCTCATTAAGTTTGGTCTTTTTATGAGAATTTGGGGCCTGCATCCCACTGTTCTCCTGCTCCCTCAGGGGTTCTCTGCTGTGTTCCCTGTCAGGGCAGCCATCGGTTGTGGCCAGACACCACCAGGTTCTTCTGGTCTCAGGATGATGTAGTCTCTGTTTCATGTAGCACTTTCTGTCTCTTAGGCTCATAATTACCTTGTGTCCTTGATGTTCTTCATTCTCCTTTGATCCAGGTGGGTTGAGACTCATTGATGCATCTTTGATGGCTGCTTGCTAGCGTTTAGGACCCCAGATGCCACTCTTCAAAGTGGGATACAGAATGTTTTCTTAATAGATTTTATTATGCCAATTGACTTAGATGTCTCCTGAAACCATGGTCTCCAAACCACTGCCCCTGCTTTGCTGACCTTTGAAGCATTCAGTTTATTCGGGAAACTTCTTTGCTTTTGGTTTAGTCCAGCTGTGATGACTTCCCCTGTATTGCGTGTTGTCCTTCCCTTCACCTAAAGTAGTTCTTGTCTACTATCTAATTAGTAAATACTCCTCTCCCACCCTCCCTTGCTGTCCCCTCTTGTAACCCCAAAGAATGTGTTCTTCTCAGTTTAAACTATTTCTCAAGATCTTATAATAGTGGTCTTATACAATATTTGTCTTTTTGCAACTGACTAATTTCACTCAGCATAATGCCTTCCAGGTTCTTCCGTATTATGAAATGTTTCACAGATTCATCACCGTTCTTAATCGATGCGTAGTATTCCTTTGTGTGAATATACCATAATTTATTTATCCATTCATCCACTGATGGGCACCTTGGCTGCTTCCATCTTTTTGCTATTGTAAACAGTGGTGCAATAAACATGGGTGTGCATATATTTGTTCGTGTAAAGGCTCTTATTTCTCTAGGATATATTCCCAGGAGTGGGATTGCTGGGTCGTATGGTATTTCTATTTCGAGGTTTTTAAGGAAGTGCCAAATCGATTTCCAAAGTGGTTGTAACATTTTATGTTCCCATCAGCAGCGTAGAAGTGTTCCAATCTCTCCACCACCTCTCTAACATTTATTATTTTGTGTTTTTTGGATTAATGCCAGCCTTGTTGGAGTGAGATGGAATCTCATTGTAGTTTTAATTTGTGTTTCTCAAATGAATAGTAATTGTCAGCATTTCCTCATATATCTGTTCCCCACCTGAATGTCTTCTTTAGTGAAGTGCCTATTCATATCCTTTGCCCAATTTTTAATTGGGTTGTTTGTGTTTTTGTGGTTGAGTTTTAGCAGAATCATGCAGATTTTAGAGATCGAGTGCTCGTCGGAGATGTTGTAGCTGAAAACTTTTTCCCAGTCTGTAGGTGGTCTTTTTACTCTTTTGGTGAAGTCTTTAGATGAGCATAGGTTTTTGATTTTTAGGAACTTCCAGTTATCTGGTTTCTCTTTGGCATTTTTAATAATGTTTTGTGTTCTGTTTATGCCATGTATTAGGGCTCCCAACATCGCTATTTTTTCTTCCATGACCTTTATCATGTTAGACTTTATGTTTAGGTCTTTGATTCATTTGGAGTTAGTTTTTGTGCATGGTATGAGGTATGGGTCCTGTTTCATTTTTTTTGCAGATGGATATCCAGTTATGCCAGCACCATTTGTTAAAAAGACTATCTTTTCCGCAGTTAACTGACACTGGGCCTCTGTCAAATATCATCTGCTCATATGTGGATGGATTTATATATGCATTTTCAATTCTGTTCCATTGGTCTATGTGTCTGTTGTTTTACCAGTACCAGGCTGTTTTGACTACTGTGGCACTATAATAGATTCTAAAATCAGGTAGAGTGATGCTTCCCACTTTGTTCTTCTTTTTCAGTAATGCTTTACTTATAAAAAAAAAAAAAAATTTTTTTTTAACTTATCCAGGGCTTCTTTCCCTTCCATATGAAGTTGGTGATTTGTTTCTCCATCATATTAAAAAAAATGTCCAATGAACTCAAAATGGACCAAAGACCTATATTTGAAAACTGAAATGATAAAGATCATGAAAGGCAAAATAGGGACAATGCTAGTAGCCCTGATTCATGGCATAAACAGTATACAAAACATTACTAACAATGCAAAAGACAAACTAGATAACCAGGAGCTCCTCAAAATCAAACACTTATGCTCATCCAAAGATTTCAGCAAGAGTAAAAAGATTACCTACAGACTGGGAAAAAGTTTTTAGCTATGACATTTCTGATCAGTGCCTGATCTCTAAAATCCGGACGATACTGCAAAAACTCAACTACAAAAAGACAAATACCCCAATTAAAAAATGGGCAAAACGTATCAACAGGCACTTCACTAAAAAAGACATTCAGGTGGGGAACAGATACATGAGGAAATGCTGACAATCACTATTCATTAGAGAAATGCAAATTAAAACTACGATGAGATTCCATCTCACTCCAACAAGGCTGGCATTAACCCAAAAAATACAAAATAATAAATGCTGGAGAGGTTGTGGAGAGACTGGAACACTTCTGCACTGCTGGTGGGAATGTAAAATGGTACAACCACTTTGGAAATCGATTTGGTGCTTCCTTAAAAAGCTAGAAATAGAAGTGCCATATGATCCAGCAATCCCACTCCCTGGAATATACCCTAAGAGCTTTTACGGGAACAGATATATGCACACCCATGTTCACTGCACCACTGTTTAGAATAGCAAAAGGATGGAAGCAGCCCAGGTGCCCATCGATGGATGAATGGATAAATAAATTGTGGTATATTCACACAATGGAATACTATGCATCAATAAAGAACAGTGATAAATCCGTGAAACATTTCATAACATGGAGGAATCTGGAAGGCATTATGCTGAGTGAAATTAGTCAGTTGCAAAAGAACAAATATTGTATAGGACCACTATTATAAAAACTCAAGAAATATTGTAACCAAAGAAGAAAATATTCTTTGATGGTTATGAGGGGGGGAGGGAGGTAGGGAAGGAGAGGGGTTTTCACCTATTTGATAGTAGATAAGAACTATTTTAGGTGAAGATAAGAACAACATATAATAGGGAGAGGTCAGCACAACTAGACTGTACCAAATGCAGAGAAGTCTCCTGAATAAACTGAATGCTTCGAAGGCCAGCATAGCTTGGGCAGGCTTTGGGGACCATGGTTTCAGGGGACATCTAAGTCAATTGGCATAATAAAATCTATTAAGAAAACATTCCGCATCCCACTTTGGATAGTGGGGTCTGTGGTCTTAAACTCTAGCAGGGGGCAATCTAAGATGTATCAATTGGTCTCAACCCACCTGGAGCAAAGAAGAATGAAGAAGACCAAGGACACAAGGTAATTTTAAACCCAAGAGACAGAAAGGGCCACATAAACCAGAGACTACATCAGCCTGAGACCAGGAAGAACTGGATGGAGCCTGGCTACAACTTAATACTGCTCTGACAGGGAAACAACAGAGAACCCCTGAGGGAGCAGAAGAGCAGTGAGTTTGGACCCCAAATTCTCATAAAAAGACCAGGCTTAATGGTCTGACTGAGACTAGAAGGACCCCGGTGGTCATGGTCCCCAGACCTTCTGTTAGCCCAAGACAGGAACCATTCAGACAGGGATTGTACGGGACAATGGGATAGAAAATGATTCTGGTGAAAATGATTCTGGATGAATTAGACACATGAGATTATACAGGCATCTCCTATCTGGAGGGGAGGTGGGAGGGCAGAGGGGGTCAGAAGCTGGCTGAAAGGACATGAAAAGAGAGAGTGGAGGGAAGGAGTGTGCTGTCTCATTAGGGGGAGAGCAATTGGTAATATATAGCAAGGTGTGTATAAATTTTTGTATGAGAGACTGACTTCATTTGTAAACTTTCACTTAAAAAAATTTAAAAAATAAAAGAATTTGGGGCAAACAGAAAAAAAAATTAGCTGAAAAAAACTAAATTTTCATCATTTTCACTGAACATTTTCTTTTTTTTTATTGGTAGACAGCACAGTTAGTAGTTGAACGAACAATTTCTTTTGTAAGTATCAGCACAAAGCTGGTTCCTATGAGGCAGAGGTTAATGATGTTCCAAACATACAGCTTTTCCAAGCTGTTGTCCCACTCCATCATCTCTAACATCAATTACTCCCTCTCCTTTCAGTACTTGCCCTCCCGTCTTTCGGTTCCCTAATTCACTGCAATGTCTCACAGATCTCACAGACAGCATCAAGGAAAGGGTTCACGAAGTTGTGTATATGCTATCTCATTTAATTCCCAAAAGAATATGTTGAAGTGGGTATTATTAGCCAATTTTATAGCAGAAGAAACTAAGATTCTGGTGTTAACTCTTAAGTAGTAAACCAATCTTCACTACTGAACTAGCCTAATGGAAAAAAAAAAATCATCTCGGCCAAACATTAAAATTCAGCTTCCTTGGGCCATCTTCATCTAGTATATTTAAGCCTAGAGAGTTACTATTTTTAACACGTTCTCCCTAAGGTCATTATGACAAATGAGTTTGGGAAACACTAGTGAAGCTATGCTGCCACCACTTCTATGAAGGAAAAGAATCTGAAGATTATCTCACATCTTAAATTCCATTTTTTTAATTAAAAAAATTAAAACTTTATAATTTTAAAGTGGTTCAGCATACAAGTAAATGATAAGAATTTACCATCTATGCTGAACTAAAAAATATGCTTCCTTTAGCCTCTTGCCTAGCAAAATCTAATATTCTTAAAAATACAAAACAAAACAAACCCACTGCCGTCAAGACAATTCCCATCCTAGTGAACCTATAAGACAGGGTAAAACTGCCCCACAGAGTTTCCAAGGAGCAGCTGGTGGATTTGAACTGCCTAACATTTGTTACGAAAACAGGAAATTGGAAATTGTCAAAAGTGAAATGGAACACATGAAGATCGATATCCTAGGCATTAGTGAGTTGACATGGACTGGTATTGGCTATTTTGAAACAGACAAACATATAGTCTATTATGCAGGGAATGACAATTTAAAGAGGAATGGTGTTTCATTCATTGTCACAAAGAACGTTTCAGAAGGGGGCCAAGATGGCTGACTAGGTAGAAGCTACCTTGGATCCCTCTTGCAACAAAGACTCGGAAAAACAAGTGAATCAATCACATACATGACAATCTACGAACCCTGACCATCAAACACAGATCTAAAGAGTTGACCTGAGTGACAGAGACTGAGAACAAACAACCACGGGGAAGCAACAACTGCTTTCGGAGCCTGGAGCCAGCGTCCCAGTCAGGAAACCTTGGCGCCCGGCTTTGGACTGGGTGCAGGGGAGCTGAGCAGGGCATCCTGGGACGGCGCAAACGTGGGACGCAGCCCTAGCCCCCTGAACTGACCTCGGGGGAAGCCCAGCCAGTGCAAGCAAGCAGTGCAGCGACGCGGCTGACAGGAGGAGAAGTCACCGGGAGGCAGCGACTGGGTTTGGAGCCTGGAGTGTGGCGTCCCAGCCGGGGAAACTTGGTGCTGGGCTTTGGACTGGGAGGGGAGCAACTGACCATGGCTTCTGATATAGCACAAGCACGGGAGGCGGGCCTGACCCTCGGGGGCAATCTCGTCCCAGCCAATGCACACAGGCTACACACCCCTCGGGAATCTCAGATAAAATATTCATCACCAAACAGGATAAGTAACTTCGTCTATTCCGGGGTGCTACTCTCTCCTATTTATCTGAACCTTCCCCTACCCTTCCCAGGAGGCTTCATTAACATTGGAATTTCCTGAGCCAGAGAGTGAAGTGCCCTGCGTTTTTTTTTTTTCTTTTTCCCTAACCCATTCCCCTGGCCTGAGAGAAGTAGCTACAAAAAACGCAGGGACCAAAAATTCTTCCCTAATTGGGCTAAAAATACAGAACCAGCTCCAGCCAAGCATATGAGATCCACAGTCTTGGGCTTTCATCCCTACAGGGAACAAGGTGGCTATTATAATGCAAAGACAATTCTGATAGGGATCTGACTGTCTCAGGGTAACGTCAGGCCACACCCAAGCATGTCCCAGTACTTGATTTGGGAAGAGAACACTTAATTCCCCCCTTCTATGATTAAATCGCAATCTGACAGTCATGTGTGTACATGCTAAAGACTATGTACAGAGAATAGGTAGAAGAAGGACTAATAAAAGGCGGTAATAGAATGTAAAAGGAGGTAATAAAAGTGGAAGGCCACCTGTAGGTAATGGACATAATTTATGGCCCCTGGTTTGGCTATTCTAAATTTACTAGTGCCAGAGAACAACCTTTCCTTCTTTAGCACACTAAGGGAACTGAGGGTTGAAGCTCCCCCCAGACCACCTAGCCTCCTGCCTTAGGGGTCTAAGGAGGGTGACACCTAGGAAGCTGTAGAGGTACTTGCATTGGGGCCCTAAGGTACAGCTGCAGAGCCCACCCACCAAAGTGCTTTAGGAATAGAGACACACCTACCTCACTGGCACTTGGAGGAAGCCTGGCAGCATCCTGCCCCCTGGAGTGTGACCCACTCTTGCTACTAGAACCTGGTGCACACAACTCTCACCAGGACTTCTCTACGTGGATAGGTGAGAGTCTGCACCACACACTTGATAACCCAAAATCAGATTCTACTCAAGAAGAGTGAATGGACTCTTAGGCTTATTTATCTGGTAACCAGCTGGTAATACGACGTAAGTGATTCAAGGGCTACAACAATCAAGACAGCGCAATCTAGTAGCCCATCCACGTATACTGAAAGAAAACAAAACAAGATAAGACTCGGTGAGCAAATATAGAATAAATCACTACAATACCTTAGAGATGGCTCGGAGACAGCAGTCGATATCAAACCACATAAAGAAGCAGACCATGATTGCTTCTACAACTCCCCAAAGTAAAGAATCAAAATCTTTCCCAAATGAAGATACAATCCTGGAATTGCCAGATGCAGAATATAAAAAACTAATTTACAGAATGCTTCAAGACATCAGGGATGACCTCAAAAATCAAATGAGGCAATCTACAGAAAAAGCCAAGGAACACACTGATAAAGCAGTTGAAGAAATCAAAAAGATTATTCAAGAATATAGTGGAAAAATTAATAAGCTAAAAGAATCCGTAGAGAGACAGCATTCAGAAATCCAAAAGATTAACAGTAAAATTACAGAATTAGACAACTCAATAGGAAGTCAGAGAAGAAGACTCGAGCAATTGTAATGCAGGGTGGGGGATCTGGAGGACAAGGGAATTGACACCAATATAGCTGAAAAAAATCAGACAAAAGAATTAAAAAAAATGAAGAAACCCTAAGAATCATGTGGGACTCTATCAAGAAGATAAACTTGTGTGTGATTGGAGTCCCAGAACAGGGAGGGATAACAGAAAATACAGAGAGACTAGTTGAAGATCTGTTGGCAGAAAACTTCCCTGAACATCATGAAAGATGAAAGGATATCTATCCAAGATGCTCATTGAACCCCATATAAGATTGATTCAAAAAGAAAATCACCAAGACATATTATCATCAAACTTGCCAAAACCAAAGATAAAGAGAAAATTTGAAAAGCAGCTAAGGATAAAAGAAAGGTCCCCTACGAAGGAGAATCAATAAGAATAAGTTCAGACTACTCAGCAGAAAACATGCAGTCAAGAAGGCAATGGGATGACATGTATAGAGCACTGAACGAGAAAAACTGCCAGCCAAGGATCATATATCCAGCAAACCTCTCTCTCAAATATGAAGGTGAAATTAAAACATTTACAGATAAACACAAGCTTAGAGAATTTGCAAAAACCAAACCAAAGCTACAAGAAATACTAAAGGAAATTGGTAAGAAAATCAATAATATCAGACACCAGCACAACACAAGGTCACGGAACAGAACATCCTGATATCAACTCAAATGGGGAAATCACAAAAACAAATTAAGATTAATTTTAAAAAGAAAAAAGTACTCAGAACAGGGAATCGTTTAGGTCAATACGTAAAAGATCACAATAATCAAAAAGAGGGACTAAATACAGGAGGCATAGAACTGCCATATGGAGAGGGAAACAAGGCGATACAGGACAATACAAGTTAGGTTTTTACTTAGAAAAACAGGGGTAAATATTAAGGTAACCACAAAGAGGTCTAACAACTGCATAACTCGAAATAAACACCAAGAAAAACATAACGACTCAGGAAATAAAAAGTCAAATACTATGAAAATGAGGAACACACCATTTACAAAGAAAAACGTCTCAGCACAAAAAAGTAAGTGGAAAAATGAAATTGTCAACAACACACACAAAAAGGCATCAAAATGACAGCACTAAACACATAAAAAAAAACACATACTTATCTATAATTACGCTGAATGTATATGGACCAAATGCACCAACAAAGAGACAAAGAGTCTCAGACTGGATAAAGAAACACGATCCGACTATATGCTGCCTACAAGAGACACATCTTAGTCTTAGAGACACAAACAAACTAAAACTCAAAGGATGGAAAAAATATATCAAGTAAACAACAAGCAAAAAAGAGCAGGAGTAGCAATATTAATTTCTGACAAAAAAGACTTTTAAAGTTAAATCCGGCACAAAGGATAAAGAAGGACACTACATAATGATTAAAGGGACAATAGACCAAGAAGATATCACCATACTAAATATTTATGCACCCAATGACAGGGCTGCAAGATACATAAAACAAGCTTTAACAGAACTGAAAAGTGAGATAGACAACTCCACAATTATAGTAGGAGACTTCAACACATCACTTTCGGAGAAGGACACGACTTCCAGTAAGAAGCTCAACAGAGACACAGAAGACCTAATTGCTACAATCAACCAACTTGACCTCATAGACTTCTACAGAACACTCCACCCAAGACCTGCAAAGCATACTTTTTTTTCTAGCACACATGGAACATTCTCCAGAATAGACCACATATTAGGTCATAAAACAAACCTTTGCAGAATCAAGAACACTGAAATATTACAACGCATCGTCTCAGACCATAAGGCCATAAAAGTGGAAATCAAACAGAAAAATCAAGGAAAAGAAATCAAATACTTGGAAAATGAACAATGCCCTGCTCAAAAAGGACATTAAGGAGGGAATAAAGAAATTCATAGACTGCAACGAGAATGAAAATACTTCCTATCAAACATCTGGGACACAGCAAAAGCAGTGCTCAGAGGTCAATTTATATCGATAAATGCACACACACATAATGAAGAAAGAGCCAAAATCAGAGAACTGTCCCTACAACTTGAACAAATAGAAAGCGAGCAACAAAAGAATCCATCAGGCACCAGAAGAAAACAAATAATAAAAATTAGAGCTGAACTAAATCAATTAGAGAACAGAAAAACAATTGAAAGAATTAACAAAGCCTAAAGCTGGTTCTTTGAAAAAATTAACAAAATTGATAAACCATTGGCCAGACTGACTAAAGAAATACAGGAAAGGAAACAAATAACCCGAATAAGAAACGAGATGGGCCACATCACAACAGACCCAACTGAAATTAAAAGAACCATATCAGATTATTATGAAAAACTGGACTCTAACAAATTTGCAAACCTAGAAGAAATGGATGAATTCCTAGAAAAACACTACCTATCTAAACTAACACAATGAGAAGTAGAACAACTAAATAAACCCATAACAAAAAAAGAGATTGAAAAGGTAATCAAAAACTCCCAAATAAAAACAGCCCTGGCCAAGATGGCTTCACTGCAGAGTTTTACCAAACTTTCAGAGAAGAGTTAACTCCACTACTACTAAAGGTATTTCACAACATGGAAAATGATGGAATACTACCTAACTCATTCTATGAAGCCACCACATCCCTGATAGCAAAACCAGGTAAAGATATAACAAAAAAAGAAAATTACAGACCTATTATCCCTCATGAACATAGATGCAAAAATCCTCAACAAAATTCTAGCCAGTAGAATTCAACAACATATCAAAAAAATAATCCACCATGACCAAGTGGGATTTATATCAAGCATGCGAGGCTAGTTTACTATTAGAAAAACCATTAATGTAATCGACCATATAAATAAAACAAAAGACAAAAACCACACGATCTTATCAATTGATGCAGAAAAGGCATTTGACAAAGTCCAACACCCATTTATGATAAAAACTCTCACCAAAATAGGAATTGAAGGAAAATTCCTCAACATAATAAAGGGCATCTATACAAAGCCAACAGCCAACATCACCCTAAATGGAGAGAGCCTGAAAGCACTTCCCTTGAGTACGGGAACCAGACAAGGATGCCCTTTATCACTGCTCTTATTCAACATTGTGCTAGAAGTACTAGCCAGAGCAATTAGGCTAGACAAAGAAATAAAGGACATCTGGATTGGCAAGGAGGAAGTAAAATTATCTCTATTTGCAGATGACATGATCTTATACACAGAAAACCCTAAGGAATCCTCCAGAAAACTACTGAAACTAATAGTACATTTTGGCAGAGTCTCAGGTTATACAATAAACATACAAAAATCACTTGGATTCCTCTACATCCACAAAAAGAACATCGAAGAGGAAATCACCAAATCAATACCATTCACAGTAGCCCCCAGGAAGATAAAATACTTAGGAATAAATCTTACCAAAGATGAAAAAGACCTATACAAACAAAACTACAAGGTACTAGTGCAAGAAATTAAAAAGGACCTACTTAAGTGGAAAAACATACCTTGCCCATGGATAGGAAGACTTAACATAGTAAAAATGCCTATTCTACCAAAAGCCATCTATACATACTATCCACTTCTGATCCAAAATCCAATGACATTTTTTAATGTGATGGAGAAAGAAATCAACAACTTCACATGGAAGGGAAAGAAGCCTCGGATAAGTAAAGCATTACTGAAAAAGAAGAAGAAAGTGGGAGGCCTCACCCTACCTGATTTTAGAACCTATTATACAGCCACAGTAGTCAAAACAGCCTGGTACTGGTACAACAACAGGCACATAGACCAATGGAACAGAATTGAGAACCCAGGTATAATCCATCCACATATGAGCAGCTGATATTTGACAAAGGCCCAGTGTCAGTTAATTAGGGAAAAGATAGTCTTTTTAACAAATGGTGCTGGCATAACTGGATATCCATTTGCAAAAATATGAAACAGGACCCATACCTCACACCATGCACAAAAACTAACTCTAAGTGGATCAAAGACCTAAATATAAAGACTAAAACGATAAAGACCATGGAAGAAAAAATAGGGACAATGTTAGGAGCCCTAATACAAGGCATAAACGGAATACAAAACATTCCCAAAAATGATGAAGAGAAACCAGATAACTGGGAGCTCCTAAAAATCAAACACCTATGTTCATCTAAAGACTTCACCAAAAGAGTAAAAAGACCACCTACAGACTGGGAAAGAATTTTCAGCTATGACATCTCCGACCAGCGCCTGATCTCTAAAATCTATATGATTCTGTTAAAACTCAACCACAAAAAGACAAACAGCCCAATCAAGAAGTGGGCGAAGGATATGAACACGCAGGTCACAAAAGAAGATATTCAGGCAGCTAACAGATACATGAGAAAATGCTCTCGATCATTAGCCATTAGAGAAATGCAAACTAAAACTACGATGAGATTCCATCTCACTCCAACAAGGCTGGCATTAATCCAAAAAACACAAAATAATAACTGTTGGAGAGGCTGCAGAGAGATTGGAACTCTTATACACTGCTGGTGGGAATGTCAAATGGTACAACCACTTTGGAAATCTATCTGGCGTTTTCTTAGAAAGATAGAAATAGAACTGCCATAAAACCCAGAAATCCCACTCCTCAGAATACACCCTAGAGAAATAAGAGCCTTTACACAAACAGATATATGCACACCCATGTTTACTGCAGCTCTGTTTACAATAGCAAAAAGCTGGAAGCAACCAAGGTGCCCATCAACTGATGAATGGAATACTACGCATCGATAAAGAACAGTGACAAATCTGTGAAACATTTCAGAACATGGAGGAACCTGGAAGGCATTATGCTGAGTGAAATTAGTCAGATGCAAAAGGACAAATATTGTGTAAGACCACTATTATAAGATCTTGAGAAATAGTATAAACTGAGAAGAACACATACTTTTGTGGTTACCGTGTGGGGAGGGAGGTTGGGAGAGGGTTATTTACTGATTAGTTAGTAGATAAGAACTACTTTAGGTGAAGGGAAGAACAGTACTGAATACATGGAAGGTCTGCTCAACTGGCCTGGACCAAAAGCAAAGAAGTTTCCAGGATAAACTGAATGCTTCAAAGGTTAGCGGAGCAAGGGTGGAGGTCTGGGGACTATGGCTTAAGGGGACTTCTAAGTCAATTGGCAAAATAATTCTATTATGAAAACATTCTGCATCCCACTTTGAAATGTGGCATCTGGGGTCTGAAATGCTAACAAGCGGCCATCTAAGATGTATCAATTGGTTTCAACCCACCTGGATCAAAGGAGAATGAAGAACACCAAGGTCACACAATAACTATGAGTCCAAGACAGAAAGGGCCACATGAACCAGAGACTTACATCATCCTGAGACCAAAAGAACTACAATGCCCGGCCACAACCGATGACTGCCCCGACAGGGAGCACAACAGAGAACCCCTGAGGGAGCAGAAGAACAGTGGGATGCAGGCCCCAAATTCTCATAAAAAGACCAGACTTACTGGTCTGACTGAGACTAGAGGAGTCCCGGTGGTCATGGTCCCCGAACCTTCTGTTGGCCCAGGACAGGAACCATTCCCAAAGACAACTCATCAGGCATGGAAGGGACTGGACAATGGGTTGGAGAGAGCTGTTGATGAAGAGTGAGCTACTTGTATCAGGTGGACCCTTGAGTCTGTGTTGGCATTTCCTGTCTGCAGGGTAGATAGGAGGGTAGAAAGGGTTAGAAACTGGCAAAATGGTCACGAAAGGAGAGACTGGAAGGAGGGAGTGGGCTGACTCATTAGGGGGAGAGTAAGCGGGAGTATGGAGAAAGGTGTATATAAGCTTATATGTGACAGACTGACTTGATATGTAAACTTTCACTTAAAGCACAATAAAAATTATTAAAAAAAAAAAAAAAGAACATTTCAAGATCTATCCTGAAGTACAACACTGTCAGTGATAGGATAATATCCATACGCCTACAAGGAAGACCAGTTAGTAGGACTATTATTCAAATTTACACGCCAACCACTGAGGCCAAAGATGAAGACATTGAAGATTTTTATCAGATTCTGTAGTCTGAAATTGGTTGAACACACAATAAGGATGCATTGATAGTTACTGGTGATTGGAATGAAAAGTTGGAAACAAAGAAGAAGTATTGGTCGTTGGAAAATATAGCCTTGGTGATAGAAACAATGCCAGAGATCAAATGATAGAATATTGCAAGACCAACAACTTCTTCATTGTAACTACATTTTTTCACCAAAATAAACGATTATACACATGGACCTCACCAGATGGAACACACACGAATCAAACCGGCTACACCTTTAGAAAGAGACAAAAGAAAAGCTCAATATCATCAGTCAGAACAAGGCTAGGGGCTGACCCTGGAACAGCCTATCAATTGCTCATATGAAAGTTCAAGCTGAAACTGAAAAAAATTAGAGCAAGTCCACGAGAGCCAAAATATGACCTTGAGTATGCTGTTGTTGTTGTTAGGTGCCGTCGAGTCGGTTCCAAGTCATAGCGACCCTATGCACAACAGAACGAAACACTGCCTGGTCCTGAGCCATCCTTACACTCATTGTTACATTTGAGCTCATTGTTGCAGCCACTGTGTCAATCCACCTCATTGAGGATCTTCCTCTTTTCTGCTGACCCTCTACTCTGCAAGCATCATGTCCTTCTCCAGGGACTGATCCCTCCTGACAACATGTCCAAAGTATGTAAGGCACAGTCTAGTCTCGCCATCCTTGCTTCTGAGGATCGCTTTGGCTGCACTTCTTCTAAGACAGTTGTGTTTGTTCTTTTGACAGTCCATGGTATATTCAATATTCGTTGCCAACACCAAACTTCAAAGGTGTCAACTCTCTTTGGTCTTCCTTATTCATTGTGCATCTTTCACATGCATATGATGCAACTGAAAATACCATGGCTTGGGTCAGGCACACCATAGTCTTCAAGATGACATATTTGCTCTTCAACACTTTGAAGAGGTCCTTTGCAGCAGATTTACCCAATGCAATGCATCTTTTGATTTCTCGACTGCTGCTTCCATGGGTGTTGATTGTGAGTCTAAGTAAAATGGAATCCTTGACAACGTCAATCTTTTCTCCGTTTTTCATGATGTTGCTCATTCGTCCAGTTGTGAGGATTTTTGTTTTCTTTATGTTGAGGTGTAATCCATACTTAAGGTTGTGGTCTTTGATCTTCATTAGTAAGTGCTTCAAGACCTCTTCACTTTCAACAAGCAAGGTTATATCATCTGCATAACACAGGTTGTTAATTAGTCTTCCTCCAATCCTGATGCCCTGTTCTTCTCCATATTCCAGCAACTCGCGTTATTTGCTCAGCATACAGAATGAATAGGTATGGTGAAAGAATACAACCCTGACGCACACCTTTTCTGACTTTAAACCAATCAGGATCCTCTTGTTCTGTCCAGACAGCTACCTCTTGATCTATGTAAAGGTTCCTCATGAGCATAATTAAGCATTCTGGAATTCCCACTCTTGTCAATGTTATCCATAATTTGTTATGATCCACACAGTCAAATGCCTTTGCATAATCAATAAAACACAGATAAACATCCTTCTGGTATTCTCTGCTTTCAGCCAGGATCCGTCTGACATCAGCAATGATATCTCTGGTTCCACGTCCTCTTCTGAAACTGACCTGAATTTCTGGAAGTTCCCTGTCAATATACTGCTGCAGTCATTTTTGAATGATCTTCAGCAAAATTTTGCTTGCGTGTGATATTAATGATATTGTTCTATAATTTTCACAATCAGTTGGATCACCTTTCTTGGAAATAGACATAAATATGGATCTCTTCCAGTCATTTGGCCAGGAAGCTGTCTTCCATATTTCTTGGCATAGACGAATGAGCACCTCCAGCACTGCATCTGTTTGTTGAAACATCTCAATTAATATTCCTGCAATTCCTGGAGACTTGTTTTTCGCCAATGCGTTCAGAGCAGCTTGGTCTTCTTCCTTCAGTAACATCAGTTCCTGATCATATGCCACCTCCTGAAATGATTGAAGATCGGTTAATTCTTTTTGGTATAATGACTCTGTCTATCCCTTCCATCTTCTTTTGATGCTTCCTGCATTGTTTAATATTTTCCTCCCATAGAATCCTTCACTATTGCAACTTGAGGCTTGAATTTTTTGTTCAGTTTTTTCAGCTTGAGAAACATCGAGCGTGTTCTTCCCTTTTGGTTTTCCATCTCTAGCTCTTTGCACATGTCATAATAATACTTCGTTTTCTTGAGCCGCCCTTTGAAATCTTCTGTTCGGTTCCTTTACTTAAACAATTCTTCCTTTGGCTTTAGCTGCTCAACGTTTGAGAGCAAGTTTCAGAGTCTCCTCTGACATCCATCTTGGTCTTTTATTTCTTTCTTGTCTTTTCAATGACCTCTTGCTTTCTTCATGGATGATGTCCTTGATGTCATTCCACAACTCGTCTGGTCTTCAGTCACTAGAGTTCAATGGGTCAAATCTATTCTTGAGATGGTCTCTAAATGCAGGTGGGATATACTCAAGATCATATTTTGGCTCTTGTGGACTTGCTCTGATTTTCTTCAGTTTCAGCTTGTACTTGCATATGAGCAATTAATGGTCTGTTCCACAGTCAGCCACTGGCCTTATTCTGACTGACGGTATTGAGCTTTTCCATTGTCTCTTTCCACAGATGTAGTCAGTTTGGTTTCTGTGTGTTCCATCTGGCAAGATCTGTGTGTATAGTTGCCATTTATGTTGGTGAAAGAAGGTATTTGCAACGAAGAAGTCATTGGTCTTGCAAAGTACTATCATTCGGTCTCCGGCATTGTTTCTATCACCAAGGCCATATTTTCCAGCTACGGATCCTCCTCTGTTTCCAGCTTTTGCATCCCAATCACCAGTAATTATCAATGCATCTTGATTGCATGTTTGATCAGTTTCAGACTGCAGCAGCTGATAAAAATCTTCTATTTCTTCATCTTTGGCCCTAGTGGTTGCTGTGTAAATTTGAATAATAGTCGTATTAACTGGTCTGCCTTGTAGGCATATGGATATTATCCTATCACTGACAACGCTGTACTTCAGCATACATCTTGAAACGTTCTTTTTCACGATAATGGAACACCATCCCTCTTCAAGTTGTTATTCCCAGCATAGTAGACAATATGACTGTCCAATTCAAAATGGCCAGTACCAGTCCATTTCAGCTCACTAATGCCTAGGATATTGATGTTTATGCATTCCATTTCATTTTTGATGATTTCCAATTTTCCTAGATTCATATTTTGTACATTGTTGGTTCTGATTATTAATGGATGTTTGCAACGGTTTCTTCTCATTTTGAGTAGTGCCATATCAGTGAATGAGGGTCCCCAAAGCTTTACTCCATCCACATAATTAAAGTCTTCTCTACTTTGAGGAGGCAGCTTTTCCCCAGTGATCTTTTGAGTGCCTTCCTACCTGCGGAGCTCATCTTCTAGCGCTATATTAGACAATGTTCCACTGCTATTCATAAGGTTTTCACTGGGTAATGCTTTTCAGAAGTAGATTGCTGGGTCCTTCTTCCTTGTCTGTCTTAGTCTGGAAGCTCAGCTGAAACCTGTCCTCCATGGGTGACCCTGCTGGTGTCTGAATACCAGTGACATAGCTTCCAGCATCACAACAACACGCGAGCTCCCACAGTATGACAAACTGAGAGACACATGGGGGACCTTGAGTTACTGGTGATTGGAATGTGAAAGTTGGAAACAAAGAAGAAGGATTGGTATTTGGAAAATTTGGCTTTGGTGATATAAACAATCCCAGAGACCAAATGTTAGAATTTTGCAAGACCAACAACTTCTTCATTGCAACCACCTTGAGTATATCCCACCTGAATTTAAAGACCATCTCAAGAACAGATTTGATGTGTTGAGTACTAATGACTGAAGATCAGATGAGTTGTGGAATGCATTCAAGGACATCATACATGAAGAAAACAAGAGGTCCTTGAAAAGACACCAAAGAAAAAAAAGACCAAGATGAATGTCAGAGGAGACTCTGAAAGTTGCTCGTAAATTTTGAGCAACTAAAGTAAAAGGAAGAAATGATGAAGTACAAGAACTGAACAGAAGATTTCAAAGGGTGGCTCAAGAAGACAAAGTAAACTATCATTATGACATGTGCAAAGAGCTGGAGATACAAAACCAAATGGGAAGAAGACCACGCTCGGTGTTTCTCAAGCTGAAAGAAGTGAAGAAAAAAATTCAAGCCTTGAGTTGCAATAGTGAGGGATTCTATGGGGAAAATATTAAATGACACAGGAAGAATCAAAAGAAGATGGAAGGAATTCACAGTCATTATACCCAAAAGAATTAGATGAGGGAGGTAAGGCCAAGACAGCTGACTAGGCAGAAGCTTCCACTGAGTCTCTTGGAACAAAGACCTCAAAAAACAAGTGAATCAAACCCTGACCACCAAACACAAAACTAAGGAGTCAACATGAGTGACAGGAGAGTGAGAGACCGCACAGAAGCAGCAAATAGTCGCTGACCCTGCGCAGAACCTCAGCTCCAATTCCTTGGTGCTGTTGTTTAGTGTGAATGTGGTGGGGTTGATGGTGGTTTCCTGAGACAAGGCAAGCATGGGACGTGGCCCTAATCCCCTGGGACAATCTTGGTGGGGATGCTGCCAGCACACACAGGTTACACTCGCCTCTGGAATCTGAGATAAAACAGTGCTCTCGACACAAGATAAGTGATTTTGTCTATTTTACTGCACTGCTGTCTCCTATGTATTTAATCTCTCCCTTCCTTGCCCCAGCCAGCTTCATTAACATTTGAATTTCCTGGGCCTGAGATAGAAGTGCTGCACTTTTTCTGACCCATTCTCCTGGCCTGCGAGAAGTAGCAAATTAACAAAGAGGGGAAGAATACTTTCCCGACTTCCCTAAACTGGAAGATCAGGACAGAAGCAGCTCCAGTCCAGGCATAAGAGACCCATAGTCTTTGGCTTTTACCCCTGCATGGAACCAGGTGGCTATTATAATGCAAAGTCAAATCTGTTAGAGGTCAGACTGTAATTGTTTCAGCTGCGTGGTGGAGAGACAGGTTTTGGAGGTCTGATACCCCTCTACCTGTTAAACAGAGCCCTCACCTACCCACAGCAGGGACCTGAGGGCTGAGGCTCCATCCATGCCACCTTGCCACCTATGAAAGGGGTCTGAGGATAGTGGCGCCAACCAGTCTTGATAGGTATAAGCATGGGGTGCCTAAGGCGCAGCTGCAGAGCCCACTCCCCCAGAATGCTCTAGAGAACAGAGACACTCCTTCCTCACTTGTACTTGGGGGAAGGCTGTCAGCACTCTGCCCTTCTCAGAGTGTGACCCCCTGCTGCTACCAGAAACCAGTGCATACAACCATCACCACTACTCCTCTAAGATAGTAGGTGAGAACATATATCACACACTAGGCGACCGACTATCAGGACACCTGAACTGATTCTATTCAATAATAGTGAATGGACTCATAGGCTTATATACCTGGTAACAGCTCTAACCATCTGGTAACAGGACATTAGTGCTTCAAAGGCTCCAATAATCAAGTTAGCACACTCTAGTAGCCTATCTGGGTATATTGAAACAAAGCAAAAGATAGGACTCAGTGAGAAAATATAAAATAATTATTACAATAACTTATAGATGGCTCAGAGACAGCAGTCAATACCAAATCACATAAAGAAGCAGACCACGATTGCGTCTACAAACCCCCAAAACAGAGAATCAAGATCTCTCCTGGATGAAGATATACACCTGGAATTGCCAGATGTAGAATACAAAAGATAAATATACAGAACACTTCAAGACATCAGGGACAAAATCAGGAATGTAATCAGGCAATGTAGAGAAAAAACCAAGAAACACACAGGTAAAGCAGTTGAATAAATTAAAAAGATTATTCAAGAACATAATGCAAAATTTAGTAAGCTGCAAGAATCCACAGACAGACAGCATTAAGAAATCCAACAGATTAACAACTACAGAATTAGTCAACTCAGTAGGAAGTCAGAGGAGCAGAATTGAGGAATTGGAATGCAGAGCTGAGGAGTTGGAGGATAAGGCAATTGGAACCAATATATTTGGAGAAAAATCAGATAAAAGAATTTAAAAAAAAATGAAGAAACCCTAAGAATCATGTGGAACACTATCAAAAAGAATAACTTGCGTGTGATCGGAATTCCAGAACAGGGAAGGATAACAGAAAATACAGAGAGAATTATTGAAGACTTGTTGGCAGAAAACTTCCTTGATATCGTGAAAGATAGAAGGATATCTATCCAAGATTCTCATCAAACCTCATATAAGGTAGATTCCAAAACAAATTACCAAGACATATTATCATCAAGCTTGCCAAAACCAAAGAGAAAGAGAAAATTTTAAAAGCAGCCAGGGATAAACAAAAAGTCACCTACAAAAGAGAATCAATAAGAAAAAGTTCGGACTACTTGACGGAAACTATACAGGCAAGAAGGCAATGGGATGACATATATAGAGCATTGAAGGAGAAAAACTGCCAGCCAAGAATCATATATCCAGCAAAACTCTCTCTCAAATATGAAGGTGAAATTAAGTTATTTACCAATAAACACAAGCTTAAAGAATTTGCAAAAACCAAACCAAAGCTACAAGAATTAATAAAGGAAATTCTTTAGTTGGAAAATCAATAATCTCAGATACC
Organism: Loxodonta africana; assembly: GCF_030014295.1. NCBI lineage: Eukaryota > Metazoa > Chordata > Mammalia > Proboscidea > Elephantidae > Loxodonta > Loxodonta africana. Next base: position 1,585,024 of record NC_087355.1, read on the forward strand.
AGCAAAACACTAGGACACAGAACAGAGCATCTTTATTTCAACTCAGATAGGGAAATCACAAAAATAAAATAAGATAAATAAAAAAAAAGCAATACAGGGAATCACTGATGTCATTAAGTAAAAGAGGATAATAATCAATAAAGAGGGACTAAATACAGGAGACAAAGCTCTTTGATACAGAAAGGAAATCAAGGCAATATAGGGAAATACTAGTTAGATTTATACTTGGAAAAATAGGGGTAAATATTAAGGTAACCAGAAAGAAGACTAACAATTCCATACTTCAAAATAAGAACCAAGATAAACATAAAGACTCAGCAAAAACAAATTCAACTAAAATGAAAAAGGGGAACACACAATTTTCAAACAAAAACTTATTACCACAAAAAAGCAAGTGGAAAAATAAAATTGTCAACAAAATACAACAAAAGACATCAAAATGACAGTACTAAACTCATAAAAAACTCATACCTATCTATAATTACGCTGAATGTAAATGGACTAAATGCACCAATAAAGAGACAGAGAGTTGCAGAATCGATTAGAACAACAACAAAAAAAAAACCTAACCCAGCTATATGCTGCGTAAAAGAGACACACCTTAGACTTAGAGACACAAACAAACTACAACTCAAAGGATGGAAAAATATATATCAAGCAAACAACAATCGAAAAAGAGCAGGAGTGGCAATATTAATTTCTGAAAAAAGAGACTTTAAAGTTAAATCCACCACAAATGATAAAGAAGGACATGATATAATGATAAAGGGTACAATTTACCAGGAAGATATAAACATGTTAAATATTTATGCACCCACTGACAGGGCTGCAAGATACATAAAACAAACTCTAACAACATTGAAAAGTGAGATACACAGCTCCACATTTATAGTAGGAGACTTCACCACACCGCTTTCAGTGAAGGACAGGGCATCCAGTAAGAAACTCAAGAAAGACACAGAAAAACTAAATGCCACAATCAACCCACTTGACCTCATAGACATATACAGAACACTCCACCCAATATCTGCCAAGTATACTTTCTTTTCTAGTGCACATGGAACATTTTCTAGAATAGACCACATATTAGGTCATAAAGCAAGACTTAGCAGAATCCAAAACATCAAAATATTACAAAGCATCTCCTCAGACCATAAGTCTGTAAAAGTAGAAATCAATAACAGAAAAAAACAGGGAAAAGAAATCAAACACTCGGAAACCGAACAAATACCCTGCACAGAAAAGACTCAATTATAGAAGACATTAAGGATAAAATAAAGAAATTCATTGAATCCCATGAGAATGAAAACACTTCCTATCAGAACTTTTGGGACACAGAGAAAGCAGTGCTCAGAGGTCAATTTTTATCAATAAACTAACATACAAAAGGAAGAACAAGCCAAAAACAAAGAATTGTCTCTACAACTTGAACAAATAGAAAGCAACAAAAGAAACCCTTAGGCACCAGAAGAAAGCAAATAAGAAAAATTAGAGCAAAATTAAATGAATTACAGAACAGAAAAACAATTGAAAGAGTTAAGACCAAAAGCTGATTCTTTGAAAAAAATTAACAAAATTTATAAACCATTGGCCAGACTGGCAAAAGAAGAACAGGTAAGGAAACAAATAACCTGAATTAGAAATGAGATGAGTGATATCACAACAGACACAACTGAAATTAAATGAATCATATCAGATTACCAAGGAAAATTGTACTCTAACAAATTTGAAAATACAGAAGAAATGGATGAATTCTTAGAAAAACACTACCTAAACTAAGGCAAACAGAGGTAGAACAACTAAATACACCCATAACAAAAGAAAAGGCTGACAAGGTAATCAAAAAACTACCAATAAAAAAAAGCCCTGGCCCTGATGGATTCACTGCAGAGTTCTACCAGACTTTCAGAGGATACACCACTACTATTAAAGGCATTTCAGAGCATAGAAAAAGACAGAACACTCCCAAAATCATTCTATGAAGCCCACCATATCCCTGACACCCAAACCAGCTAAAGACATGACAAAAAAAAAAAAGAAAATTACAGACATATATCCCTCATCAACTTAGATGAAAAATCCTCACCAAAATTCTAGCCAACAGAAGTCAACAACATATCAAAAAAACAATTCACCATGACCAAGTGGGATTCATACCAGGTATGCAGGGATGGTTCAACATTAGAAAAACAATTAATGTAATCCATCAAATAACTGAACCAAAAGACAAGAAACACATAATCTTACGAAATGATGCAGAAAAGGTATTTGACAAAGTCCAACACTCATTCATGATAAAAACTCTCAGCAAAACAGGAATAGAAGGAAAATTCTTCAACATAACACAGGGCATTTAAAGAAAGCCAACAGTAAACATTATCCTAAATGGAGAGATTCTGAAAGCATTCCCCTTGAGAACGGGACCCAGACAAGGATGCCCCTTATCACCACTCTTATTCAACATTGTGCCAGAGGTCCCAGCCAGGGCAATTAGGCTAGATAAAGAAGAAAAGGGCATCCAGATTGGCAAGGAAGAAGTAAAAGTATCTCTATTTGCAGATGACATGATCTTATACACAGAAAACTCTAAGGAATCCTCCAGAAAACTACTGAAGCTAATAGAATAGTTCAGCAGAGTATCAGGATACAAGATAAACTTACAAAACCCAGTTGGATTCCTCTATACCAGCAAAAACAAAATCGAAGAAGAAATCACCAACTCAATACCATTAACAGTAGACACCAAGGAAATAAAATACTTAGGAATAAATCTTACCAGAGATGTAAAAGACTTATACAAAGAATACAACAAAACACTACAGCAAAAAACACAGGAGACCTACATAACTGGAAAAATGTGCCTTACTCGTGGATAGGAAGACTTAACATTGTAAAAATGTCTACTCTACCAAAAGCCATCTATAGATACAATGCAATTCTGATCCAAATTCCAACGACATTTTTTAATGAGATGGAAAAACAAATCACCAAATTCATATGGAAAGGAAAGAGGCCCTATATAAGTAAAGCATTACTGAAAAAGAAGAACAAAGTGGGAGGCATTGCTCTACCTGATTTTAGAATCTATTATACTGCCACAGTAGTCAAAACAGCCTGGTACTGGTACAACAACGGATACATAGACCAATGGAACAGAATTGAGAACCCAGACATAAATCCATCCACATATGAGCAGCTGATACTTGACAAAAGCCCAAAGTCAGTTAATTGGGGAAAAGACTGACTTTTTAACAAATGGTGCTGGCATGACTGGATACCGATCTGCAAAAAAATGAAACAAGACCCATACCTCACACCATGCCCAAAAATTGAGCTCAAAATGAATCAAAGACCTAAACATAAAATATAAAACGATAAAGATCATGGAAAAAAAGAACAGGGCCAACATTAGGAGCCTTAATATGTGGCATAAACACTATACAAATCATTACTAACAATGCAGAAGAAAAACTAGATTACTGGGAGTTCTTAAAAATCAAATACCTATGCTCATCCAAGACTTCAGCAAAAGAGTAAAAAGACTACTTACAGACTGTGAAAAAGCTTTTAGCTATGACATTTCCGATCAGCACTTGAGCTCTAAAATCTGCATGATTCTGCTAAAACTCAACTACAAAAACACAAATAACCCAATTAAAAAAGGGGCAAAGGAGAAGAAAGAAAACATTTAGGCTGCTAACAGATACATGAGGAAATGATCACGGTCATTAGCCATTACCCCAAAAAAACTCATTAGCCATTAGAGAAAGGCAAACCAAAACTATAATGAGATTCCATCCCACTCCAACAAGGCTGTCATTAATCCAAAAAACACATAATAATAAATGTTGGAGAGGTTGTGGAGCGACTGGCACAGTTCTACAGTGCTGGTGGGAATGTAAAATGGTACAACCACTTTGGAAATCGATTTGGTGCTTCCTTAAAAAACTAGAAAGAGAACTACCATAAGATCCAGCAATCCCACTCCTTGGAATATAACCTAGAGATATAAGACCTTTACACGAACAGATGTATGCACACCCATGTTCACTGCAGCACTGTTTACAATAGCAAATTGTCGGAAGCAACCAAGGTGCCCATCAACTGATGAACGGATAAATAAATGATGGTATATTCACAAGATGGAATACTATGCATCAATAAAAAACAATGATGAATCCATATAACATTTCATAATATGGAGAAATCTGGAAGACATTATGCTGAGTGAAATTAGTCAGTTGCAAAAGGACAAATATTGTATAAGGCCACTAGTAGAAGAACTGGAGTAATAGTTTAATCAGAGAAGAAAACATTCTTTGATGGTTATGAGATGGGGGAGGGAGGCAGGGAGGGAGAGGAGTAATCACTAATTAGATAGTAGATAAGTTTTATTTTAGGTGAAAGGAAAGAAAATACACAATACAGGAGAGGTCAACACAACTGGACTAAACCAAAAGCAAAGAAGTTTCATGAATAAACCGAACACTTCGAAGGCCAGAGTAGTAGGGGCGGGGGTTTGAGGACCGTAGTTTCAGGGGACATCTAAGTCAACTGGCATAATAATATCTATTAAGAAAACATTCTGCAACCCACTTTGGAGGGTGGCGTCTGGGTCTTAAATGTTAGCAAGTGGCCATCTAAGATGCATCAATTGATCTCAACCACCTGGAACAAGGAACGATGAAGAACACCAAAGACACAAGGTAATTATAAACATAAGAGACAGAAAGGACCACATAAGCCAGAGCCTACATCAGCCTGAGACCAGAAGAACTAGATGGTGCCCAGCCACAGCCGATGACTGCCCTGACAGGGAACACAACAGAGAACCCCTGAGGGAGCAGGAGAACAATGGGGTGCAGACCCCAAATTCTCGTAAAAAGACCAGACTTAATGGTCAGACTGGGACTAGAAAGGACCCTGGAGGCCACGGTTCCCAGACCTTCTGTTAGCCCAAAACAGGAAACATTCCCAAAGCCAACTCTTCAGACAGGATGGGACTGGAATATGGGATGGAAAATGATACTGGTGATGAATGAGCTTCTTGGATCAAGTAGACACATGAGACTATGTTGGCATCTCCTGTCTGGTGGGGAGATGAGAGGGCAGAGGAGGCCAGAAGGTACCTGAAAGGACCTGAGAGAGAGTGGAGGGAAGAACTGTGCTTTCTCATTACAGGAAGTGCAATTAGGAGTGTATAGCAAGGTGTATGTAAATTTTCGTATGACAGACTGACCTGATTTGTAAACTTTCACTTAAAGCATCGTAAAAAGTAATTTAAAAAAATTAGTCTACGTTCAACCATTTCAAGAGGTAGCATATGATCAGGAAGCAATGGTACTGAAGGAAGAAGTCCCAGCTGCACTGAAGGCACTGGTGAAAAACAAGGCTCCAGGAATTATGGACTATCAATTGAGAAGTTTCAACAAATGGATTCAGCGCTAGAGGTGCTCACTCGTCTACGCCAAGAAATATGGAAGACAGCTTCCTGGCCAAATGACTGGAAGAGATCCATATTTATGCCAATTCCCAAGAAAAATGATCCAACTGAATGCGGAAATTATGGAACAACATTAATATCACACTCAAGGAAAATTTTGCTGAAGATCATTCAAAAGCAGCTGCAGCAGTATATCAACAGGAAACTGCCAGAAATTCAGGACGTGGAATGAGGGATATCATTGCTGATGTCAGATGGATCCTGGTTGAAAACAGAGAATACCAGAAGGATATTTACCTGTGTTTTATTGACTATGCAAAGACATTTGATTGTGTGGATCCTAACAAATTATGGATAACATTGAGAAGAAAGAAAACTCCAGTACACTTAATTGTGCTCATGAGGAACCTGTACACAGATCAAGAGGCAGTTGTTGGGACACAATAAGGGGATGCTAAGTGGTTTAAAGTCAGGAAAGGTGTGCGTCAGGGTTGTATCCTTTCACCATACCTATCCAATCTGTATGCTGAGCAAATAATCTGAGAAGCTGGACCATAAGAACGGGGCATCAGGTTTGGAGGAAGACTCATTACCAACCTGCGTTATGCAGATGACACAACCTTCCTTGCTGAAAGTGAAAAGGACTTGAAGCACTTACTAATGAAGATCAAAGACCAGAGCCTTCAGTATGGATTACACCTCAACATAAAGAAAACAAAAATCCTCACAAATGGACCAATAAGCAACATCATGGTAAATGGAGAAAAGATTAAGGTTTTCAAGAGTTTCATTTTACTTGGATCCACAACTAACACCCATGGAAGCAGCAGTCAGGAAATCAAAAGACGCATTGCCTTGCGTAAATCTGCTGCAAAAGACCTCTCTAAAGTGTTGAAAAGCAAAGATGTCAGCTTGAAGATTAAGGTGCGCCTGACCCAAGCCTGGTGGCGTAGTGGTTAAGTGCCACGGGGGCTAACCAAAGGGTCGGCAGTTCAAATCCACCAGGCGCTCCTTGGAAACTCTATGGGGCAGTTCTACTCAGTCCTATAGGGTTGCTATGAGTTGGAATCGACTCACTGGCACTGGGTTTGGTGTTTTGGTTTTTGGGACCCAAGCCATGGTATTTTCAATCGCATCATGTGCATGCAGAAGCTGGACAATGAATAAGGAAGACAGAAGAAGAATTGACATCTTTGAATTGTGGTGTTGGGGAAAAATATTGAGTATACCACAGACTGCCAAAAGAATGAACAAATCTGTCTTGGAATAAGTACAACCAGAGTGCTCCTTAGAAGCAAGGATGGAGAGAGTGCATCTTACATACTTCGGACATGTTGTCAGGAGGGGTCAGAACCTGGAGAAGGACATCATGCTTGGTAAAGTACAGGGTCAGCAGAAAAGAGGAAACCCTCAACGAGGTGGATTGACAAAGTGGCTGCAGGACCGGGCAGTGTTTCGTTCTATTGTGTGTATAGTCGCTATGAGTTGGAACCGACTTGACGGCATCTAACAACAACAACCTTTTTGTTAGCAGCTGAGGTCTTAACCACTGCGCCACCAGGGCTCCATTTTCAAAAACAGGAGTGAGTAAAACATGTGAGATTTAGTACACAAGGAAATTCACTTAATCCTCATAATATAAAACCAAAAACCACCAACCAAATACACAAACCCATTGCTGTTGAGTTTCTTCCGACCTGTAGTGACCCTGCAGTACAGAGTAGAGCTGTACCATAGCGTTTCGAAGGCTGTAATCTTTACGAAAGCAGATCACCACATCTTTCTACAGCAGAGTGGATGATAGGTTCCAAACCCTGAGCAGCTGAGCACTTAACTACTGAGCCACCAAGACTTTTACTCATAATGTAAAAAAAAAAAAAAAAATTTTTTTTTAAAGATACTCTAAATTTCTTTGAATCAGTGAAGTCTAACTAGAACAAAATTAATGTGGATTAATAATCCTGAAACTTATTATGATGAAGCTAGTAATTTGGCTATGAGTGAGCAGCAATTTCCCTTAGGTAAAAGTAAGAGCAGGATAAAATTATAACATATCAAAAGGATGAGACTTGTGGGACAATTTGAAATACTGCCAAAATTGAGCAACCAGCATTTGTGCTTGTTTAAGGAAACCGTTTCTTTTCTTAAACAAGCATATTAAAATAAAGGAAAGAAATGTCAAGATTACCTTTGATTCTTATGTAAAAATGTGACTGCTTTATTTTAGTTTCATGGAATTAAATTCAGTTTAATGAGTGATTACTCTTGGCCCAAGTCTTGGTAACATTTATATCCACTTTAGAATGAGGTTACCTATGATTATAGTATTTCGAAGAATATTTTGAAAGAAGAATTAGCTTACTATTTGATGAACCAAGTGTAGTTAAATATCAGATAATGTCTTTATTTGCAGCTGCCCTTCAAAAATTATGAATTTTCAGCTAGAAAGTTATTTTGGGGAAGAATATCATGTAAACATGCAGAAATTCCAGTGTGGGTAGGGGGATGAGATGGAACAGATAAAAGACAGTCATTATAACAGAATCATAAACTTTGAAAGTGTAATGGCTATTGGAAATCATCTAATTTAGGGTTCACATCCCCATCTGTCCGTTTGTCATACTGTAGTGGCTTGCATGTTGCTATGATGCTTGAAGCTAAGCGACTGGTGTTTCAAATACCAGTAAGATCATGCATGGTTGATAGGTTTCATGAAGCTCCCATGCTAAGTCAGGCTAGGAAGAAAGGCCTGGCAATCTACTTCTGAAAATTACCCAGTGAAATCCTTGTGGATCACAACAGAACATCGTCTGAGATAGTGCTGGAAGATGAGCCCCCTAGGTTGGAAGGTGCTATACAATAGCCACCACAATACACTCAAACATACCACAGATCATGAAGATGCTGCAGGACTGGTCAACATTTTATTCTGTTATACATAAACTCATCATGAGCTGGAGCCGACTTGACGACAACTAACAACAAGAACAACAAATCCAGCTCAGGAGCCAAATTATGTCCAATCTCTGCTGGAACTAAGAATGATTTTGGCATGTTTGAAAAAATCAGAAGAAGAAAAATATTTGATGACAAGTAAAAATTATAAAAATTTTTTAATTTTCAGTTTTCCATAAGTAGAGTTGATTGGATCACAGGTACTTTTTTTTTTTTTTTTTATTGTCCATGACTTCTTACTCCCTAAAACAGCAGAGTTGAGTAGTTTCAATGGAAAGCATATGGTCCCTCAAAGCCTAAAATATTTACACCCTGGCCCTTTACAGAAAATGTTTGCTGGCCCATGATCTAGTTGAACTATCATCACACAACTGAGAAGTTCCTAGAGTTTTGGTAGCCAAGGTCCTATAAATTGCTCATAGCAGAACTAGAATCAGAGCCCAGATACACCAACTGCTTATGGAATCTTTCTAGTACTTTCCATAAGCACCCTGGATCTCTTGCTCTAATTGGATTTATTGCCAGAAAGGGGGTTGGAAGTTTAAAAATCACTTAATATTTATCCTACTGTATGCTAGTCATTTTATGAAGTATGTATCTAATTTGGTCATTACAACAAATATGTGTGATAGTTTTTTATGATCTCTGCTTTAGAAATGAAGACACTGAGCTCAGAAAGAAAAAGAAATTCCAAGCTAAGTAGGGGGCTGGGCTAGGATGATAACCCAAGTCTTCTGATTGCCCTCCCACTATACCACACAGTCTCCCAAGACTGTGGGCTGCTCCAGCACGTGGCTAAGGGAGGAGGTCCACACCATGTAGAGTTTCTCCCCCAGTTGGACTGTCCCTAATTATCTATCTATCCATCAATCTATCAAAACCATCCTAAAGCTTCCAATATTCTTGGCTCTATCCTAAGTGCTTTACAAATAGCGTCGTATTTAATACACTGGACAATTACATAATTTCTTTGGAACCATATAACCACTTCTCAAATTTTTGTAGTTGGAAGTTCTTAAAGAATTAATATCTTTTCTCTCCTTGCCTAGACCAAACAATTTGTATGGCTAATTTGATAAAACCATTTGTTAGTTCAGTTAAGTCTTTACACACACACACAGACACACACACACACACACACACACACACACATCAGTATCTAAGTGTAATTTCCATGGGGGAATTTAACACGATCCCAAGGCTATACTCCCAAATCTCCTTAAAAATCCATGCTTCTTAGCCTAGACTACATTTCAGACTAATCTGCAGAGAATGATCAACCAAAATTCTTTTTTTTAGTTCATTCCACCATTAGAAGACATTGATGTCAAACGTGTGTTTACTTTTTGTAACTGGTACACGAAACAAGCGATATTCATAATCCCCTCAAAAATGTATTTGGGGAAAACCCTCCCATGCTTTTGGATGAAAACTATGGCAGTCCTATGACTTAACTCATCATTCCTGAGTAAAAAATTCTATGGCCACTTCAACTTGCAAATACACTCTCAACTTAGTGATTAGATATTACTGGCTCATTTAAAGTTATGAGCTTAATTTAAACTTATATCTTCTTCTCTCCCCTAATTAGAGCCTTCAGTTGTAACTGTTCTATGAATGTCAGTAGATTCCTATTAGTCCTTAATAGTTTAAGGCCATATTTGTCGAACCCCACATGCACAGAAGGGCCAGCTGTGACCGTTAATTGACCTCAGCAGAGGATGCAGCAACAGGAGGAACAAATCAGAAGGAAAATCATCACCCAGACCCTATTCCAAAGCAAAAGAGGTCCAAAAAGAACCATGTCACCTCCTGTTTCCTGGCCACCTTCTAGAATTTTCCCTAACCAGTTATGCCTGTGTTCCCTCCATCTTGCTGCCCAAATCACATATAAGCCCTACTTCCTCATAGCTCAGGGAGTCAGATCTGAGGAACTTCCTCCTGGATCCTTGCTCTGCACCTTGTAATAAAGTTCCTTTCTCTTTCTCAAAGGCCAGTGTCCAAATAATTGGCAAGTCTGAGCACACCGGACAAGAACCCACATTCCCAGGTTCAGTAACACTGTGAGCTGGCCTCTTGCAGGGGGTGTGGGCCTTCTTTTCTTTCCTCTGCCCCAAAGTTGCTAATTATTATATTTTTAATCTTTCAGTGTCATATGAAGGTTGCGTTATGCAGATGAGAGTTTCGAAGGATAGTGGGGACTTTTAGGAACTGTGCTATCATATGATGATTTCTCTATATCTAGATCTGGAAGATGTTTAAAGGTTATTCGTTCTCTTGTAGTTCTTCAGAAATCCTTGAGAAAACTGCCCTGGAATTATTATGATGTGAGCGATGATTCTCCTCAGGATAGTGGCTTGTATGTGTGTGTGTGTTTATCTCCCCATGTAGCAATTCTATGGCTCCCATCCCCAAGGTGTTCCTGTGGGCAGGGCTTAAAATGAATACAGACCCTTTTGTTTCACATCTGGTCCATCAGAAGCTCTTCTTGAGAAACTAGGAGTGCAGGTTGACCTCAAAGCATCATCAACACTGCTTAATTCTGCTGTTAATGTAGAAGCCATCCAACATCTCGTGTTCTAGATTTTCTGGGGAGGAGTCAAACACTTTCCTAAGGGACCCTTTAGTTGCAGGAACACTAAGTCAGCTCTGAGAGTGGTTCTGTTGGTGTCACCACATTAGCTTGAAGTGAGAAACTCACAGTATGCTACAGCAGTGCTGTCCAGAGACACTGCCTTCAAAAATTCTCCCATTAGGCAGACTTTTTTGTAAACTCAGTGTAAGGGGGCCAAGAATTATGTAAACAGTTATCAATTATTTAATTTTAAAATTTTCATCATGGACTCGTTGGTGTGCCATTGGCGTTTTAGTCAAAAAATCTAATTTAGCGTCCATAACACAAGAAATTTCTGAAACCCTCAGAGTCTCTGCATGTGGAAAATATCTATCAAGATCACTTGAAGTGCTTATAGAAATTCAGATTCCTGGCTTCACACCAGGCTTGCTAACAGAATCTCTGCTAGTAAGGATAATGCTGATAATTTGCATTTAAAAAGCTCCTCCTAAATGATAATTTTTCATATTACAGCTTGAGAAAGTGCACAAAACAGTGCTATGTTCATTCTTTTAGAGTAGGAGGAAGAAAAATAATAGAGGGGGAGGGGTAAGGAGAGGAAAAAATGAAATCTAATAGTCCTCAGGGTATCATTATTTTAAAAAAACAAAATGCTACCTAATGAGTTATCATCTATGAATCAGCTGCTGATATGCATGTAAACACAAACCAAGGTCTTTAGATTGCTTCAATTTCTAAACAGGGAACTTTTTGTGCAGTAATTAAAATGAAAAGCTTGCAAGCACATCTCAATCTCAAAAAAAAGTGTGCATGTTCAAAGATAACTGATACTATCATCTGAAAAAGAAATTATAGTTTAGCTTTTGAGACATAAAATTCAAACTCCCTGTTACTTAGGTATCAAAATATTAAGAATAAAATTAATAACAGCCCTAAAGATATAAACTGGAAAATCCTATTATATATCAGGACTGTGGAAATTTGATTTAGTTTAAGCCTTGAATTTTATCAAATTAACAAGGATAGGTAAATTTAAAAGGTAGACATAATAACACTCCTTGGGTGAATTTTCAATCTAACCACATAGTAGCTAGCATAATTCTATTACTATAGGGCTTTTTTTTTTAGTTTATCCCTAAATTATCATAATTAGGATATGAAGTGAAAACATACATTTCAAATTCCTTCATCCTGTCATTCACATCTTCAGTACTTTCAGAGTAAGAAGTAGTATGACTCCACCAAAATATGACTAAGTTATTCAATTACTATTATCAACTTTAGAAATAGTAGGTTTTAGTATTTCTTTTTATTCTGTAAAACTCACTTATTAGTTGAAATCATATGGATCTTCTGTTAAGTGCTGAAAGTCACCAATCAGGGAAATTCTATTTCATCATGAGGAGCTAAGACCTGACACCAGAAACAGCTTCTTTCATATAAGAAATATAATCGAGTAGTTGATTTTTTGTAAGAAATATAAATGCATTTTTTTTTAATTCAGGCATTTATTAAGTTAGGGGATTAGGAGGACTTTTTTGGGAAGAAAGTATTACATATTTTCTTATGATTTTGATTCACATAAATCTCTTGCATATAAACCACATCAAACCAAACCCATTGCCATTTAGTTGAACCTGACTAATAGTGACCCTCTTTTTTTTTTTTTTTTTTAGGGCAGTGTTATTAGGACAGTGTAGACCTGTCACATAGGGTTCCTAAGGCTGTAAATCTTTATGGAAGCAGACTTCCACATCTTTCTTTTGCAAAGCAGCTGGTGGGTTCAAACTGCTGACCTATCAGCAGCTGAGCGCTTTAAGCACTATACCACCAGGTCATGTATAGTCCTCCATTAACCTCAATTACACTCTAAATAATTGATTTCACTGAGCCATCAACTTAGCCCAGTAACAATTTCCATTAATTATGTCATTATACAAAAACTATGTGGTTGATATGACAGGATATTCTGCATGATATGGGAGTATATATCAGAAGGATCTAAACTTTTCTAGGAATGAAGGGCACTTTCCTGAGAAAGCATGATTTAACCTAAGGCCTGAAGGATAAATAAAGTGATGATGGACGAAGAATGTTGCAGAAGGGCATGTGCAGACGTGTAGAGGCTAAAATGAGCATGGCACATAGAAAATACTGTCATAACTGGAATTAGAGCACAGTTGGTAAGGAAGACAGGGTCAATAAAAGAAGCTGGAGATGCGATTGGTCAGAACATGAAAAAACATTTTTGGGTGTTTGCACTTCACCATAAGGAAATAGGGTGCAATTGAAGCATTTTAAGTTCAGAAAATTACGGTCAGAGTTGTATTTCTTAAAGTTTTTTTTTCAAGCTGCCATGTGAGTAATAGTTTGGAAGGGGTAAGATTTGTGACAAGTTAGCAGTTACCCAGGAGAAAGATAATGGTGGTGTGGACTAGAGGGGTTGTTCTGGGAATAGAGAGAGATGGGAACAGATCCCAGAGAAGATTAATGTAAAATTAAATCTTCTCTCATCTAATTGTACATGGAAGGCAAAAAAAAAAAAAAATCAAAGATTGGAGAAATAATCTCAAATATAAATGCTAATAACAAAGAACTAGAAGAAAAGGAAAGGTAGAAAACACAAAACAAAGTAGAGGTATTGAAAAGTGAGGGGTAAGAAGAGGTGGGGGCAGGGTAGGTGTGTGCTTGATAGCACCTTTGGGAGGAAGAAAAAACAGTGACAGACCTGTTTCCTTTATGCTTTGCCAAAATCATTAAAAAAAAAAAAAATCATTAGGAGGTAAAAATTAATCTTCATTGTCTAGAAGAAAGAGATTATCAAATACTACGTCAAGGAATCAGTCCTATAAAAGGCAAAAATATTTTCCCTTCCGAAGGGGTTGGTAGTGTAGTAAGGAGGCAGACAACTGCACCACTGCAATGGAGTAGAGCAAGTGTAATGACAGGGGCATGTATTTGAGTGTGTTAGCCTAGGCCAGTATGCATCCTGAAGAAAATGAAATCTGGGAGAAAGCCTAATAAATGAATAAGCACAAGTCCACTGACAGAGCTCAGGGTGGGAAAGAGATTTTTCAGGCAGAGACAAATAGAATGTGTCCAGAGGTAAGCATGACCCTGGGCATGAAGTAGTGCAAAAACTGCATGCAAATATCAAAGTTTATTTCTTCCCATCAACGACATGCTATTGGTCTCCACTGAAGCTTTTGTTGAATGCTCAAGAGATATTACGCAGGGGAAAGCACACTTGTGAAATAAACACATCTAATTATTATCATCACAAATTCAAATGCAGCAAGTCTAATTTTCATTCATGTCAGTGCACATTGCACACCACTTCCAGCCATGATGCAATGATGATTCTTTATGACCTATCTTTTCCCTTGCATTTTTACTACAGGATCTCTAATATAAACCCCAAACTAGCCTTCACTAACATGTTGCTTAGCTTGATTATCACAGGTGCAGAACACGTCTGGACATGTGTCCTGACAGTTAACCTAGATCTTTCTCAAAGGGCTCTATCTGGTTCTCCTTGCTATCAAGTTAACAGTTTTGAATCCAGTCACAGATGTCCTCTTTTGTCCTGCTGTGCCTTACACAGATTGTCTATGTTGGACTTCATGTGTGAAGACCTGTGGCACTGAGCAGGGGCCGAAAATAATTTTCTTTGCCTGAATTTTGTAATCCCAGCTAACCAACAGCTTTTGAGGTAGAATTTAGCTGAACACAAGAGAAACAAAAGAGGAAAGAACAAGCCAGAATTTCAACAACTTTCAAATTATTTGACTTGAATCTTTCTAAAAGCTTCACATTTTTTGTTTAGGTCCTGCATCTAGAAAAAGTGGACCTAAGAAAAGAAGACTATGCAGGTTCACACCTATGCTTCCTATAACATAGGAAAAGAATGTTCATTAGTTAAGCAGGTGAAGATGGAAGCAGTTCTGTCTCAGAGTAGAGATGGCTGGAGACATCTGAGAAAATAAATAAATAAATAACAGGGAGCTGCTGAGGCCAGATAAGTAGGGGAAGGCTGATGCCAGAAGGCAGCAGAGGCACTCTGGCTCAACAAACAGTTTGTGGAGCATCTACACCGTGAGAGGAACTGGTTTTCCAAGAGGAAGCATTATGAAAACCTCACATTCCTTTGGAAGGTGGCTTCAGGAAGACGTTTGGTGTAGCTGTTGCTAAGAAAGGCATCAGCCAGGAGGAGGGCTCAACACACTCTAAAGAATGACTTTGACTTCTAGTGGAAACCACTGGAGATCAGCATACAGCCAGAGGGAAGACTTAGAGTTCAAGTCCTTCTGATCAAGCAAGCCACTCTCCATCACTGAAAATCAGGTTAACAGGTACTGGTTTGCTGGCCAAGGCACCCTGGCACTATGGTGGTTAAAGTGCTTCATGGGAGTCTGCATCCTTAAAGATTTACAGCCTTGAAAATCCTATGGGGCAGTTCTGCTGTCCTACAGGGTCGCTATGACTCAACTAGCAAGGGGCAATGGGGGCGTGCTGGCGGATGATCCAATTCTCATCCTGGTAATAAAAGACTTGTGTATATTGCTTCCTTGAAGCGGCTGATGTTAATGGAAAGCTGAGACACCACCCTCATGCCAGCCCCACCCCTTTGAAGAACCTATGCTCCTACTGCTATAAAAATTTTGAACAAAAAAAATGATCTTTGTTTTAAAAAATGCTGGCATTACCTTTCTTCTTAAACTTATCAAGCAGTAAAAACAATGTTCTAGAAGCTTAGACAGCCTTGTTTTCCAAGTATATTAGGTAGCAAGTTGAAAAGCTTCACCAACACTCTATCAATTGATATTTCTCCTAATTAAATGAATATAGGAGTGTGATATTAATTATACCTCTTGCCTGTTTTAAAGCTTTCTTCTAAAGTGTTGTAAGTATTTATACAACAACAGACGGATGGTCCAATTGATGTGTTTATTTGGATTTAGAAGAAAAACATTCTAATTCCTCCCAAAGTCCAGATCCTTAAGGAGACTTATGCCTGATTGTTCCAGATTTTTATGCTTACTATTTAATAGCTTGAAGGAAATATCTCATTGTAACTATACGGCTATAGCTTCTACCATTCAAAAGTGCAATTAATTAAATACCTGTTTATCACAATCAAAAGTATGGTTGCTGAAAGCACAATTTCCCTTCTTATTGCTCACCCCTTTCCTTCAATGACTTTCCATAAATCACCTCAACAGATATAGCGTGCATACTACATCCCAAAAAATATAGATACTGGGCATTTATCAACTGTTACTATTAAGAATAATAAATTAATTTTACTTAGCGCTAGACAAGAGAGTTTTCAAAGCTGTTTCACCCAGAACATCTTATTTCGATATCTAAAACAAACCCATGACTTAAGCAGATGGAAGAGGAAGCTAACATTCGGTAAAATGTTTATGCAGGCAATTTGAAATAGTTATATGTAGAGGAGTGGACAATTCTGATACATGATTGCCTAGGATAGGACCAGATTGTCTGTGACCTTAAATATCAGGCTAATAAATTTTGATTATTTATATACTTCAACCAGTGGGAACATTTTGGCATTTCTAGCAGATGAGCAACATGAAAAATGCATGTTAAAATTAATTGGATAAATAAATTCAGCAAGGTTGAAGGGTACAAAGTCAAGACACAAATGTCAGTTGGGTTGCTATATGACAGCAATGAACAAGTTGAAAAGGAAATTAAGGAAACATTACCATTTACAATAGTTTCTAAAAAAAAAATAAAGTACCTAGGAAAAAAATTAGCCAAGAAGGTGAAAGATTTGTACACAGAAAATGATAAAACATTACTAAAAGGAATTAAAAAAAGAAGACCTAAATAAATGAAATAGCATTCTGAGTTCCTGGATTGGAAGGCTTAATATAGTTATGATGGCAATACTATTCAAAGCAATCTATAAATTGAATGCAATCCCCATAAAATTTTCAACAGCCTTCTTTACAGAAATAGAAAAACCAATACTCAAATTTATATGGAAGGGCAATGGACTCTGAATTGCTAACGCAATCTTGAAGAAAAAATATAAAGAACTCAAACTTACTGATCTCAAAACATAATATAAAGACACAGTAATTAAAATATTCTAGTACTGGTACTCTCAATGGAATAGAGTTGAGAGTCCAGAAATAAATCCGTCCATCTATAACTAATTTTGACAAGGGTGCTAAGTCCAGTCAATGGGGAAGGAAGAGTCTCTTCAACAAATGATCCTGGGAAAGTTGGATTTCCACATAAAGAAGAATAAAGCAGGAGTCATGCCTCACACCATTAACAAAAACCAATTCAAAATGTATCAAAGGCCTAAATGTGAAACCTAAGCCAATGAAATTCTCAGAAGAAAATATGAGTGTGGCTGTGGGACCTAATTTTTAACGATGGGTTATCAGGGATGACAACAAAAGCACAAACAGCAAAAGACAAAATAAATATGACCTCATAATAACTAAATACTTTTGTTCATTATATGACTTCATTAAAAAAAAAAAAGTTAAAAGACAACTACAGGTTGGGAGAAAATTTGAGGGAGAACCATAAACCCACTAACCATATATCCAATAATTGAATATATCCAATATTCAAAATAAGTATAAAGCTTCTGCAACTTAACATAAAACACACACACACACACACAAAGATCAAAAAATGGACAGAGAGCTTTAACAGATATTTCACAAAAAAGGATATTCAAATAACACAGCCAACAAGCCCATGAAAAGATGCTCAATGCCATTAGCCATTGCTGTTGTAGTTGTTGTTAGGTGCTGTCATGGATTGAATTATGTCCACCAAAAAACGTGTGTATCAACTTGGTTAGACCGTAATTCCCAGTAGTGTGTGCTTGTCCTCCATTTTGTGATTGTAATTTTATGTTGAGAGGATTAGGGTGGGATTATAACACCACCCTTACTCAGGTGACCTCCCTGATCCAGTGTAAAGGGAGTTTCCCTGGGAAAGGGAAGCAAGCAGAGAGTTGGAGACCTCATACCACCAAAAAAGCAACACTAGAAGCAGAGCGTGTCTTGGATCCACAGTCCTTATGCCTGAGAAACTCCTTGACGAGAAGATTGAGGACAAGGACCTTCCTCCAGAGCCGACAAGGAGAGAAAGCCTTCCCCTGGAGCTGACACCCTGAATTTGGACTTGTAACCTACTAGACTGTAACAGAATAAATTTCTCTTTGTTAAAACCATCCACTTGTGGTATTTCTGTTACAGCAGCACTGGATGACTAAGACAGGTGTCACTGAGGTGTTTCTGACTGATGGTGACAGACAGAACAACAGAACTAAACACCGCTGGGTCCTGCACCATCCTCACAATCATTGCTATGCTTGAGCCCACTGTTGTATTTTGATTGCCTTCCAACCTGAGTGGCTCATCTTCTGGTAGTATATCCGACAAAGTTCCTCTACTATTCATAAGGTTTTCACTGGCTAATTTTTTTCAGAAGTAGATTGCCAGGAACTTCTTCCTAGTCTGTCTTAGTCTGGAAGCTCCCCTGAAACCTGTCCCCGGGTGGCCCTGCTGATATTTGAAATACAGGTAGCATAGCTTCCAGCATCACAGCAACATGCAAGCCACCACAGTATGACAAACTGACAGCTGAGTGGTGAAATTAGCCATCAGGGAGATGCAAATCAAAACTACGACGAGATACCATCTCAAAAAAAAAGAAAAACAAAAAGTGTTGGCAAGGTTGTGGAGAAACTGGAACTCTCATCCATTGCCAGTGAGAATGTAAAAGGATACAACTACTGTGGAAAACAGTTTGATATTTCTTCAAAAAGTTAAGGATAGAACTACCACATGACCCCAAAATCCCAATCCTAGGTATAAACCCAGAAAAAATGAAGGCAAGAACTCAAACAGAAACTTACACACCAATGTTCATTGCATCACTTTTCACCACAGTCAAAATGTGGAAACAACCAAAATGTCCATTAATAGATGAATGGATAAACAAAATGCGGTATACACACTCAGCTGTAATGAGAAAGTCCTGATGCATGGCACAACATGGGTGAACCTTGAAAACTATCATGCTGAGTGAAACAGTCAGTTGCAAAAGGACAAATGGTGTATGATCTCACTTATATTAAATAAGCCAATATATAGAAACCAAAGCTTATTTTGTGGTTCAGAGTTGGGAGGAAGGGGAAAAAGGGGTGTATTTTGCTTGGGAGTATTCAGTTTATCTTGACAGTGAAATGATTTGGAAATGGAAAGAATGGTTGCACAACTTGGAGGACATAATCAATGTCATTGAAATTTACATATAGAAATTGTTGATAGCATACATTTTATCATATATATTTTACCATAATAAAATTAAAAACATTAAAAATAATGGAAAAAATATTTATGAAATAGCAATGTCTGCTTCCAACAAGATCAAGTAGCTGCACTTTTTCCCATTCTTCTGTGAAGTACAAGTAAAAACTCTAGACACTATATAAAAAACAAACATATGAAGAATGGAAACTGAAGAGAAGAAAGCAAATGGGCAGTTAGGGACCGTTAAGACTTGAGAATGACTGGTAAAGTCAGTCACCTTGAAACGCCTGTGGGTGTGGATGAAAAAAAAACAACAACAAGAACAGAGAATCTTCTCTTTCTTTCCAAAGTAGCATAAAAGGGACATCCTAGTGAGACAGAAAACATTTAAACAAAGGCTACTATACTCCAGCCAAATACTAACCGAAAAATTGCAGCCCTAACTTCACCCACTCAGCAAATGCCAAGTGGGAGCCTAGACTACCACCTTTGTCAGGTTGTAATGAATCACCCCCATATCTTCCAGGGTAGTGTCAGCAACATTTCATTGGGTACATCCACAGGTAGGTAACAGCTCCCCCCCCGCACAGGCATGCATGATATCATTGGAGACCACATGGGGAGCCTGAGCTTTTATATCTACCTAGCACTAATGAGGCACCCTCTCCTTTCCCACTCGGGTCATGTCAGAGGAGGTCTCGTGGAGAGTCAGGACTTTTACCACCATTCAACGCTAACAAGACCACCTTCCACCTGGTCAGTGCAGGCCACACAGGGACCAATAACCAGGCGCTTGTCCCCTTACCAGCCAGGATGTTATGCATGGAGTCCTTTATGGGAACATGAATTCCCGATTCTATCCAGTATTAACAAGGATCCCTTTTTACCCTGGCATCAACAGAGGTTGAGTATAGAACACTTACTTGAGCCCCTATATAGCAACAGCAAAGTGGTGCCGTTTTCCACCCACCAAAGTGGTATCGGAGAAAGCCTGTTAAAACACAAGACTTAAGTAAGATCCAGGATCTTATAATACCCAAAATACCATTCATTTGAAAATCACTTGCATAACCAAAACCTAGAAGATCTCAAGCTGAATGAGAAAAGATAAGCAAGAGATTTAAAATTGTAAAGTCACAGAGGTTAGATTTATCTGAAAATTGTTTTAAAGCAGTAATCATAAAAATGTTGCAACAAGCAATTATGAACATTCTTGAAACAAATATAAAATCTCAGCAAAGTAATTGTAGATATAAAGAACATACAGAAATTACAAAACTAAAAACAAAAGAAAAAACAATAAAAAACCAGTGAGCTTCACAGCAGAATGAACAAATAACCCAACTTAAAAAGAGAGAAAATAGACTAAAATAAATGAATAAATAAACAAAAAAAGCTTCAGGGACCTGCAGGACTATAACAAAATATCCAACATTCTTATAATCAGAGTCCCAGAAGGAGAGGAAAAATGGATGACATTGAAGAAACTATTCAAAGAAATAATCGCTGAAATTTTTCAAATTTGGAAAAAACATAAACCGACCTATTCAGGAAGTTGAGGGAGCCCCAAACAGCATGTTGTTATTGTTCAATGTTGTTGAGTTGATTTAGACTCATAGCAAGCCCATTTGACAGAGAAGAACTGCCTCAGAGAGTTTCCTTGGCTATAATTTCTATGAAAGAACATCGCCAGGTCTTTTACCCATGGAGCTGCTGAGTGGGTTTGAACTGCCAACCTTCCAGTTAGCAGCTGTGCACTTAACCATTGACACCACCAGGGCTTATTCTAAACAGAAGAAACCCAAAGAAATACACACCAAGAAATATCATACTCGAACTTCTAAAAACTAAAAACAAGAAAGAAAAAAACAACCTTTGAAAGCAGTAAGAGAAAAATGATGCATTTCCTATATGGGAAAAAAAAAATCAAATGACAGTAGTTCTCATCAGAAACAATGGAGGTCAGAAAGAAGTGGGGCAACATATTTCAAATGCTGAAAAAAAAAAAAGAACTGTCAATCTAGAATTTCATATCCAATAAAAAAAATCCTTTAGAATAAAGTCAAGATCAAGACACAGATAAAGGAAACGAGGAGAATTAGCCTGTTGCAATAGGCATAAAAATATATATATAACTAGAATAAGTTCTCAAAACAGAAAGAAAATTAACAGGAAAGATTCTTGGATATAATGAAGGAAAAGAAAATATGAAAAGAGCAAAATTATAGGTAAATAGAATAAACTTTTCTTCTCCACTTGAATTTTCTAAATTATATTTGAGGGTTGAGGCAATAATTATAAAACAAAACTACCAAAATTTCTGAGGATGGCACAGAACTGGGAAATGTTTCCTTCTGTTTTACATAAGGACAATGAGTAACAACAGAAACAAATGTGGTTCTTAATATACGTAGAGGAAATAAGACAATTGTAAGTGGAGGAATATAAAAAATTTAAAGGGAGGCCCAGCATTTAATCACTGTGCCACCAGGGCTCCAAGATTCACTCAAACTGGTAAAATTGCAATAGCAGATTGTGATAGGATGTGTGTGTGGTTCCTAGAGCAGTCATTAAAAAAGCTATGCAAATGGACACACTTAAACATTATAGATAAAATGGAATGCAAAAGACTGTTCAAGCAACTGAGTTAAAAGAAAGCAGAAGTGGCTATATTAACATCAAATGAAGAATACCTCAGAGCAATGAAAACTGTTAGGGACAGAAAAGAACATCACATTGATCCACCAAAATGACATAGCAATTTTAAACGTGTATGGATCAAACAACAGACCTGCAGAATGTGTGAAGCTAAATGATAGAACTGAGTTCAGCAAGGCCGTAAGATACAAGATCGACATACAAAAATCACTACCATTTCTATATACTAGTAATGAACACTTGGATCCCAAAGTTTAAAATAAAATACCATTTACACTTGCCAAAAATATTAAAAATTAGATGTAAATCTAACAAAACATGTACAGGAGTTGTATGTTGAAAACTATGAAGGCTATTGAAAGAAATCAAAGGTCTAAATGAATAAATACAATGGTCATGGATTGGAAGACTCAAAATAGTAAAAATGGCAATACTTCAATAATTTATATACGGGTTTATCCAGTTCTTACCAAATATCCTGCCAATTTTGAATTCTAAATTATATATTTTAAATGTATATGGAGAAGCAAAGAAACAATAGCTAAGGCAATTCTGAAAAGAAAGAGGTGGGACGAACCTCTCTACTCAATTTCAAGAATGATTATGTAATAATCAAGTGGTGTTGGCAGAGATTGGCTGAAAATAAAAAGAGCCTCAGAGACCTGTGGAGTAAAGAATCTAGAAATAGACCTAACAAATATTTCCAATTGATTTTTGATAAAATAACAAAAATAATTCAATGGAAGAAGTATAATCTACTTAATAAATGGTGCTGAAGCAATCAAAAATTGATAGGCAAAAATATGAGCCAGCAACTAAACCTGGGACCTTACATAAAAATTAATTCAAAGTGGATCATATATATAAATGTAAAAAAATTAGAACAAAACTAAGGGAAAATCTTTGGGACTTAGGGCTAAGATAAGAGTTCTTAAATGTAAGACTAAAAGCACAGTCATAAAGGAAAAAAAAGTCAGTACATTTGACTTCATTAATATTAAAAAAAAATTTTCTACAAAAAATTCTGTTAAACAGATAAAAATACAAGCCACAAATTAGGAGAAAGTATTTGCAAATCACCTATCTGACAAAGCACTTGTATCTAAAATATATAAAGGTTCTCAAAACTCAACAATAAAAACATCAAATAATTCAATTAGAAAATGGGCAAAAGATACGAATAGACATCTTACTGGAAAATACACAGATGGAAAATAAGCACATAAAAAGATGCTTACCATCACTAGCTACTAGGTAAATGCGAATTAAGGCCACAATGAGATATCACTACACACCTAGTAGAATGGCTAAAACAAACAAAAAATCATAATGGCAATATCAAATGCTGGTGAAGACTTAGAGAAATGAAATCTCTCATATATTGCTGGTGGGAAAGCAAAATTGTACAGCCCCTCTGGAAAAGAGTTGGGCAGTTTCTTAAACAATGACAACAAGAAACATGCCATGCCATACCATATGATCCAACAGTTTCACTCCTGGGCATTTTTCCAAGCGAAAAGGAGGCTTATGTTTGCACAAATACCAGGATACAATTGTTCATAAATTGATTTATTTTTATTATTCAAAAAACTGGAAGCAACCAGATGTTTCCCAATAGCTGAATAGTCAAATAATCCATATCACAGAATGCTACTCAGCAATAAAAAGGAAGTAGCTACTAGTACGCAAAACAACTTTGATGAATCTCAAGGGCATTACGCTAACTATAGAAAGTCAATCTCAAAAAGTCGCATGCTGTATGTAACATTCTTGAAGTGACAATATTATACACATGAAGAACAGATTACTGGTTCTCAGGAGTTAAGACATGGGTCTGATGTCCTGCCTCATCAGTGAGATCTTAGTAGTGATAGTGCAGTTCTGTATCTTGATTGCAGTGCTGGTTACAATGAATCTAAACATGTCATAAAACAGCACGGAACTATACACACACAATGCACCAATGTCAATTTCCTGGTTTTGATATTGTAAATAATTTTGTAAGATATAATCATCGGGGAAAACTGTGTGAAGGGTAAAGCATCTTTGTAACTTTCTATGAGTTCATGTTTACTTAAAATATGAATTTTTAAGAAATGATTCATCAGTTAGGAGATGGAATGAACTGATAAATAAAGAAATAGGGACTGAACTCAGTTTAAATCTGTAGGCTAAGAAGCTGCTATATGCAATGCACCATGTTGCTCAGTGCTAAGGCTGCCATAACAAATTATCACAAACTGAGTGGCTTATATGAAAATAAATTTATTCCTTCTGAATTCTGGATGTTGTTGTTGTTGTTAGATGCCTCAAGTCTGTTCCAACTCATAGTGACCGTATGTACAACAAAATGAAATACTGCCCTGCGTCATCCTCAAATTGTTGCTAGGTTTGAGCCCATTGTTGCAGCCACTGTGTCAATTCATCTCATTGAGAGTCTTCCTCTTCTTCACGGACCTTCAACTTTACCAAGCTCCAAGTCCTTCCCAGGTACTGGTCCTTCTGGATAATATGTCCAAAGTACATAAGGTGAAGTCTCACCATCCTTCTTCAAATGAGAATTCTGGCTGTACTTCTTCTAGGACAAACTTGTTCGTTCTTCTGGTATATTCAATATTCTACGTCAATGCCATAATTCAAAGGCATCAATTCTTCTTCAGTCTACCTTATCCATTATTCATCTTTTGCATGCAATGAGGCCATTGAAAACACCATGACATGGGTCAGGTACACCTTAGTCCTCAAAGACATCTTTGCTTTTTAACACTTTAAAGAGATCTTTTACCCCAAATTTGCCTAATGCAATACCTCCTTTGATTTCTTAACTGCTACTTCCATGGGCATTGATTGTGGATCTAAGTAAAATGAAATCCTTGACAACTTCAATCTTTTCTCCGTTTATCATGATGTTGCTTATTGGTTCAGTTGTGAGGAATTTTGTTTTATGTGAAGGTGTAATCCATACTGAAGGCTGTAGTCTTTGATCTTCATCAGTAACTGCTTCAAGTCCTCTTCACTTTCCGCAAGAAAGGTTGTGTCATATGCATATCACAGACTTTTAATGCATTTCCTCCAACCTTGATACCAAGGTCTTCATTTAGCTCAACTTCTCTGATTATTTGCTCATCATACAGATTGAATAGGTACGATGAAAGGATACATCCTTGAGGCACATCTAATTTTAAAACACTTAGTATCCTCTTCTTCTGTTCAAATGACTGCCTTTTGGTCTATGTACAGGTTTTGCATGAGCACAATTAAGTGTTCTGGAATTCCCATTCTTCATTGTGTTATCCGTAATTTGTAATGATCCACACAGTCAAATACCTTTCCATAGTGAGTAAAACACAGGTAAACATCTTTCTCCTGTTCTCTGCTTTCAGCCAAGATCCATCTGACATCAGCACATTGTCTTCTCAATTCATCTTGAATTTTGGCCAGTTTCCTGTCAATGTACTGTTGCACCCATTTTTTAATTACCTTCAGCAAAATTTTACTCATGTGTAATATTAAATGTTGTTGTTGTTGTTGTTAGGCACCATAGGATCAGTTCTGATTCATAGCGACCCTATGCCCAACAGAACGAAACACTGCCAGGTCCTGAGCCATCCTTAAAATCCTTGTTCTGCTTGAGCTCATTGTTGCAGCCACTGTGTCAATCCTCCTTGTTGAGGGTCTTCCTCTTTTCTGCTGACTCTGTACTCTGCCAAGCATGATGTCCTTCTCCAGGGACTGATCCCTCCTGACAAGATGTCTCGCCATCCTTGCCTCCAAGGAGCATTCTGGCTGTACTTCTAAGACAGATTTGTTCATTCTTTTGAGAGTCCGTGGTATATTCAATATTCTTCGACAACATGACAATTCAAAGGCGTGAATTCTTCTTCGGTCTTCCTGAGTCATTGTCCAGCTTTCACATGTGGATGAAGTGATTGAAAATACCATGGCCTGGGTCAGGCGCACCTTAGTATACAAGGTTACATCTTTGCTCTTCAACACTTTAAAGAGGTCCTTTTCAGCAGATTTGCCCAAGGCAATGCATCTTTTGATTTCTTGACTGCTCCTTCCATGGCTGTTGATTGTGGATCCAAGTAAAATGAAATCCTTGACAACCTCAATCTTTTCTCCGTTTATCATGATGTTGCTCATTGGTCCAATTGTGAGGATTTTTCTTTTCTTTATGTTGAGGTGCAATCCATACTGAAGGGTGTGGTCTTTGATCTTCATTAGTAAGTGCTTCAAGTCCTCGTCACTTTCAGCAAGCAAGGTTGTATCATCTGCATAACGCAGGTTGTCAGTGGGTCTTCCTCCAATCCTGATGTCCCATTCTTCTTCATACAGTCCAGCTTCTCATAGTATTTGCTCAGCAGATTGAATAGGTATGGTGAAAGAATACAACCCTGACACACACATTGCCTGAATTTAAACCAATCAGGATCCCCTCGTTCTGTCTGAAAAATGGCCTCTTGATCTATGTAAAGGTTCCTCATCAGCACAGTTAAGTGTTCTGGAATTCCCATTCTTCACAATGTTATCCATAATTGGTTATGATCCACACAGGCCAGTGCCTTTGCATAGTCAATAAAACATAGGTAGACATCCTTCTGGTATTCTCTGCTTTCAACCAGGATCCATTTGACATCAGCAATGATATCCCTGGTTCCACGTCCTCTTCTGAAACTGGCCTGAATTTCTGGCAGTTCCCTGTTGATATACTGCTGCAGCCATTTTTGAATGATCTTCAGCAGAATTTTGCTTGTGTGTGATATTAATGATATTGTTCTATAATTTCCACATTTGGTTGGATCACCTTTCTTGGGAATAGGTATAAATATGGATCTCTTCCAGTCAGTTGTCCAGGAAGCTGTCTTCCATATGTCTTGACATAGATGAGTGAGCACCTCCAGTACTGCATCTGTTTGTTGAAACATCTCAATTGATATTCCACCAATTCCTGGAGCCTTGTTTTTCGCCAATGCCTTCAGAGCAGCTTGAGCTTCTTCCTTCAGTACCATTGGTTCCTGATCATATGCCACCTCTTGAAATGGTTGAATATTGACTAATTCTTTTTGGTATAATGACTCTGAGTGTTCCTTCCATCTTCTTTTGATGCTTTCTGCATCGTTTAATATTTTCCCCCATAGAATCCTTCACTATTGCAACTCGAGGCTTGAATTTTTTCTTCACTCCTTTCAGCTTGAGAAATGCCGAGCATGTTCTTCCCTTTTGGTTTTCCCTCTCCAAACCTTTGTACATGTCATTATAATACTTTACTTTGTCTTCTCGAGACGCCCTTTGAAATCTTCTGTTCAGTTCTTTTACTTCTTCAATTCTTCCTTTTGCTTTAGCTGCTTGATGTTCGAGAGCAAGTTTCAGAGAATCCTCTGACATCCATCTTGGTCTTTTCTTCCTTTCATTTCTTTTCAGTGACCTCTTGCTCTCTCGATGGATGATGTCCTTGATGTCATTGCACAACTCATCTGGTCTTCAGTCACTAGTGTTCAGTGTGTCAAATCTATTCTTCAGATGGTCTCTAAATTCAGGTGGGATATACTCAAGGTCATATTTTTGCTCTCGTGGACTTGCTCTGATTTTCTTCAGTTTCAGCTTGAACTTGCATATGAGCAATTGATGGTCTGTTCCACGATTGGCCCCCGGCCTTGTTCTGACTGATGATATTGAGCTTTTCTATTGTCTCTTTCCACAGATGTAGTCAATTTGATTTCTGTGTGTTCCATCTGGCGAGGTCCATGTGTACAGTCACTGTTTATGTTGGTGAAAAAATGTATTTGCAATGAAGAAGTCGTTGGTCTTGCAAAATTCTATCATTCGATCTCTGGCATTGTTTCTGTCACCAAGGCCACATTTTCCAACTGCTGATCCTACTTCTTTGTTTTCAACTTTTGCAATCCAATTGTCAGTAATTATCAATGCATCTTGATTGCATGTTCCATCAATTTCAGACTGCAGCAGCTGATAAAAATTTTCTATTCCTTCATCTTTGGCCCTAGAGGTTGGTGTGTAAATTTGAATAATAGTCATATTAACTGGTCTTCCTTGTAGGCGTATGGATATTATCATATCACTGACAGCGTTGTACTTCAGGATAGATCTTGAAATGTTCTTTTTGACAATGAATGCAACACCATTCCACTTCAAGTTTTCATTCCCAGCATAGTAGGCTATATGATTGTCCAATTCAAAGTGGCCTATACCAGTCCATTTCAGCTCACTAATGCCTAGGATATCAATGTTTATGCATTCTGTTTCATTTTTAATGATTTCCAATTTTCCTAGATTCATACTTCATACATTCGAGGTTCCAATTATTAATGGATGTTTGCAGCTGTTTCTTCTCATTTTGAGTGTGCCACATCAGCAAATGAAGGTCCCGAAAGCTTTACTCCATCCATGTCATTAGGTCAACTCTACTTTGAGGAGGCAACTCTTCCCCAGGCATTTTTTGAGGGCCTTCCAACCTGGGGGGCTCATCTTCCAGCACTATATCGGACAATTTTCTGCTGCCTTCATAAGGTTTTCACTGGCTAATGCTTTTCAGAAGTAGGCTGCCAGGTCCTTCCTCGTAGTCTGTCTTAGCCTGGAAGCTCAGCTGAAACCTGTCCTCCATGGATGACCTTGCTGGTATCTGAATACCGGTGGCATAGCTTCCAGTATCACAGCAACACGCAAGCTCCCGCAGTATGACAAACTGACAGACGTGGGGGAATATGAAATTATATTCTCTGATAATTTCTACATTCTCTTGCATCACCTTTCTTTCAAATAGGCACAAATATGGATCTCTTCCAGTATTGGCCTGGTAGCTTTCTTCCAAATTTCTTGGCATCGGCGAGTAAGCACTTCCAGGTTTGCATCTATTTGTTGAAACATCTCAGTTAGTATTCTGTCAATTCCTGGAGCCTTGTTTTTTGCCAGTGCTTTCAGTGCAGCTTCAACTTCTTCCTTCAATACCACCAGTTCTTAGTCATATGTTACCTCCTGAAATGTTTGAATGCTGACCAATTTTTTTTTTGTACAGTGACTCTGTGTGTTCCTTCCACCTTCTTTTGATGCTTTCTGCTTCATTCAATATTTTGCCCAGAGAAATGTTCAATATTATAACTTGAGGTTTAATTTTTTTCTTAACTTTCGGCTTGAGAAATGCTGAGTGTGTTCTTCCCTTTTGGTTTTCTAACTCCAGGTCTTTGTACATTTCATTATAATACTTTATTTTGTCTTTTCTAGATGCCCTTTGAAATCTTATCTTCATCTCTTTTACTTCATCATTTCTTCCATTTGCTTTAGCTACTCTATGTTCAAGAGCAAGTTTCAGAGTCTCTTCTTATGTCCATTTTGGTGTTTTCTTTCTTTCCTGTCTTTTTAATGGCCTTTTTCTTTCTTCATGTATGATGCCCTTGATGTCATCCCACAACTCATCAGGTCTTTGTTCACTAGTGTTCAATGTGTCAAATATATTTTTGAGATGGTCTCTAAATTCAGGCGGGTTATACTCCAGGTTGTACTTTGGTTCTCATGGACTCGTTCTAATTTTTTTTTCAGCTTCAACTTGAACTTGCATATGAGCACGTAATGATCTGTTCCACAGTTGGCCTCTGGCCTTGCTCTGCTGATGATATTGAGCTTTTCCACTGTCTCTTCCCACAGATGGAATTGATTTAATTCCTGTGTAATCCATCAGGCAAGGTGCAGGTGAACAGTCATTATGTATGTGCTTGAAAAAAGGTATTTTCAATGTGTAAGTCATTGGCCTTTCTAAATTCTATCATGAGATCTCTGGTGTCATTTCTTTCACCAAGGCCATATTTTCCAACTATCAATCCTTCTTTGTTGCCAACATTCATATTCCAATCACCAGTAATTACCAATTCACCTTGATCACATGTTTGATGAATTTCAGGATGCAGAAGTTGGTAAAAATCTTCAATTTCTTCATCTTTGGCATTAATGGTTGGTACATGACATTGAATAATAGTAGTATTAACTGGTCTACCTTGTAGGCATGTTATTATTATACTATCACTGACAGTATAATAATAATATGCCTACAAGGTAGCATTGTACTTCAGAACAGATCTTGAAATGTTCTTTTTGACCATGAATGTGATGCCATTCCTCTCCAATTTGTCATTCCTGGCATAGTAGATCACTTTATTGTCTGATTTAAAATAGCCAATATCAGTCCGTTTCAGCTCACTAATGCCTTGCATATTGATTTCCAACATCCTGCTTCATTTTCATAACTCTAATTTTCCTAGATCCATACTTTGTACATTCCATATTCCAACTACTAATGGATATTTGCAGCTGTTTCTTCTCATTCTGAGTAGTCCCACATCAGCAAATGAAGGGCCTGAAAGCTTTACTCCATCCACATCATTAAGATCAAGTCAACTCTGAGGAGGCAGCTTGTTATGGATTGAATTGTGTCCCCCAAAAACGTGTATCAGTTTAGCTAGGCCATGATTCCCAGTATTGTGTGATTGTCCACCATTTTGTCATGTAATGTGATTTTCCTATGTGTTATAATCCTAACTCTAGGATGTTAAAAAGGCAGGATTAGCAGCAGTTATGTTAATGATGTAGGACTCAGTCTACAAGATTAGGTTGTGTCTTAAGTCCATCTCTTTTGAGAAATAAAATAGAGGAGCAGAGAAACAGGGGGACCTCACATCACCGAGAAGCAAGAGCCAGGAGAATTGCACGTCCTTTGGACTCATTCCTGCACTGAGAATTGCCTCTACCAGGGAAGACTGATGACAAAGACATTCCCCATAGCCGACAGAGACAGAAAGCCTTCTCCTGGAGCTGGTACCCTGAATTTGGACCTCTAGCCTTCTAGACTGTGAGAGAATAAATTTCTCTTTGTTAACGCAACACACTTTTGGTATTTCTGTTATAGCCTCACTAGATAACTGAGACACAGCTCTTCTCCAGTCATATTTTGAGTGCCTTCCAACCAGAGGCACTCCTCTTCTGGCACAATATCAGACTATGTTCCACTACTATTCATAAGGTTTTCACTGGCCAATTTTTTTTAGAAGTAGATCACCAATTCTTTCTTGCCAGTCTGTCTTAGTCTGGTAGCTCTGCTGAAACCTGGCCACCTTGGGTGACCTTCCTTGCTTTTTTTTTTTTAATGAAGAATTCTTCCTTGCTCTTCCTAGCTTCAGGTGATTGCCGGCATTGCTTGGTTTCCATGGCAGTGACATCACTCTAACCTCAGCCTCCATTGTTACATGACCTCCTTCCCTCTATGCGTATCTCTGTCTTAACATGGCCTTTTTATAAAGGCATCTAGTCATTAGATTTAGGGCTCATCCTAATCCAGAACAACCTCATCTTAACTAATTACAAGTTCAAAGACTCTATTTCAAATAAGGTCACATTCTGAGGTTCCAGATGGACAAGAACTTTGGCCAGGGGTGGAAGGGTTCTGTTCAACCAGTTCCGATGGGCATCAGCACAGAACATGATGTTTCTGGATATGGCTGGTGTTGACACCTAGTTAAAATCAAAGAGAGGACTGTGAAGCCACGGCCAGAGAGATAGAGGCCATCAATGCCTGGGCACAAAGAAAGACCCAGAGAAGACACCAAAGGACAAGGCTATGTTCTGATATGAAGATGACTTTTTTCTCCTTCCACCACCAAAGCACTGTTTTTAATCCCATGTTTGTTTGTTTTGTTTTGTTTAAACAGAGAAATGAAGTGATTAGAAATAATCCATAAGCAGACCAATCACACAGTGGATATACTTAAGAGGGAAGAGGCTGGAAGCAGTGGGTACCAGTTAGGAGGAGGCAATAATCACATAGGTGATAGATAACAGGGCCTTGAACAGTGGGGATGGGGGTGTGGAGGCAAATGGAAAAGTCATTGCCAAATAAACAAACAAGTTCAGCCGTTGTTCATTTGACCTTTATCTATATACTCATTTGAATATTCTATAACCATCAATACTTCAAACACACACTTCTTAACAGTAAAATATACAGGTTTTAAACAATGAAAAATCTACAAATTAAAAAAAAATCTATACATGTCTCTTTGGGTTGTTTTACACAGAATTTATTCCTTAGAAGGGAGACAAGATTTTTTTTTTTTTTTTTTTTAGGTAATACATACACATGTAAACCAAACCAGTTGCTGTGGAACAGATGTGACTCATAGTGACCCCATGTGTGTCACAGTAGACCTATGCTCCATAGGGTTTTCAAAGTCTGATTTTTTGAAAGTAGAGCAACACCTCTCTTAAAAGTCACCTCTGTGTAGACTCAAATTGTCAGCATTTCAGTTAACAAAGACTGTGTTAACTGTATGCACCACCCAGATTAAACCACCCAGCGACTCCACAAATACATATAAATAAATACTTCAGTATGTTTGTGTGCTATAAATATAATTTATATTAAATTATATGTGTAATTTATATTGAATGAAGATACAACTGACCTCCTGTTTGAGGGTTTTAATTTGGCTTCCTTTTCTATTTGTGGTATGTGTTTGTGTTGAACAGTCTTTACTACTTACAAGTCTCACTCCTGCAACATTATGTGCTTGTGATGTGGTGGTTTCAGGCACAAGAAAATAAGCTCTGCTTTCTTCTCCTTATGAAGCTAATTGATCTCTAGGGGGTTTAAACATACCGCCTTTATCTCATTAGCATCTTGCTTTAACCAAATGAGCTAACCAGCCTGGAAAAGTGGATTACAATTAGAGCAGGAAAAAACCATTAATTTGTTTTGCACGTAGGCATACCAAGTAGTCCAAGAAAACCTGAAATTCAAATAGTAGAGATTTTCTAGAACAAAAGGTATAAAATAAATATAGAACCACTGCCCTCCACACATGTCTGAAGACATTTTAAAAATCTTATAGAGCAAAATTGTTACTGATAACACATACATGTAAAAAATAACTTAAAAACTGGACTTATAAAACAATATAATACAGCCTTTATATCATATCGCAAACAGAATTGCATCCTGATCAAAAATGGCATAAAAACCATCAAAGAGGAGGCAGAGCCAAGATGGCGGAAGAGACAGATGCTTCCGTCAAGCCCTCTTTACAACAAAGACCTGAAAAAACAAGTGAAATGAGTATATTTGTGACAAGCTGGGAGCCCTGAGCATCAAAGGCAAGCTTAGACAACAAACAGAGGGGCAGGGGGAGGAAGAGGCCGTTCAGAAGTGGAGAGGAGTTAATGGACCTGAATGGTGCGGAGCCCTTAGGCACCATCCCCAGAGCTGTGGCTGAGGTGGCAGGATGGTACTAGCGATCGGCCGCAGTTTCCTCAGGGTGAAGCAGCCAGCCACACAGCCCACTCACACCTCCGGAACCTGAGGAGAACAGCGTGTTCTCGGCAAAAGCTAAGTACTTGAGTATATTTTACCATGCCCCCCCAACCCCCAAGCCAGCTTCAGCAGCTGCATCCCTGGGCTTGAGATAGACCCTGGTGAGCACCTAGAGCCATCCTTCCAGCCTTGGGGAAGGAAAAAATTTGCAATTAGGGTAAAAGATCATTTGCTAGCTCCATTAACTGGGGGAGCTCAGGACAGAAGCAGCTCCTGTCCAGGCATAAACCGTCTGTGGACCTTGAGCACCTTTCCCTTCTGCATGGACATGTGTGGGCCTATTTCAGGATACTAGGCCCTTGTTGGCAAACTCCAACCATTTCAGCTGTGTGGTGGAGAGGTGGGTGTTTGCCATTTGACATTGCTTTGCCTATTAAACAAGGTCTTCACCTACCCACATCAGGAACCTAAGGACTGGTAGCTCCACTCAGGTCACCCAGCCACCTGCGACAGAGGTCCAAAGATAACTGGTACCTCCCAGTCCTTACAACCAAAAACTTTGGGTGCCCATGATCCCTCTACAGAACCCACCCACCAGCACTCTCTAGGGAACAGAGACGCATTTTCCTCAGAGACACTTCAGGGTCGGTTCACAGCCCCCTGCCGTGTTCAGAGTGTGACCCCCTACTGCAAGCAGATACTGGTATATACGCCAATCACCCCTGCCCCTCTAAGACTGTAGGAAAGAGCCTGTACCACACACTTGATATCAGATACCTGGAAGCCTGAGCTAAATTCATACAAGAAAACTGAATGGAATCCTAGACTGATATACCTGATAACAGCTCTAGCCAGCTGGGGACAGGACACTAGAGCTCCAAAGGCAAAAATAATCAAGCTAGCTCACTCAAGCAACCCAAAGGGGTATACCAAAACAAAACAAAGCAAGCAGCTACGACACAGTAAGCAAGCATAAACTAATACAATAACTTATAGATGGCTCAGAGACAACAGTCAATATCAAGTCACATAAAGAAACAGACCATGATCACCTCAACAGGCTCTCGAAACAAAGAATTCAGGGATCTTGCAGATGAAAGTCCATTCCTGGAATTACTAGATGCAGAATTCAAAGTTGAATATACAGAACCTTTCAAGACATCAGGAAGGCAATGAGGCAATATGCAGAACAAGCCAAGGAACACACAGATAAAGCAACTGAAGAAATTAGAAAGATTATTCAGGAACATAATGAAAAGTTTAATAAGCTAGAAAAATCCATAGACAGATAGCAATCAGAAATTCAAAAGACTAACAATAAAATTACAGAATTAGATAACTCAATAGAAAGTCAGAGGAGCAGAATTGAGCAAGTAGAAGATAAAATTTCTGAACTCGAAGATAAATCATTTGGCACTAATATATCTGAACAAAAATCAAATAAAAGAATTAAAAAAAATGAAGAAACCTAAAGAATCATGTGAGACTGTATCAAGAGAAATAACCTACGAATGACTGGAGTACCACAACAGGGAGGGATAACAGAAAATACAGAGAAAATTGTTGAGGATTTGTTGGCAGACAACTTCCCTGATATTGTGAAAGATGAGAAGACATCTATCCAAGATGCTCATCAAACTCCACATAAGGTAGATCTGAAAAGAAAGTCACCAAAACATATTATAATCAAGGTTTCCAAAACCAAAGATAAAGAGACAATTATAAGAGAAGCGAGGGATAAAAGAAAAGTCACCTACAAAGGAAAGCCAGTAAGAATAAGCTCGGAGTACTCGCTATATGTCGGAATCGACTCAACACCACTGCGTACTGGGTACTTGGCAGAAACCATGCAGGCAAGAAGGCAATGGAATGGCATATTTAAAAAATTGAAGGAAAAAAATTGCCTACCAAGAATCATATATCCATCAAAATTGTCTCTTAAATATGAAGGTGAAATTAAGACATTTGCAGATAAACACAAAATGAGGGAATTTGTAAAAACCAAACCAAAAATACAAGAAATACTAAAGGTATTACTTTGGTTAGAAAATCAATAGTATCAGGTATCGATCCAAGTCTAGAACACTGGGCAGAGCAACCAGAAGTCAACCCAGACAGGGAAATAAAAAAAAAAGAAAGCAAGATTTAAAAAAAAAAAAAACCCAAAACAGATAACAGCGATGTTATTATATAAAAGAAGACAACATTAAAATAATAAAGAAGGACTAAGAAATGTAATCATACAACTTCCATACGGAGAGGAAGATACAGTGATACAAAGAAATAAAAGTTAGTTTTAAATTTAGAAAAATAGGGGTAAATAATAAGGTAACCACAAAGGAGACAAACTATTCTACTCATGAAAATAAAATACAAGGGAAAAACACGGACTAAGCAGAAACAAAACCAACAACAAATATGAGGAAAGGACAATATATAAAGAAAATCTACTCACCACATAAAATCAAGTTGGAAAAAGAAACTGTCAACAACACCCCAAAAAAGACATCAAAATGATAGCACTAAATTCATACCTATCCATAATTACCCTAAATGTCAATGGACTAAATGCACCAATAAAGAGACGGAGAATGGCAGAATGGATTAAAAAACAAGATCCATCTATATGCTGCCTACAAGAGACATACCTTAGACTTAGAGACACAAACAAACTAAAACTCAAAGGATGGAAAAAAATATATCAAGCAAACAACAATCAAAAAAGAGCAGGAGTGGCAATATTAATTTCTGACAAAATAGACTTTAAAGTTAAATCCATCAGAAAGGTTAAGGAAGGACACTACATAATGATTAAAGGGACAATACACCAAGAAGATATAACCATATTAAATATTTATGCACCCAATGACAGGGCTGCAAGATACAAAAAACAACCTCTAACAGCACTGAAAAGTGAGATAGCTCCACAATAAGAGTAGGAGACTTCAACACAACAATTCGGTGAAGGACAGGACATCAAGAAGCTCAATAAAGACACAGATGATCTAAATGTCAAAATCAACAAACAAGACAACGTAGACATATACAGAACACTCCACCAAACAGCAACAAACTATGCTTTCTTTTCTAGTGCACATGGAACATTCTGTACAATAGGCCACATATTAGATCATAAAGCAAGCCTTAGCAGAATCCAAAACGTTGAAATATTACAAAGCATCTTCTCTGACCATGAGACAAAAAAGGGGAAATCAATAATGGGAAAAGAAATTAAACACTTGGAAACTGAACAATACCCTATAGAAGACATTAAGGACGGAATAAAGAAATTCAGAGGATCCAATGAGAATGAAAACACTTCCTATCAGAACCTTTGGGACACAGCAAAAGTGGTGCTCAGAGGGAAATTTATATCAATAAATGCACACATCCAAAAAGAAGAATGGGCCCAAATCAAAGAATTATCCTTATAACTTGAACAAATAGAAAGACAGCAACAAAAGTAACCCACAGGCACCAGAAGAAAACAAATAATAAAACTTAGAGCTGAAATTAATAAAATAGAAAACAGAAAAACAACTGAAAGAATTAACAAGACCAAAAGCTGGTTTTTTGAAAAACTCAACAAAATTGATAAACCACTGGACAAACTGACAAAAGAAAAACTGGAGAAGAAGAAAATCATCTGAATAAGAAATAAGATGGGAGATATTACAACAGACCCAACTGAAATTAAAAGAATCATATCAGATTACTGTGAAAAAATATATTCAAACAAATAGGAAAACCTAGAAGAAATGGATGAATTCCTAGAAACACAGTACCTGCCTTCATTAACACAAACAGAGGTAGAACAACTAAATAGACCCATAACAAAAGAAGAAATTGAAAAGGTAATAAAAAAAACTCCCAGGAAAAAAAGCCCTGGTCCAGACGGCTTCACTGCAGAGTTCTACCAAACTTTCAGAGAAGAGTTAACTCCACTGCTACTAAAGGTATTTCAGAGCATAGAAAAGGACAGAATACTACCAAACTCATTCTATGAAGCCACCATATCCCTGATACCAAAACTAGGTGAAGACACCACAAGAAAAGAAAATTATAGACCTATACCCCTCATGAATGTAGATGCGAAAATCCTCAACAAAATTCTAGCCAATAGAATTCAACAACATATCAAAAAAATAATTCACCGTGATCAAGTGGGATTCGTACCAGGTATGCAGGGTGGTTCAACATTAGAAAAACAATTAATGTAATCCACCACATAAATAAAACAAAAGACAAGAATCACATGATTTTATCAATTGATGCAGAAAAGGCATTTGACAAAGTTCAATACTCATTCACAATAAAAACTCTCAGCAAAATAGGAATAGAAGGAAAATATCTCAACATAATAAATGGCATTTATACAAAGCCAATAGTCAACATCACCCTAAAAAAAAAAAAAAAGAACAGAGCTTGAAATCATTCCCATTTAGATCGGGAACCAGACAAAGATGCCCTTTATCACCACTCTTATTCAACATTGTGCTGGAAGTCCTAGCCAGAGCAATTAGGCTAAATAACGAAATAAAGGGCATCCAGATTGGCAAGGAAGAAGTAAAAATATCTCTATTTGCAGATGAAATGATCTTATACACAGAAAACCCTATGGAATCCTCCAGAAAACTACTGAAACTAATAGAAGAGTTCAGCAGAGTACCAGGATACAAGATAAACATACAAAAATCAGTTGGATTCCCCTAAAACAACGAAAAGAACATCGAAGACGAAATCACCAAATCAGTGCCATTTACAGTAGCCCCCAAGAAGATAAAATACTTAGGAATAAATCTTACCAGAGATGTAAAAGACTTATACAAAAAAAAACTACAGTACACTTCTGTAAGAAACCAAAAGAGACTTACATAAGGGGAAGAACATACCTTGCTCGTGGATAGGAGGACTTAACATTATAAAAATGTCTATTGCACCAAAAGCGATCTACACGTTTAATGCAATACCGATCCAAAGCCCAAGGACAGTCTTTAATGAGATGGAGAAACAAATCACCAATTTCCTATGGAAGGGAAAGAGGCCCTGGATAAATAAGGCACAACTGAAAAAGAAGAACAAACTGGGAGGCCTTACTTAATCTGATTTTAGAAATTATTATACTGCCACAGTAGTCAAAACAGCCTGGCACTGGTACAACAACAGATACATGGACCAATGGAACAGGATTGAGAATCCAGACATAAATCCATCCACATATAAGCAGCTGATATTTGACAAAGGCCCCAAAACACTTAAATGGGGAAAAGATAGTCTTCTTAACAAATAGTGCTGCCATAATGGGATATCCATCTGCAAAAAAATGAAACAAGACCCATACCTCACTCCATGCACAAAAACTAACTCGAAATGGATCAAAGACCTAAATAGACAATCTAAAACGATAAAGATCATGGAAGAAAAAATACGGACAATGTTAGGAGCCCTAATACATGGCATAAACAGTACAGAAAACATTATAACGAATGTAGAAGAAAAACTAGATAACCGGGAGCTCCTAAAAATCAAACACCTATGCTCATCCAAGGACTTCACCAAAACAGTAAAAAGGCTACCTAAGCACTGGGAAAAAGTTCTTAGCTATGACGTTTCTGATCAGTGCCTGATCTCTAAAACCTACATGATACTGCAAAATCCCCACTGCAAAAAGACAAATAACCCAATTAAAAAATGGGCAAAAGATATGAATAGACACTTCACAAAAGAAGACATTCAGGTAGCTAACAGATACATGAGGAAATGTTCACAATCATTAGCCATTAGAGAAATGCAGATCAAAACTAAAATAAGATTTCATCTCACTCCAACAAGGCTGGCATTAATCCAAAAAAACACAAAAGAATAAATGTTGGAGAGTCTGTGGAGAGATTGGAACACTTCTACACTGTTGGTGGGAATGTAAAATGGTACAACCACTTTGGAAATCGATTTGGAGCTTCCTTAAAAAGCTAGAAATAGAACTACCATACGATCCAGCAATCCCACTCCTGGGAATATATCCTAGAGAAATAAGAGCATTTACACAAACAGATACATGCACACCCATGTTTATTGCAGCACTGTTTACAATAGCAAAAAAAATGGAAGTAACCAAGGTGCCCATCAACAGATGAATGAATAAATAAATTATGGTATATTCACACAATGGAATACTAAAAGAATGGAATACTACGCAGAGATAAAGAACAGTGAGGAATCTGTGAAACATTTCATAATGTGGAGGAATCTGGAAGGCATTATGCTGAGTGAAATTAGTCAGTTGCAAAAGGGCAAATATTGTATAAGACCACTGTTATAATAACTTGAGAAATAGTTTAAACTGAGAAGAAAACATTCTTTCATGATTACGAGAGGAGGGAGGGAGGGAGGGTGGGAGAGGGGCATCTACTAATTAGATAGTAGATAAGAACTACTTTAGGTGAAGGGAAAGACAGCACACAGTACAGGGGAGGTCAGCACAACTGGACTAAACCAAAAGCAAAGCAGTTTCCTGAATAAACTGAATGCTGTGAAGGCTGGAGTAGCAGGGGCAGGGGTCTGGAGATCATGGTTTCAGAGGACATCTAAGTCAATTGGCATAATAAAATCTATTAAGAAAACATTCTGCATCCCACTTTGAAGAGTGGCATCTGGAGTCTTAAACGCTAGCAAGCAGCCATCTAAGATGCATCAATGGGTCTCAACCCACCTGGATCAGAGGAGAATGAAGAACACCAGGGACACAAGGTGATTATGAGCCCAAGAGACAGAAAGGGCCACATGAACCAGTGGCTACATCATCCTGAGACCAGAAGGACTAGATGGTGCCCGGCTACAACAGATGACTGCCCTGACAGGGAACACAACAGAGAACCCTTGAGGGAGCAGGAGAGCAGTGGGATGCAGACCCCAAATTCTCATAAGACCAGACTTAATCGTCTGACTGAGACTAGAAGGACCCCGGTGGTCATGGCTCCCAGACCTTCTATTGGCCCAGGATTGGAACCATTCCCAAAGCCAACTCTTCAGACATGGATTGGACTGGACAATGGGTTCGAGAGGGATGCTGGTGAGGTGGACACTTGAGACTATTTTGGCGTCTCCTGCCTGGAGGGGAAATGAGAGGGTGGAGGGGATTAGAAGCTGGCAAAATGGACACAAAAAGTGAGTGGAGGGAGAGAGCGGGCTGTCTCATTAGGGGGAGAGTATTTGGGAGTTTGTAGCAGGGTGTATACGGGTTTTTCTTTGAGAGACTGACTTGATTTGTAAACTTTCACTTAAAGCACAATAAAAATTATTAAAAAAAAAAACCATCAAAGAAAATCTTTACAAATAAACATCTGAATTTTTTTCCCCCTATGGAACTATTTTAGATAATTTATGTTTTTCTGAAACTCATTTGTATTCTATTCTAAATACACAGCAGTGTAAAATGTTGAGAAAATCTAGGCCAAGACCTAAATACAGTACTCCAAGGAGGATGTTGGCTGTATGCATGCTCAGTTATGTAACTACTAGTCTAGCATTTATCAGTGTGAAAAATAGAGTTATTTCTTTACTGTAGTCAGTGGATGCCATCTGTATACGAACACGTAATAACTAGAGAAAACCACTGCAATGTATCACTTAAGAAATTATTTGCTAAAGTAATAGCAAAGAGAAGAAATAGTATAAAGCTGGTTCTAATGTTCTTAGCATTATTCTTTTGTTCTCAAGCATATCAACAATCATGAAGATGGCACAGGACCAGGAAACTTTTCATTCTATTATACATAAGGTCACCCTGAGTCACAGCCAACTCCACAGCTACCAACAACAACAAATGTTCTTAGCATGCTGAGATGTTCACACTCTTTTTTTTCCAAATAGGAAAGTTTTATAAAAACAAGGGATTTTCCTTGATATCTGACATTTTGAATTGGTGCTGACAGGCTTCAAAAACCCTGACATAACTTTCTTTGAATGCAAAAATTGT
This sequence comes from Loxodonta africana, assembly GCF_030014295.1. Classification (NCBI taxonomy): domain Eukaryota; kingdom Metazoa; phylum Chordata; class Mammalia; order Proboscidea; family Elephantidae; genus Loxodonta; species Loxodonta africana. The sequence continues at coordinate 1,626,256 of NC_087355.1, forward strand.
CATGGACATTTCTTTTCCCACATATCTTCTTCAAATGTCTTCATTAATAGTTCTCTTTGATTCATTATATGTCTCTGAGTATCATTATAAAAACAGAATATGTGTCCCAAACAGCTAGACTTTTCACTGTCCATAGTTTTAGAAGAGCAAATTAAACATTGTAAGCTAATTAATAATAATATAGACATAGTTGAGTGAATGTTAAAGTTTGTAGAAAAAAATACTAGAATTTGGGATAAAGTAAATGTTTAAATTAGGCCTAAGTCAGAGCAATGATAAAATGACTTGTAATGGATTACTGAAATTAACAACTATTTTTTTAGGGTCCTTGGGTGGTACAAACAGTTAAATTCTCAACTACTAGCTGAAAGGTTGGTGATTGGAACCCACCTATAGTCACCTTGAAAGACAGGTCTAGAGATCTGCTTCTGAAAAGTCACAACATTGAAAACCCTGTGAATCAGTTCTACTCTGCACACATGGGGTTGCCATGAGTCGGAATTGACTCGAAGGCAACTAACGACAACATTCTCCTTTAAATGTGAAATAGTATTCTACTTTGTACCGTGGAAGGCTTTGAGTGAATATATTTTTATATCTAAAATTGCTCATTAAAAAGAAAAAAATTCTCATCTTGGTTTTCCATATCTTTCAGTTTGGTATAAAGAAATATTAGCAAGGAGAAATATGCAAAAATCATATTTCAATAGAAATAAATAGTACTGCTTATGGAGCTTAGTGAAGATAGAAATCATGGTGGAGGGTAATGGGGTATGGCTAAAGAGTCAGTTATTTTCATTTGTTTTTAAAAATATTCTGTCCTTTTAGTGAGATGGAGACAAATCACCAATTTCATATGGAAGGGAAAGAGGCTCCGGATAAATAAGGCATTACTGAAAAAAAAGAACAAAGTAGGAGGCCTTACTTAACCTGATTTTAGAACCTACTATACTGCCACAGTAGTCAAAACAGCCTGGTACTGGTACAACAACAGATACATGGACCAAAGGAACAGAATTGAGAATCCAGACATAAATCCATCCACATATGAGCAGTTGATATTTGACAAAGACCCCAAAACACTTAAATGGGGAAAAGACAGTCTTTTTAACAAATGGTGCTGGCATAACGGGATATCCATCTGCAAAAAAATGAAACAAGACCCATACCTCACTCCATGCACAGAACTAACTCAAAATGGATCAAAGACCTAAATGGACAATCTAAAACAATAAAGATCGTGGAAGAAAAAATACGGATAACATTAGGAGCCCTAATACATGGCATAAACAGTACAGAAAACATTATAAAGAATGTAGAAGAAACACTAGATAACTGGGAGCTCCTAAAAATCAAACACCTATGCTCATCCAAAGACTTCACCAAAACAGTAAAAAGACTACCTACAGACTAGGGAAAAAGTTTTTAGCTATGACATTTCTGATCAGTGCCTGATCTCTAAAACCTACATGATACTGCAAAATCCCCACTGCAAAAAGACAAATAACCCAATTAAAAAATGGGCAAAAGATATGAATAGACACTTCACAAAAGAAGACATTCAGGTAGCTAACTGATATATGAGGAAATGTTCACGATCATTAGCCATTAGAGAAATGCAGATCAAAACCACAATGAGATTTCATCTCACTGCAACAAGACTGGCATTAATCCAAAAAACACAAAAGAATACATGTTGGAGAGGCTGTGGAGAGATTGGAACACTTCTACAGTGCTGGTGGGAATGTAAAATGGTACAACCACTTTGGAAATCGATTTGGCGCTTTCTTAAAAAGCTAGAAATAAGGGCCAAGATGGCTAACTAGGTAGACGCTACCTCGGATCCGTCTTGCAACAAAGACTCGGAAAAACAAGTGAATCGATCACATACATGACAATCTACGACCAAGAAACACAGATTTAAAGAGTTGACCTGAGTGACAGAGACGGAGAACGAACTACGGGGAAGCAGAGACTGTTTTCGGAGCCTGGAGCCAGCGTCCCAGTCAGGTAACCTTGGCGCCGGGCTTTGGACCGGACACAGGGGTGCTGAACACAGCATCCTGTGATGGCGCAAACACGGGGCGCTGCCCTAACCCCCTGAACTGACCTCGGGAGGGGGCCCACCAGGTCCGCGCAGGCGGCGCGGGGACGCGGCTGGCGGGAGGAGAAGTCCCCGGGAGGCAGGGACTGTTTTTGGAGCCAGGAGTGCAGCGTCCCAGCCGAGGAACCTTGACTCTGGGCTGTGGACTGGCAGCAGAGGAACTGACTGCGGCTTTTGTGGGCCTGACCCTAGGGGGCAATCTCTACCCAGCCAGCACACATAGGCGACACACCCCTCGGGAATCTCAGATAAAATAGTCATCCCAAGCAAGATAAGTAACTTTGTCTATATTCCGGGGTGCTATTTTTTACTCTCTCCTGTTTTTTTCTGAACCCTCCCCTCCCCTTCCCAGGCGGCTTCATTAACATTGGAATTTCCTGAGCCAGAGGGAGAACTGCTCCGCGCTTTTTCTTTTCCCTTTTTTTTGGTTTTACCTAACCCATTCTTCTGGCCTGAGAGAAGCAACCACAAAAAACCCAGGGACCAAAAATCCTTCCCTAATTGGACTAAAAACACAGAACCAGCTCCAGCCAAGCATATCTGATCCACCGTCTCGGGCTTTCATCCCTACAGGGAACAAGGTGGCTATTATAATGCAAAGGCATTTCTGATAGGGATCTGACTGCATTTTTTTTTAGGGGATTTACTGGAAAGACGACTTTCCCAGGTCTGATATCTCTGTGTATTCAACAGAGCCCTCACTGACCCACAACGGGGAACTGAGGGCTGAAGCTCCCCCCAGACCACCGAGGCTCCTGCCTTAGGGGTCTAAGGAGGGTGACACCTACCAATCTGTAGAGGTCCTTGCATTGGGGTCCTAAGGTACAGCTGCAGAGCCCACCCACCAAGGTGCTTTAGGAATAGAGACACACCTACCTCACTGACACTTGGGGGAAGCCTGTCAGCATCGTGCCCCACCTGGAGTGTGAACCCCAGCTGCTACTAGAGTCTGGTGCACACAACTATCACCACTACTTCTCAAGGTAGATAGGTGACGGTGTGCATCACACACTTGATGACCCAAAATCAGATTCTACTCAAGAATAGTGAATGGACTCAGGCATATATATCTGGTAACAGGCCAAACCAGCCGGTAATAGGTCATAAGTGAGTCAAGGGCTACAACAATCAAGACAGCACAATATAGTAGCCCATCTACGTATATTGAAAGAAAACAAAACAAGATGAGAATCAGTGAGCAAATATAGACTAAATCACTACAATATTTTAGTGATGGCTCGGAGACAGCAGTCGATATCAAACCACATAAAGAAGCAGACCATGACAGCTTCTACAGCTCCCCAAACTAAAGAATCAAAATCTTTCCCAAATGAAGATACAATCCTGGAATTACCAGGTACGGAATATAAAAAACTAATTTACAGAACCCTTCAAGACAGCAGGGATGACCTCAGAAATGAAATAAGGCAAGCTACAGAAAAAGCCAGGGAACACACTGATCAAGCAGTTGAAGAACTCAAAAAGATTACTCAAGAACATAGTGGAAAAATTAATAAGTTGCAAGAATCCATAGAGAGACAGCATTCAGAAATCCAAAAGATTAACAATAAAATTACAGAATTAGACAATACAATAGGAAGTCAGAGGAGCAGACTCGAGCAATTAGAATGCAGAGTGGGAAATCTGGAGGACCAGGGAATTAACACCAATATAGCTGAAAAAAAAAAAAACAGATAAAAGAATTAAAAAAATGAAGAAACCCTAAGAATCATGTGGGACTCTATCAAGAAGGATAACTTGCATGTGATTTGAGTCCCAGAACAGGGAGGAAGGACAGAAAACACAGAGAGAATAGTTGAAGATCTGCTGACAGAAAACTTCCCTGACATCATGAAAGACGAAAGGATATCTAACCAAGATGCTCATCGAACCCCATTTAAGATTGATCCAAAAAGAAAAACACCAAGACATATTATCATTAAACTTGCCAAAACCAAAGATAAAGAGAAAATTTTAAAAGCAGCCAGGGATAAAAGAAAGGTCTCCTACAAGGGAGAATCAATAAGTTCAGACTACTCAGCAGAAACCATACAGGCAAGAAGGCAATGGGATGACAATACAGAGCACTGAAGGAGAAAAACTGCCAGCCAAGGATCACATATGCAGCAAAACTCTCTCTGAAATATGAAGGCAAAATTAAAACTTTTACAGATAAACACAAGCTTAGAGAATTTGCAAAAACCAAACCAAAGCTACAAGAAATACTAAAGGAAATTGTTTGGACAGAAAACCAATAATATCAGATACCAGCACAACACAAGGTCACAGAACAGAACATCCTGATATCAACTCAAATAGGGAAATCACAAAAACAAATTAAGATTAATTAAAAAAAAATGCTCAAAACAGGGAATCATTGAAGTCAATATGTAAAAGATCACAATAATCAAAAAGAGGGACTAAATACAGGAGGCATAGACCTGCCATATGGAGAGGGATACAGGCGATAAAGGACAATACAAGTTAGGTTTTTACTTTAGAAAAATAGGGGTAAATATTAAGGTAACCACAAAGAGGTATGACAACTCCATAACTCAAAATAAAAACCAAGAAAAACATAATGACTCAGCAAACATAAAGTCAAATACTATGAAAATGAGGAATACACCATTTACAAAGAAAAATGTCTCAGCACAAAAAAGTAAGTGGAAAATTGAAATTGTCAACAACACACATAAAAAGGCATCAAAATGACAGCAGTAAACACATACTTATCTATAATTACGCTGAATGTAAATGGACTAAATGCACCAATAAAGACACAGAGAGTCTCAGAATGGATAAAGAAACACGATCCGTCTATATGCTGCCTACAAGAGACACACGCAAACTAAAACTCAAAGGATGGAAAAAATATATCAAGCAAACAATAAGCAAAAAAGAGCAGGAGTAGCAATATTAATTTCTGAAAAAAGAGACTTTAAAGTTAAATCCACCGCAAAGGATAAAGAAGGACACTACATAATGATAAAAGGGACAACTGACCAAGAAGATATAACCATATTAAATGTTTATGCACTCAATGACAGGGCGGCAAGATACATAAATCAAATTTTAACAGAATTGAAAAGTGAGATAGACACCTCCACAATTATAGTAGGAGACTTCAACACACCACTTTCGGAGAAGGACAGGACATCCAGTAAGAAGCTCAATAGAGACACGGAAGACCTAATTACAACAATCAACCAACTTGACCTCATGGACTTATACAGAACTCTCCACCCAACTGCTGCAAAGTATACTTTTTTTTCTAGCGCACATGGAACATTCTCGAGAATAGACCACATATTAGGTCATAAAACAAACCTTCCCAGAATCCGAAAGATCGAAATATTACGAAGCTTCTTCTCAGACCACAAGGCCATAAAAGTGGAAAAAAATAACAGAAAACTTAGGGAAAAGAAATCAAATACATGGAAACTGAAAAATACCCTGATGAAAAAAGACTGGGTTTTAGAAGACATTAAGGAGGGAATAAGCAAATTCATAGAATGCAACGAGAATGAAAATACTTCCTATCAAAACCTCTGGGACACAGCAAAAGCACTGCTCAGAGGCCAATTTATATCGATAAATGCACACATACAAAAGGAAGAAAGAGCCAAAATCAGAGAACTGTCCCGACAACTTGAACAAATAGAAACTGAGCAACAAAAGAATCCATCAGGCACCAGAAGAAAACAAATAATAAAAATGAGAGCTGAACTAAATGAATTAGAGAAAAGGAAAACAATTGAAAAGAATGAACAAAGCCAAAAGCTGGTTCTTTGAAAAAATTAACAAAATTGATAAACCGTTCGCCAGACTGACTAAAGAAATACAGGAAAGGAAACAAACAACCTGAATAAGAAAGGAGATGGGCCACATCACAACAGACCCAACTGAAATTAAAAGAGTTATATCAGATTATTACAAAAAATTGTATTCTAACAAATTTGCAAACCTGGAAGAAATGGATGAATTCCTGGAAAAACACTACCTACCTAAACTAACACAATCAGAACTAGAACAACTAAATAGACCCATAACAAAAAAAGAGATTGAAAAGGTAATCAAAAAACTCCCAACAAAAAAAAAGCCCTGGCCCGAATGGCTTTACTGCAGAGTTCTACCAAACTTTCAGAGAAGAGTTAACACCACTACTACTAAAGGTATTTCAAAGCATAGAAAATGACGGAATACTACCTAACTCATTCTATGAAGCCACCATTTCCCTGATACCAAAACCAGGTAAAGACATGACAAAAAAAGAAAATTACAGACCTATATCCCTCATGAACATAGATGCAAAAACCCTCAACAAAATTCTAGCCAATAGAATTCAACAACGTATCAAAAAGCTAATCCACCATGACCAAGTGGGATTTATACCAGGTATGCAAGGCTGGTTTAATATTAGAAAAACCATTAATGTAATCCACCATATAAATAAAACAAAAGACAAAAAACACACGATCTTATCAATTGATGCAGAAAAGGCATTCGACAAAGTCCAACACCCGTTTATGATAAAAACTCTCACCAAAATAGGAATTGAAGGAAAATTCCTCAACATAATAAAGGGCATCTATACAAAGCCAACAGCCAGCATCACTCTAAATGGACAGAGCCTGAAAGCATTTCCCTTGAGAATGGGAACCAGACAAGGATGCCCTTTATCGCTGCTCTTATTCAACATTGTGCTAGAGGTCCTAGCCAGAGCAATTAGGCTAGACAAAGAAATAAAGGGCATCCGGATTGGCAAGGAGGAAGTAAAATTATCTCTATTTGCAGATGACATGATCTTATACACAGAAAACCCTAAGGAATCCTCCAGAAAACTACTGAAACTAATAGAAGAGTTTGGCAGTGTCTCAGGTTATACAATAAACATACAAAAATCACTTGGATTCCTCTACATCAACAAAAAGAACATCGAAGAGGAAATCACCAAATCAATACCATTCACAGTAGCCACCAAGAAGATAAAATACTTAGAAATAAATCTTACCAAAGATGTAAAAGACCTATACAAATAAAAATACAAAGTACTACTACAAGAAACTAAAAAGGACCTACCTAAGTGGGAAAACATACCTTGCTCATGGATAGGAAGACTTAACAAATAAAAATGTCTACTCTTCCAAAAGCCATCTATACATACAATGCACTTCCGATCCAAATTCCAATGTCATTTTTTAATGTGATGGAGAAACAAATCACCAACTTCATATGGAAGGGAAAGAAGCTTCGGATAAGCAAAGCATTACTGAGAAAGAAGAAGAAAGTGGGAGGCCTCACTCTACCTGATTTTAGAACCTATTATACAGCCACAGTAGTCAAAACACCCTGGTACTGGTACAACAACAGGCACATAGACCAATGGAACAGAATTGAGAACCCAGATATAAATCCATCCATGTATGAGCAGCTGATATTTGACAAAGGACCAGTGTCAGTTAATTGGGGAAAAGATAGTCTTTTTAACAAATGGTGCTGGCATAACTGGATATCCGTTTGCAAAAAAATGAAACAGGACCCATACCTCACACCATGCACAAAAACTAACTCCAAGTGGATCAAAGACCTAAACATGAAGAGTAAAACGATCAAGATCATGGAAGAAAAAATAGGGACAACCTTAGGAGCCCTAATACAAGGCATAAACAGAATACAAAACATTACTAAAAATGACAAAGAGAATCCAGATACCTGGGTAGGAGCTCCTAAAAATCAAAGACCTATGTTCATCTAAAGACTTCACCAAAAGAGTAAAAAGACCACCTACAGATTGGGAAAGAATTTTCAGCTATGACATCTCCGACCAGCGCCTGATCTCTAAAATCTACATGATTCTGTCAAAACTCAACCACAAAAAGACAAACAACCCAATCAAGAAGTGGGCAAAGGATATGAACACGCACTTCACTAAAGAAGATATTCAGGCAGCTAACAGATACATGAGAAAATGCTTTCGATCATTAGCCATTAGAGAAATGCAAATTAAAACTACGATGAGATTCCATCTCACTCCAACAAGGCTGGCATTAATCCAAAAAACACAAAATAGTAAATGTTGGAGAGGCTGCGGAGAGATTAGAACTCTTATACACTGCTGGTGGGAATGTCAAATGGTACAACCACTTTGGAAATCTATCTGGCGTTTTCTTAAAAAGTTAGAAATAGAACTACCATACAACCCAGAAATCCCACTCCTCGGAATATACCCTAGAGAAATAAGAGCCTTTACACAAACAGGTATATGCACACCCATGTTTATTGAAGCTCTGTTTACAATAGCAAAAAGCTGGAAGCAATCAAGGTGTCCATCAACGGATGAATGGTTAAATAAACTGTGGTATATTCACACAATGGAATACTACACATTGATAAAGAACAGTGAGGAATCTGTGAAACATTTCATAACATGGAGGAACCTGGAAGGCATTATGCTGAGCGAAATTAATCAGAGACAAAAGGACAAATATTGTATAAGACCACTATAAGATCTTGAGAAATAGTATAAACTGAGAAGAACACATACTTTTGTGGTTACAAGGGGTGGAGGGAGGGAGGGTGGGAGAGGGTTTTTTACTGATTAGTTAGTAGATAAGAACTGCTTTAGGTGAAGGGAAGGACAATACTCAATACATGGAAGGTCAGCTCAACTGAACTGGACCAAAAGCAAAGAAGTTTCCAGGATAAACTGAATGTTTCAAAGGTCAGTGGAGCAAGGGCGGGGGTTTGGGGGCCATGATTTTAGGGGACTTCTAAGTCAATTGGTATAATAAACTCTATTATGAAAACATTCTGCATCCCACTTTGAAATGTGGCGTCTGGGGTCTTAAATGCTAACAAGAGGCCATCTAAGGTGCATCAATTGGTCTCAACCCACCTGGATGAAAGGAGAATGAAGAACTCCAAGGTCACATGATAACTAAGAGCCCAAGAGACAGAAAGGGCCGCATGAACCAGAGACCTACATCATCCTGAGACCAGAAGAACTAGTTGGTGCCCGGCCACAATCGATGACTGCCCTGACAGGGAGCACAACAGAGAACCCCTGAGGGAGCAGGAGATCAGTGGGATGCAGACCCCAAATTCTCACAAAAATACCATACTTAATGGTCTGACTGAAACTAGAGGAATCCCGGCGGTCACGGTCCCCAAACCTTCTGTTGGCCCAGGACAGGAACCATTCCCGAAGACAACTCATCAGACATGAAAGGGACTGGACAGTGGGTAGGAGAGAGATGCTGATAGAGTGAGCTATTTGTATCAGGTGGACACTTGAGACTGTGTTGGCATCTCTTGTCTGGAGGGGGGATGGGAGGATAGAGAGAGTTGGAAGCTGGCAAAATTGTCACGAGAGACTGGAAGGGCTGACTCATTAGGAGGAGAGCAAGTGGGAGTATGGAGTAAGGTGTATATAAACTTATATGTGACAGTTTGACTTGATTTGTAAATGTTCACTTGAAGCTCAATAAAAGTTAATAAAAAAAAAAAGCTAGAAATAGAAGTACTATATGATCCAGCGATCCCACTCCTGGGAATATATCCTAGAGAAATAAGAGCCTTACATGAAAAGATATACGCACACCCATGTTTATTGTAGCACTGTTTATAACAGCAAAAAAATGGAAGCAACCAAGGTGCCCATCAATGGATGAATGGATAAATAAATTATGGTATATTCACACAATGGAATACTAAAAGAATGGAATAGTACGCATAGATAAAGAACAGTGAGGAATCTGTGAAACATTTCATAATGTGGAGGAATCTGGAAGGCATTATGCTGAGTGAAATTAGTCAGTTGCAAAAGGGCAAATATTGTATAAGACCACTGTTATAATAACTTGAGAAATAGTTTAAACTGAGAAGAAAACATTCTTTTGTGGTTACGAGAGGGGGGAGGGAGGCAGGGTGGGAGAAGGGCATCTACTAATTAGATAGTAGATAAGAACTACTTTAGGTGAAGGGAAAGACAGCACACAGTACAGGGGAGGTCAGCACAACTGAACTAAACCAAAAGCAAAGCAGTTTCCTGAATAAACTGAATGCTGTGAAGGCTGGAGTAGCAGGGGCAGGGGTCTGGAGATCATGGTTTCAGAGGACATCTAAGTCAATTGGCATAATAAAATCTATTAAGAAAACATTCTGCATCCCACTTTGAAGAGTGGCATCTGGGGTCTTAAATGCTAGCAACCAGCCATCTAAGATGCATCAATTGGTCTCAACCCACCTGGATCAAAGGAGAATGAAGAACACCAGGGACACAGGGTGATTACAAGCCCAAGAGACAGAAAGTGCTACATGAACCAGAGACTACATCATGCTGAGACCAGAGGAACTAGATGGTTCCCGGCTATAACCGATGACTGCCCTGACAGGGAACACAACAGAGAACCCCTGAGGGAGGAGGAGAGCAGTGGGATAAAAACAAAAAATATGCAGACCCCAAATTCTTATAAGACCAGACTTAATGGTCTCACTGAGACTGGAGAGACCCAGGTGGTCATGGCCCCCAGACCTTCTGTTTCCCCAGGACAGGAATCATTCCCGAAGCCAACTCTTCAGACATGGATTGGACTGGACAATGGGTTTGAAAGGGATGCTGGTGAAGAGTGAGCTTCTTGGATCAGGTGGACACTTGAGACTATGTTGCCATCTCCTGCCTCGAGGGGAGATGAGAGGGTGGAGGGGGTTAGAACCTGGTGAAAAGGACATGAAAAGAGAGAGTGGAGGGAGAGAGTAGGCTGTCTCATTAGGGGGAGAGTAATTGTGAGTGTGTAACAAGGTTTGTATGGGTTTTTGTTTGAGAGACTGACTGGATTTGTCAACTTTCACTTAAAAAAACAAAAACCAAGGCCAGTGCACAATAAAAATTATTTAAAAAAAAATAATCTGTCCTAAAACAAGTTCAGTATGCATGCTTTGCAAGTTTCCTTTATTAAATGACTAGTGGCACAGTGGTTAAGAGCTCGGCTGCTAACCAAAAGGTAGGCAGTTGGGATCAACCAGCTGCTCCTTGGAAACTTTATGGAGCAGCTCTACTCTGTCCTAGAGGGTCGCTATGAGTTGGAAATGACTCCATGAAAATGGGTTTGGTTTTTACCACACATTGAGAAACTCAGGGTGTTTTCTGTATCTAAAATTTTAGGTCAGGAATGAATAATCAATTTACATAGAGTATTTATTTCCACACCAAAGTTATTAGAATCTAGGAAATGAACAAAAATATGTTCCTTTATGCCCCACATAAATACAGGGGTAATGCCAAAATCCTAGGGGCATTGAGCACTCTACTTTTAACCTGAGAAAGGTGTTTGCAGTCTCCTTTCTATCATACCTATTAAAATACAAATCATTAATCAATACACTGTCCACACTGCAATAAAATGTCCCTTTCTAAAAAGATATGTGGATCCCAAATTATCATCATCATAATCATCTCACAGATAACTGCCTAAATAAATTAGGCAATGATTATTACAAGAAGAAAATATTTTAAGGCAAAATATATTTCAAACAGAATGTAATTGAAAGTTTATTGCCCCTCAAATGACTGCATTGTACATAGTAAAGTTTATTATCTATTAACGGTGGTTAATAAACTCAGCACAGCTTTGCTTATATTAAACCCAATGATTTAAAAGTGAATGAATAGCAGGCACACAGCTGTGCAGGCAGTCTTGTTCTGCCTCCTACATAGAAAGCTTGTGTAAATACATCTATTTCTCACTTATTGACTATCTCATTATCCAGCATTTCACATTTACAACAATAAAAAAAAACTACTGTCCTACTATTTTGCACATATACAATGTACATCTGGCAATAACAGGTGTGAGGCAAAGTAACACTGGCTGTGATGGCTAGGGTCATGTGTTAACCTGGCTAGCCATGTATCTCAGTTGTTTGGCAGTTCTGTAATAATGTAATTTGGATGTTATGTAATGATGCAGTTTGACAGTTATGTGATAGTGTAATTTGGCAGTTACATAATGATATAGTCATCCTCTCTTTTCTGATCTAATGTGGTCATCCTCTGTTTTCACATGATGTCAATTTTCACAAAATGACCTGTTCTTTGGAACCTAACCACATCAATAAGTGAGAAGGGGGTATATATAAAAATGCAGCTGAAGAAAGCAGAGGTACTTTATTCACCCTGTCTTGCAAAAAACTTTGTCTACTTCCATTAAGTGAAACATAAGGAGTAAAAGACAAAAGAGGAGGAAAATAGATTTCCATCAAAGCAAAATGTTTTCTTTCCTAATTTCAGATTTGTCAATGAGCAGTAGAGATAATAAACCTCAGTACCATTTACTTTAGGAAGAAATGGAACATCCCAAGTTGAAGGATGGAGTGCAGCTGCACAGCACACCTGATTGGTTTTTGATCTTTTTTAAAGGTTAATGGGATAAGTGATAATGAGTTCTTCTGCCAAATCACCTTTTGTTTCAGGATCTCAGTCAATTTTCCGAAGGTTACTATTACTTTCATGACATGTCATTGTGATAAAAAAAAAAGATGGGGTAAAATAACATCCCTGTTCATAGAATATGTGCATCTTTCTTGGGACACCTGACAGGACTGTGTAGAATGCTTTATCCATGATGGGAATCCAACAGGGATACCAGCCATCTAAATTCCAGTGCATGCACATGAAACATTTCCAGAAGAGACCACATCTTAGGTCACAAAGCAACTCTCAACAAAATCCAAAACATAGAGATAATACAAAGTATCTTCTCAGATCAGAATTTGCCATAAAAGTAGAAATTAATAAAAGGAAAAGCAAGGGGAAAAAAATATGGAACCTGAGTAAAACCCTGCTTAGAAACTACTGGCTAATAGAAGAAGTCAAAGATGCAACAAAAAAATTCCTAGAATCAAATGAGAATGAAAACGCATCATACCAAAACCTTTGGGACACAGCAAAGGTAAAGTTGTCAGGGGTCAATTTATAGCAATAGATGCACACATCAAGAAACATACAAAATTAAAACATGAGCTACACAACTCAAATAGAAAGAGAATAGCAAAAGAAGCCCACAGCCACCACAAGAAAGGAAATTATAAAGATCAGAGCAGAAATAAATGAAAGAGAAAACAGAAAAACAATAGAAAGAGCCAGCAAAATCCAAAGTTGGCTCTTTGAAAGGGTCCACAAAATTGACAAACCATTGGCCAAAGTGACAAAAGAAAAACAGGAGAGGATGCAAATAACCCAAATAAGAAATGAAACAGGGGACGTTACAACAGACCCAACTGAAATAAAAAGGATCATAAGAGTACTAAGAAAAACTATAAAAATTTGAAAACTAGAGAAAATAGACAAAATTTCTAGAAACACTCTACCTACACAAACTAACAAACTGAAGTTGAAAATCTCAACAGATCCATAACAAGAGATAGGAAAGGTAAAAACAAAACAAAACAAAAACCTCCCCTCGCCAAATAAAAAGCCCTGACCCAGATGGCTTTATTGGAGAAGTCTACTAAACATTCAGAGAAGAGCTTACACCAGTACTACTCAAGCTATTTCAGACATTATAAAAGGAAGGAATATTTCTAAATTCCTTCTATAAAGCCACATAACCCTGATACCAAAATCAGGTAAAGACATCACAAAAAAAGAAAATTACAGACCAATATCTCTCATGAATACAGATGCAAAAATCCTCAACAAAATTCTAGCCAACAGAATTCAGCATTGTATCAAAAAAATAATACAGTATGACCAAATGAGATTCATTCCAGGTATGCAAGGATGGCTCAACATTAGAAAAATCAATCAGTGTAATCCATCACGTAAAAAGAACAAAAGAGAAGAATCACACATCATCTCAATCAATGCAGAAAAGGCATTTGACAAAGTCCGATACCTAGTCATGATAAAAATTCTCACTATAACAGGTACAGAAGGGAAATTCTTCAACATACTAAAGGTCATCTATACAAAACCAACAGAGAACATCGTTCTTAATGGAGAGAGGCTGAAAACATTCAGGTTGCCCTGTAGCACCACTCCTATTTAACCTTGTGCTGGAAGTCCTATCTAGAGCAATAAGGCAAGAAAAAGAAATAAAGGGCATCCAAGTTGGTAAGGAAGCAGTAAAACTGTCCCTATTTGCAAATGATATGATATTATACACAGAAAACTCAAAAGACTCCGCAAGAAAACTACTGGAACTAATAGAAAGATTCAGTAGGTTAGCAGTGTACGAGATAAACATACAAAACTGAATTGGATTCCTATACACCAATAAAGAGAACTACAAAAAGGAAATCAGGAAAACAATACCATTTATAATAGCCTTTAAAAAACAAAACACTTAGGAATAAATATAACCAGGAATATGAGACCAATACAAATAAAACTAAAAAACGCTTCTGCAAGAAACCAAAAGAGACCTACATAAATGGAAAAACATACAATGCTCATGGATAGGCAGACTCAACATTATGAAAATGTCAATCCTACCCAAAGCAGTCTACAAATACAACGCAATCCTGATCCAAAGACCAACAGTGTTCTTCGAAGAGGTGGAAAAACTAATCGTTAACTTTACGTGGAAAGGGAAGAGGCCCCGGATAAGTAAAGCACTATTGAAGAAGAATAAAGTAGGAGGACTCACAGTACCTGACCTTAGAAACTACTATGCATCTTTGGTAGTCAAAACAGCCTGGTACTGGTACAATGACAGACACATTGACCAACGGAACATAATTGGGAACCCAGATGTAAATCCATCCATCTATGGTCACCTGATCTTCAACTAAGACCCAAAGTTCATCAAATGGGGATAACACAGTCTTTTTAACAAATAGCGCGGGCAAAACTGATGTCCATCTGCAAAAAACGTTAAACAGGACTCATACCTCACACCATACCAAAGAAACTAATTCAAAATGGATCAAAGACCTAAATATAAAACCAAAAATGGTAAAGATCATAGAAGAAAAAAATAGGGTCAACACTAGAGACCCTAATACACGGCATAGACAGAATGCAAATCAAAACTAACAATACACAAACACTAGAAGCTAAGGTAGATAACTGGAATGTTCTAAAAATTAAACACTTTACTTATCGAAACAGTTCACCAAAATAGTAAAAGGAGAACCTACAGATTGGGAAAAAATTTTTGGCTATGACGAATCTGGCAAAGATCAAATCTCTAAAATTTTCAGGAAAATCCAACACCTCTACAACAAAAAGACAGATAATCCAATTTAAAAATGGGCAAAAGGATATGGATAGACACCTCCAAAGAAGACACTGAAATGGTCAACAGACACATAAGGAAATGCTAGCAATCACTAGCCATTAGAGAAATGCAAATCAAATACTACAATGAGATATCATTTCACCCCGGCGTTACTGGCACAAATGAAAAAAAAAACAAAACAGAAAATAACAAATGTTGGAGAAGCTACTGGGAGATTGAAACTCTTATGCACTACTGGTGAGAATGCAAACTGGTACAACCATTTTGGAAAATGATATGGTGCTTCCTTTAAAAGCTAGAAATAGTAACTCCATATGATCCACCAATCCCACTCCTACGAATATATCCTAGAGAAATAAGAGCCATCACACAAATAGACATATGCACACCAATGTTCATTGAAGCATTACTCACATAGCAAAAAGATGGAAACAACCTAAGTGACCAACAGATGAAAGTATAAACAAAGGATGGCACATACATGCAATGGAATATTATGCAATGATAAAGAACAATGGTGAATCTGTGAAACATCTCACAACATGGATTAATTTGGAGATCATTATGCTGAGGGAAATAAGTCAATCACAAAAGGACAAATACTGCATGAGGCCACTACTAAAAAACTCTTGAAAAGTTTTACACACAAAAAGGAGCAATCTTTTATGGTTATGATGGACAGGAGGTGTGGGGAGGGAGAAACACTAAATAGACAATAGATATGTGGTAACTTTGGTGTAGGGTAAGACAGTACACAATACTGGGGAAGCCAGGACAACCTGTCCAATTCAAGGTCACAAACTCCAACCAAAAAAAAAAACCAAACCCAGTGCCGTCGAGTTGATTCCGACTCAAACTCCTAAGACACATCCAAATTCCCTAAGGGACTGAATTACTGGGCTGAGGGCTGGGGACCATGGTCTTGGGGAACATATAGCTCAATTACTGTAACATACTTTATAAAGGAAATGTTCTACATTCTACTTTGGTGAGTAGCGTCTGGGGTCATAAATGCTTGCGAGCGGCCATTTAAGATACTCCACTGGTCTCACCCTGTCTGGAGAAAGACAGAATGAAGAAAACCAAAGACACAAGGGAAAGATCAGTCTAAAGGACTAAGGAACCATGACTACCACAGACTTCACCAGACTAAGTTCAGCACAACTAGATGGTGCCTGGCTAATACCACTGACTTCTCTGACAGGGATCACAATAGAGAGTCCTCGACAGAGCTGGAGAAAAAGGTAGAAAAAATTCTAACTCACACAAAAAAAACAAAAGACCTGACTTATTGGTCTGACACAGACTGGAGAAAACCCGAGAGTATGGACCCTGGGCTCCCTTTTAACTCAGTACTGAAGTCACTCCTGAGGCTCACCCATAAAACAAAATGAGACTAAATAGGCACAACAGCCCAGGGGCAAGGATGAAAAGGCAGGAGGGGACAGGAAAGCTGGTATAGGGAACCAAAGGTCGAGAAAAGAAGAATGTTGACAGGTCGTGGAGGTGGCAACCAATGTCACAAAACAATATGTGCATTAATTGTTTAATGAAAAACTACTTTGCTCTGTGAACTTTCATCTAAAATACAGTTTAAATAAATAAATCCCTGTTTGCTGAGTTGTGTTCCAATCCTCATTACTTTACAATGCTTTTCCCATTACCATATGACACTATTTTTAGTATGTTGATAAATTTGGGGGGTAGTATTTATTTTTGGTTATATTTTTGATGAGTACGAGCTACATTTTTACTCTCTTACTTTGCGCTACTGGAATCACAAAGCTTAATGGATCTGAGAGTGAATGGAGGCTTGGATGGACGGATGGACGGATGGATGGATGGACGGACGGACGGACGGACGGACGGATGGATAGACTAATGGGAGAATGGACAAATGGATGATGAAGGATGATGGGCTAATTAATTGTACAGATAAATTTTTCAGAGACTTGGAAAACAATATAAACTAAGACTGTTGAGAATAAGCAGAAAGTTTAAAAGAGGCTCTTTCAATTTCACTCAAATATTAGACTAGTATTTCTCCATCTTAAAATATTACAACACATTCCATACACTTCAGCACACTTATTTGTATTCCCTGGATTAATAAACATATCTTTGAAAACTTCTGTTTCTGAAGATTGGATATCTTATCAAATAAGGAAACATACATTTTTAACTCCATCAGAAAGACAATGGAAAAAATGTTTTCTGAAGAAATATTTACATATCACATAATTCACATAAGTAGTTTTTAATATAGAGTTTTTGCAGTCATCATCACAATCTAATTTTAGAACTTTTCCAAGCCCCGCCCAAAATCCATGCATATTTAGCAAAATTCCATACACAAATTCCTTAAGTTTTTGTGTGCTGTTTTTTTCAATTTCATTCAGCTCAAAATATTTTCTAATTTCCCTGTGATTTCTTCTTGGGACTGTGTTATTTATTTCCATGTATTTGTAATTTTCACAAAATTTTTCAGTTGTTGATTTCTAATTTAGTTGTTGTATCATTTAAATTCTTCCAAAACTATTGAGGCTTATTATGGTTTAGCATATGGTCTATGCTGGAGAATACTTCATGTGCACTTGAGAAGAATGTACAGTCTGCTGTTGTTAGGTGGAATGTTCTACAGATATATGTAAGGCCTAGTTGTTTCACAGTGTTCTCGAAGTCTTCTGTATTCTTTCTGATCTTCTGCCTAATTGTTCCATCCATTATTTAGAGTTGGTATTGAATCTCTAGTTGAATAGTTGAATAGTTGAATTATCTATTTACCCTTTCGATTCTGTCAGTTTTTGCTTCACGTATTTTGATGCTCTATTTTCTTTGGTGGATGCATGTTTCTAATCCTTATATCTTCCTAATGAATCAACATTCTTATCATTATCTCTAGTAATAATTTTTGTCCTAATTTCTTTTTCTTTTTCTGGTATCAGCATTGCCATTCACCTCTACATTGGTTAAAACTTGTATGGTATGTCTTTTTTCATATCCTCTTATTTACAACCTATCTATATCTGTAAATGTAAGGTGTGTCTCTTGTAGATAGCACATCTGTTTAGTTAATTCAAATTTAAAGTAATTACTGAAAACGCAGGTATTACATCTGTTATTTTGCTATTTATTTTCTGCATGTCTTACGACTTTTTTATTTCTTTGCTAATCTATCCCTGTTTTTATTCCCCCTTGTTTTCTCTTTAAGGAGCCCTGGTGGTGCAGTGGTTAAGACTCGGCTGCTAGCCAAAAGATCGGCAATTTGAATCCACCAGCTACTCCACAGGAGAAAGATGTGGCAGTCTGCTTTCATAAACATTTACAGCCTTTGAGACCCTACTGGGCAGTTCTGCTCTGTATTACAGGGTCACTAGAAGTTGGAATTGACTTGACAACAGTGGGCTGTACTGTCTATTCACTATTGTTTTTACTTATAATCTTAATGATTGTCCTGGGATCTACAATTAACATTGTAATTTAATATACTTCAGATAAATACTAACTTAATTTCAATTGTATAGAAAAACTTTATCCAATGTACTTCTGTTCTCGCCCTGCTTGTTTGTATTATTTCCATACAAATTGCATCTTTACATTAGAAAGATATCACACAGTTTTAAAATTATTGCTTTATATAGTTGTCTTTTAAAACAGAACAAGACAGGAGTAACACACAAAAATACATGTATGCTGTCTTTCATAATGCCATGATACTCTATTTTTGTGTAGCGGAGTTACCATCTACCATCATTTATTTAAGCTTTGAAGGGTTCACTTTTGTATTTCTTGTAAGGCACGCCTGTTAGTGATGTATTATCTGTTTTTGTTTACCCGGAAATATTTTAACTTCTCTTTTGTCACTGAAGATGAGTTTAAAACACAAAACCAAACCCACTGCCATCGAGTTGATTTTGACTCATAGACACCCTATAGGACAGAGCAGAACTGCCCCATAGGGTTTCCAAGGAGCACCTGGTGGATTTGAACTGCCAACCTTCTGGTTAGCAGACGTAGCTCTTAAGCACTACACC
Organism: Loxodonta africana; assembly: GCF_030014295.1. NCBI lineage: Eukaryota > Metazoa > Chordata > Mammalia > Proboscidea > Elephantidae > Loxodonta > Loxodonta africana. The sequence continues at coordinate 1,645,638 of NC_087355.1, forward strand.
ACCAGGGTTTCTGAAGATGAGTTTAGGTGCACAAAATTTCTCATTCCACAGCCTTTTTCTTTCAACACTTTGAATATTAACATCTCACTCTCTTCTAGCCTCTATGGTTTCTGATGAGAAGTCAACTGTTAATAGTATTAAGGAATTCCTTGCTTGTGTTATTTTTCTCTTTCTGCTTTCAAAATTTTCTCTTTTTGACTTTTTTTTTTTACTAAGATATGTACAGGTGTGGATCTCTCTGTTTTTATGCTATATGAACATTATTAAGGTTCTTGAATATATAGGTTAATATTTTATATCAAATTTGGGTAAAATTCAGCCTTAAAATATTTTTTCTACCATTTTCTCTTCTTTTGTGGCTCTAATTATACATATATCAGTACGCTTAGTGGTGTCATATATCTATCTAAGGCTCTATTCATTTTTCTTCATTTTTTTTTTTTCCTGTCTTTCTGTATCTCACACACTGCATTGTTTCTTTGGACCTATGGTCAAGTACTCTGGTTCTACCTCTTTTTGTGTTGATTTAGGGTCTGATTTAGGTGGGGGTCTGGGGACCATGGTTTCAGGGGACAACCAAGTCAATTGGTATAATAAAATCTGGGTTGTTATCTGGTTGCTCTGTCCTATGTTCTAGCCTCGGGTTGATATCTGATATTATTGATTTTCTAACCAGGGAACTCCCTTTAGTATTTCTTGTAGTTTTGGTTTGGTTTTTGCAAATTCCCTACACTTCTGTTTATCTGGAAATGTCCTAATTTTGCCTTCATATTTGAGAGACAGTTTTGCTAGCTATATGATTCTTGGCTGGCAATTTTTTTTTTTTTTGTCCTTCAATGCTTTATATATGTCATCCCATTGTTTTCACCCCTGCATGGCTTCTTCTGAGCAGTCCAAACTTATTCTTATTGACCCTTCTTTGTAGGTGACTTTTAGTTTATCCCCAGCTGCTCTTAAAATTCTCTATCTTTGGCTTTGGCAAGTTTGATTGTAATATGTCTTGGTGAGTTTCTTTTGGGACACACCTTATGTGGGGTTCGATGAGCATCTTGGATAGGTATCTTTTCAACTTTCATGATATCAGGGAAGTTTTCTACCAACAAATATTCAACAATTCTCTCTGTTCTCCCTCCCTGTTCTGGTCCTCTAATCACTCGTAGGTTATTTCTCTTGATAGAGTCCCACATGATTCTTAGGGTTTCCTCACTTTTTTAAATTCTTTTACCTGATTTTTTTTTCAAATATATTGGTGACAAATGTTTTATCCTTAATCTCACTAATTCTGACTTCCAGTTCCTCAGTTCTGCTCCTCTGACTTTCTAGTGAGTTGTCTAATTCTGAAATTTTATTCTTAATCTTCTGAATTTCTGATTACTCTCTATGGATTCTTGCAGCACATTAAATTTGTCATTATGCTCTTGAATAACTTTCTTAATCTCCTCAACTGCTCTGTGTGTTCCTTGGCTTGTTCCGCATATTGCCGGATCTCCTTCCTGATCTCTTGAAGAGTTCTGTATATTAATCTTTTGTGTTGTACCTCTAGTAATTCCAGGAAGACCTCTTCATCTGGAAGATTCCTTTATTCTTTGTTTTGGGAGCTTGTTGAAGTCATCATGGTCTGTTTCTGTATGTGATTTAATATTGACTGTTATCTCCAAGCCATCTATAAGTTACCGTATTAATTTTTTTATGTTTGCTTACTGTGTCCTAGCTTCTTGCTTTGTTTTGTTTTGACATGCCCAGATAGGCTGCTTGAGTGAGCTAGCTTGCTTATTTTTGCTTTTGAAGCTCTAACATTCTGTCACCAGATGGCTAGAGCTGTTACCAGGTATGTAAGCCTAGGAGACCATCCACATTTCTTGTATGTATTTGTTCAGGTGTCCAGGTAGTTGATCACCAAGTGTGTGGTTCGGGCTCTGTCCTACAGTCTTATAGGAGCAGGGGTGAATGTTGTAGGCACAGGTATCTGGTTGCTACAGGGGGTCATGCTCTAAGCAAGGCAGGGCTGACAACCATCCCCCAAGTGTCTGTGAGGAAAGTGTGTCCCTGTTCTCTAGAGCACACAGGTGGGTGGGTTTTGCAACTGGACCATGGGCACCTAACTCTTTTGGCTGTAAGGACTAGGAGGCATCACTTATCCTTGGACCCCTGTTGCTGGTGGCTACATAACGGAGGTGGAACTACCAGTTCTCAGGCCCCTGATGTGCGTAGGTGAGGACCCTGCTTAATAGCAGAGCAGTGTCAAATGTCAAAAACCTGCCTTTCTACCACACAGCTGAAACAGTTGAAGTCACATATCAGGCACACACAGCTTTGCAGCCTGTCAGCTAGGGCATAAGCTCCTGAAATGGGCCCACACAAGTCCATGCAATGGTGAAATGCATTCAAAGCCTGTGGACCATTTGTGCCTGGACAGGAGCCATTTTTGCCCTGAGTTCTCAGCTTAGGGGAGCTGGCAGATCATCTTTTCCCCCAATTGCTAATTTTTTTCTTTCTCCAAGGCCAGGGGAATGTGTTCAGAGTGTGCAGAAGGACCTACCTCAGGCCCAGGGAAATCAGCAGCCACTGAAGCCAGCTTGGGCGCTAGAGGCATGGTAAATTAGATGCAAGTACTTATGTTTTGCTGAGAGTGCTGTTCTTTTCTGTTTCGGGAGGCATGAGTAGACTGTGTGGCTCGCTATCTCTCCCTGAGGAAACCACATCCCAAACATTACTGCCAGCCCTGCCACGGTTGCACCAGCAGGTTATGCCAGAAGGGTGCCAGTTCCTGCTGAGTCAGGTTGCCACTTCTGAAGTCCCTCTCCCTCCCGCTGCCACTCAGTCTGATTTCCTAACTTTGCCTTTGATGTCCAGAGCTCCTAGCTTGTTATATATATAATAACTTCACTTGTTTTTTCAGGTCTTTGTTGTAAGAGAGTTCATCAGAAGCCTCTGACTACTCCACCATCTTGTCCCTGCCTCCCATCTTCCCTCCTTTTTGATAACCCTCTACTTGACCAAGTATAGTATTCTTCTCCAGGGACTGGTCCCTCCTGTTACATGTCCAAGTACATAAAATGAAGTCACACCAGACTTGTCTCTAAGCAGCATTCTGGCTGTATTTATTCCAAGACAGATTTCTTCATTTTTTGGCACACCATGGTATATTCAGTATTCTTCACCAACACCACAATTTGAAAGGGTCAGTTCTTCTTCAGTGTTCTCTTATTCATTGTCCAGTTTTCCCATGCATATGAGGTGATGGGAAATACCATGGCTTGGGTCAGGTGCACCTTAATTTTCAAAGAGACATCTTTGCTTTTTAACACTTGAAAGAGTTCTTTTGCAGAGAATTTGCTAAATCCAATGCTTCCTTTGATTTCTTGTCTACAACTTCTGTGGGTATTGATTGTGGATCAAAGTAAAATGATGTTGCTTACTGGTTCAGTCGTGAGGATTTTTTTTTCTTTATGTTGAGGTATAATTCATACAAAAGTTGTAGTCTTTGATTTTCGTCAGTAAGTGCTTCAAGTACTCTTTGCTTTCAGCAAGTAAGTCTATATTACCTGCATATTACATGTTGTTAGAGTCTTCCTCTAATCCTGATGCCATGTTCTTCTTCATATAGTCCAGATTCTTGGGTTATTTGCCCAGCATGCAGATTGAGTAAGTATGGTGAAAGGATACCGCCCTGACACACACCTTTCCTAATTTTAAGACAAACTGTTTCTCCTAGTTCTATTGTAATAACTGCCTTTTGGTATATGTGCAGGTTCTGCATGAGCACAATTAAGTGTTCTGGAATTTTCCTTCTTCACAATGTTATCCATAATTGGTTATGATCCACACAGTCAGATGCCTTTGGATAATCAATAAACCACTTCCTGGTATTCTCTGCTTTCAGCCAAGATCCATCTGACATCAGCGATGATATCCCTCATTACATGTTCTCTTCTGACTCTGGCCTGAATTTCTAGTAGTTCCCTGTCAATACACTGCTGCAACCATTTTTGAATTATCTCCAGCAAAATTTTACTTGTGTGTGATACGAATTATACTGTTTGATAATTTCTGCATTCTCTTGAATCCCTTTTCTTTGGAATGAGCACAAATATTGATCTCTTCCATCCAGTTGGCCAGATAACTGTCTTCCAAATAGGCAAGTGAGCGCTTCCAGTGTTGCATCTGTTTATTGAAACTCCTCAGTTGATATTCCTTCGATACCCAGAAACTTGTTTTTCACCAGTGCCTTCAGTGCAGCTTGGGCTTCTAACCTCAATACCACTAGTTGTTGATCATATGCCACCTCCTGAAATGGCTGAAGGTTGACCAATTCTTTTTGGTACAGTGATTCTGTGTACTTCTTCCACCATTTTTTGCTGTATCATTCAATATTTTGCCCATAGAATATTTCAATATTGCAACCAGAGGTTTGAATTTTCTCTTCAGTTCTTTCAGCTTGAGAAATACCAAGCATGTTCTTCCCTTTTGTTTCTCTAACTCCAGGTCTTTGCATATTTCATTATAACACTGTACTTTGTCTTCTCGGGGAGTCCTTTGAAATCTTCTGTTCACCTCTTTTACTTCATCATTTCTTCCTTTCATTTTTTGCTGCTGTAAGTTCAAGACCAAGTTTCAGAATCTCTTCTGACACCCATTATGATATTTTTTTCTGCTTTCTTCATGTATGATGTTCTTGATGTGATCCCACAACTTGTGCGGTCTTTGGTCATAACTGTTCGGTGCGTCAAATTTATTCTTGAGATTGTCTCTAAATTCAGGTGGAACATACTCATGTTCTTATTTTGGCTTTCAGGGATTTGTTTTAAATTTCTTCAGCTTCAACTTGTACTTGCATATTAGCAGTTGATGATGTATTCCACATTTGGCCTGTGGCCTTTTTCTGACAGATGATATTGAGCTTCTCCATTGTCTCTTTCCACATATGGAGTTGATTAAATTCTTGTGAATTCCATCTGGTGAGGTTCACAAGTATAGTCATCATTTATGTCATTGAAAAAAAGTATTTGCAATGAATAAGTCATTGTTGTCTCAAAATTCTATCATGCAATCTCAAGCATAGTTTCTTTCCCCAGGATGATGTTTTTCAACGTTCACATTCCAATCACCAGTAATTATCAATGCATCTTGATTGCATGTTTGATCAATTTCAGACTGCAGAAGCTTCAATTTCTTCATCTTTGGCATTAGTGGTTGTTGCATAAATTTTAATACTAAGCATATTAACTGGTCTTCCTTGTTAGCATCTGTATATTGTCCTATCAATAACAGCATTGTAATTCAGGATAACAACAACAACAAAAAAAAACCTCAAATACACTGTCAGAGAGTTGATTCTGACTCATAGAGAACCATAGGGTATCAAAGGCTGTAAATCTCTCTGGAAGCAGACTGCCACATCTTTCTCCTGTGGTGGTTTCAAACTGCCGACCTTTCAGATAGCAGTCGATCGCTTTAAACACTGCATCACTTGGGCTTCTTGTACTTCAGGGTAGATCTTGATTTTCTTTTCTTTTTTTTTTTTGACAATGAATATGATACTGTTTCTCTTCAATTTGTTATTCTTGGCATAGTAGACCATATGATTTTCTGATTCAAAATGGCCAATGCCAGTCCATTTCAGCTCCGTAACGCCCAGGATATTGATCTATATTCATTCCATTTCATTTTTGACCATTTCAAATTTTCCTAGATTCATACTGTATACATTCTAATTATTAATGAGTGTTTTCATCTGTTTCTTCTCATTTTTGGTTGTGCCATGTCAGCAAATGAAGGTCCCAAAAGCTTTACTCCATCCATATCATTAAGCTGCCTACTTTGACAAGGCGCTCTTCCCCAATCATACTTTGAGTACCTTCCAACCTGAGGGACTCATCTTCTGGCATTATATCAAACAGTGTTCCCTGCTATTCATAAGGTTTTCACTGGCCAATTTTTTTAGAAGTAGATCTCCAGGTCCTTCTTTCTAGTCTGTTTTAGTCTGGAAACTCTGCTGAAACTTGTCCACCATGGGTGGCCTTGCTGGTATTTAAAATACTGGTGGCATAGCTTCTAGCACCACAGCAACATGCAAGCCACCACAGTATAACAAACTGACAGAGGAGTGGTGGTGTTTCTATATGTATATAAAAAAAAAAAAACAGAGGACAGAGTCAACATGGTTCCATAAACAGAAGCACCATGCCATCCCTCCACAGCAAAGACCCGAAAAACTAAGTAAAACAGAAACAAACATCAACCCTGGAACCCTAAGTGTCAAATGAAGAGATAAAGAACTCAGCCAAGCACCAAATGGAATAAGAAACTGACAGAGAACAGAGTGACGAGAGATATGTGCAAAGGTCCCCTATCAGCTAACATAGCACAGATTTGCCATCTTGGACTCCTATTGGCGATCAGTGGACAGGGAGTACAGGAAAGCAGCTTCATGGAACTCCCAACAGGAGAAAAAGCACCCGGTAACCAGCAATATACCCTTTCCCACTCCCATCCTTCTCCCCCTGCTCAGCCTCCACAGCTTCCTAGCTGGCTGTGGTCACTTGGCCTGCTGGGAAGAGCAGGATCCATGCCACTTGGATTCACCCTGCCTACATTGGAGGTTGGTGCACAGGCAGTATGAGAAGGCAGCTTCATGGATCTCCCAGCAAGAGACAGCACCTGGGAACCAGCAAAATAGGCTTTCCCATTTCCCATGCTTCACTCCCCCCAACCCCTGCTGGGCCTCTGCCACTTCCTGCTAGTCATCGTCTCTTCGCAGGGAGGCACAGAATCCAGCCCCATGCTGCTTGGATTAACCCTGCCCACAATGGCCAGCTCCACCAGTGCCATAATTTTGTTGCTGATGTTGCTTTTTTCCACATCTCTTGGTTTCCTCCCTGCCTCTCATCATCTCCCCCTCCTATCTCTCAAATGCCTGGCTCTGTGTGCCAGGTTTGCTTCTTCTTGAAAGGCTGTGAAGCACTGCTCAGGTGGGGAACTGCACCCTGATCCATGCCGCCATGCTGATGGAATCCCTAGGGACTTTTTTTTTGTTTGTTTTCTTTTTCTTTTCGCAGCCCAGGGGCTCCTTCTAGCCAGGTTGTACTGCTAGGCTTGGCAGTCACTTCTAAGGTCTGCACAGCCCCATCAGTGGCATCCCTGGGGGCATATCCTTTTTTGTTTTTGCTTTGTTTTGTTCTGTTTGTTTTTCTTTTCTCAGCTTGGGAGCCCCTTCTAGCCAGGCTGTACCTCACGGCCTGGTAGACACTTCCTCAGTCTTTGGTGCCACACCAGTAGGATCCTTCAGGACTTTTTTTCCCCCCTAATTTTTCTTTATTTATTTTTCTATTTTTTTCTTTTCTCCATTTCTTGGTTTCTTGTCTCTGCACTCCAATGGCAAGCTCTCTTAGTGCTCTTTTGTTTGTTTTTTTCTTTGTTTCTGGCTCCTGTTTCTCTCTCCTCTCTCTCTTCTTTCTTATACCTGTGTGAGCTCCACACATCAAAACCTCATCCCCCCTTCCTGCCTACCTGCACTGTGTGCTGAACAACACACCCCTGAGCAGCACAGGCATGGACGACCAGACTCTGCACTACACTGACTCTCAGTCTGCCTGTCAGCCCTTATACGTGCCACAAACAACCCTTCACATCCTGTACCCTTCAGCTGGACCTGCCCTGCTGTACCACAGCTGAGGAACTGGCCCTGACCATTGAACAATGGGGCAAAAAGTATTGTGCCTATAGACAAGCAAACAACAAAGAATGCACAGCCTGCCTGCTCAGATAACCAAATAAAACAAAAAAGCAGGGAAAAAGAAACAAATCTACAATCAGTAAACCAGGAAAATAACCACCAAATGTCCCAAAGGCATCAGACAATATCAAAACATTAAAAAAAAAAAACAGGACAGGATGGTTCCAGTAGGCATTCAAAATAAAACACCAAATGACTTTCCAGTAGAAGAAAAGGCACTTTAAAAAACCTGGTTAAAAAAAAAAAAGGGAACTCAAATCTCTAACATTCAGATTTGTCCAAGAGTTTAAATAAAAAACAGACAAAAATAAGGAGAAAAGAGACAAATTCATGGAAAATACAGACAAATTCATGGAAAATACAGACCAAAAAATGGAATAATTCAGTAAAATAATACAGGAACAAAATGCCAAAATAAATTCACAGGTAGAAATCATGCAAAAACAACAATCAGAAATCCAAAAGATAAGAAGATTTCAGAAACGGACAGTGTCAAAGAGGAGCAGAGGAGCAGGTTTGAAATGATGGAAGACAGAATCAGCAAAATTGAAGAAAAACACTTGGATACAAAACTGTTTGAGAAAAAAATCAGAAAAAAAGAACGAAGAAATCCTGAGAATTATGTGGGATACAATCCAAGGCAAAAATTTGCGAGTGATCGGAGTTCCAGAACAGGGGGAGAAAAAGGAAAACACAGAGAGGATCACTAAAGAATTACTGACAGAAAACTTCCCTAATATCATGAAAGATGAAAAGCTAACCGCCCAAGATGCACAACAAACCCCATATAGGACAGACATCAAAAGAAAATCACCAAGGCATATCATAATCACACTCACTACAACCAAACACACAAAAAAAAACCTGAGAACAGCTCAAGAAAAACAAAAAGTCACATACAGAGGGGAAACAGTATGACCAAGCTCAAATTATTTGGCAGAAACCATGCAGGTAAGAAGGCAGTAAGATGACATATAAAAACCTTGAAATGAAAAAAAAATTGCCAACCAAGAATAATATATCCTGCAGAACTCTCATTCAAATATGATGGTGAAATTAAGACATTTCCAGATAAACAGAAATTAAGAGCATATGTAAAACCAAACCAAATCTACAAGAATTATTAAAGAGAGCCCTTTGGTTTGAGAGGAAACAACATCAGACTACAGATTGATTCTAGGACGCAAGATTGTACTATCCAGATACAAAACTAGAAAATGAACTCTCAAGGACTATCTAAAATCAAAATAATTACAACAGGGAACCAGAGAGATTAATCTGTAAACGACAACAACATCAGAACAATAAAAGAGAGAGTAAATGGTGTAGTACAGAACTTTCTAATTGGAGAGGAAGGCAAGATGATACCAAGTGATAATAGACTGGTTGAAACCTAGGAAGATAAGGGTAAATTTCAATGTAATCACAAAGAAAGTTAAACCTACTCGTCAAAATAAAGAAGAAAAACATAAGGTTTCAGTAAAAACAAAGTCTACACAAAAAAAAAATTAAAAAAAATCCATAAACAAAAGGAATTCAGCACAGGAGAGTATGAGGTACAAAGTCAACACCACAATAAAAAAGCACTACAAAATGACAGGAATAAACTCACACCTATCAATAATTACACTGAATGTAAATGGCCTAAATGCACCCATTAAGAGACACGGAGTGACACAATGAATAAAAACAGGATCCATCAATATGCTGTCTAGAAACGAAGATATAAATATATTAAAAATCAAAGGATGGGAAAAAAAATCAAGTAAACAAGCTACCAAAAAAGAACAGGAGTGGCAATACGAATCTCAGATGAAATAGACTTTAAAACAAAATCCACCGTAAAAGACAAAGGACACTATATAATGATTAAAGGGACGATCAGTCTGAAGCCTTAACCATAATAAACATCTATGTACCCAATGACGGGGCTCCAAAATACATAAAACAAACTCTAACAGCACTGAAATAGAAATTGACAGTTCCACGATAATAGTAGGAGACTTCAACACACCACTCTTGGTAAAGGACAGAACACCTAGAAAGAAACTCAACAAAAATACAGAAGAGCTAAAGGCCGCAATCAGCCAACCTTACCTCATAGACATATATAGAACACTCCACCTAACAGCTGCAAAGTACACATTCTTTTCCAATGCACATGGAATGTTCTCCAGAATAGACCACATCTTAGGCCACAGATCAACCCTCAACAAAATCCAAAACACTGAGATGATACAAAGTATCTTCTCAGCCTACAACACCACCAAAGTAGAAATTAACAACAAGAAGAGCAAGGAAAAAAAATCAATTGCATGGAAACTGAATAATACCCTGCTGAAAAAACACTGGGTAACAGAAGAAATCAGAGATGGAATAAAAAAATTTTACAGCAATAGATGCACACATCAAAAAAGAAAAAAGGGACAAAATCAAAACATCAGCTATACAACTTGAACAAATAGAAAGAGAACAGCAAAAGAAGCCCACAGCCACCATAAAAAAGGAAATAGTAAAGATCATAGCAGAAAGAAATGAAAGAGAATAGAAAAACAACAGAAAGAATCAACAAAAGCAAAAGTTGTTTCTTTGAAAGGAACTGCAAAATCGATAAACCACTGGCAAATACACAAAAGATAAACAAGAGATGATGCAACTAACCCAAATAAGAAATGAAATCAGGGACATTGCAACAGACCCATCTGAAATAAAAAGGACCATAACAGAGTACTATGAAAAACTGTACTCCAACAATTTTTTTTTTATACTCCAACAAATTTGAAAACCTAGAGGAAAGATACAAATTTCAAGAAAAACACTACCTACCTAAACTAACACAAAAATATGTTGAAAATCTGAACAGACCCACAAAAATGGAAGAGATTGAAAAGGTAAAAAAAAAAAAAAAAAAAACTCCCCAAAAAATAAAGCCCTGACTCAGATGGCTTTACTGGAGAATTCTACCAATATCCATAGAAGAGCTTACATACACCAGTGCTACTCAAACTGTTTCAGAGCATAGAAAAGAAAGCGATACTTCAGAATTCATTCTATGAAACTAGCATAACCCTGATACTATGTACAAAAATTAATTCAAAATGGATCAAAGACCTAAATATAAAGCCAAAAAACATAAAGTTCATAGAAGAAAAAATAGGACCAACACTAGAGGTCCTAACACATGGCATTAAAAAGAAACAAACAAACAAAAAAAGCATTGCTCTGGAGTCGATTCCAACTCACATTAACAGGATACAAACCATAACTAACAACACAAAAACTCAAGAAGATAAGCTAGATAATTGGGATCTTCTAAAAATTAAACACTTAATGCTCATCAAAAGACTTCACCAAAAGAGTTATCTGAAGAGACTAAGACAGTTTGCTTGCTTGTTTCCCCAAATGCCCTGGAAATCTCCTCATAGGTCATATTGAACCACATTGGGTCACATGACCATCACTAAAATAGCAAATCTTGCCAGCAGATGAGATCTTAGGTATGAGCAGCTTGACCTCTTCCAAAGTCAAGATGGAGTCAGCTTTACTCAAAGCAAGTTGGCTGTACCAGGGCAGTGTGAGAGGGTTAATGCAATAAGGGGTCTGGGATATGCGATGGGCAAGCAAAATATTCAAATGCAGAGTCACAGTAAATACAGATCTTCCACAGCCTTACAAAAACCTTAATCCCTGGTAACCATGATTTTCAGTTGTCCTCCTTCTCCCACTGAGATATGAGGGACCAACAGATGTCCAAAATTTACTAATAATTTCAGAGTAAGTGTCTTTTGGAATTTGCTTATGCTCAATTTTGTAAGCAAAATTCTTTGGGGAGAAGAGAGAGTGGAATTTAAGTTGCTGTTTTATCGTGATAACTTTTTATTGAGAACATACTCTGTGCCAGTTTATATACTAAAGCTTTTTGTAAATTATCATATTTAACCATTATAAAAATCATAAATGTTAGATAAATATTATTCTAATGACCTTGAGGTGGAAGGATATTAAGCTATGTCCCTAGAATCACATGATCATTATGTCTTTCTGATCTCAATGTATGTTCTGCTAATCAGTAGCATACTGGCTACTTTTTTGCAAATCCTGAAGATTAAAATAGGAGAAAAAGTTCTAATAATTTCTGGATCCTTGTCAAGGTCTTTTAGCTGGAGCTATAATCCTGGGTCAAATGCAGTGAAATTCACCTCCTCCAGATTTTCTAAATCATAACTAGACTTCAGAGAACAAGGTGGGGACACCTGGAAGCATGACTTAATTCTAACTGATAATGCCAAGTGAGCAAGCAATTTTCATTTGGGCATTTTCCCGAAAGAAAATGACCAAATCATTTTTATTCTCCCTGGAGGCATTAGCACAATCTCCTAACATATACAAGGACAGTTCCTGTTGCATAAAAAAATAAAGTAAAATATCAAGTAATTCCAGCAGTAAAATACATGTCTTCTAAGTAGTTTCCTTATAAGAGGTTCTTTAGTCAAAAAATAAATTTCCCACAATAATTTTGCTATTTAATTAGTGAAAGTGAAAAAAAAAAAAACACTATAATTACATCAATATTTTGAGATGTTTTGTTTTGTCCTTCAATTTAAATTTATCCTTTAAATAAAAATAGCACGTTTAAATTTTAGATATTTAATGAAAAATGCTAATCATTGCCAGATTTTTTTTTTTTCCATTTAGGCTTTCCTATTGCAGCTGCTTTTCTCCTAAGACAAGTGCAAATGTTTGCAGAAAAACAAAATAATTAATATTTAATCTTCAGCAGTCTACATTTCTATTTTAAATAAGAAATAATTTCCTGGCCCTTTATTTTTAACTATAAAATGCCATTTCATTTTTTAGAACAACAGTTTCATTTGGATATAATTCACAAACCATTAAATTCACCTTTTTAAAGTGTACAATTCAGTATTGTTGTTGTTGTTGTTTTAATATTCATAGAGTTGTGCAACCATCACCAATATCTAATTCCAGAACATTTTCATCAGCTCAAAAATGAACCTCATATCCATTAGCAGTCACTTCCCCCATCCCCTGGTAACCACTAATCTACTTTCTGTCTTTAAGGATTTGCCTATGTTGGACATTTCATATGACTGGAATCATACAATATATGATTTTTTGTGACTGGTTTCTTTCACTTAGCATAGATTTTCAAGGTTCACCCATGTTGTAACATGTATCAAAACTTCATTCCTGAGAGAGGGGGCCAAGATGGCGGACTAGGTGGACGCTCCCGCGGATCCCTCTTGCAACAAAGACTCGGAAAAACAAGGGAATCGATCACATACATAACAATCTATGAACTCTGAACAACAAGCACAGACTTAGAGACGGAGGACGAACAAATACGGGCAGACAGCGACTGTTTTCAGAACTAGGAGCCAGCGCACCAGGCAGGTGACCTTCGGAGCTCGATCTGGGGCAGAGCCCAGGGGGGCAGACGGCACAGAAAGGGGGCCCACCCCTTCCCCCCCGAACCCATCCCGGGAGGAAGCCTAGCAGGTTGGCGCGGGCGGCGTAGGGGCGCAGCCGGAGGGAGAAACACCCGGGAGGCAGTGACTGATCTGAGAGGGGGGAGAACAGCGTCCCAGCTGGGGTGCCCTGCTGTCCACCGGGAGTTAGGCGAGAAGCCGACGGGGCGCGCGCGGGGGGGGGGGTCAGCTGTGTTTCCCTGGAGTGACCCCAGGGCGGGGCCCACGCGTTCGTGCGGGAGGACGCGCACCCAGTCCGCGCGTGTGGCACGGCACACCAGAGGGAGAAATCCCCGGAGGTGTCTGGTCTCAAAACAGGGAAAGCAGCATCCCAGACGGGGAGCCATTCCGCTGCGATCTGGGCACGCGCGCGCGCGCGCGGGCGGGGCATGAGCGCGGGGTCCATTTTTATTACCCTGAATTGACCCAGAGGGCGGGAACACCTGGTCGTGCGAGTGACGCCCTCCCAGTTTGCGCGAGAGGTGCGGCACACTGGAAGGAGAAGTCCCCGGGAGGAACTGATTGGTCCCAAAGCGCAGAAAGTAGCATCCCAGACAAAGTGCCGCCCTGCTGGGGCTTGGGCGCGCGCACGAGCGGGCCGTGAGCGCGGAGTCCATTTTTATTGCCCTGAATTGACCCAGGGGGCGGGCCCACCTGGCCGTGCGGAGGAACTGATTGGTCCCGAAGCGCAGAAACTAGCGTCCCAGACGGGGTTCCGTCCTGCTGGGGCTTGGGCGCGCGCACGAGCGGGGCGTGAGCACGGAGTCCATTTTTATTGCCCTGAATTGACCCAGGGGGCGGGCCCACCTGACCGTGCAGGTGACGCAACCCAGTTCGCGCGAGAGGTGTGGCGCTCCGGAAGGAGAAGTCCCGGGGAGGAAGTGACTGGTTCCCGAACAGGGAAAGCAGCGTCTCAACCCGGAAGTCATCCCGCTGGGATTTGGGCACGCGCACAAGCGGGGCGTGACCGCGGGATCTAATTATAATCGCCTGAATAGACCCTGGGGGCGGGCCCACCCGTTCGTGCGGGAAACGCCCACCCAGTGCCCACGAGCGGTGCCGCGCACCGGAGGAAGTCCCCAGGAGGAAGGGACTGGTTTTCGAGCAAGGAAAGCAGTGTCCTAGCCAGGGACCCGTCCAGCCCGGATTTTGGCAAACGGGGGCGGAGCGTGAACGTGGTGTTCAGCTCTATATTCTGTGGTGCTACACTCCTAGCTCTCAGATCCCTCCCCCACCCTCCCCAGGCGACCCCATTAACATCCGAATACCCGGAGCCAGAGAGAGAATTCAGATAGGGATCTGACTGCATTTTTTTTTAGCTGACTACTGGGAAAATCTAGTTTCCCAGTGATGGCTCGGAGACAGCAGTCCATATCAAACCACATAAAGAAACAGACCATGACAGCTTCTCCAACCCCCCAAACAAAAGAATCAAAATCTTTCCCAAATGAAGATACAATCCTGGAATTATCAGATACAGAATATAAAAAACTAATTTACAAAATGCTTAAAGATATCACGAATGAAATTAGGATAACTGCAGAAAAAGCCAAGGAACACACTGATAAAACTGTTGAAGAACTCAAAAATATTATTCAAGAACATAGTGGAAAAATTAACAAGTTGCAAGAATCCATAGAGAGACAGCATGTAGAAATCCAAAAGATTAACAATAAAATTACAGAATTTGACAACGCAATAGAAAGTCAGAGGAGCAGACTCGAGCAATTAGAATGTAGACTGGGACTTCTGGAGGACCAGGGAAACAACACCAACATAGCTGGAAAAAAATCAGATAAAAGAATTAAAAAAAATGAAGAAACCCTAAGAATCATGTGGGACTCTATCAAGAAGGATAACTTGCGAGTGATTGGAGTCCCAGAACAGGGAGGGGGGACAGAAAACACAGAGAAAATAGTTGAAGAACTCCTGACACAAAACTTCCCTGACATCATGAAAGAAGAAAGGATATCTATCCAAGATGCTCATCGAACCCCATTTAAGATTGATCCAAAAAGAAAAACACCAAGACATATCATCATCAAACTTGCCAAAACCAAAGACAAACAGAAAATTTTAAAAGCAGCCAGGGAGAAAAGAAAGGTTTCCTTCAAGGGAGAATCAATAAGAATAAGTTCAGACTACTCAGCAGAAACCATGCAGGCAAGAAGGGAATGGGACGACATATACAGAGCACTAAACGAGAAAAACTGCCAACCAAGGATCATATATCCAGCAAAACTCTCTCTGAAATATGAAGGAGAAATTAAGATATTTACAGATAAACACAAGTTTAGAGAATTTGCAAAAACTAAACCAAGACTGCAAGAAATGCTAAAGGAGATTGTTTGGCCTGATGACCAATAATATCAGGTACCAGCACAATACAAGGACACAAAACAGAACGTCCTGATATCAACGCAACTCAAACAGGGAAAGCACAAAAACAAACAAATTAAGACTAATTCTAAAAAATAAATAAATAAACAAAATAATACATACAACACGAAATCATGGAAATCAATAGCTAAACGATCAAAATAATCAAAAAGAGGGACTAAATATAGGAGGCATTGAACTGCCAGATGGAGAGTGATACAAGGCGAAATAGAAGGATACAAGTTAGGGTTTTACTTAGAAAAATAGGGGTAAATAAAAAGGTAACCACAAAAAGGAATATCAATTCCATAACTCAAGAAAAAAGCCAAGAAAAACGTAACGACTCAATAAACACAAAGTTAAACATTATGAAAATGAGGATCTCACAAGCTACTAAGAAAAACGTCTCAGCACAAAAAAGCATGTGGAAAAATGAAATGGCCAACAACACACATAAAAAGGCATCAAAATGACAGCACTAAAAACTTACTTATCTATAATTACGCTGAATATAAATGGACTAAATGCACCAATAAAGAGACAGAGAGTCACGGACTGGATAAAAAAACACGATCCATCTATATGCTGCCTACAAGAGACACACCTTAGACTTAGAGACACAAACAAACTAAAACTCAAAGGATGGAAAAAAGTATATCAAGCAAACAATAAGCAAAAAAGAAGAGGAGTAGCAATATTAATTTCTGACAAAATAGACTTTAGACTTAAATCCGCCACAAAGGATAAAGAAGGACACTATATAATGATAAAAGGGACAATTGATCAGGAAGACATAACCATACTAAATATTTACGCACCTAATGACAGGGCTGCAAGATACATAAATCAAATTTTAACAGAATTGAAAAGTGAGATAGACACCTCCACATATATAGTAGGAGACTTCAACACACCACTTTCGGAGAAGGACAGGACATCCAGTAAGAAGCTCAATAGAGACACGGAAGACCTACTTACAACAATCAACCAACTTGACCTCATTGACTTATACAGAACTCTCCACCCAACTGCTGCAAAATATACTTTTTTTTCTAGCGCACATGGAACATTCTCTAGAATAGACCACATATTAGGGCATAAAACAAATCTTTGCAGAATCCAAAACATCGAAATATTACAAAGCATCTTCTCAGACCACAAGGCAATGAAGCTAGAAATCAATAACAGAAAAACTAGGGAAAAGAAATCAAATACTTGGAAAATGAACAATACCCTCCTGAAAAAAGACTGGGTTATAGAAGACATCAAGGAGGGAATAAGGAAATTCTTAGAAAGCAACGAGAATGAAAATACTTCCTATCAAAACCTCTGGGACACAGCAAAAGCAGTGCTCAGAGGCCAATTTATATCGATAAATGCACACATACAAAAAGAAGAAAGAGCCAAAATCAGAGAACTGTCCCGACAACTTGAGCAAATAGAAAGTGAGCAACAAAAGAATCCATCAGGCACCCGAAGAAAACAAATAATAAAAATTAGAGCTGAACTAAATGAATTAGAGAACAGAAAAACAATTGAAAGAATTAACAAAGCCAAAAGCTGGTTCTTTGAAAAAATTAACAAAATTGATAAACCATTGGCTAGACTGACTAAAGAAAAACAGGAAAGGAAACAAATAACCCGAATAAGAAACGAGAAGGACCACATCACAACAGAACCAAATGAAATCAAAAGAATCATATCAGATTACTACATAAAATTGTACTCTAACAAATTTGAAAACCTAGAAGAAATGGATAAATTCTTGGAACAACACTACTTACCTAAACTAACACATTCAGAAGTAGAACAACTAAATAGACCCATTACAAAAAAAGAGATTGAAATGGTAATCAAAAAACTCCCAACAAAAAAAAGTCCTGGCCCAGATGGCTTCACTGCAGAGTTCTACCAAACCTTCAGAGAAGACTTAACACCATTACTATTGAAGGTATTTCAAAGTATAGAAAAAGACGGAATACTACCCAACTCATTCTATGAAGCCACCATCTCCCTGATACCAAAACCAGGTAAAGACATTACAAAAAAAGAAAATTTTAGACCTATATCCCTCATGAACATAGATGCAAAAATCCTTAATAAAATTCTAGCCAATAGAATCCAACAACACATGAAAAAAATAATTCACCCTGATCAAGTGGGATTTATACCAGGTATGCAAGGCTGGTTTAATATCAGAAAAACCATTAATGTAATCCATCACATAAATAAAACAAAAGACAAAAACCACATGATCTTATCAATTGATGCAGAAAAGGCATTTGACAAAGTCCAACACCCATTTATGATAAAAACTCTCACCAAAATAGGAATTGAAGGAAAATTCCTCAACATAATAAAGGGCATCTATGCAAAGCCAACGGCCAATATCACTCTAAATGGAGAGAACCTGAAAGCATTTCCCTTGAGAACGGGAACCAGACAAGGATGCCCTTTATCACCGCTCTTATTCAACATCGTACTTGAAGTCCTAGCCAGGGCAATTAGGCTAGACAAAGAAATAAAGGGTATTCAGATTGGTAAGGAGGAAGTAAAGCTATCACTATTTGCAGATGACATGATCGTATACATGGAAAACCCTAAGAAATCCTCCAGAAAACTACTGAAACTAATAGAAGAGTTTGGAAGAGTCTCAGGATATAAAATAAACATACAAAAATCACTTGGATTCCTCTACATCAACAAAAAGAACACCGAAGAGGAAATAACCAAATCAATACCATTCACAGTAGCCCCCAAGAAGATAAAATACTTAGGAATAAATCTTACCAAGGAAGTAAAAGACCTATACAAAGAAAACTATAAAACTCTGCTACAAGAAATTCAAAAGGACACGCTTAAATGGAAAAACATACCCTGCTCATGGATAGGAAGACTCAACATAGTAAAAATGTCTGTTCTACCAAAAGCCATTTATACATACAACGCACTTCCAATCCAAATACCAATGTCATACTTTAAGGGAATAGAGAAACAAATCACTAATTTCATATGGAAAGGAAAGAATCCCCGGATAAGCAAAACATTACTGAAAAAGAAGAAGAAAGTGGGAGGCCTCACCCTACCTGATTTCAGAACCTATTATATAGCTACAGTAGTCAAAACAGCCTGGTACTGGTACAACAACAGGCACATAGACCAATGGAACAGAATTGAGAATCCAGATATAAATCCATCCACGTATGAGCAGCTGATATTTGACAAAGGACCAGTGTCAGTCAATTGGGGAAATAATAGTCTTTTTAACAAATGGTGCTGGCATACCTGGATATCCATTTGCAAAAGAATGAAACAGGACCCATACCTCACACCATGCACAAAAACTAACTCCAAGTGGATCAAAGACCTAAACATAAAGACTAAAACGATAAAAATCTTGGAAGAAAAAATAGGATCTACCCTAGGAGCCCTAATACAGGGCATAAACAGAATACAAAACATTACCAAAAATGATGAAGAGAAACCCGATAACTGGGAGCTCCTAAAAATCAAACACCTATGCTCATCTAAAGACTTCACCAAAAGAGTAAAAAGACCACCTACAGACTGGGAAAGAATATTCAGCTATGACATCTCAGACCAGCGCCTGATCTCTAAAATCTACATGATTCTGTCAAAACTCAACCACAAAAAGACAAACAACCCAATCAAGAAGTGGGCAAAGGATATGAACACACATTTCACTAAAGAAGATATTCAGGCAGCCAACAGATACATGAGAAAATGCTCTCGATCATTAGTCATTAGAGAAATGCAAATTAAAACTACGATGAGATTCCATCTGACACCAACTAGACTGGCATTAATTCAAAAATCACAAAATAATAAATGTTGGAGAGGCTGCGGAGAGACTGGAACTCTCATACACTGCTGGTGGGATTGTAAAATGGTACAACCACTGTGGAAATCCATCTGGCGTTATCTTAAACAGTTAGAAATAGAACTACCATACAAACCAGAAATCCCACTCCTCGGAATATACCCTAAAAATACAAGACCCTTCACACAAACAGATATATGCACACCCATGTTTATTGCAGCTCTGTTTACAATAGCAAAAAGCTGGAAGCAACCAAGATGTCCATCAACGGACGAATGGGTAAATAAATTGTGGTATATTCACACAATGGAATACTACGCATCGATAAAGAACAGTGACGAATCTCTGAAACATTTCATAACATGGAGGAATCTGGAAGGCATTATGCTGAGCGAAATGAGTCAGTTGCAAAAGGACAAATATTGTATAAGACCACTATTATAAGATCTTGAGGAATAGAAAAAATGGAAAAGAACACATACTTTTGTGGTTACAAAGGGGGGAGGGAGGGAGGGAGGGAGGGAGAGGGCTTTTTATTGATCAATCTGTAGATGGGAACTGCTTTGGGTGAAGGGAAAGACAACACTCAAAACAAGGAAGGTCAGCCTAATTGGACAGGATTAAAAGTAAAGAGGTTTCCGAGATAAAATGAAAGCTTCAAAGGATAGCGAAGCAGGGGCTGGGGTCTGGGGAACTTGGTTTGAGAGGACTTCTAAATCAATGGGCAAAATAATTCTATTATGAAAACACTCTGCATCCCACTTTGAATTGTGGCACCTGGGGTCCTAAATGCCAACAAGCAGCCATCTAAAATACATTAATTGGTCTCAACCCACCGGGAGCAAAGGCAAAGGAGGAACACCAAGGTCACACGACAACTAAGAACCCAAGAGACAGAAAGGGCCACTTGAACCAGAGACCTACAATATCCTGAGACCAGAAGAACAAGTTGGTGCCCGGCCACAATCGATGTCTGCCCTGTCAGGGAGCACAAGAGACAACTCCTGAGGGAGCAGGAGACCAATGGGATACAGACCCCAAATTCTCATTAAAAGACCACACCTAATGGTATGATTGCGACTAGAGGAATCCCAGAGACAATGCTCCCCAGAACTTCTGATGGCACAGGACAGGAACCAACCCCGAAGACAAATCATCAGGCATGAAAAGGACTGGTCAGTGGGGGGGAGAGAGATACTGATGAAGAGCGAGCTAATTAAATCAGGTGGACACGGGAGAGTGTGTTGGCAACTCTTGACTGGAGGGGGGATGGGAAGATAGAGAGAGATGGAAGAAGGTAAAATTGGCACGAAACGAGAGACTGTAAGGGCTGACTCAATAGGGGGAGAGCAAGTGGGAGAAGGGAGTAAGATGTATGTAAACCTACATGTGACAGACTGATTGGAATGGTAAATGTTCACTTGAAGCTTAATAAAAATTTAAAAAAAAAAAAAAAAAAAAAAAACTTCATTCCTTTTTATGGCCAAATAGTATTCTGTTTTATGAATATGTCGCTATTTGTTCATCAGTTGATGGACATTTGAGTTGTTTCCACTTATGAGTATTATGAATCATGCTGCTGTGAACAGGTGTGTAAAAGTTATTGTGTGGATGTATGTTTTCATGTCTCTTGGGTGTGTTCCTAGGGACGGAATTGTTGGGTCATGTGGTAGCTTTTACTCTGTTTTGCACAAGCAACAGTCAGTTCTTCAAAATTTGGAGAAAGTTTTGTATGTAATTCCTTAAGCTGTTTTCAGCATTCAGACCTTGAGAAGACCTACAGTAAACAAACAGAAGAACTGAGCAATTCTTCCAATATAGTTTTACATTTTACCCTAAACAAAGGGAAAAAGAAAGATATCAGACTTATGCACATGATTACTTTTACTGTTGAACTTAAATGTCTGTCCATAATATTCTAAAGTAATTCATGCTTATTATTGAAAATACTCCAATCACCTCAGAGATAGCCATTATTAATTTTTTCAAGTAATTTTTCTATTTTTTAAGGGATTCAAATAGTTTTTAATATGCTACCTTTATATTTACTAAGATTTCTGACCATTTATTCTCCATCTTGGTCCCAGTAGATGAATCTGCACACTGAATCATATTCCAAATTAACAAATATGTGTAGATTTGTGTGTGTGTGGGCGTTTGGATTTGTGTGTGTGTGTACGTGTGTGTGGACAGCAACTTGCAACTGAAAATGTATTTCACCATCAACAGTTTTTTGACTTTTATACTATATACCAAGTATAAACCATTAGTAATATGTAGAAATAAGAGATATAATCCTTATCTTCAAGAAGATCATAACGTAGCTCGGGAGACAACACAAATAAACACAAAGGGCAAGAACCTAACACTTTTACTTTACCATCATCTAGCTTATTAGACTCAGCCTGGAGACAGACACAAAGCATGTCTGTGTGCACAGAAGAGTGGTTGAAAAGCCACACAGCTCTGAGAGTCATTGGCTGCAGTGCCAACCACTTTGTGTGCCACGGTAGTAGTGGTCAGCCAAGGTACCAACTAAGTTAGATGAGAAGGTCTCTAGTAAGAAAATGAAAGGCAAAAGAAAAGCTTCAACACCTTGAGAAGTTCAGACATTGTAAAATACTTTCCCTCGACAGCTAAAATAAGCAAATGTGTCTGCCACTGACAAGAGGGGTATCTCTTGTCCAAACCTATAGTAGACTAACAAGAATGGAAGGATGTTCATTAAATACTTGGCAGGAAGCAGCTCTTTCTGGCCATATTTGTAAAGTACAATCTCTGGTCTCTCATACATTTACAAGGCATTGTGGGGCATGAGACAGTAATACTTTGATATATGGGAGCCAAGGAGAATATCTGGACTTGCTTATCAGAGTCCGTGATATTTACATTAGGGGACAGCATTACTTAGATCAGGCTCAGCTTTGAAGTTTCTCTGTTTTCACTACCAGTAAGGTTCTATGGTGTAGTGGTTAAGTGGTGGTGTAGTGGTTAAGTGCTACAGCTGCTAACCAAGATGTTGGCAGTTTGAATCCACCAGGTGCTCCTTGGAAACTCGATGGGACAGTTCTACTCTGTCCTATGGGGTCACTATGAGTCAGAATCGACTCGACGGCAGTGGGTTTGGTTTTTGGTTTCAGGCTCTATATACCTCTCATACCGTCTCTGCATGGCTGAAAGGGGTACAGAGCTTATCAGGAGGTACAAACCTGTAATGCACAATGTGAGAATGCCAGAGAGAAGGTATGTGCTGAGTGCACACAGGCTCTTCCGGCATTTCTGTTATATAATACCTGGAGGAATGGTAATTGATAGATTTTAGAAATACGGTACATGATACCTGCACTTGAAACCTGAACCAGGAATCATGGCAGCAAGAAAAGGGGTGAATGTTCTTTGCTGTAGGTATTAAAAGCCCAGATGTGAGTAGTCATTTCAGCACAAATGGCAAGAGGCAAGACAGAATACATCACTGTGCTTGCAGTAATAGATGATGGCATCTGGACTGGCTTTGCACTGTACATGGAAACAGGGTCAGCACTAAATAAACACATTATAAAGTTGCTACTTCGCAACTTTGCTGAACTTACTAATGAGTTCTAGTAGTTTTTTTTAGTGAATTTGTTCTTATTTTCTATGTATAGTATCATATCATTTGTAAATAGAGATAGTTTCACTACTTCCTTTCCTATCTGGACAAATATGTTTTGTTTTTGTTGCCTGAATTCCCTGGATAGAACTTTCAGTACATTGTTGAATAGAAGTGACAAGAGCAGATATTCATATTTTATTCGTGATTTTAGGCGGAAAGCATTCAGTCTTTACTAATTAAGAATGATATTAGCTGTGGGTTTTTAACAGATGCCCTTTATCAGAGTGTAGAAGTTCCTAGTTTTTGAATGGTTTTATCATAAAAGGAGGCTGGATTTTGTTATATGCTTTTTCTCCGTCTATTAAGATCATCACATGGTTTTTGTCTCTGATTCTATTGCTATAATAGGGTATTACATGGATTTTCAGACGTTAAACTAGCCATACAGTCCTGGGATAAACCCTATTTGGTTGTGATATATAAGCCTTTTGTTGTTGTAATAAGCTGAGTGCTAATAAATTAGGTTCAGTTTACTAGTATTTAATTGAGTATTTGGTGTCTGTAGTTTTTTTCTTTCTTTCTTGGTCATGAGTGTAATTGTTTTGCTGAATAGAGCTCCTCACACCAGCCATCTGGAAGTCATTCTTCTAACTCATTCTTATGCTCATCTTTTCCCATCCACCTCCTTACATTGTTATGTTCCTATGATTTCATATTTTACCTTGTCTTCTATTTTCATTTTAACCTACATATTCACCACCTGTATTCAGATGATTGCCAGGTTCTCTTCTAAACTCCAAACTTGCATTTAAATTTGATTCTAAGAATCCCCTCTTAGACACCAACATGCAATTCAAACTTAACATGGCCCAAACAAAATCTGTTTTATTTTCCCAAACATAACCCATTTATTATTCCCCAATATCAGCTAATAGCACAAGGCATTCCTTATTTCAGGTAGAAATTTTGGGCTACTCTTGAATGTTAATCCCAGTATCTACTGTAGAAAACCTTGCCTCTCCACTTCTATTGACACTGGTTTATTTCAGGTGTTCATCCTCCAACCCGGGCTATATTGAGTAGGAACCATGCTGACAACTCTGTTTTAATGAAAGTGGACCTTTAGGAATCTGATAGAAGTGAGTAATTGTGGGTGGTCCTAAAGATTTGTTCCATGTGATGAATCAAGCTTTACCATACTGGCTTAATCAAGAATAAGGATCTGACTCAAGGTCAGGCCTGTCACAACTGAGTAAGCTTTGTGTAAGAGTTCCACCTAACCTGCAGAACACTCTCCATTATCTGAAGACCAGCTGAACCAATTATATACTTCCTCAGGAAACTGGAAATGTAATGTAGAGAGAAAGTGATGTGGGAGACAAGAGACTTAACTATCCTGTCCTCTTTCTTGAGCTGACCATCTCCTTTTCTCCTCATTCTCCATTTTATATACCACACCAAAGCCAGAAAATTATGTTTGTAGATCTGATGAATTCAGCCCCTGCTTAGGAACTTTTTAGCATCTTTTAAATATAAAATAGTATGATGGAATTAAGATCAATATACTGGTCATTTGAATAAATATCACTGTCAGTTGTTATCAATTCAATTCCAACTCATAGTGCCCCATATGTGCTGAGTAGAACTGACCCATAGGGTTTTAAAGGTTGTGCCCTTCCAGAAGCATATCACCAGGTCTATCTTCACAGGCACCCCTGGCTGGTGTGTTTGAACTACCAATCTTTTGGCTAGTAGTTAAGTGCTTAACCATTTGCACCACCAAGAGACTCCTTTAAAACATATAAATAATCCTAATTTCACTTCTCTTTTAAAAAAGTCCACTACGTCTTTTGAACTCGTCTCACAGTATTTATTATTATGTCTCATTATTTGAATTTGTGCCAGTAAAATTTTACGAGGCCTTTCACATAAAAATCTATTTATGGAATGAAAAGATCGTATCAGGAGGTACTAGGACAAATATGGGTCATTATCATTACCATCAGGGAAGGATGTCAAACAAAGAGCTAGTTGTACAATCAAAGATTTAAAATAGAGAATTGACTGCCAAGACTTATATTGCTATAGTCTACAAATACAAGTGTTCTTTTAATTATTTTTACTGTATGTCATATACTTTACATAAATAAAAATTTTAATTAAGAGTCTTTTCAAGAGTGTCTGAATTTGCCTGAGATGTTAATCTCAAATTTTGAGCTAATAAAACCCTTCTCTTAATGAGTGTTTTTATTTACAGAAGGCTTAAATTTAAATACAGAAAAGAAGTTTTAATACTTTCATATTAAGCTTAGGAATAATTTGTAATATCTGTATTTAAATAGTAATGTTTAAGAGAACTTGGTATACTAGATACTCTATTTAAAAGGTGAAGTCCCTGGGTGGCACAAATGGTTAAACCCTCCACTACTAGCTGAAAAGTTGGCAGTTCAAACCCACCCAGATGTGCTTCAGAGGACAGGCCCAGAAACCTTCTTCTGAAAGGTCACAGCCTTGAAAACCCTATGGAGCGGTTCTACTCTGCACACATAGGGTGGCAACAGCAACTAATAACAATTAAAATGTGAAATTGATTCCGTCAGGAGCAAGGGAGAATAAAGAAAACAAAAAACACAAGGGAAAGATTAGTCGAAAGGACTAATGGACCACAACTACCACAGCCTTCACCAAACTGAGTCCAGCACAGCTAGATGGCACCCGGCTACCACCATCAACTGCTCTGACAGAGATCACAATACAGTGTCCCAGACAGAGCTGGAGTAAAATGAACAAAATTCTAAGTCACAAAAAAAGGCCAGACTTACTGGTCTAACAGAAACTGGAGAAACCCCAAGAGTATGGCCCCCCAAAACCCTTTTAACTCAGTACTGAAATCACACCTGAGGCTCAACCCTCAGCCAAAGATTAGACAGGCCCATAAAACAAAAGGAGACTAAATGGGCACACCAGCCCAAGGGCAAGGAGGAGAAGGCAGGTGAGGAAAGGAAACCTGGCAATGGGCAGCCCAAGGTCGAGAAGGGGAGAGTGTTGACATGTTGTGGGGTTGGCAACCAATGCCACAAAACTATGTGTATTAATTGTTTAATAAGAAACTAATTTGCTTTGTAAATCTCCATCTAAAGCACGACAAAAAAAATGTGCAATTGAACAGAAACAAAAAAAAAAAAAAAAGAATCTTCTCAAATTATATGTATAGGGGAAAATTTTCTATTTTGATCTCTGAAAAAAGTTCTGACAGCTTAATAACATTAATAGTCTCCAGGAAGCTAATAAGAACTGGTCTACTAGAATAAAAGCATTTTGGTTGCCTCTATTTTTATAATATTTGTAGTATGTTTCAACCATCAATGTGTGCCTCATTCTCAGTGCATGATTATGAAGATTTTACTTTCTTAGGAATCTAATTCTGGGTGCCAAAAGGAAAGCTGATTAATTAGAATTCAATCAAAAATATCTTTGAGGCAATTTCCTTTTGGAACTTGATAAGTCAGAGGTTAGAAATGGATTCCAAGAAGAGAATAGATTGCTTTTTGCTACAAATGCTGAAGAACATTCAATTACAGAGGCAGCTTGCCTTGCATGACACAACATTAAACCAGTAGTGTGGGAATGTGCCATTTCTTTAGTGAAATCAGCTAGGCAGAAATTCCTTAAATCTGTGCTCCACTAGCGTTGGCATATCTTCCTATTACAAAGTGTCAATTCTTAAATTTTAACTCCCATGGAATGTGGTGATGATTTTGAAATACGAAAGCAAAGCATTCAACAATTGAGCATTGTAAGTTATACACTTAAATATAAAACATTAAGAAAATTTCATCACCCAAGTCATTCTTTTGATGTTATTGGAAATAATTTATATTTGATCCCCCTCAATTACCAGGGATTTATACTGTTTAGAAATTAAAAAGAAAAGCAGAAGATGATCACAGCATGAATTATACTTTTAAATGTTTGTGCTTTATTCCAAATCATTTTTTTAAATCTACTAATTAGAAGCTAAAATGCCCCCCACACAGTCATTCTCTCTCTCTCAACATATATATATATACATGTAAATATAAATATAATTGTAAATTTATGTATATATTTATATGTTGCCATAAAAATTAGCATAGTGTGCTTACAAAAATACCTCACGGGGGGAGGGGGCAGTTGGCAAACAAACGTAGAACATGTGAGTTATTTGTGTAAAGATACGGTCTGTGTGTTTTCAAATATCAGAATTTCTTTTATATTTCCCTATTCCCAGAGCTTAGAACAGTGCCTAGCAAATAGAAATTGTGAAAAAAGCATTTATTGAATCAAAATCACTTGGCTCCCTCAAAATATTGTGAACTCACATGATGAAGCATTAAATGCCAACTATTTAAGCAGTTATGTATGAATGTGTCCATACAAGTTGTGAGGGAAGGGCTTGACATAGTAATCAGGTAACTTGCCAGAACTTAGACATATTTTTTCTTTTATAGATTATTTCATGAGGAACTTGAGGGAGACATAATGCTTTGGTACCATGTCATTTTGAGAGCTGTTATCATTCTTTTTTTTCAAAAACTTTAATTTATTATTTTGCTTATAGATTATATTATGTACTAGTCATTTTATTTAACAGAGATCTGTGGTAAAATGTAAGTAATGTTCAGGTGTGAATGAAGGTAAACTTAAGGTAAAGATATTTGAAAGACGGCATTTTATTTTAGTACTTTTATTTTACTACTATGATTTTTTAGAAAGTCTGTGTACAATGAAAGCTTCACAAGAGCAAGGGTCACTGGTTTTGTATTATCCAAAACAATGAATAATAACATATGTTTTCTTAAGTGAAATAAAATATTTGTATGCAGCTTGAAGCAAAAGGGAATTGTTTCATATACACAAAACAACAACTTATTTTAGCTTTTCTTGACGTGCTTATGCATATTGGACTACAGAGGCCAAGCACCCAGAACTCCTGAATGAATGCTGAAAAAAAAAACAACTAAGGATAAAAGTGCCATCTAGTTGGTTGCGTAGCAGTTAAGTGTTCAGCTGCTAACCAAAAGACTGATGGTTCAAATCCACCAGCCGCTTCTTGGAAACCCTATGAGGCAGTTCTACTTTGTCCTATAGGGTTGCTAGGAGTCAAAATGGACTTGACAGCAACAGGTTTTTTTCTTTTTTTTGAGTGATTCATAGAAGAATATGGCATGGTGAATAACAAAGTGTATACAGAAAATTTCCCCATGAAAATCAGAAAACAGAATTTTAACTATTAAAAAAAAAAGATACCAATTTGGCCAAGTTCAACAAAAAATAGTAAAATATACAAAATCACAAGAGAAGAAGGACCAATCAAAATAGGAAATTTCTCCTATGGAGGCCAGGTTAATGAAAAAATAGAAAAAAAAAGATAATGGTACTAAATATGTTAAAATAAAGCAAAAAAGCACACAGACAACAAAATAACAAAGATCAGGAAACAAATGGAGGAAAAAAATGAAATACTCAACATGGAAACTGAAAACATCAAAAAAAAAAAAAGAGAGAGAACTACTGGAACTGAAGAATAAAGCAATGAATTTTTAAAAAAAGCAAGAGGAAAAAAAACACTCAGCAATAGAGTCGGAGAGAAGATAGACTAAGTGAACTAGAATAGCTGAACTTACCAAGGATCAAGAAAAACAAGAGAAAAGAACAAAGTGAATAAAGCCAAATGGAAATATGAGATTCAATTAAGAAATCTAACAGAATTATTGGAATTCCAGAGCACTATGACAACAATAAAGGCGTAGAAAGAATTTCCCATGAAATAATCAGAGAGAATTCCGCAGACTTGGACAGAGAACTAAGCCTGCAGATACAGGAACTTACATGAGCCCCAATTAGAAGAAAATGATCAACTCCATACCACATCCTAATAAGAGTCCTGAAAACTAAAGACAAGGAGTGGATTCTGAAAGCAACAAGAGAAAAACATAATATAACATACCAAGGGCCCTTCATAAGAATCAGTGTGGATTCATTCCCAGAAACTCTAGAGGTCAGAAGACAATGGAGCAACATACATAAAACACTGAATGAAAACTGTTGCCAACCAAGAATTCTTTATTCAGCAAAGCTATCATTCAGAAATGATGGGAAAATCAAGCATTCCTAAATAAACAAAAGCTCTGGGAATTTGCCACTACCAGATCAATTCTGCAAGTATTATTCAACGTAGTTTTCCAAATGGAAAAGCCAGAACACTTAATAAATACTTGAATATATACACAGGGGGAAAAAAAAGAGAGAGACAGATCTCCAAAAAATGCAACAACAGGAGCAATCATAAGGACCAAGTACATGATATTTTCAGGGAATAAACTCAATAATATAATCTCACAAACAATATAACATCAAGATTGTAAGAAATAGGTACAAAGCAAACCTATGGGATATAGAATTACAATGATGTTGATGGAGACTTACCAACAGAAATGGGGGGAGCAGCATATCAGAAGTAAATTTAATATGTTAAGATTGCATGTTATCTGTTGTTCATACGTTAAGTGTCACAACTGTAAGGTGAGTAAGGTAATATGTGTCATAACCACTAAGAAATCAAGGAGAAAAAATACACAGAAGAAAAGGAGGAAGAAAACAAGAAGGCTCATCACAAGAAATCAGCCAAATACAAGCAAAAACAGAAAATTGAGAATAAAAAACAAAGAAGATGCAAAACAAAACAAAACAAATAGCAAAATGAATGAGGCAGACACTTCATTTTTAGTAACAGCCTTAAAATTAAATGGTCTAGACTTCCCATGCAAAAGGCAGAGTGGCAGAATGAATAAAAAAAAAATGCGATCCATTCTTTTGCTGTCTACAAGAAACACGCCTTAGACATAAGGACACAAACGGACTGAAAATAAAAGAATGGGAAAAGAAACATTCGATGAAATCAATAAACAAAATAGAGCAGGGTTGGTATGAGATAAAATAAGCTCTAAATCAAAATCTATTACAAGAGATTTAGAAGGATATTACATAATAATGAAAAGGTCAATCCAGCAAGAAGATTTAACAATTATAAATACATGTACCTAACAGCAGTGCTCCAAAATACATGAAACAAATACTGACTAATTTAAAAGAAGAAATAAACAACTCCATAATAATAATATGGGACTTAAACACACCACTTTCAATTCTAGACAGAACTTCTACAAAGATTTCTAAGGACACTGAGAACTTGAATAAAACCACAAACGAGTTGGACCTAGAGGACATATATAAAATAGTCCACCCATCAGCAGAACGATACACATTTTTCTCCAGCACACATGGATCATTTTCCAGAACAGACCATATGCTAGGACACAAAACAAGTCTCAACAAATTTAAAAAGATTGAAATTATACAATGCATCTTCTCAGACCATAGCAGTATGAAGCTAGAAATTAATAGAAAAAATAAGGAAAAAATGAATACTTGGAAACTAAATAATACACTACTAAAAAACTACTGAGTCATGGAAGAATTAAAAGGAGGGTGTAGTGAGCACAGAATGACCAAAGTAAATGATGCCACCTAGAAACACTCGTAAGAAAAGGATGCCTGTACCAAAGAATTTGACATATGTAAGAGGGCAACAAATCCAACAAAACACAAAACATAAGTCCAGGATCGCATGAGGATGGGTATAGGATCATAGGTATATGGGTAGGTACAGGTGTACACATATGTGAGAACAGATAGAAGTATCTATAAAAGATATCTATATGTATGTGTAAACACAGATATGTGTAGGCAGACATGCATTCATTGAAGACACAACTACAGTTACTCCTCAGAAAACCAAACACCTCTGAGATTGGCTTTCCGGGTTTGAAGGCTTAGGATCTTAGTCTCAAGGGAAAACTCAGTCACTTGGTGGCATAATATAGCTCACAAAGCTCATGTTCTGCATCCTAGTGAAGTGAGTTAGTACCTGGGGTCTTTTTTTTTTTTTTTTTTTTAAGTTTTATTGTGCTTTAGGTGAAAGTTTACATACAGCTCAAGTTAATTTCTCATTCAAAAATTTCTGCACGTTGTTTTGTGACATTGGATGCAATCACCACATCGTGACAGCATGCTCCCCCTTTCCACT
Source organism: Loxodonta africana (assembly GCF_030014295.1). Classification (NCBI taxonomy): domain Eukaryota; kingdom Metazoa; phylum Chordata; class Mammalia; order Proboscidea; family Elephantidae; genus Loxodonta; species Loxodonta africana. The sequence goes on from NC_087355.1 coordinate 1,676,802, forward strand.
CTGAGTTCCCAGTGTCCATTCATCCAGTTCCTGTCCCTTCTTGCCTTCTCCTCTTGCTTTAGGACAGCAGTTGCCCATTTGGTTTCGTATATTTGATTTTTTTAGGCCCGTCTAATCTGTCTGAAAAGTGGGCTTCAGAAATGGCTTCAGTTCTGGATTAGCAGAGTGTCCAGGGCCATAGTCTTAGCGGTTCCTCCAGTCTCTGTCGGAGCAGTAAGTCTGGTCTTTTTTTGTGAATCTGAATTTTTTTCAACATTTTTCTCCTGCTCTGTCCAGAACTCTCGGTTGTGATTCCTGTCACATAGGTCATTGGTGGTAGCCAACCACGATCTAGTTCTGGTCTCAGGCTGGTGGAGTCTCTGGTGTACATAGTCCTTTAGTCCTTTGGGCCAGTGTTTTCCTTGTGTCTTAGGTTTTCTTCATTCTCTTTTGCTCTGGATGAGACCAATACTTTTATCTTAGATGGCCACTCCCAAGCTTGTAAGATCAAAGATGCTACTAACCAAAGTGTAATGTAGAACATTTTCTTTATGAACTATGTTATGCCAATTGATCTAGATGACCCCCAAGACTATGGTCCCCAGCTCCTACCCCCAGCTACTCAGTCCCTCAAAGTTATTTGGATGTGTCTAAGAATCTTCTATACTTTCATTTTGGTCCAGTTGTGCTGACTTCCCCTACAATGTGTGCTGTCCTTCCCATCACAGAAGTTAATACTTGTCTACTATCTAGTTAGTGATACTATCTACTATCTAGTTAATGATTTCACCTCCCTTTCTCTTCCCATTCTCAGAGCCATCAAACAATGCTTCTTTCTGTGTGGAAACCAGCTCTTGAGTTCATATAATAGTGGTTTCATTCAATATTTGTCCTTTTGTGACTGTCCTATTTCACTCAGAATAATGCCCTCCAAATACATTCATGTTGTGAGATGTTTCCTGTATTCATCATTGTTCTTTGTCATTGCATAGTATTCCATTGCATTTAAGTACCATAATTTGTTTATCCACTCATCTGTTGAAGGGAGTTTAGATTGTTTCCATCTTTTTGTTATTGTAAATAGTGCTGCAATGAACATGGGTGTGTGTATGTCTATTCATGTGACAGCTCTTATTTCTCTAGTGTATATTCCTAGGAGTGGGATTGCTGGATTATATGGTATTTCTATTTCTAGCTTTCTAAGGAAGCGCCATATCATTTTCCAAAATGGTTTTACCATTTTACATTACCACCAGTAGTTCATAAGAGTTCCAATCTTCCTGCAACCTCTCCAACATTTGTTATTTTGTGTTTTTTGGATTAGTGCCAGTATTATTGGGGTGAGATAGTAGCTGAATGTAGTTTTGATTTGCATTTCTCTAATGGCTAATGATCTCAAGCTTTTCCTTATGTGTCTGTTAGCTGCTTGAATGTCTACTTTGGTGAAGTGCCTGTTCGTATCATTTATTCATTTTTTAACAGGATTATTTGTCATTTTGTTGTTGAGATGTTGCAGTATCTTGTAGACTTTAGAGATTAGACCCTGGTCAGATATGTTGTAGCCAAAAGTTTTTTCCCAGTCTGTTAGTTCTCTTTTTACTCTTTCAGTGAAGTCTTTTGATGAGTGTTTAAGTGTTTGATTTTTAGGAGCTCTCAGTTATCTAGTTCATCTTCTGGTGTTTCTGCATTGTTAGTTATGGTTTGTATCAAATTCTTGCAATATATTAGGGCCTCTAGCATTGCCCCTATTTTTTCTTCCATGTTCTTTAGCATTTTAGGTTTTATATTTTTGTCTTTGATTCATTTTGAGTTAGTTTTTATAAGTAGTGTAAGGTATGGATCCTTGTTTCATTTTTTTACAGATGGACATCGAATTATGCCAGCACCATTTTGTTAAAGAGGCAGTCTTTTCCCTATTTAATGGTCTTTGGCCCTTTGTCAAATATCAATTGCTCATAGATGGATGGATTTGCATCTGGTTTCTCAAATCTGTTCCATTGGCCTATGAGTCTGTTGTTGTACAAGTACTAGGCTGTTTTGACTACCATTGTGGTATAATAGGTTCTAAAATCATGTAGTATGAGGCCTCCCACTTTGTTCTTCTTCAGTAATGCTTTACTTATCTGGGGTCTCTTCTTTTTCCATATGAACTTGGTTATTTCTATTGCCATCTTGTTAAAAAATACTGTCGGGATCTGAATCAGGATTGCATCATTCCTAGATTGTGATACATATCCAGTTCACTTGTTTTTTCAGGTCTTTGTTATGAGAAGGACAACATGAAGCACCTGACTATTCCGCCGTCTTGGCCCCACCTAAAGAAATCATGTCTAGGGTCTTAAAAGCTTGCAAGTGGCATTATAAGATAGAACTATTGGTGTCTACTTGTCAGGAGCAAAATAGTAAGAAAGTAACCAAAATCACAGAAAAGAAACAAGTATACAAGGCTGATAGTATACACAAGTCACAACTTCAACTGCCCTGAGATGAGAAGAACTAGATGGTGCCTGGCTACCACCACTGACTGATCTGACAAGGGGCACAATAGATGGTCCTGGTTAGAATGTGAGAAAAATTCAGAAAAAAGTTCAAATTCTTAAAAATGGTCAGACTAACTAGATCACCCCCCACGTGGCTGCTAGTTTGTCATACTGTGGGGGATTGCATGTTGCTGTGATACTAGAAGCTATGCCACCAGTATTCAGGTACCAGCAGGGTCACCCATGGGGGACAGGTTTCAGCTGAGCTTCCAGACTAAGACAGACTAGGAAGAAGGACCTGGCAGTCTATTGTGAAAAGCATTAGCCAGTGAAAACCTTATCAATAGCAGCGAACATTGTCTAATATAGTGCTGGAAGATGAGCCCCCCAGGTTGGGAGGCACACAAAAGACGACTGGGGAAAAGCTCCCCCCTCAAAGTAGAGTTGACCTTAACGGCATGGATAGAGTAAAGCTTTAGGGAGCTTCATTTGCTGATGTGGCATGACTCAAAATGAGAAGAAACAGCTGCAAACATCCATTAATAATTGGAACCTGGAATGTATGAAGTATGACTCTAGGAAAATTGGAAATCATCAAAAATGAAATGGAATGCATAACCATCGATATCCTAGGCATTAGTTAGCTGAAATGGACTGGTATTGGCCGTTTTGAATCGGACATTCATATAGTCTACTATGCTAGGAATGACAACTTGAAGTGGAATGGTGTTGCATTATCGTGAAAAAGAACGTTTCAAGATGTACGCTGAAGTACAACGCTGTCAGTGATAGGATAATATCCATATGCCTACAAGGAAGACTAGTTAATACAACTATTATTGAAATTTACGCACCAACCACTAGGGCCAAAGTTGAAGAAATAGAAAATTTTTATCAGCTGCTGCAGTCTGAAATTGATCGAACATGCAATCAAGATGCATTGATAATTACTGGCGATTGGAATGCGAAAGTTGGAAACAAAGAAGAAGGATCTGTAGTTGGAAAATATGGCCTTGGTGATAGAAACGATGCTGGAGATCGAATGACAGAATTTTGCAAGACCAATGACTTCTTCATTGCAGATACCTTCTTTCACCAACATAAGTGGCGACCATACACACAGACTTAGCCAGATGGAACACACAGAAACCAAACTGACTACATCTGAGGAAAGAGACGGTGGAAAAGCTCAATATTATCAGTCAGAATAAGGCCAGGGGCTGACTGTGGAACAGACCATCAATTGCTCATATGCAAGTTCAAGCTGAAACTGAAGAAAATCAAATCAACTCCACAGGAGCCAAAATATGACTTGGAGTATATCCCACCTGAATTTAGAGACCATCTGAAGAATAGATTTGACTCATTGAACACTAGTGACCGAAGACCAGACGAGTTGTGAAATGACATCAAGGACATCATCCATAAAGAAAGCAAGAGGTCATTGAAAAGAAAGGAAAGAAGAATATGGATGTCAGAGGAGACTGTGGAACTTGCTCTCGAATGTCGAACAGCTAAAGCAAAAGGAAGAATTGATGAAGTAAAGAACTGAACAGAAGATTTCAAAGGGCCTCTCGAGAAAAGTATTATAATGACATGTGCAAAGAGCTGGAGATGGAAAACCAAAAGGGGAGAACGCACTCAGCATTTCTCAAGCTGAAAGAACTGAAGAAAAAATTCACGCCTCGAGTTGCAATAGTGAATGATTCTATGGGGAAAACATTAAAGGACGCAAGAAGCATCAAAACAAGATGGAAGGAATACACAGAATCATTATACCAAAAAGAATTCGTTGATTTTCAACCATTTCAAGAGGTGGCATATGATCAGGAACCAATGGTACTGAAGGAAGAAATCCAAGCTGTTCTAAAGGCATCGGCCAAAAACAAAGCTCCAGGAACTGATGGAATATCAACTGAGAAGTTTCAACAAACAGATGCAGCACTGGAGGTGCTCACTCGTCTATGCCAAGAAATATGGAAGACAGCTTCCTGACCAACTGACTGGAAGAGAAATTTATGCCTATTCCCAAGAAAAGTGATCCAACTGAATGTGGAAATTATAGAACAATATCATTATTATCACACACAAGCAAAATTTTGCTGAAGATCATTCACGAAACGGCTGCAGCAGTATATCGACAGGGAACTTCCAGAAATTCAGGCCAGTTTCAGAAGAGGATGTGGAACCAGTGATATCATTGCTCATGTCAGATGGATCCTGGCTGAAAACAGAGAATACCAGAAGGATGTTTACCTGTGTTTTATTGACTATGCAAAGGCATTCAACTGTGTGGATCACAACAAATTATGGATAACATTGACAACAATGGGAATTCAAGAACACTTAATTGTGCTCATGAGGAATCTTTACATACCTCAAAAGGCAGTTGTTTGGACAGAACAAGGGGATACTGATTGGCTTAAAGTCAGGAAAGGTGTGTGTAAGAGTTGTATTCTTTTGCCATACCTATTCAGTCCGTATGCTGAGCAAATAATCCAAGAAGCTGGATGATAAGAAGAAGAACAAGGCATCAGGATTGGAGGAAGACTCATTAACAACCTGTGTTATGCAGATGACACAACCTCATTTGCTGAAAATGAAGAGGACTTGAAGCACTTACTAATGAAGATCAAAGACCACAACTTTCAGTATGGATTACGCCTCAACATAAAGAAAACAAAAATCCTCACAACTGGACCAATGAGCAACATCATGATAAACGGAGAAAAGATTGAAGTTGTCAAGGATTTCGTTTTACTTGGATCCACAATCAACAGCCATGGAAGCAGCAGTCAAGAAATCAAAAGACGCATTGCATTGGGCAAATCTACTGCAAAGTACCTCTTTAAAGTGTTGAAGAGCAAAGATGTCACCCTGAAGACTAAGGTGCACCTGACCAAAGCCATGGCATTTTCAATCGCATCATATGATGAGAAAGCTGGACAATAACTAAGTAAGACTGAAGAAGAATTGACACCTTTGAAGTCTGGTGTTCATGAAAAATATTGAATATACCATGGACCACCAAAAGAATAAACAAATTTGTCTTAGAAGTATAACCAGAATGCTCCTTAGAAGCAAGGATGGCTAGCCTGTGTCTTACATACTTTGTACATGTTGTCAAGAGGGATGAGTCCCTGGAGAAGGACATCATGCTTGGCAGAGTATAGGGTCAGTGGAAAAGAGGAAGACCCCCAAAGAGGTAGATTGACACAGTGGCTGTAACAATGAGCTCAAGCATAACAACTGTAAGGATGGTTCAGGACCAGGCAGTGTTTCATTCTGTTGTGCATAAGGTTGCTATGAGTCAGAACCAACTCAACGACACCTAACAACAACAATAACTAGATCTCCTGAGAGTAGAGGACACCCTGAGACTATAACCATGAGACGCTCTTTAAGCCTTGAACCAAAACCATCCCCTGAGGTCACCTTCTAATCAAAAAGCAGAGTGACACAGAAAATAAAGAATATTATCCATAAGATCAGTGCCCTACTAAAAAAATCACCTGTATGAGTCCAAAAAGTCAATATTTAATCTAAAGCAAAGATGAGAGGATAAGAGGGGTAGGGAAACTAGGTTACTTGAAATGGAACAACCAGAACACAATTAATAAGAATTTTGACACCACGTGAAAAATGTAAGTAATGTCACATATGCACACTCATGTTCATTGCAGTACTATTCACAATAGCAAAAAGATGGAAACAACCTAAATGTCCATCAATAGACAAATGGATAAACAAACTATGGACATACGAACAATGGAATACTATGCAATGATAAAGAACAATGATAAAATTTGCAAAACATCTCAGAACATGGATAAATCTGGAGGGCATTATGCTGAGTGAAATAAGTCAGTCAGAGAAGGATAAATAAAATGAGACCACTATTATAAAAACTCATGAAAAGGTTTAACACAGAAAGAAACAATCTTTGATGGTTATAAGGGAGGGGAAGAGTGGGGAGGGAAGAACACTAACTAGACAATAGATAATTGATAACTTTGGCGAAGGGTAAGACAGTACACAATACTAAGGAAGCCAGCATAACTTGATCAAGGCAAAGTCATAGAACCTTCATAGACACATCCAAACTTCCTGGAGGACCCAGTTACTGGTCTGACGTCTGAGCACTATGTTCTAGGGAGACATTTAGCTCAACTGGCATAACAGTTTACAAAGAAAGTGTTCTACAACCTACTTTGGTGTGTATTGTCTGGGTTCTTAAAAGCTTGTGAGTGGCCATCTAAGATATATTTACTGGTCCCGCCATCTTAGTTAGCTAGTGCTGCTATAACAGATATACCACAAGCGGAAGGCTTTAACAAAGAGAAATTTATTTTCTCACAGTAAAGTAGGCTAAAAGTCTAAATTCAGGGTGTAAGCTCCAGGGGAAGGCTTTCTCTATCAGCCTTTTCACCAATCTTTCCCCAGACTTGGAGCTTCCCTGTGCAGGGACCCCAGTTCCAAAGGATTCACTCTGTGCCCGGCACTGCTTACTTGGTGGTATGAGTTCCCCCATCTCTCTGCTCACCTGTCTCTTTTATATCTCAAGAGATTGCCTCAAGACAATTCAATCTTATAGATTGGGTCCTGCCTCACTAATACAACGCCCCCCATCCTCCCTCATTAACATCATAGAGCAAGGGTTTATAACATATAGGAAAATACCAGGAATCATGGCCCAGTCAAATTGATACACACATTTTTGGGGGGACATAATTCAATCCACGACACACCCTGTGTGAAGCAAGGGAGAACGAAAAAAAACAAAGACACAAGGGAAAGGTTAGTCCAAAGGACTAAGGGACCACAACTACCATAGCCTCCACCAGACTGAGTCCAGCAACTAGATGGTGCCTAGCTACCACCACTGGCTGCTCTGACTGGGATCATAATAGAGCGTCCCAGACAGAGCTTGACAAAAATGTAGAGCAAAATTCAAACTCACAAGAATAGGCCAAACTTACTGGTCTGACAGAGACTAGAGAAACCCCAAGAGTATGGCCCTCGGACACCCTTTTAACTCAGTACTGATGTCACCAGAGGTTCACCCTTCATCCAAAGATTAGACAGGACTATAAAACAAACAATAATACATGTAGCTCGACTATGTATATGAGAATTAATGAGCACACCAGCCCAGGGCAAGGACAAGAAAGCAGGAGGGGACAGGAAAGCTGGATGAATGGAAATGGGAAACCCAATGTCAAAAAGGGGCAAGTGTTGACATGTCTCAGGGTTGGCAGCCAATGTCACAAAACAATATGTGTATTAATTGCTTAATGAGAAACTAATTTGCTATATAAATCTTCACATAAAGCACAATAAAAAAGGGGAAAAATGAAAAAGAATTGTAAAAAAAAAGTAATTCAGTTTAAAAAATGTAATTAATGTCATTGATTAATCTGTGTGGAATTTGTCAACGGGGAACCTAACTTGCTGTGTAAACTTTCACCAAAACCACAACAAAATATTACTTTAAAAAATAGCAAAGAGAAATGAAAAAATGAAGGTGATTATCTAGAAAACGTAGATGAAAAATGCTTTTGTTCAGAGCAAACAACTGAAGAAAAGAAAGAAGAAAGGGCAGAAAATCTCTTCACCCCCCAGCCACTCTTCACTTCTTCTATCCCAGTATTTCAAAGGAGCTCAGAGTCCACTTATGTCCTGACGGTATGCAGTGTGTCTATTAAACAATACTTCTGCTAATTATGTGCCTTCTGTATACATACAGTTATTTGTTTTTCCCACAACAAGCCCTTCTACCAGGAATGATTTTCCAAGCAGAAATCATCTGCTGACATACATAGTCATGTGCACCTGCCTGGCTGTCCCCAAACACATCAGTATAATGAGCTGTTGTACATATCACAAGCACTCCTGTGAGCGTTGAGTGCTGACATGTAAGGTCTCTCGCCCTCCTATTTCCATTGCACAGCCTCCCCTCTCCAGGGAACACACATGGAAAGTACGGTCCCTGCCCATTGAGCCTGCTGCCTGGTGGAGAGACAGGAGTTATACAACCCACAACACTATATCTCATGAACCCCACAGCAAGGTAAGCACTGGGTCCAACCAGACAAAAGCAAGATCCAGAGAGTGCATCAACAGAGGTGTGTGTAGACGTATGGAGAAGATGAGAGTTGTGAGAGGGTATAAGTAGGAACAAAGGTGAGCACAAGGATCCATGTGTGGAAATCCAGAGAACAAGAGAGAATATTAAGCCATTAAAAACATAGGATTATTAGCAAGACCTTTTGGGGGGGATATGAGATGAATCAGGTATTTCAAAGAGCTTTTTGGGAATGAGGAAGAAACACACACCTGTTAACATGAGAACTGAGGACTGTGTGCACTTTGAGCCAGATGCCAATCCTGGTCTGGGTACAAAAAGGGAAAAAGAACACCAGGGCCCTGCACATGGAGGGTGGGCATACTCCTTCCTGACAGTGCCATAGCGGGGGTCCTAAGCTGGTCACAGCAAGGTTGCAGCTGCTCAGAAAAATTCTACAATCCTTATTTGAACTGCCTGAGTGTCTCTTTACATGACGTACAGACCAACCTTTCTTGCATTTTAGTTAAGCTAGAAAACACTTGTTATTCTCTAAAATACTAACAGAATGAAGTCTTTTGATGTATATAAATACAGTGGCTTTCAGGTTGTCAAGAGAACTGTCTCGACTCTCTCAGACAGGTAATTTTAGCCAAGTGTGGAGGAAGACACCATTCATCCATAATTTATCTTCTCTATTTTCCTTTCTTATATATATATATATATATATAAACAAACAAACTCAGTGCCATCAAGTCAATTCCAACTCATAGCAACCCTATAGGACAGAGTAGAACTGCCCCAAAGAGTTTCCAAGGAGCACCTGGTGGATTCAAATAAGTCATCCCATTGCCTTCTTGCCTACATGGTTTCTGCCAAGACTCTCTTTTGTACGTGACTTTTTGTTTACCCCAGCTGCTCTTAAAATTCTTTCTTTATCTTTGGTTTTGGCACGTTTGATTATAATATGTCTTGGTGACTTTCTTTTGAGATCTACCTTATGTGAGGTTCGATGAGCATCTTGGATAGATATCTTCTCATCTTTCACATCAGGGAAGTTTTCTGCCAACAAATCTTCAACAGTTTTCTCTCATCCCTCCCTGTTCTGGTACTCCAATCACTCATAGGTTATTTCTCTTGATAGAGTCCCACATGTTTCTCAGGGTTTCTTCCTTTTTTAATCTTTTATCTGATTTTTCTTTGAATATATTGGTGTCAAGTGTTTTATCTTCAGTCTCACTAATTCTGCCTTCCATTTCTTCAATTCTACTTTGTCTATTGAGTTGTCTAATTCTGTAATTTTATTGCTAATCTTCTGAATTTCTGATTTCTGTCTCTCTACGGATTCTTGCAGCCTATTAAATTTTTCATTATGTTCTTGAATAACCCTTTTATCTGTGTGTTCCTTGGCCTGTTCTGCATTTTGCCTCATATCCTGAAGAGTTCTGTATATTAATATTTTGTATTCTATATCTGGTAATTCTAAGAATACACCTTTATCAGAAAGATTCCTTGATTCCTTGTTTTGAGAGCTTGTTGCAGTGATCACGTTCTACTTAAGTGATTTGATATTAACTGTTGTCTCTGAGCCATCTATACGTTGTTATATTTAATGTTTGCTTACTGTGTCCTAGCTTCTTGCTTTGTTTTGTTTTGTTTTGATATGCCCAAACAGGCTGCTTCAGTGAGCTAGCTTGATTATATGTGCCTTTGAAGCTCTAACATCCTGTCACCAGATGGCTAGAGATGCTACCAGGTATATGAGCCTAGGAATCCATTCACTTTTCTTGTATGGATTCAGCTCAGGTGTCTAGGTAGCTGGTCATCAAGTGTGTGGTACAGGATCTGTCCTACAGTCTTAGAGGGGCAAGGATGATTTGTGTAGGCAGAAGTATCAGCTTGCAGCAGGTGGTCACGTTCTGAACAATGCAGGGGGCTGACAACCATCCCCTGACTGTGAGGAAAGCGTGTCCCCATTCCTTAGCACTCACAGGTGGGTGGGTTCTGCAACCAGACCATGGGAACCCAGTGCTTTTGAATGTAAGGACTGGGAGGCACCACTTATCCTTGGACCCCTGTTGTGGGTGGTTAGGTGACGTGGGTAGAGCCATCAGTCCTCAGGCCCCTAATGTGGTAGGTGAGGACCCTGTTTAATAGGCAGAGCTGTATCAACCTTCAAAAACCCCACCTCTCCACCACACAGCTGAAACAGCTGAAGTCAGTTCTCAATCACATACACTGTTGTATTCTGCCAACAAGGGCCTAATCTCTTGAAATGCACCCACACAGGTCCATAGAGGGGTGAAAGGTATTCAAAGTCCGTGGACCATTTGTGCCTGGACAGGAGCCACTTCTGCCCTGAGCCGCCCAACTTAGTGGAACTGGAAGATTATCTTTTCCTCCAGTTGTTAAATTCCTTCTCCAAGGCTGGGAGAACGTCTCAGGGCAAGCAGCAGACCTATCTCAGGCTCAGGGAAATCAATAGCCACTGAAGCCAGCTTGGGGGCTAGGGACATTGTAAAATTAACACAAGTACTTAGCTTTTGCCACAGCGCTGTTCTTCTCCGTTTCCAGAGGTGTGAGAAGACTGTGTGGCTCGCTGTCTCTCCCTGAGGAAACTGCATCCTAAATGCTACTGCCAGCCCTGCCACGGTTGCTCCAGGGGAACATGCCTGAGGGGTGCTGATTTCCACCAAGCCAGGTCCAGCAACTCCTTGCTGCTTCTGAACCATCTGTCCCTCCCTTCCGCTGCTCAGTCCAATTTCCTAACTTTGCCTTTGATGGTCAGGACTTCTAGCTTGTCATATATATAATCGTTTCACTTATTTTGGGGGGCATTTTTTGTAAGATGGATCACCAAAGCATCTGGCTGCTCTGCCATCTTGGCCCCACCTCTCTTCTGTGTTTTCTTATTAACATAGTTGTTGTTAGGTGCCGTCCAGTCATTTCCAACTCATAGTGACCCTACGTACAACAGAATGAAACACTGTCTGGTCCTGTGACATCCTCACAATCATTGTTATGCTTGAGCCCATTGTTGCAGTCATTGTGTCAACCCATCCTGTTGAGGGTCTTCCTCTTTTTCACTGACCCTCTACTTTAATGGATGTTTGCAGCTGCTTCTTCTCATTTTGAGTCGTGCCACAACGGCAAATAAATGTTCCAAAAGATTGACATCATCCACATCATTAAGGTTGACTCTACTTTGAGGAGGAACCTCTTCCCCAGTCATATTTTGAGTGCCTTCCAACCTGAGGGGCTCATCTCTAACATAGTTTTAGAAACGCTGTTCTTTGTGGTCAGACATATTGAAGTTGAATCCTGTCACTTAATAACTGCACAAAATTGGGAGGATTAGTCAACCTCTTCAACACTAGTTTCCTCATTTTTTAAATGAGGGTTATTATAGAACCTGCTATAGGATGAAGCAAGGATTCAATGCCATAGTGGAGGGAACATAGCAGGTTAGTGCAACTTGTGTGAAAACTGAATAACTGGGCTTATCATTCAAATTTATTATTATTTCATTATATTCATTTTAATTTAAGTATTTTTTTATGCTAGCTTCACACTTACTGGCACACTATTAAATGAAATATAGGCCTGTACAATAAAATCAACCATTTTAATTGTATGTTTTAAAAAATTAAAGCAATTCTTTCTTATAACAGACATCAGAGCCAGTAATGATGGTCAGTAATGATAGCTACTTATGAATATCACCTAAACCAAAACCAACCAAACCCACTGCCCTCATAAAAAGTGGCAATCTTCTCTGTACCTACTTATGTTTCAATCCACTGGGCTTCTGCCTTGTCTTGCATTTTAGTTTCTTTGATTTACTTTCTTTTAGTCTTCTTCGTACCTTTATTGGCTGCTGACTATTTCAGTCAATTCCAGCTCTTCTCCCCTCCCCTCCCCTCCCCTCCCCTCCCCTCCCCTCCCCTCCCCTCCCCTCCCCTCCCCTCCCCTCCCCTCCCCTCCCCTCCCCTCCCCTCCCCTCCCCTCCCCTCCCCTCCTCCTATCTAATTACACTCCAGTCAAAGACATCCAAGGTATCAGTTGTTTTAAGTCTGCTTCTTATCCCAAGTTCTCTTTACCTCACAGAGAAAAAGGAAGAGCTTTGAAGAAATAGAAACTTGAAATCATGAGAACAACCTATACACAATAGAAGTCAACAGTTACTGAGCTGGTCTAGTGTCAGACACTTGCAAGGCATTTTATACCTATTAAGGCAACTGATCCTCCAAGCAACTTTGCAGTACACTCTATTATTATTTCCCATTCTGAAAGTATGGAAGTTTAGGCACAATAGAGTTCACCTGCGCATGGTCACAAAAAAGCAGCATTTCTAGGAAACAACTTTAGGACCATCTAAATCCCAAAGCAAAGTTGCTGCTATGTCTACACTGTAAAGGTGGTATGTGTTTCCTATATCCCAGTTTGCCCCTTCATTCAACCGCTTCTATCTTTTAACACTCCCTGCTATGAATTCTCCTCTTTCCATCTTCCACAGTGGGGAACATGGCTCAGTTCAAAATCTAAAGAATCAGTTTAGAGGGGCACTTTACATCCTGGTGGTGGTCCTATTGTCACTGGTCTGCACAACCACTTTTACAGAACACTCCAATCTAATACAAAGCTTACTCTTGCTTGCAAGCAATTTACCATCTGGTAAGAAGACAAGAGCAAGAGAAACAAATGCACACAGAAGTCAGGGCACCTATCCAACTACACTCCAAGAGGGGCCAAGATCCTCAGCATCTGGTACCTAGGGATGGAAGTAAGAATGTTTCATGGGGTCATGGAGTGTAAGAGCCTTTCAAGGCACATGGAAGTCTTCCAAAGGAAAGGATGATGGTGAGGGCTGACGGTGGCAGACATGACAGTGAGGGCAAGAGAGAAGCTCTGAGGAGATGGGTATCTGGTTTCTGCCTTCCTCAGAGAAGTAAGTGGTCCACAGGAGGACTCCAGGTGCCTATGCACTCAGAGCACCTGCCCAGACCAAACGCTGCCCACTGGCCCAGCCTTTTAACACTATATAGTTCTGTTCACACACTTTGTTCTTTTGTGTCTTATTACTTTACATTTGAAATGTTTCTGATTTTGAACTACAGAAATTTTTAATTCTGAATGGGAAAAAAAAGGGGATTTACTTAGAAGAGCCCTGGACTGGGTCTCAGAAACAGGAGGCCCTAGATTTGGTGTGCACACCATCGGCCACGTGGCCTTGCACAGGTTGCATAACCACAGAGATGGGAGTGTCCCCACCTTTCCAAAGGATAGGTTCCATTGAACAACCTTCAAGATGCTCCCTACTTCCAATGTAAGACTCCACATTCAAAGTGGGAATGAATAAAAGGAGTGTCCGTACAGTGTCTTAATTGTTCAGAATTTTTTTTTAACTTCTGAAGAAAATAATATATTGATGGATACGGGACATGTTAAGCATGTATCTTATTCTTTTCCAACCACATGCCAGTTCTTTGTGTGAAGCCTGATTAGGGCTGCTGCTTTCAAATGCTCATTGATGCTCCCCCAAGCAACAGGAGGTGAAGTCCATTCCTCCTTTGTCAGCATTTCTCTGTGCTCTCCACCTCCCACCCCACCTTTCCTCTCATTCTGGTTCCTCTTCTCTTTGAATTGCATAAGCTGAGGTGGTTGTGTCTTCCCATACCTCATTACTACATCATGGAATCAAAGCCTAAAATACTTTTTTTTCACCCCCTCTTCCTGTGTGCAGGCCACCAGCATCTGCCCTGTGGGTCACACAACAGAGAGCTGCTGGTCTCTGGGCTGCCTTGCTTGCCCTACAACTGCTTTACACACAGTAGCCCCAGTGATCTTTTCAAAAAATAAAAATAAATGCATGTCATTTAATCTTGTTTGAAACCCACTGGTGGCTTCCAAATGTACTTAAAATTAAGTTGAAAATACTCTCCTTCGCTTAATTCTCCCATGTGATCAAGGCCTGGGTTCCCTTCCCGCTCAGCTCCTCTGGCCCACCAGGCTCTCCTACCTCAGCACTCGCGCCCAGTGACTTCTTGGAGAGCTCCTCCCCCATCCTCACAAGACCAGCTTTGTTCCGTCAATTACATCTCAGCTTAAAGCTTAACTTTTCCAAGGTTTTCCTGAAAATTTGAACATTTGTCATTTCTTATGACATTTTAACATGCTGTACATAACATTTACCAGCCCCATGAGTTTTTTTTGTTTTTGCTGTTTGCTTATTTCCTGTTCCCCTGCCTCTCTCAAACAAAATATACACACACACACTCACACGCACACACAAGAATTTAAGATTCAGGGGTGTGAGAAATTGTTGACCAGATTTAACCCATTTTTGGTGGAAAGCAGGCAACATATATTTTGGGGATAAATAAAAAAAATGATAAAACACAAAGAATAGGTGACTGACTTGTCATCCAATTCTTTCTGACTGTATCAAAGGCACTCAACTAAGTTTTATACAAACACCACCTTACAAAAACATCCATGTTTTTCTTTCCATTATTTTCCACACAAATTGAGCCTACCTTCCCCCACCCCAAAAGAAACCTAATTAATTTTGCTGCTGATTCCCAGGTACATCTGAATGAATCACTGCTCTGTATTAAATAGGGATGTGAATCTTGACAATTAATAACAGCTGTCAAGGATGGTGGCACTTTTCTTTCCAGTTCTTTATCTATATCAATTTTGAAATTAAAATAAGAACTCAAGGAGCAAATATGGGTTTATAAAAGGAATTGATAATAGAAAAATAAATAAAACCCCAATGTACACCATCACCAAAATGGGTAAAACTAAAGTAGAAAAAGGAAAAATGCTGAAAGTAGGCAATACAACAAATTCTCAACCCTGTTAATTTATAAGAAGCAAAGCCAAAGATTTTTTAAATTGTACGTCAGCAAGTAAAACCTTTTTATGTAAATTTCCTTCTGTAAGTATTGCAGACACACAGTTATGGTGTTTTAAAACAGGTTAAAGCTTTCCACAAATTGAAAGTAGTAGTCCCCTTCTTATGGACTAAACCCAGCGCTGCCGAGTCGATTCTGACTCATAGCGACCCTATAGGACAGAACAGAACTGCCCCCATAGAGTTTCCAAGGAGCACCTGGCGGATTCAAACTGCCAACCCTTTGGTTAGCAGTCGTAGCACTTAACCACTACGCCACCAGGGTTTCCTCTTATGGACTACCTATGATTTATGTGTATAGAGAACCTGTCTCTTGTGGTTATTGGAGTGCTATCTCTCAAGGCCTGGGAATGCCAAAGCATTTAGATTGGCTTCAGAGTGCTCTCACCGTGAACACAGCAATAAGAAAACTCAGGTAGTATTGAGACTGTGTGCCAGTTCTACAACACACATAATTACAGTGGTGTTGAGGACAAATACCAATGTGCATTTTATGAAGACTACTTGAAACCTGAACCTTGAGAAACATAATTGAGTAGCTTTATATCATGAAGCCATGGAGCCCTATTCACACAGTGGTTAAGAGTTCAGGCTGCTAACCAAAAGGACAGCTGTTCAAATCCACCAGCCATTCCTTGGAAACCATATGGGGCAGTTCTACTCTGTCCCATAGGGTCCCTATGAGTTGGAATCGACTCAACAGCAATGTGTTTGGTTTTTGGTTTCGGTGTATACCATGAAGCCAACAGCATAAGCATACTAAGGTAAAACAAGTCAGGGATTCTTAGGTGAAATTCCAAAAAATTTAAGAAATCTTTCATCTGACATGACCACAAATAAAGACAGCTTAAAATATCTTTTGAATGTTGCTGAATAATCTTGGGCCCTAATGTGACTATGAATTAAGATGTTCTAATTTTTTTTTATAGTTACGTTTAACAGGAATCCTCTACAAATTTTATTTCACCAAATGTGTCTTTAAATACACATAGCCTTGAGGCAGAGCCAAGATGGTGGAATAGACAGCTGCTTCCAGTGAGCCCTCTTTACAACAAAGACCCCAAAAAACAAGTGAAACGAGTATATTTATGACAAACTAGGAGCCTTGAGCATCAAAGGCAAGCTCAGAAAATGAACTAAGGGGCAGGGGCAGGAAGAGACGGTTCAGAAGCAGAGAGGAGTTACCAGACCTGAATCATGGAGAGCCCTCAGGGACCATTCCCAGGAGCAGCAGCGACAGGCTGGTACTACCATTTGGCCCCAGTTTCCTTAGGGAGAAGCAGCCACCCACACAGTGTGCTCACACCTCCGGAGCCAGAGTAGAACAGCACTCTAGCAAAAGCTAAGTACTTGTGTATATTTTACCGTGCATCCCACCCTCCCCAGGCCAGCTTCAGGGGCTGACTTCCCTGGGCCTGAGATAGGTCCTGCTGAGTGCCTAGAGCCATTCTCCTGGCCTTGGTGAAGGAATAAATTTGCAGTTAGGGGAAAAGATCATTTGCCAGCTCCACTAACTGGGGAAGCTCAGGATAGAAGCAGCTCCTCTCCAGGCATAAATGGTCTGTGGATTTTGAGTACCTTTCCGCTGTGCATGGACTTGTGTGGGCCTATTTCAGGAGAATAGGCCCTTGTTGGCAGACTACAACTGTTTCAGCTGTGCGGCGGAGAGGTGGGTGTTTGATGTTTGACATTGCTTTGCCTATTAAACAGGGTCCTCACCTACCCACATCAGGGGCCTAAGGACTTGTAGCTCCACTCAGGTCGCCCAGCCACCCGTGACAGGGGTCCAAGGACAACTGGTACCTCCCAGTCCTTACAACCAAAAACATTGGGTGCCCATGGTCCATCTGCAGAACCTACCCACCTGTATGCTCTAGGAAACAGGGACAAGCTTTCCTCAGGGACATGTGGGGCATGATTCTCAGCCCCCTGCCTTGTTCGGAGTGTGACCCCCTGTTGCAACCAGATACCCGTACCTACACGAGTCACCCCAGCCCCTCTAAGACTGTATGACAGAGCCTGTACCACACACTTGATGATCAGCTACCTGGACACCATTCACTTCTCTTGTATGAATTAATGATTCTCTTAATTCATACAAGAGAAGTGAATGGACTCCTAGACTGATATACCTGATAACAGCTCTACCCAACTGCAGGCAGGACATCAGAGCTCCAAAGGTGAAAATAATGAAGCTAGCTCACTCAAGCAACCCATTTGGGCATATCTAACCAAAACAAACCAAGAAGCTATGACAGAGTAAGCAAACATAAAATTAACACAATAACTTATAGATGGCTCGGAGACAACAGTCGATATCAAGTCATGTAAAGAAACACACCATGATCGCCCCAACAAGCTCTCAAAAGAAAGAACCAAGGGATCTTCTAGATGTAGGTGCATTCCTGGAATTACCAGAGGCAGAATGCAAAAGATTAATATACAGAACCCTTCAAGATATCAGGAAGGAAATGAGGAAATACGCAGAACAAGCCAAGGCACACAGATAAAACAATTGAAGAAATTTAAAAAGATTGTTCAGGAACATAAAGAAAAATTTAATAAGCTGGAAAAATCCGAAGACAGCAATCAGAAATTCAGAAGATTAACAATAAAATTACAGAAGTAGACAACTCAGTAGAAAGTCAGAGGAGCAGAATTCAGAAAGTGGAAGGCAGAATTTCTGAATTTGAAGATAAAGCACGTGGCAATAATATATTTGAAGAAAAATCAGATAAAGAATTTTTTTTTTTATAATTTTTATTGTGCTTTAAGTGAAAGTTTAAAAGTCAAGTCAGTCTGTCACATATAAGCTTATATACACTTTACTCCATACTCCCACTTACTCTCCCCCTAATGAGTCAGCCTGCTCCCTCCTTCCAGTCTCTCCTTTCGTGACGATTTTGCCAGTTTCTAACTCTCTCTACACTCCTATCTCCCCTGCAGACAGGAGATGCCAACACAATCTCAAGTGTCCACCAGATACAAGTAGCTCACTCTTCGTCAGCATCTCTCTCCAACCCATTGTCCAGTCCCTTCCATGTCTGATGAGTTGTCTTCAGGAACGGCTCCTATCCTGGGCCAACAGAAGGTTTGGGGACCATGACCGCCGGGATTCCACTAGTCTCAGTCAGACCATTAAGTATGGTCTTTTTATGAGAATTTGGGGTCTGCATCCCACTGATCTCCTGCTCCCTCAGGGGTTCTCTGTTGTGCTCCCTGTCAGGGCAGTCATCGATTGTGGCCGGGCACCATCTAGTTCTTCTGGTCTCAGGATGATGTAAGTCTCGGGTTCATGTGGCCCTTTCTGTCTCTTGGGCTCATAGTTATCGTGTGACCTGGGTGTTCTTCATTCTCCTTTCATCCAGGTGGGTTGAGACCAATTGATGCATCTTAGATGGCCACTTGTTAGCATTTAGGACCCCAGACGCCACATTTTTTTAATGTGAGTTCTATTTCTAACTTTTTAAGAAAACGCCAGGTAGATTTCCAAAGTGGTTGTACCATTTGACATTCCCACCAGCAGTGTATAAGAGTTCCAATCTCTCCGCAGCCTCTCCAACATTTATTATTTTTTGGATTAATGCCAGCCTTGTTGGAGTGAGATGGAATCTCATCGTAGTTTTAATTTGCATTTCTCTAATGGCTAATGATCGAGAGCATTTTCTCATGTGTCTGTTAGCTGCCTGAATATTTCTTTAGTGAAGTGTGTGTTCATATCCTTTGCCCACTTTTTGATTGGGTAGTCTTTTTGTGGTTGAGTTTTAACAGAATTATATAGATTTTAGAGATCAGGCACTGGTCAGAGATGTCATAGCTGAAAGTTTTTTCCCAATCTGTAGGTGGTCTTTTCACTCTTTTGGTGAAGTCTTCAGATGAGCATAGGTGTTTGATTTTTAGGAGCTCCCAGTTATTTGGTTTCTCTTCGTCATTTTTGGTAATACTTTGTATTCTGTTTATGCCTTGTATTAGGGCTCCTAACGTTGTCCCTATTTTTTTCTTCCATGATCTTTATCGTTTTAGTCTTCATGTTTAGGTCTTTGATCCACTTGGAGTTAGTTTTTGTGCATGGTGTGAGGTATGGGTCCTGTTTCATTCTTTTGCAAATGGATATCCAGTTATGCCAGCACCATTTGTTAAAAGGACTATCTTTTCCCCAATTAACTGACACTGGGCCTTTGTCAAATATCAGCTGCTCATATATGGATGGACTTATACCTGGGTTCTCAATTCTGTTCCATTGGTCTATGTGCCTGTTGTTATACCAGTACCAGGCTGTTTTGACTACTGTGGCTGTATAATAGGTTCTAAAATCAGGTAGAGTGAGGCCTCCTAATTTCTCCTTCTTTTTCAGTAATGCTTTACTTATCTGGGGCTTCTTTCCCTTCCATATGAAGTTGGTGATTTGTTTCTCCATCACATTAAAAAATGTCATTGGAATTTGGACTGGAAGTGCATTGTATGTGTAGATGGCTTATGATAGAATAGACATTTTTATTATGTTAAGTCTTCCTATCCATGAGCAAGGTATGTTTTTCCACTTATGTAGGTCCTTTTTAGTTTCTTGTAGTAGTACTTTGTAGTTTTCTTTGTATAGGTCTTTTACATCTTTGGTATGGTTTATTCGTAAGTATTTTACCTTCTTGGGGGCTACTGTGAATGGTATTGATTTGGTTATTTCCTCTTCGATGTTCTTTTTGTGGATGTAGAGGAATCCAAGTGATTTTTGTATGTTTATCATATAACCTGAGACTCTGCCAAACTCTTCTATTAGTTTCAGTAGTTTTCTGGAGGATTCCTTAGGGTTTTCTGTGTATAAGATCATGTCATCTGCAAATAGAGATAATTTTACTTCCTCCTTGCCAATCCAGATGCCCTTTATTTCTTTGTCTAGCTTAATTGCTCTGGCTAGGACCTCTAGCACAATGTTGAATAAAAAAAAAAAAAAAAAATGTTGAATAAGAGCGGTGATAAAGGGCATCCTTGTCTGGTTCCCGTTCTTAAGGGAAATGATTTCAGGCTCTCCATTTAGAGTGATGTTGGCTGTTGGCTTTGTATAGATGCCCTTTATTATGTTGAGGAATTTTCCTTCAATTCCTATTTTGTTGACAGTTTTCATCATAAATGGGTGTTGAACTTTGTCAAATGCCTTTTCTGCATCAATTGATAAGATTATGTGGTTTTTGTCTTTTGTTTTATTTATATGGTGGATTACATTAATTAAACCAACCTTGCATACCTGGTATAAATCCCAATTGGTCGTGGTGGATTATTTTTTTGATATGTTGTTAAATTCTATTGGCTAGAATTCTGTTGAGGATTTTTGCATCTATGTTCATGAGGGATATAGGTCTGTAATTTTCTCTTTTTTGTGGTGTCTTTACCTGATTTTGGTATCAGGGATATGGTGGCTTCATAGAACGAGTTAGGTAGTATTCCGTCATTTTCTATGCTTTGAAATACCTTTAGTAGTAGTGGTGTTAAATCTTCTCTGAAAGTTTGGTAGAACTCTGCAGTAAAGCCATCCGGGCCAGGGCTTTTTTTGTTGGGAGTTTTTTGATTACCGTTTCAATCTCTTTTTTTGTTATGGGTCTATTTAGTTGTTCTATTTCTGATTGTGTTAGTTTAGGTAGGTAGTGTTTTTCTAGGAATTCATCCATTTCTTCTAGGTTTGCAAATTTGTTAGAGTACAATTTTTTGTAATAATCTGATATGATTCTTTTAATTTCAGTTGGGTCTGTTGTGATGTGGCCCATCTCATTTCTTATTCGGGTTATTTGTTTCTTTTCCTGTATTTCTTTAGTCAGTCTGGCCAATGGTTTATCAATTTTGTTAATTTTTTCAAAGAACCAGCTTTTGGCTTTGTTAATTCTTTCAATTGTTTTTCTGTTCTCTACTTCATTTAGTTCAGCTCTAATTTTTATTATTTGTTTTCTTCTGGTGCCTGATGGATTCTTTTGTTGCTCACTTTCTAGTTGTAGGGACAGTTCTCTGATTTTGCCTCTTTCTTCTTTATGTATGTGTGCATTTATCGATAAAAATTGACCTCTGAGCACTGCTTTTGCTGTGTCCCAGAGGTTTTCATAGGAAGTGTCTTCATTCCCATTGCATTCTATGAATTTCTTTATTCCCTCCTTGATGTCTTCTATAACCCAGTCTTTTTTAGCAGGGTACTGTTCAGTTTCCAGGTATTTGATTTCTTTTCCCTAATGTTTCTGTTATTGACTTCCACTTTTATGGCCTTGTGGTCTGAGAAGATGCTTTGTAATATTTTGATTTTTTGGATTGCGCAAAGGCTTGTTTTATGACCTAATATATGGTCTATTCTAGGGAATGTTCCATGTGCACTAGAAAAAAAAGTATACTTTGCAGCTGTTGGGTGGAGTGTTCTGTATAAGTCTATGAGGTAAAGTTGGTTAATTGTAGCAATTAGGTCTTCCATGTCTGTATTGAGCTTCTTACTGGAAGTCCTGTCCTTCTCTGAAAGTGGTGTGTTGAAGTCTCCTACTATAATTGTGGAGGTGTCTATCTCACTTTTCAGTTCTGTTAAAGTTTGTTTTATGTATCTTGCAGCCCTGTCATTGGGTGCATAAATATTTAATATGGTTATATCTTCCTGGTCAATTGTCCCTTTAATCATTATGTAGTGTCCTTCTTTACCCTTTGTGGTGGATTTAACTTTAAAGTCTATTTTGCCAGAAATTAATATTGCTACTCCTGCTCTTTTTTGACTGTTGTTTGCTTGATATATTTTTTTCCATCCTTTGAGTTCTAGTTTGTTTGTGTCTCTAAGTCTAAGGTGTGTCTCTTGTAGGTAGCATATAGACGGATCATGTATCTTTATCCAGTCTAAGACTCTCTGTGTCTTTATTGCTGCATTTAGTCCATTTACATTCAGAGTAATTATAGATAAATATGTGTTTAGTGCTGTTATTTTGATGCCTTTTTGTGTGTGTTGTTGACAATTTCATTTTTCCACTTACTTTTCTGTGCTGAGATGTTTTTCTTTGTAAATTGTGTGTTCCTGATTTTCATAGTAGTCGAATTTATGTTTGTTGAGTCATTATGTTTTTCTTGGTTTTTATTTTGAGTTATGGAGTTGTTAGACTGCTTTGTGGTTACCTTAATATTTACTCCTATTTTTGTAAGTAAAAACCTAACTTGTATTGTCCTATATCACCTTGTTTCCCTCTCCATATGGCAGTTCTATGCCTCCTGTATTTAGTCCCTCTTTTTGATTATTGTGATCTTTTACAAATTGACTTCAATGATTCCCTGTTTTGAGCCCTTTTTTCTTTTTAAAATTAATCTTAATTTGTTTTTGTGATTTCCCTATTTGAGTTGATATCAGGATGTTCTGTTTTGTGACCTTGTGTTGTGCTGGTGTCTGATATTATTGGTTTTCTGACCAAACAATTTCCTTTAGTATTTTTTGTAGCTTTGGTTTGGTTTTTGCAAATTCTCTAAGCTTGTGTTTATCTGTAAAAGATTTAATTTCGCCTGCATATTTCAGAGAGAGTTTTGCTGAATCTATGATCCTTGGCTGGTAGTTTTTCTCCTTCAGTGCTCTATATATGGCATCCCATTGCCTTCTTGACTGCATGGTTTCTGCTCAGTAGTCTGAACTTATTCTTATTGATTCTGCTTTGCAGGAGACCCTTCTTTTATCCCTGGCTGCTTTTAGAATTTTCTCTTTATCTTTGGTTTTGGCAAGTTTGATGATAATATGTCTTGGTGATTTTCTTTTTGGATCAATCTTATACGGGTTTCGATGAGCATCTTGGATAGATATCCTTTCGTCTTTTATGATGTCAGGGAAGTTTTCTGCCAACAGATCTTCAACTGTTCTCTCTGTATTTTCTGTTATCACTCCCTGTTCTGGAATTCCAGTCACACGCACGTTATTCTTCTTGATACAGTCCCACATGATTCTTAGGGTTTCTTCATTTTGTTAAATTCTTTTATGTGATTTTTTTCAGCTATGTTGGTGTCAATTCCTTTGTCCTCCAGATCCCCCACCCTGCAGTTCAATTTCTCGAGTCTGCTCCTCTGACTTCCTATTGAGTTGTCTAATTCTGTAATTTTACTGTTAATCTTTTGGATTTCTGAATGTTGTATCTCTATGGATTCTTGCAGCTTATTAATTTTTCCACTATGTTCTTGAATAATCTTTTTTAGTTCTTCAACTACTTTATCAGTGTGTTCCTTGGCTTTTTCTGTAGATTGCCTTATTTCATTTCTGAGGTTATCCCTGATGTCTCGAAGCATTCTGTTAATTAGTTTTTTATATTCTGCATCTGGCAATTCCAGGATTGTATCTTCATTTGGGAAAGATTTTGATTCTTTAGTTTGGGGAGTTGTAGAAGCAATCGTGGTCTGCTTCTTTATGTGGTTTGATACTGACTGCTGTCTCCAAGCCATCTCTAAGATACTGTAGTGATTTATTCTATATTTGCTCACTGAGTCTTTTCTTGTTTTGTTTTCTTTCAATATACATAGATGGGCTACTAGATTGCGCTGTCTTGATTGTTGTAGCCCTTGAATCACTTATGTCGTCTTACCAGCTGGTCTGGGCTGTTACCAGATAAATAAGCCTAACAGTCCATTCACTATTCTTGAGTAGAATCTGGTTTTGGGTCATCAAGTGTGTGGTGCAGACTGTCACCTATCCACCTAGAGAGGTGGCAGCAGGGGTTACCACTCCAGGGGGGGCAGGATGCTGACAGCCTTCCCCGAAGTGTCAGTGAGGTAGGTGTGTCTCTGTTCCTAAAGCACTTTCGTGGGTTGGCTCTGCAGCTGTACCTTAGGCCCCCAATGCAAGTACCTCTACAGATTGATAGGTATCACCCTCATTAGACCCCTAAGGAAGGAGGCTAGGTGGTCTGGGGGGAGCTTCAGCCCTCAGTTCCCCATTGTGGGTCAGTGAGGGCTTTGTTGAATATGCAGACATATCACACCTGGAAACTCGTCTTTCCAGTAATCCCCTAAAACCGTTACAGTCAGGTCCCTATCAGAAATGCCTTTGCATTATAATAGCCACCTTGTTCCCTGTAGGGATGAAAGCCCAAGACCACGGATCACATATGTTTGGCTGTAGCTGGTTCTGTATTTTTAGTCCAATTAGGGAAGGATTTTTGGTCCCTGGGTTTTTTGTAGCTGCTTTTTTTCTCGCAGGCCGGGACAATGGGTTAGGAAAAGACAAAAAAGAAAAAGAAAAAGAAAAACCGCAGTGCACTTCACTCTCTGGCTCAGGAAATTCCAATGTTAATGAAGCTGCCTGGGAAGGGGAGGCGAGGGATCAGATAAATAGGAGAGAGTAGCACCCTGGAATATAGACAAAGTTACTTATCTTGTTTGGTGATGAATGTTTTATCTGAGATTCCCGAAGGTGTGTAGCCTGTGTGCATTGGCTGGGTCGAGATTGCCCCCGAGAGTCAGGCCCATGTCCCATGCTTGTGCTGTCTCAGAAGCCGTGGTCAGTTCCTCTGCTCCCAGTCCAAAGCCCAGCGCCAAGGTTCCTCGGCTTGGACACCACACTCCTGGCTCCAAAACCAGTTGCTGCCTCCCAGTGACTTCTCCTCCTGTCAGCCGCTTCGCTGCGCTGCCTGCGTGCACTGGCTGGGCTTCCCCCGAGGTCACTTCTGGGGGCTAGGTCTGCATCCCATGTTTGTGCTGTCTCAGGACACCGTGCTCAGCTCCCCTGCACCCCAGTCCAAAGCCCGGTGCCAAGGTTTCCTGACTGGGACGCTGGCTCCAGGCTCCGAAAACAGTCGCTGCTTCCCTGTGGTTGTTCTTTCTCTGTTTGTGTCACTCAGGTCAACTCTTTAGATCTGTGTTTGATGGTCAGGGTTCATAGATTATCATATATGTGATCAATTCACTTGTTTTTCTGAGTCTCTCTTGCAAGAGGGATCCGAAGTAGCTTCTACCTCATCAGCCATTTTGGCCCCACCTCCAAGAATTTTTTTAAAAAATGAAGAAACCTTAAGAATCATGTGGGATTCTATCAAGGGAATAACCTATGAGTGGTTGAAGTACCAGAACAGGGTGGGAGAACAGAAAATATAGAGAGAATTGTTGAAGATTTGTTGGCAGAAAACTTCCCTGATACCATGAATGATGAGAAGATATCTATCCAAGGTGCTCATCGAACTCCGCATAAGGTAGATGTTAAAAGAAAGTCACCAAGACATATTATAATCAAACTTTCCAAAACCAAAGGTAAAGAAAGAATTTTAAGAGCAGCTAGGGATAAACAAAAAGTTGCCTACAAAGGAGAGCCAATAAGGATAAGCTCGGACTACTTGGCAGAAACCATGCAGGCAAGAAGGCAATGGGATGACTTATATAAAAAATAGAAGGAAAAAATTGCCAGCCAAGAGTCGTATATCCAGCAAAATTGGCTCTCAAATATGAAGTTGAAATTAGGACATTTTCAGATAAACAGAAGTTTAGGGAATTTGTAAACACCAAACCAAAACTGCAAGAAATACTGAAGGGAGTTCTTTAGTTAGAAGATCAATAATATCAGGTATCAACCCAAGACTAGAACAGCAGGCAGAACAATCAGAAGTCAACCAGACAGGTAAGTCAAAAAAATAAATCAAGATAAAAAAAAATACTCATTGCCTTTATCCACCTCAAACTCAGTTCTGAAGAGAGGGAAGGAACAGGTAAGCAAGATGATTTACTTATAACAGGTATAACAACTTTTCCCAAGAAGCATTCTCTGAAGAGTTAATCCCAAGAAATGTGTCTGAAAACCGTATATGGGTCATGTTGCATTCTACATGTTCTTCTTCTAGTTCCACACTGCACCAAAACATTTCAAAGTCACAAGAAATCTCACCATAAATATATGTTCAGTTTTGTTTTACCTTACATTTCCCACAACCAAATTGCCCACATGACTCTTTTACGACATAATAAATATCAAGATATATGAAACTAAAGTTTCCAACATACATTCTGGGGAACTCTCAGCAATAAAATACATGGCTATAGACATTTTTTTTTGAGACATCTTAAATTATTTTAAATAGAATCATCAAACTTTGTAACTGAGAGTACTTGAATTCGCCTAGTTGCAAGCCTGCATGTTACAGTTTGCTGAGAAGAAGGCCATAAAGCAAGTAATCCAGTGATGGGGCATGCTGAGCTGTGCTCCCTATATTCTCAGGCCAGCACTCTCCCTTACTGTTGCCAAAAGAATATATATATATATCCCCTGTTATGTATTCATCCTGAGAAATGGTTGAAAGAACAATGAAGTTGAAATCAGAGGACCTGAGAATAATTTTATCACTTACTATGTCCTTGAGCACCGAGATTTCCTTTTCTGTAAAATAGGTGTTTTAAGAATATTTCATCTAGCTATCTCACAGAATTGTAGAGCAAATAAGCTAATAAATTATATAAAAGACTCTATAGCATATGGCCAGTAAGACTAGTTGCCATGGAGTTGATTCCAAATCATGACAACCCTATGTGTGTCAGAAAAGAATTGTGCTCCATATGGATTTCTACGATTTTTCAGAAGCAGACCACCAGACCTTTCTTTCAACCAGCCAATTGTATTAACAGTGTACATCACCTGAGGAATCCATACCACAAGGAAAGCTATGCAAACATTAGTACTTATAATGAATAATGTGGTTGTTATACTTCATTGATCTCTAATGGGAAAAGATTAAAAATCTAAGGGTTTTACAGTAATTAACATTACTAGTCTATAGTTTATTTCCCCCACGTGTCTGTCAGTGTGTCGTACTGTGGGGGCTTGTGTGTTGCTGTGATGCTGGAAGCTATGCCACCAGTATTCAGATACCAGCAGGGTCACCCATGGAGGACAGGTTTCAGCTGAGCTTCCAGACTAAGAGACTAGGAAGAAGGACCCGGAAGTCTACTTCGGAAAAGCATTAGCCAGTGAAAACCTTATGAATAGCAGCGGAACACTGTCTGATATAGTGCTGGGAGATGAGCACCCTGGGTTGGAAGGCACTCAAAAGATGACTGGAGAAGAGCTGTCTCCTCAAAGTAGAGTCGACCTTAAGGACGTGGATGGAGTAAAGCTTTTGGGAGCTTCATTTGCTCATGTGGCACAACTCAAAATGAGAAGAAATAGCTGCAAACATCCAATAATAATCGGAACCTGGAATGTACAATGTACTAATCTAGGAAAATCAGAAATCGTCAAAAATGAAATGGAACATATAAACATCGATATCCTAAGCATTGGTGAGCTGAAATGGACTGGTATTGGCCATTTTGAATCAGACAATCATATAGTCTAGTATGCTGGGAATGACAACAAGAAGAGGAATGGTGTTGCATTCATCATAAAAAAAAGAGCGTTTCAAGATCTGTCCTGAAGTACAATGCAGTCAGTGATAGGATAATATCCATACACCTACAAGGAAGACCAGTTAATATGATTATTATTCAAATCTATGCACCAGCCACTAGGGCCAAAGATGAAGAAATAGAAGATTTTTATCAGCTACTGCAGTCTAAAATTGATCGAACATGCAATCAAGAAGTATTGATAATTACTGGCGATTGGAATGAGAAAGCTGGAAACAAAGAAGAAGGAACCGTAGTTGGAAAATATGGCCTTGGTGGTAGGAACAGTGCTGGAGATCGAATGATAGAATTCTGCAAGACCAAAGACTTCTTCATTGTAAATACCTTCTTTCACCAATATAAATGGTGACTATACACATGGACCTCGCCAGATGGAACACACAGAAATCAAATTGACTACATCTGTGGAAAGAGACTATGGAAAAGCTCAATATCATCAGTCGGAACAAGGCCAGGGGCCAACTGTGGAACAGACCATCAATTGCTCATATGCAAATTCAAGCTGAAACTGAAGAAAATCAGAGCAAGTCCACAAGAGCCAAAATATGACTTGAGTATATCCCACCTGAATTTAGAGACCATCTCAAGAGTAGATTTTATGCATTGAACACTAGTGACCGAAGACCAGACGAGTTGTGGAATGACATCAAGGACATCATCCATGAAGAAACCAAGAGGTCACTGAAAAGACAGGAAAGAAAGAAAAGGCCAAGATGGATGTGAGAGGAGACTCTGAAACTTGCTTTCGAACTTCAAGCAGCTAAAGCAAAAGGAAGAATTGATGAAGTAAAAAAACTGAACAGAAGATTTCAAAGGGCCTCTCAAGAAGACAAAGTAAAGTCTTATAATGACAGGTGCAAAGAGCTGGAGATGGAAAACCAAAAGGGAAGAACACGCTCGGTGTTTCTCAAGCTGAGAGAACTGAAGAAAAAATTCGAAATATCAAAAGAAGATGAAAGGAATACTCAGAGTCATTACACCAAAGAGAATTAGTCGATATTCAACCATTTCAAGAGGTGGTATATGATCAGGAACCGATGGTACTGAAGGAAGAAGTCCAAGCTGCTCTGAAGGCATTGGTGAAAAACAAGGCACCAGGAATTGATGGAATATCAATTGAGATGTTTCTACAAAAGATGCAGCACTGGAGATGCTCATTCATTTATGCCAAGAAATATGGAAGACAGCTTCCTGGCCAAATGACTGGAAGACATCCATATTATGCCTATTCCCAAGAGAGGTGATCCAACTGAATGTGGAAATTATAGAACAGTATCATTGATATCACACACAAGCAAAATTTTGCTGAAGATCATTCAAAAATGACTGCAGCAGTATATCGACAGGGAACTGCCAGAAATTCAGGCTGGTTTCAAAGAGGCCGTGGAACCAGGGATATCAATGCTGATGTCAGATGGATCCTGGCTGAAAGCAGAGAATACCAGAAAGATGTTTACCTGTGTTTTATTGACTATGCAAAGGCATTCGACTGTGTGGATCGTAGCAAACTATGGATAACACTGTAAAGAATGGGAATTCCAGAACACTTAATTGTGCTCATGAGGAACCTTTACATAGATCAAGAGGTAGTTGTTCAGACAGAACAAGGGGATACTAACTGGTTTAAAGTCAGGAAAGGTGTGCATCAGGGTTATATTGTTTCACCACACCTATTTAATCTGTATGCTGAACAAATAGCACGAGAAGCTGGACTATATGAAGAAGAATGGGGCATCAGGATTGGAGGAACACTCTTTAACAACCTGCATTATGCAAATGACACAACCTTGCTTGCTGAAAGTGAAGAGAACTTGAAGCACTTACTAATGAAGATCAAAGACCACAGCCTTCAGTATGGATTACACCTCAACATAAAGAAAACAAAAATCCTCACAACTGGACCAATGAGCAACATCATGATAAACGGAGAAAAAATTGAAGTTGTCAAGGATTTCATTTTACTGGGATCCACAATCAACAGCCATGGAAGCAGCAGTCAAGAAATCAAAAGACACATTGCATTGGGCAAATCTACTGCAAAGGACCTCTTCAAAGTGTTGAAGAGCAAAGATGTCACCCTGAAGACTAAGTTGCGCCTGACACAAGCCATGGTATTTTCAATCACATTATATGCATGTGAAAGCTGGACAATGAATAAGGAAGACCAAAGAAGAGTTGATGCCTTTGAATTGTGGTGTTGGCGAAAAATATTGAATATACCATGGACTGCCAAAAGGACGAACAAATCTGTCTTGGAAGAAGTGCGGCCAGAATGCTCCTCAGAGGCAAGGATGGCAAGACTGTGTCTTACATACTTTGGACATGTTGTCAGGAACGATCAGTCCCTGGAGAAAGACATGGTGCTTGGCAGAGTACAGGGTCAGCAGAAAAGATGAAGACCCTCAACAAGGAGAATTGACACAGTGGCTGCAACAATGAGCTCAAGCATAAGAACGATTGTAAGGATGGCGCAGGACCAGGCAGTGTTTCGTTCTGTTGTGCATAGGGTCACTATGAGTCAGAACCGACTCGATGGCACCTAACAACAGCATAGTTTATTTATGATTTGCCGATGGAGTCATGACCCATGCTCCTCTATAGGAATAAAATGGGTAATTTTCTATTGGTTAGATAGGATCAAAGACATAGGTGTATGACTTGAAACTCAAGAAATTTCAGTCACTTTTGAAAATAGCACTTTCTAAAAACAAGAAAAACTCAAATCTGTTGCCATCGAATTGATTCAAACTCATAGCAATCCTATAACACAGAGTAGAACTGCTCCATATGGTTTCCAATTACCTGGTGAATTTGAACTGCTGATCTTTTGGTTAGCAGCCTGAGCTCTTAACCACTACACCACCAGGTTTTCCAGCACACTTTCTAGTATAATGAAATAAATACTTGAACTGATTGGCAACCTTAATGGAGTCAAAGAGGAAAACAACGTTTCCCTTCACAGTGTAAAAAGGGAATGTTGTCATCTATCATTAAATGTGGACATGCTTTCCTGCTCCCAAAGGCAGTAATGAACATAACAACAAGAACTTTTGCTTAATTTGAATCAAAATACAGAACCTAATGCAGTTGCTGCAGTAACTGTAGAAATATCGCTTTATTAAAACGAAATGGGACTGGGGGGGCCAAGATGGCGGACTAGGTGGACGCTACCGCGGATCCCTCTTGCAACAAAGACTCGGAAAAACAAGGGAATCGATCACATACATAACAATCTACGAACTCTGAACAACAAGCACAGACTTAGAGACGGAAAACGAACAAACACGGGCAGACAGCGACCGTTTTCAGAACTAGGAGCCAGCGTACCAGGCAGGTGACCTTCGGAGCCCGATCTGGGGCAGAGCCCAGGGGAGCAGACGTCACAGAAGGGGGGCCCAGCCCTTCCACCCCAAACCCATCCTGGGAGGAAGTCTAGCTGGTTGGCGCGGGCTGTGTAGCAGCGCAGCCGGAGGGAGAAGCACCCGGGAGGCAGTGACTGATCTGGGAGGGGGGAGAACAGCGTCCCAGCCGGGAAGCCGTCCCGCCGAGAGTTTGGAGGGAAGCGGGCAGGGCACGAGCGGGGGGGGGGGTCAGCTATATTTCCCTAAAGCAACCCCGGGGCAGGGCCCACACGTTCGTGCGGAGGGACGCACACCCAGTCCGTGCATGTGGCGCGGCGCACCGGAGGGAGAAGACCCCAGGAGGAAGTGACTGGTCTCAGAGCGGGGAAAGCAGCGTCCCAGCCGGGGTGCCGTCCCGCTGGGATTTGGGCGCTCGCAAGGGCGGGGCATGAGCGCGGGGTCCAATTTTATTACCCTGAATTGACCTGGGGGTGGGCCCACCTGGTCGTGCAGGTGACCCCCACCCTGTTCGCGCGAGAGGTGTGGCGCACAGGAAGGAGAAGTCCCCAGGAGGAAGTGACTGGTCTCGGAGCGTGGAAAGCAGCGCCCCAGCAGGGGAACCGTCCTGCTGGGATTTGGGCGAGCGCGCGAGCGGGGCGTGAGTGCGGGGTCCAATTATATTCCCCTGAATTGACCCAGGGGGCGGGCCCACCTGGTCATGTGGGTGACGCCCACCCAATTCGCGCGTGCAGCGCGGCGCTCCGGAAGGGGAAGTCCCCGGGAGGAAGTGACTGGTCCCGGAGCGGGGAAAGCAGCGTCCCAGACGGGAAGTCGTCCTGCTGGGATTTGGGTGCACGCGCAGGTCGGGCGTGACCGCGGGGCCCAATTATATTCTCCTGAATAGACCCTGGGGGCGGGCCCACCCGTTCGTGTGGGAAACGCCCATCCAGTTCATGCAAGCAGTGCCGCGCACCAGAGGGAGAAGTACCTGGGAGGAAGTGAAATGTCTCGGAGCGGGGAAAGCAGCGTCCCAGCCAGGGACCCGTCCCGCCCGGATTTTGGCGGAAGGGGGCGGAGCGTGAACACGGTGTTCAGCTCTATATTCTGTGGTGCTACACTCCTAGCTCTCTGATCCCTCCCGCACCCTCCCCAGGCGGCTCCATTAACATCCGAATAGCCTGAGCCAGACGGAGAACTCTGATAGGGATCTGACTGCATTTTTTTTAGCTGATTACCTGGAAAATCTAGTTTCCCATTGATGGCTCAGAGACAGCAGTCCATATCAAACCACATAAAGAAACAGACCATGACAGCTTCTACAACCCCCCAAACAAAAGAATCAAAATCTTTCCCAAATGAAGATACAATCCTGGAATTATCAGATACAGAATATAAAAAACTAATTTACAGAATGCTTAAAGATATCACAAATGAAATTAGGATAACTGCAGAAAAAGCCAAGGAACACACTGATAAAACTGTTGAAGAACTCAAAAAGATTATTCAAGAACATAGTGGAAAAATTAATAAGTTCCAAGAATCCATAGAGAGACAGCATTCAGAAATCCAAAAGATTAACAATAAAATTACAGAATTTGACAACGCAATAGAAAGTCAGAGGAGCAGACTCGAGCAATTAGAATGTAAACTGGGACTTCTGGAGGACCAGGGAATCAACACCAACATAGCTGAAAAAAAATCAGATAAAAGAATTAAAAAAAAATGAAGAAACCCTAAGAATCATGTGGGACTCTATCAAGAAGGATAACTTGCGAGTGATTGGAGTCCCAGAACAGGGAGGGGGGACAGAAAACATAGAGAAAATAGTTGAAGAACTCCTGACACAAAACTTCCCTGACATCATGAAAGACGAAAGGATATCTATCCAGGATGCTCATCAAACCCCATTTAAGATTGATCCAAAAGGAAAAACACCAAGACATATTATCAAACTTGCCAAAACCAAAGACAAACAGAAAATTTTAAAAGCAGCCAGGGAGAAAAGAAAGGTTTCCTTCAAGGGAGAATCAATAAGAATAAGTTCAGACTACTCAGCAGAAACCATGCAGGCAAGAAGGGAATGGGACAACGTATACAGAGCACTGAACGAGAAAAAATGCCAACCAAGGATCATATATCCAGCAAAACTCTCTCTGAAATATGAAGGTGAAATTAAGATATTTACAGATAAACACAAGTTTAGAGAATTTGCAAAAACTAAACCGAGACTGCAAGAAATGCTAAAGGAGATTGTTTGGCTGGATGACCAATAATATCAGGTACCAGCACAATACAAGGTCACAAAACAGACCGTCCTGATATCAAAGCAACTCAAATACGGAAAGCACAAAAACAAACAAATTAAGACTAATTCTAAAAAATAAATAAATAAACAAAATAATACACATAACAATAAATCATGGAAATCAATAGATAAACGATCACAATAATCAAAAAGAGGGACTAAATACAGGAGGCATTGAACTGCCAGATGGAGAGTGATACAAGGCGATATAGAAGGATACAAGTTAGGTTTTTACTTAGAAAAATAGGGGTAAATAATAAGGTAACCACAAAAAGGAATATCAATTCCATAACTCAAGAAAAAAGCCAAGAAAAACGTAACGACTCAACAAACACAAAGCTAAACATTATGAAAATGAGGATCTCACAAGCTACTAAGAAAAACGTCTCAGCACAAAAAAGCAGGTGGAAAAATGAAATGGCCAACAACACACATGAAAAGGCATCAAAATGACAGCACTAAAAACTTATTTATCTGTAATTACGCTGAATGTAAATGGACTAAATGCACCAATAGACAGAGAGTCACGGACTGGATAAAGAAACACGATCCATCTATATGCTGCCTACAAGAGACACACCTTGGACTTAGAGACACAAACAAACTAAAACTCAAAGGATGGAAAAAAATATATCAAGCAAACAATAAGCAAAAAAGAAGAGGAGTAGCAATATTAATTTCTGACAAAATAGACTTTAGACTTAAATCCGCCACAAAGGATAAAGAAGGACACCATATAATGATAAAAGGGACAATTGATCAGGAAGACATAACCATATTAAATATTTATGCACCCAATGACAGGGCTGCAAGATACATAAATCAAATTTTAACAGAATTGAAAAGTGAGATAGACACCTCCACATTTATAGTAGGAGACTTCAACACACCACTTTCGGAGAAGGACAGGACATCCAGTAAGAAGCTCAAGAGAGACACGGAAGACCTACTTACAACAATCAACCAACTTGACCTCACTGACTTATACAGAACTCTCCACCCAACTGCTGCAAAATATACTTTTTTTTCTAGTGCACATGGAACATTCTCTAGAATAGATCACATATTAGGTCATAAAACAAATCTTTGCAGAATCCAAAACATCGAAATATTACAAAGCATCTTCTCAGACCACAAGGCAATGAAGCTAGAAATCAATAACAGAAAAACTAGGGAAAAGAAATCAAATACTTGGAAAATGAACAATACCCTCCTGAAAAAAAGACTGGGTTATAGAAGACATCAAGGAGGGAATAGGGAAATTCAGAGAAAGCAACGAGAATGAAAATACTTCCTATCAAAACCTCTGGGACACAGCAAAAGCAGTGCTCAGAGGCCAATTTTTATCGATAAATGCACACATACAAAAAGAAGAAAGAGCCAAAATCAGAGAACTGTCCCTACAACTTGAACAAATAGAAAGTGAGCAACAAAAGAATCCATCAGCCACCAGAAGAAAACAAATAATAAAAATCAGAGCTGAACTAAATGAATTAGAGAACAGAAAACAATTGAAAGAATTAACAAAGCCAAAAGCTGGTTCTTTGAAAAAATTAACAAAGTTGATAAACCATTGGCTAGACTGACTAAAGAAAAACTGGAAAGGAAACAAATAACCCGAATAAGAAACGAGAAGGACCACATCACAACAGAACCAAATGAAATTAAAAGAATCATTTCAGATTACTACGTAAAACTGTACTCTAACAAATTTGAAAACCTAGAAGAAATGGATAAATTCTTGGAAAAATACTACCTACCTAAACTAACACATTCAGAAGTAGAACAACTAAATAGACCCATAACAAAAAAAGAGATTGAAACGGTAATCAAAAAACTTCCAACAAAAAAAAGTCCTGGCCCGGACGGCTTCACTGCAGAGTTCTACCAAACCTTCAGAGAAGACTTAACACCATTACTATTGAAGGTATTTCAAAGCATAGAAAAAGACGCAATACTACCCAACTCATTCTATGAAGCTACCATCTCCCTGATACCAAAACCAGGTAAAGACATTACAAAAAAAGAAAATTTTAGACCTATATCCCTCATGAACACAGATGCAAAAATCCTCAACAAAATTCTAGCCAATAGAATCCAACAACACCTCAAAAAAAATAATTCACCCAGATCAAGTGGGATTTTTACCAGGTATGCAAGGCTGGTTTAATATCAGAAAAACCATTAATATAATCCATCACATAAACAAAACAAAAGATAAAAACCACATGATCTTATCAATAGATGCAGAAAAGGCATTTGACAAAGTCCAACACCCATTTATGATAAAAACTCTTACCAAAATAGGAATTGAAGGAAAATTCCTCAACATAATAAAGGGCATCTATGCAAA
Organism: Loxodonta africana; assembly: GCF_030014295.1. Lineage (NCBI taxonomy): Eukaryota > Metazoa > Chordata > Mammalia > Proboscidea > Elephantidae > Loxodonta > Loxodonta africana. The sequence continues at coordinate 1,712,606 of NC_087355.1, forward strand.
GCCAACAGCCAATATCACTCTAAATGGAGAGAACCTGAAAGCATTTCCCTTGAGAACGGGAACCAGACAAGGATGCCCTTTATCACCGCTCTTATTCAACATCGTACTTAAAATCCTAGCCAGGGCAATTAGGCTAGACAAAGAAATAAAGGGTATCCAGATTGGTAAGGAGGAAGTAAAGCTATCACTATTTGCAGATGACATGATCGTATACATGGAAAACCCTAAGGAGTCCTCCAGAAAACTACTGAAACTAATAGAAGAGTTTGGAAGAGTCTCAGGTTATAAAATAAACATACAAAAATCACTTGGATTCCTCTACATCAACAAAAAGAACACCGAAGAGGAAATAACCCAATACCATTCACAGTAGCCCCCAAGAAGATAAAATACTTAGGAATAAATCTTACCAAGGATGTAAAAGACCTATACAAAGAAAACTATAAAACTCTGCTACGAGAAATTCAAAAGGACATACTTAAGTGGAAAAACATACCCTGCTCATGGATAGGAAGACTCAACATAGTAAAAATGTCTATTCTACGAAAAGCCATTTATACATATAACACACTTCCAATCCAAATACCAATGTCATACTTTAAGGGGATAGAGAAACAAATCACTAATTTCACATGGAAGGGAAAGAATCCCCGGATAAGCAAAACATTACTGAAAAAGAAGAAGAAAGTGGGAGGCCTCACCCTACCTGATTTCAGAACCTATTATATAGCTACAGTAGTCAAAACACCCTGGTACTGGTACAACAACAGGCACATAGACCAATGGAACAGAATTGAGAACCCAGATATAAATCCATCCACGTATGAGCAGGTGATATTTGACAAAGGACCAGTGTCAGTCAATTGGGGAAATAATAGTCTTTTTAACAAATGGTGCTGGCATACCTGGATATCCATTTGCAAAAGAATGAAACAGGACCCATACCTCACACCATGCACAAAAACTAACTCCAAGTGGATCAAAGACCTAAACATAAAGACTAAAACGATAAAGATCATGGAAGAAAAAATAGGATCAACCCTAGGAGCCCTAATACAGTGCATAAACAGAATCCAAAACATTACCAAAAATGACGAAGAGAAACCAGATAACTGGGAGCTCCTAAAAATCAAACACCTATGCTCATCTAAAGACTTCACCAAAAGAGTAAAAAGACCACCTACAGACTGGGAAAGAATATTGAGCTATGACATCTCCGACCAGCGCCTGATCTCTAAAATCTACATGATTCTGTCAAAACTCAACCACAAAAAGACAAACAACCCAATCAAGAAGTGGGCAAAGGAAATGAACACACATTTCACTAAAGAAGATATTCAGGCAGCCAACAGATACATGAGAAAATGCTCCCGATCATTAGCCATTAGAGAAATGCAAATTAAAACTACGATGAGATTCCATCTCACACCAACTAGACTGGCATTAATCCAAAAAACACAAAATAATAAATGTTGGAGAGGCTGCGGAGAGATTGGAACTCTCATACACTGCTGGTGGGATTGTAAAATGGTACAACCACTTTGGAAATCCATCTGGCGTTATCTTAAACAGTTAGAAATAGAACTACCATACAACCCAGAAATCCCACACCTCGGAATATACCCTAAAGATACAAGAGCCTTCACACAAACAGATATATGCACACCCATGTTTATTGCAGCTCTGTTTACAATAGCAAAAAGCTGGAAGCAACCAAGGTGTCCGTCAACGGATGAATGGGTAAATAAATTGTGGTATATTCACACAATGGAATACTACGCATCGATAAAGAACAGTGACGAATCTCTGAAACATTTCATAACATGGAGGAATCTGGAAGGCATTATGCTGAGCGAAATGAGTCAGAGGCAAAAGGACAAATATTGTATAAGACCACTATTATAAGATCTTGAGAAATAGAAAAAACGGAGAAGAACACATACTTTTTTGGTTACAAAGGGGGGAGGGAGGGAGAGAGGGAGAGGGTTTTTTATTGATCAATCAGTAGATAAGAACTGCTTTGGGTGAAGGGAAAGACAACACTCAATACAAGGAAGGTCTGCCTAATTGGACTGTATTAAAAGCAAAGAGGTTTCCGGGATAAAATGAAAGCTTCAAAGGTCAGCGGAGCAGGGGCTGGGGTCTGGGGAACTTGGTTTGAGGGGACTTCTAAGTCAATGGGCAAAATAATTCTATTATGAAAACACTCTGCATCCCACTTTTAATTGTAGCGCCTGGGGTCCTAAATGCCAACAAGCAGCCATCTAAGATACATCAATTTGTCTCAACCCCCCTGGAGCAAAGGCAAAGGAAGAACACCAAGGTCACACGACAACTAAGAACCCAAGAGACAGAAAGGGCCACATGAACCAGAGACCTACATTATCCTGAGACCAGAAGAACTAGTTGGTGCCCGGCCACAATCAATGTCTGCCCTGTCAGGGAGCACAACAGACAACTCCTGAGGGAGCAGGAGACCAATGGGATACAGACCCCAAATTCTCACTAAAAGACCACACCTAATGGTATGATTGCGACTAGAGGAATCCCAGAGACAATGCTCCCCAGAACTTCTGATGGCACAGGACAGGAACCATCCCCGAAGACAAATCATCAGGCATGAAAAGGACTGGTCAGTGGGGGGGAGAGAGATGCTGATGAAGAGTGAGCTAATTAACTCAGATGGACACTGGAGAGTGTGTTGGCAACTCTTGACTGGAGGGGGGATGGGAAGATAGAGAGAGAGGGAGGATGGTAAAATTGGCACGAAACGAGAGACTGTAAGGGCTGACTCAATAGGGGGAGAGCAAGTGGGAGAAGGGAGTAAGATGTATGTAAACCTACATGTGACAGACTGATTGGAATGGTAAATGTTCACTTGAAGCTTAACAAAAATCAAAAAAAAAAAAAGATATGCATCTTCTATGAAAACCAAGAAACCAAACCCACTGCCATCGAGTCCATTCCAACTCATAGTGACCCTATAGGACCGAGTAGAACTGCCCTGTAGAGTTTCCAAGGAGTGCCTGGCAGATTCAAACTGCTGACCTTTTGGTTAGCAGCCGTAGTACTTAACCACTATGCCACCAGGGCTTCCAACCACTACTATAAAAAAAAGGAACAGAAAATTCCACTTCATCTCATGCTCAGAGAATTATGTATATCAACAATGTATTTGAGAACCCAAACTAAAGAAGCTTCATGACTTAGTCATTTGAAAGTAGGTGAGGGTGTTCCTCCAATCTAGCTACATCCTATCCGTTCCCCACACCAAAGTCACTGAAGATGGCTGCTCAGCAATAGCATGGTGAAGAAAACTGAAGCTGTCCTACTGCCAGAAAAGCCTTGCAGAAGATGAGTTACTCCTTTGTGGGCGACATGAGACCAGCTCAGCCTTAAGATGAGAGCTCCCCCATAAAAAAAAAAAAAAAAAAAAAAAAACCCATAACAAGGTAAAAATACACAGTGGTGTCTCGCCACTTCTATCATGTAATGTCAAGCAGCCGTTAAGGACAATTTAAAGTCAAGCCCATGCAGAAGAGAGTACGCCCGCAACCGTGATCAACGGATGTTCTTCAAAATCTTTTATCAAAAGGAGAGAATGATAAGAATCAAAACAAAGACATTTGACCTTTTTGTAAAATGACTGGACTAACACTAAGAGCCCAAGGTAATCTTTCCCGTAACTCTACCTTTGTTGTGTAGGAACTAACTCCTACTATTTTAAGGAAATAAGTTTATTTGCAGCCAGGCTAAAGAATGTGAATACATCATGGAAACTTATTTGTTCCCTGATGAAAACTCTTTGTTCCCAATAGCCTTTGCGACTGACACTCTGAGCAAGGTAACTTTTAACAGACCACTCTTGAAAATTTCGTATCACTGCTTTGTAACCAACACGAAGCCCCCCCACCCCATGTCTTTCAATTATGTCTTTTAACCTATCAATATGTTCATGTAACTAATAATGTCAAAGATTATGCTTTACTTTGTCTCACCTTTAACTGACCTAAACCCCTGTAAAGCAATCAGAATATTGTGTTTTGTACTTCCTCTTCCAGCCCTATAACCATGTGCCCCCAATTGTTCCCCTATGGATTCATCTGTTCTTTTTGCTGGGACTCCGCGTTTCCCCATTGCAATGTTCTTTTGTGCTGCGGCTGACTCTATTCCCTCAATAAAACTCTTTACTTTCAATTTAAAAAAAAAAAAAACGAAATGGTATATGGTTATCAAATAGGGTCAGAATTATAATTGGTGTTTTCATTTTTATTTTCTCCAAACATCCCTTTTTAACCTTTGCATCCCTAAATTCATACTAGAGTTCTAAGCTCAATTAAGATTTGACCTACCCTAAATACATTGAGAGCATAACCTTTCTCCCATGATTTGCTCTTTTTCATACACCTTTTAATCGTGCTTGAATTACTTTCGTTTCTTTAAAACACATTAGTGTTTAGTTTACGAAAGCGAGACTCACCACATTTCTTTTGTTTGAAGTCAGATTGGAGCTGAGTTCTCACATATCCTTAGTGCCACTGGCTCTTGCAGATGCCATGAGTCTTTAAGTTAGGATTAGACCTTAAAGTTGGCGTCACTCCCTGAAGCTGCCAACTATTTGGCAACTGTTCCAGGTGGCAAAAAGTGTTCACTAGCATTAAAAAATAAACTGTTTGCCAGCCTCACAAGCTGTAGAACCTAGGACAGCAGAAATGCTTTTGTCTCTAGAGGCACAGTGGTTAGAACTGCATGAGCTAAGACTTTCTTGGACCCTCAACTCTGGCAGAGGTGTTTCAGAATAAAGGAAAAAATAAAAACATCTGAATATAATTTGAATTCTGAGGAAGCAAATGCCTATTTCATTAATGAATTGGATGATTTTCTATTATTTCAGGAGTTCCAGAGCAGAAACAATCAACTAAGACAACTGTATTATCCTGAGAAAAGATATTGCTCAGATTAGACAAGGCAACTGAATGCTAGATGTTGAAGGAACTGACAAGAGCAAATACTGCACTGCTGAAATGATACATATTTGCAGATATGTCTCTGTCTGCAGCACTCCCCATTGGGATAAATAGTTGTTGAAGGTGTTCGCTGGTGCTTGATGATTGCCTGGTGAATGATGAGTGCTTGCTCTCTGTAGAGCCACTTACTCACCTTATGGGCACTTGGATTTTTGCAAGAAGATGAGATACAGAGATGTTACTGGAATTGTCAACTCACTGGAACCCTTGAATGATCAGATATCAACAAGACTAGATGTTTCATTTGACAATCCACCCCTCCATTCAACTCATCCCAGGATTGGTTCTAGCCATCTGTCTTAGTTAACTAGTGCCTTTGCAACAGAAGTACTATAAGTGGGTGGCTTCAACAAATGGTAATTTATTTTCTCACAGTTTAGGAGGCTGTTAGGTGCTATCAAGATGGTTCTGACTCATAGTAAACCTACATACAAGACAAAACACTGCCCAGTCTCGCACCATCCCCAAAATCATTGCTATATTTGAGCACGTTGTTGCAGCCACTGTGGCAATCCATCCAATTGAGAGTCTTCCTCTTTTTCTCTTATCTTCTAATTTAGCAAACATAATGTCCTTCTCCAGGGACAGATCTCTCCTGATAACATGTCCAAATTACATGAGACAAGTCTCACCAACCTCACATCTAAGGAGGATTCTAGCTGTCTAGCTGAACCCAGACAGATTTGTTCGTTCTTCTGGCAATCTATGGTATAGTCAATATTCGTTGCCAAAACTATAATCCAAATGCATGAATTCTTCTTCAACATTCCTTATTTGTTTTCCAGCTTTAGGATGTATATGAGCTGATAGAAAAATACCATGGCTTGGGTCAGGAGCACCTTGGTCCTCAAGTTGACATCTTTGCTTTTTAACACTTTAAAGAGGTTTTGTGCAGCAGATTTGCCTAAGGCAATGTGTCATTTGATTTCTTGACTGCCGTTACCATGGGGATTGATTGTGGATCCAAGTATAATGAAATCCTTGACAACTTTAATATTTTCTCTGTTTATCATGATGTTGTTTATTGGTCCAGTTCTGGGGATTTTTGTTTTCTTTATGTTGAGTTGTAATCCTTACTGAAGACTGTGGTCTTCGATCTTCATCAGTAAGTGCTTCAAGTTCTCTTCCCTTTCAGCAAGCAAGGTTGTGTCATATGCATATTGCAGGTTGCTAACGAGTTTTCCACCAGTCTTGATGCCTTGTTCTTCTTCATATAGTCCAGCTTCTCAAATTATCTGCCAGCATACAGATTGAGCAAGTATGGTGAAAGGATACTACCCTGATGCACACGTTTCCTGATTTTAAAACACAAAATATCCCCTTGCTCTGTTCGAATGGCTGTCTCTTCTCTTGGTCTATGTACAGGTTCCACATGAGCACAATTAAGTGTTCTGGAATACCCACTCTTCTCAACGTTATCCATAATTTATGATCCACACAGTTGAATGCCTTTGCATAGTCAATAAAACACAGGTAAACATCCTTCTGGTATTCTCTGCTTTCAGCCAGGATCCATCTGACATCAGCAATGATATCCCTTGTTCCATGTCCTCTTCTAAATTTGGCTTGAATTTCTGGCATTTCCCTGTTGATATACAACTGTCCGAATTCATGGTGACAGCTCTAGAGCTCTCTCTGTGGGCTCCTTATCTCTTTTTGAGCTTCTGTTCCTCAACAATCTTCGTGTGGCTTGTCATCTGTCTTCCGCCAACTGTGGTTTTCTGCTTCTTTGCTTAAATCTGTTCCTTTTCTATCTCAAAATAGATTGATGCAAGACACACCCTACACTAATACTGGAATACTCACTCTTCTCAATGTTATCCATAATTTGTTATGTCTTATTAATGTAACAAAGAAACCAATTCCCAAATGGGATTATATCCTCAGGTATAGGGGTTAGGATTTGCAACTCATGTTTTGGGTGGGCACAATTAAATCCATAACATTCTACCTTTAAAAAAAAATTTAGGTCCCCCAAATTTATGTTCTTCCCACAGGCAAAACATAATCACTCCATCACATCATCCCCAAATCTTAAATCAAACCCAAGTCTCATCTTCTGAATCATCTAAATCAAATATGGGTGAGACTTTAGGCATATTCCATTCTGGGGCAAAATTCCTCTTCATTTGTGAGCCTGTGAAATCTTGAATACAAGTTATCTGATTCCAAAGTGCAATGGCGGAACAGGCACAACTAGACATTTCCGTTACAAATGGGTGAAATTGGAGGAAAAATAGGGATAAGAGGCACCAAGCAAGTCCAAAACCCAGAAAAAAAAAATTAAATTAGTTCTGTCCTCAAGGCTTGAAAATAATCTTTGAGATTATCAAGACAATGGCCCTGTGCTCCAGACTCTGGGTGTTTGCCATGATCTCTGGATACTGGGTAGAAGTCCCTTGACATCAGCTCTGCCTTCTAGGCCCACTAGAATGGCAACTCTGCTCTGTCAATTTGGGTGGCCCCATTCTCCTAGTCCCTCTGGATGGCAACTCCACTCCCTTGGCCCCAGCAGGTCCTGTTCTGCCCCTGGAGCATACCAGCCCTACTCCCTCAGCTTTGGGTGGCAGCCCCATCCTCTTGGCACAACAGCAGCCCCACACTCCAGAACCAAGTTGGTGAAGAACTGACTCTTTGAAGCCTGGGCTCCACCCTTTGAAAGACGGGCAGCCCTCCTTCCTGTGCCCCCTCTAACAGTTCTGCTGATCTCTGAGCTGCTCCAGAGATGGTCCATTTCTTTTCTTGGAGATCAATAGATATAGCTGCTTTGGCCTGCTTCCTGCCTGTAGAATTCCAAGATGCAGACAGCTTTCCTTTCTTTTGTCCTATCTCTTGCCCCTTCAGTCTAAGTTGATGGGTTTCTGCTATAGTAGTTGGTCAGATCTATTAGTCTATTAGATCTATTAACCTCTTTAAGATTAACGATTGTGTAGCCACATCCTTGGTGAAAAATTCTAGAACACATGTCCTTAGTTTGTACAACAGGATTTTCAAATTCTTTAAGTTTTGTTTTCATTTTGCACAATTCATTTTTATGTCCATCTCTTTCCTCTCGCATTTTACCATAAGCACCAAGTAGAAACCATGTAGCCCTTTAAGATCTTGCTTAGAAATCTCCTCAGCCATATATCCCAGTTCATTACTTACAAGTTCTACCTTCTACCAAACATTTGAACATAATTCAGACAAATTCTTTGCCACTGCATAAAAAGCATCACCCTTCCTCCATTGTCAAACCACACGTTCATCATTTCCTTCTAAAGCCTCACCAGAAACACATTTAATGTACATATTTCTAGCAATATTCTGCTAATGGCTCATGTGTGTTTTCTGAGATGATAGAGATTTTCTCTATAGCTCTCCTCATTTCCTTCTGAGCCCTCACCAGAATTGCCTTTGACAACCACAATTCTACCAGCAGTCTCTTCAAGGCAATCTAGGCATTTACTATAAGACACTATAAAACTCTTCCGGCCTCTGCCCATTACCCAATTCCAAAACCATTTCCACATTTTAGGTATTTGTTAGACAGAGCCCCCACTTCTCAGTGCCAAATTCTTCCTTAGTTACCTAGTGCTACTGTAACAGAAAAACCACTAGTGGTTTTCTTTAACAAACAGAAATTTTATTTTCTCTCAGTTTAAGAGACCAGAAGTTTGAATTCATGACACTAGTCCTAGAGGAAGTTTTTTTCTTTCTGCAGTCTAGGGAAAAATGCCCTTGTCCCTTTTCGAGTTTCTATGCCTTGGTGATCTTCATGTGGCTTGGTGTCTATCACCACAAAACTGGGGTTTCTTGCTTCCTTGCCAGAATCTGCTTTTATATCTCAAAAGAGTTTGACTCAAGATGCATCTTACACCAACACTGTCTCATTAACATTACAAAGAAAATCTATTCTCAAATGGGATTATAACCACAGGTATAGGAGTTAGGATTTAGAACACAGATTTTTTGGAGACACAATTAAATCCATAATTTCATTCCAGGATTTGTCTAAATGTTCCCCTGAATCAGTGTACATAATCGTAAATACTTTTTAAAAAATTAACCATTTTTTAAAATGCCTGATACAGCCTTAGCATTCAGTAGTACATCAGCCTGAAAGACCACAAATAGCCTTTAGTTCCACTGTCAAACAGCAGTGTGTATTGGTAGATGTTATGTTCCAGGTATTGGTATGTGGCCATATCCTAAGGAGAGGAGAGGGGAAAGAAACAGTTGCTTCCAAAATTCTATAAACATAGTATTTATATTACTTTATCATTGTTGTTTTGATAATGCAGCTACAACTTCTTTAACACATCCCAGCAAACAAAAATCAAGTAAATTAAAATTAATTTACTTTTGAGAATATCCCTAAATTCTACTACTTTTGACAAATTGATTTATGGTGTCCTGGTGTGAAACAAATCCAAGGTTAGGATTCATTTTATTAATGCTTCATTCTGAGTTCTTACAGACTCATAATCAATTAATAGGAGGAAGTTTTACAAGTGGACTAAACCTGCTAAAAATATTAGTTAACTGAGACAGAGCCCCCACAGTGCTGTATTCTTTACCTGGCAGTGTTGTATTGAAAAATCATTTCCTTTGCTGCTCCCACCCTGCCAGCTTTGCATATGAATCTTGCTTTTGCTTGGAGGTTATATCTAAACCCCTTTGCGCCTGTGTAATATGATTAAGAATGTTGTTGATGGGAATTATGTGAACTCCCTACTTGTAAACCACTTTAAAAGTAACTTGCCTGCCCGTCCTTGTCGAGCAGTCTTGGAGCAGCAGCTCCGACTGACTCCTTTTTCTTGTACAACAAAATAAAATTGCCTTTCCTGTTCTCCCGCCTCAGTCTCTCGTTTTCGGCCAATATTGAGTCATGCCGAGCAAAAACCTGGGGTTTCCATAGGGTAACATAACCACCTCATTAAAAAGAAATAATCAGAAGACCTTAATTCAGTTAAGCAGCACACACCAATACATTAGTTACTTTGAGCCAGATATATTATCACCCTAATTTGTTCTGCTCCCTGCCCCCAATCCATTTTATACGCTATTTCAAAATTAATATTTCCAAATCTCATAAACTTATACTCCCTGTTTCATCTCTCCAGACTTTATACAAACTCTTTTACTTGACTTTCAAGGCTTTCAGCTTTAGATTCAGCCTTGTTTTCTAGTCTTCACTTTGATACCTAAACACCAACCCAGTGGAAATATCCATCATTCCCAAGTGTGTTCTGAATGTCCTTACCTTCAAGTTTTCTGAAACACTAGAACATATTACAAATTAAATATCTGTGATGGAACCAAATGAACTATTATACGATGTGAAAATCTTCACTGTTCTTTAAGATGTAGCTTTACCTTATTCAGTGATCTTCCCATTTCAGATTCTTATGAGAATTTTGAGACTACAGAATTAATGAAATCCTAGGGACTGTGTCAATTTGTAGGGGAAAATAATTTTGAACTTGTTCCTTACTGTTACTGCTTACATTATAGAAAGTCAAAAATCTATCCTCGAGATAAAAGATAACATGACTGTGGAGAAATGCTCCATAAGCTAACATATCATATATTATCAAATTTGGGGCATAGTTCAAATCATCAAATTCAATTAAGTATGTGGGAGATGGCTTTGGACAAAGCAACATTAGAAAATGTATTCATTCTTCTCTGCCAAAAATCTTTGCTCTCAAACAAAAATGTCTATAGAGACATAAATCTATATTGATCAGTTACCACTGTAATTCTTTTTTAAAAAAATATTTTATTTTTTATTGTACTTTAAATAAAGGTTTAGACTAGTTTCTCATTAAACAATTAATACACATATTGTTTTGTGACATTGGTTGACAACCTTACAACATGTCAACACTCTCCCCTTCTTGACCTTGGGTTCCCTATTACCAGCTTTCCTGTCCCCTCCTGCCTTCCCGCCTTGCCCCTCGGCTGGTGTGCCCATCTAGTCTCTCTCTCTCTGTCTCTTTTTAATAGGCCAGTCTAATATTTGGCTGAAGGGTGAACCTCAGGAATGACTTCTTTACTGAGCTAAAAGAGCGTCCTGGGGTCATACTCTTGGGGTTACTCCAGTCTCCGTCAGATCTGTAACCACTGTATTTCTTTGCAGAGAAAACACAGACCATTTTTCAGTTATAGTGGAAGTACATGAGGGCTTGCAAAATGAGAAGGGTGATTTTGGATGCCCTGCAGAATGAGGATAGGACAAAGAGTGAGAAAGAGGATACCCTCATTATTGTATCAACATAGACAACTGAGCACTCATACCTCGGAGAGGGGCAATGTGGAAGATAGCATAAAGGCAGATTATTTTGATAATTGTTATCTTAAATTATAAATGTCAACTGTAAGACATACATGCTCATTACACCTTATTATTTGCTCAAAAACTTTTAGTTAAATACCCACCTAATTCCATGTAATGGAAATTTTCTCTACTTTATCTCATTTTCAGTGATAATTAACACTTACAAATTTTCATTACAAATGAAAGGCATACTTCACAGAAAGGACTGAGCTCAGAAGACCTGGCATTGTCATCAGAAAGAGAAGTTGAGGAGTTGCTAAAGATTATATTTACTGAATACTTTTTGCCCAACTTAACCCATTAGAATTTCAACAGTCTATACATTGTAATTAAATTTAAAAAATTGAGATCAAATTTCAAAATGGATAGTGACAGTAACACAACATTGGGAATATAATTAATGTCACTGAATTCTACACTTAAAAATAGTTGAAATGGAAAACTTTTTGTTACATATGTTTTGCAACAATAAAGTTAAAAAAAAAAAAAAAGACTACCGAGACCAAAGATATTGATGAAAAGTGAAGGTTCTCTCAGATGAAAAATTGGAGTGCCACATACATGCAACAAGCAAATTTTTAACCAAGGAAGAAAAGTAAACAAATACAAAAAAAAAACATAAGCTCATACCTACAAAAGTGGGTTTTATGACAGATTAAATAAGACACAACAGATGGCTATGTTGCAGGGTGACAAACAGTGCTGTGACTAGATCATAGCTCCCTGAGGACAGAGACTATACATTTTGGTAGAAGTAAGCAATAATTGCTTATGGCACAAAATCCAAAGGCAGAAAGGCACTGGTCAAATCCTAACTATATCACTTTATCAACCATGTGACTGTGGGCAAGTCATTTAACCTCTCTGAATGCCAGTTTACTCATCTGTGAAATACAGATCAGAATAGTTTCTGTTCAAGGGTCATTCTGAGGAGTATAATATGCCTAAGCACTTGGAGCATAAATTTGAATAACAGTCATATGAACTGTTCTTCCTTGTAGGCATATAGATATTAACCTATCACTGACAGCATCGTCGTACCTCAGGATTGACCTTGAAATGTTCTTTTCTTGAAATGTTCTTTTTGATGATGAACGTACCACCATTCCTCTTCAAGTTGTCATTCCTGGCATAGTAGACCACATGACTGTCTGATTCCAAATGGTCAATACCAGTCCATTTCAGCTCATTAATGCCTAGAATATCAATGTTTATGCATTCCATTTCATTTTTGACGATTTCAAATTTTCCTAGATTGATACTTCCTAGATTTCATGTTCTATTACTGGATGTTTGCAGCTATTTCCTCTCATTCTGAGTTGTGCCACATCAGCACACTAAGTTTCCAAAAGCTCAGTTCCATCCACCTCATAAAGCTCCACTCTACTTTGAAGACGCAGCCTTCCCTAGTAGTGTCCAGAGTCATTGTACCAAAAAAAGCTGGTCAACATTCAACCATTTCAAAAGGTAGCATGTGATCAGAGACCAATGGTAGTGAAGGAAAAGGGAAGCTGCACTGAAGGCACTGACAAAAAACAAGGCTCCAGGAATTGACAGAATATCAATTGAGAATGTTTCAACAAATGGATGCAGTGCTGGAAGTGCTTACTCATCTATGCCAAGAAATTGGGAAGACAGCTACCTGGCCAACTGACTGGAAGAGATCCACATTTATGCCTAGTCCCAGGAAAGGTGATCCAACCAAATACAGAAATTATCTCACAAGTTCATTGATATCATAAGCAAGTAAAATTTTTCTGAAGATCATTCAAAAGCAGCTGCAGCAGTATATCAACAGGAAACTGCCAGAAATTCAAGCTGGATTCAGAAGAGGATGTCGAACAAGAGATGTCATTGCTGATGTCAGATGGATTCTGGGCTGAAAGCAAGGAATACTGGAAGGATGTTTACCTGTTTTTTTTTTTTTTTTTTGACGACATAAAGGAATTCAACTGTGTGGATCATAATAAATTATGGATAACATTGCGAAGAATGGGAATTCCAGAACCAGTACACAGACCAAGAGACAGCTGTTCAAACAAAACAAGGAGATATCGCATGGTTTAAAGTCAGGAAAGGTGTGCATCTGGGTTGTATCCTTTCATCATACTTATTCAGTCTGTATGCTGAGTAAATAATCCGAGAAACTGGACTAGATGAAGGAAAACTCATTAACTACCTGCGTTATGCAGATGACACAACCTTGCTTGCTGAAAGTGAAGAGGACTTGAAGCACTTACTGATGAAGATCAAAGACCACAGCCTTCAGTATGGACTACATCTCAACAAAAAGAAAACAAAAAACTTTACAACTGGACCAATAAGAAACATCATGATAAATGGAGAAAAGATCGTAAGTTGTCAAGGATTTCATTTTACTTGGATCCACAATCCACACCTACGGGAACAGTAGTCAAGAAATCAAAAGATGCATTGCATGGGGCAAATCTGCTGCAAAAGACCTCTTTAAAGGGAAAAAGCAAAGATGTCACCTTGAAGACTAAGGTATGCCTGACCCAAACCATGGTGTTTTTAATTGCCTCACGTGCATGCGAAAGATGGACAATGAATACGGAAGACCAAAGAATTGACCCTTTTGAATTGTGGTGTTGGAGAAGAATATGGAATATACCATGGACTGGTAAAGGAACAAACAAATTTGTCTTGGAAGAAGTACAGCCAGGATGCTTCTTAAAGGCAAGGACGGTGAGACTATGCCTCATGTACTTTGGGCGTATTATCAGGAGGGATCAGCCCGTGGAGAACGACAACATGCTTGATAAAATAGTGGGTCAGCAAAAAATAGGAAGACCCTCAACAAGATGGACTGACACAGTGGCTGCAACAATGGGCTCAAGCAAAACAATGATTGTGAGGATGGTGGAGGACCAGGCAGTGTTTCCTTCTGTTGTACATAGGGTCATGATGAGTCAGTTCCAACTCAACAGCACCTAATAACAACAATAAGCACTTGGAACAGTGTCTGACCTATATGAGTGTTAAGGAAGAGTTGGCTATTATTTTTTCTGGTATTGTCTAGCACCAAAAACCAAAACCCTCTTGTCATTGAGTAGATTCTGACTCATAGCAACCCTATAGGACAGAGTAGAACTGCCCTATAGGGTTTCCAAGGAGTAGCTGGATTTGAACTGCTGAGTTTTGGTTAGCAGCTGAGTTCTTAACCACTGCACCACAAGAGCTCCATGGATTATCTAGCACAATACTCTGCAAATACTAAAAAGAACACCAAAAATATGTGTTGACTTTATTCATACAAAAATTGAGAAAAAAAATATTGCTGGGGAATTTATGATATAAGACTAAATTACATAAATTCTAAACATCTGTTTTCTTTGCAGCAGAGTTATAAAACAAATCTTTTTGAGCATTTAGTATGTGCTAGGAATTTTTTTTTAGGCATACATAAAGTAAGTAATGCATGCAAAATGTGCCTATATACTAAAAAATGTAATTTCATAAGTCATCATACCCTTTGTTTATCACAAATTAAACAAAAGTAAATTAGGATATCTTTTTTTTTTTTAGAAGCAAAATCTATGTTTTAATAAAAGTGGACCGGGTTATGAAACAGACTGTTTTGAGGTGCTGTCTCCAGGCCAAAATCCTATGTGTTTCATCATCTTCCGGGCTTGGCCACAAGACTTTACCTGGTGTACTCCACAGGAAAAGGCTGCCCTTCTCACACCAGACTTGGTATACAGCACATCCATTACAATTATTTGGAGGGAATTGTGATTACAGGCTCAGCCCCCCAGGAAGTCAGGCTCATACACACATCTGTATTCCCAGCCCAGGCAGCTCCACTTGGAGGCCTCCTTTTGGGCGGGCTTAAGCTGAGAAACTTCCCAGATACTTCTACCAAAACCTTCTTATCAGAGGCCTTGGCTAAATTACTTCTCCACTCTGCCTCAGTACTTCTCTACTCCTAGCCATTCCTTCTCTTGCTCCCCCGGCTCTCAGTGTCCATGAAAAGTCAGGAGCTTTTTATTCTGGGCCACTTGGCAGGGAGAGGAATGATTTCCCCATCTGTAATGCATGGCAACTGACCTTTGCCGAATGCTGTTCCTTGGGGGAAAAATGGATCACTGGAGATTTGGCACATTTTATTTTGCCTATAGCCTGCACTGTTGCAATAAATGAACAAAGTCTTGATTGTTATTTTCAGCTTGGCTTGTTGTCCTAATTGATCACACTGAAACCTGGAAGCTCTACAGGTTTAAACTGAGCAAACAATAATGATAGCTAACACATCTGAAATTCCATATTTCAAGTAAAAATCTACAAAGTCTACAACAATCCAATAAATTAAGTGCCATAAATATCCTCCTATTACAGATTCAGAAAAGAAGCATAAAGAAGCAACTTGACCAAGGGTTCATATCCAAGCAGTCAGACTCCAAGGTCCACATTCTCTCCCACTATAGATTTTTGCCTCCCAATAGAGAAAATGAAAATAGGAAGACCAATAGAGACTTGAGTATGTAGAAATCCAATCAGAAATAGAATCCATATATTTTTAGAAGTGAACTTACATGATGAAAAACCTGGACACATAGTTAGGAAGACACACAAAAATTAAACTGAGTAGATAAAAAGGAGGAACATGAAGGTTCAAATAACACTTTAAAAACTCAATAAATTGGCATATTAATTTAAGTAAAAAGAATAAAAGATGAAATAAAATATGACAAAAGATCTCAGAGCAAAGGAAAAAATGGACTAATTAATATAATGAACATATGGGAGAAAAGATACAAAATGAGAAGTAAACTAAATTTGTAATGTAACACTGTTTTAACTATCTTTGAAATAACAAAACCAGAGTGGTATTTTTGTACTGTTTTCATTAAAAAATATTTTGTATTACCAAAAAATTGAATTGTTCTAGTGGGGGAAGGGGACCTTGACTAATCAAGATCCATGACAAATTCAACATTAAGGAAATGCAAGTCAACACTCTGATTACCTAGATTTCAAATTTATATAGTGGTCACTGCCCTGATGTATAGGACAAGAACTTTCTTGAGCTCCAATTGATAACATAAATTATTCATTTGCTAAATTCATTCTCTGTTGTTCAGTTCAGTAAGCATGACAATCAGAGTAAGATGCTCTTGAGAGGAGAACCAACTGATTGAACAGTAAGTTTTTACATTAGCAAATATATTCAGGCGCCTATCATGATATGCATATTCAGCTCTTCATGAAGAATGGAATAGGACCATTAAATTTCATCATCATCACAATCGTCATCATCTGCTAAGTGTCTCACTACGTAATTATCTTTATTTTATTCCACAGAAAGATTATATTCTTACTGCTAAATAAGTATAGCCTGTCATCATTTACTTGATGTGCAAAAATTGTTCAAAGCAAACATTGATCATTGTAGGTAAATAATGACATATTAGTAAGGAGAGCAGTGAATGTCAGTGGGTTGTGTGAGACTTTATTTCACTTAAAATAGTATTGGTTTAGCATTTCCTGTTTTTAACTGAAAATAAGGGTCAGAGTTTCTGTGTCTTATTCTGCTCTATATGTCACTGAAAATTTTAACTAGCCCTAATTAAGTCTAATTTATATTAAATGCGTGTACTAGTGTGTCTAGGTAATACTTCATGCACCATTTATGACTACTTATTATAAAAGAAATAAAATCACTAAACTTCAAAATTATACTGAATCACTAATGAATAATTACTGAACAGGCCAACCATTCCTCTGAAAGAGAATGTGGAAAACAGGAAGGTGGACTAGAACTTTGAAGTCCCTGGCAAGTGAAGAGAAGAGAAGGAACTAGAAAAGTAGCCAGGACTTCCTTTCAGTGGTGGTGCCCATCCATGTTTACAGAAGACATACAATGAATAATAAAACAGTGAAGTAATAATCAAAAATTTCTCCCTTAACACACTACCTACCTAAACGAACACAAACTGGGATAGAAAATCTGAATAGACCCAGAACATGAGACTGAAGAGGTAAAAAAAAAAAAAAAAAAACCTCCCAGCAAAAAATGCCCTGGCCCAGACAGCTTCACTGGAGAATTCCACCAAACATACAGAGAAGAACTCACACAAGTATTACTCAAATTATTTCAAAGCATAGAAAGGGAAGGATAATCCCGAATGCATTCTATGAAGCCAGCATAACCCTGATACCAAAGGTAGGTAAAAACATCACAAAAAAGAAAATTAAAGATGAATATCTCTTGTGAGTATAGATGCAGAAGTTTTCAACAAATTTCTAGCCAACATACGTATAAAATAATATACCAAGACCAAGTAAGATTCATACCAAGTATGCAAGGATGGTTGAACATTAGAAAATCAATCAACATAATCCATCATGTAAAGAGAACAAAAGGAAAGAATAAAACAATCATCTCAATTAAGACAGAAAAGGCATTTGTTAAAGTCCAACACCCATTCCTGATAAAAGTCTCAGTAAAATAGGAGTAGAAGGGAAATTCCTCAACATTATAAAGAACATCAATACAAAACAAGGATGCCCTTTCTCTCCACTCTTATTTAACATTATGCTGGAAGTCTTAGCTAGACCAATAAGGTAAGAAAAAGAAATAAACAACATCCAAAATAGAAAGGAAGAAGTAAAAACACCACTTTTTACAGGTGATATTATCCTATACATACAGAACCCCAAATATTTCACAAGAAAACTAGTGAAACTAATAGAAAGATTTACCAGAGTAGCAGGATACAAGATCAATATACACAAATCAGTTGGATTCCTACAGAACAAAAAAAGAGAACTTTGAAAAGGAAATCAGGAAAATAATTCCACTTATAATAGACCCTAAAAAGATAAAATGCCTCAGAATATATCTAACCAGGAACCTGAAAGACCTGTACAAAGAACTCTACAAAACACAATAGCAAGAAACCTAAAAAATTGAATAACATACTATGCTCATGGATAGGAAGACTCAACATTGTGAAAATGTCAGTCCTACCCAATGTGATCTGTAGATACAATACAATCTCGATTCAAATACCAATAGCATTCTTTAACAAAATGGAAAAACTAGTCACCAACTTTATATGGAAAGGAAAGAGGCCCCAAATAAGCAAAGCATTATTGAAGAAAAAGAACAAAGTGGGAGTCCTCATACTACCCGATCTCAGAACCTGCTATACAGTCACAGTATTCAAAACAGCCTGGATTTACCAGGAGAATCTACAGACCAGGAAAAATTTTTGACTATGACATATTCAACAAGGGTCTAATCTGTAAAATCTTTATTATAGTCTTTATTTTACTGGGTATTATACTTGAACACATCAAAAACAAAAACAATCCAATTAAAAAATGGGAAAAGAATATGAACAGGCATTTCACCAAAGAAGACATTCGGGTGGCTAACAGACATATAAGGAAAGGCTCACAATCATTAGCCATTAGAGAAACGTGAATTGAGACTACAATGAGATACAATCTCACACTGACATTATTGCCACTAATTGAAAAAAAATGATAATAATAATAAAATTTGGAGAGACTGCAGGGAGACTGAGACTCTTATGCGCTGATCATTGAAATGTAAAATGGTACAAACACTATGGAAAATGATATGGCACCTCCTTAAAAAGCGAGAAATAGAAATAACATTCCATCTAGCAATTCCGCTCCTAGAAATATGTCCTACAGAAGTAAGAGCCGTCACATGATAGACATATGCACATCCATGTTCACTGAAGTATTATTCACAATAAGAAGTAAATGACCTAAGTGTCTATCAACAGATGAAAGGATAAACAAATTATGGTACCGTCTCAGTCATCTAGTGCTACTGTAACAGAAATACTACAAGTGGATAGATTTAACAAAGAGAAATTTATTCTCTGATGGTCTAGGAGGCTAGAAGTCTGAATTAAGGGTGCCAACTCCAGGGGAATATTTTCTCTCTGTTGGCTCTTGGGGAAGGTTCTTGTCATAAATCTTTCCTGGTGCTTCTCAGCACAGGGACCACAGGCTCTTGTTTCTTGGTGGTACGTGGTCCCCCTAATCTCTCTGCTCACGTCTCTCTTTTATAGCTCAAAAGAGATTGACTCAAAATAAAACCTAATGTTGTAGACTGAGTCTGACCTCAATAACATAACTGCCTCTAATCCTGCCTCATTAACATTGTAAATGTAGGATTTACAACACAAAGGAAAATCATATCAGATGACAAAATGATGGACAATCACACAATATTGGGAATCATAGACTAACAATGTTGACACACATTTTTGGGGGATCGATTCAATCCATAACAGGTACATACACACAATGGAACACTACACAATGATAAAGAATAATGGTGAATCTGAAAAACATCCCACAGCATGGGTGGATCTGGAGTATATTATGCTGAGCGAAATGAGTCAATCACAGACACATATTGTATGAGACCGCTAATATAAAAACCCAAGAAAATGTTTATACACAGAAAAAAAAAACTTTGATGGTTATGAGGGAGGGGAGGGGTGGAGAAAGGAAATCACTAACTAGATAGTAGATAAGTGTTAATTTTGGTGAAGGGAAAGACAATGCACAATATAAGGGAATTCAGCACAACTTGACCAAGGCAAAGTAATAGAAGCTTCCTAGAGACATACAAACACCTTGACAGATCGAGTTACTAGGGCTGAGGGATGGGGATTATGGTCTCAGGGCGCATCTAGATCAATTGGCATCACATAGTTCATAAAGAAAATATTCTACATCCTACTTTGGTGAGTAGTGTCTGGGGTTTTAAAAGCTTGTGAGCAGCCATGTAAGAAACGTATACTGGTCCAATCCTGTCCAGAGCAGAGGAGAATGGAGAAAACCAAAGACACGAGGAAAATATTAGTCCAAAGTACTACTGGTCCACATGAACCATAGCCTCCACCAGCCTGAGCCCAGAAGAACTAGATAGTGCCCAGCTACCACCACTGACTGCTCTGACAGGGATCACAATAGAGAGTCCTGGACAGAGGAGGAGGAAAACGTAGAACAAAATTCAAATTCACAAAAAAGACCCAGATTTACCATTCTGACAGAGACTGGAGGAACCCTAGAGACTATGGCACCGAACACAGTGCTAATTCATAACTGGGGCCACTCCCAAAGTCCACTTTTCAGCCAAAAATTAGACAGACCCCATAAAACAAACAATAACGTATGTAAGGAATGTGCTTTATAGTTCAATTAATTATTTAAGACTAAATGGGCAACACCTGCCTAAAAGCAAAGATGAGAAGGCAGGAACGGACAGGAAAACTGGACAAACGGACATGGGGAACCTGGGATGTAACAGGAAAGTAGAAGAGTGCTGACACATTGCAGGGATTATGACCAATGTCACAAAACAATTTGAGTATAAATTTTTGAGTGATAAACTAATTTGTACCATAAACTTTCACCTAAAGCAAAACTGAAAAAAGCTTCCCAATTAATCAGCCTCATGCTGTCCTTCCTGCCCTTCCTGTTTCGGCAGGCTTCCAGCCCCATTATCCATTCAGGAATGTGCTTTTGGCAAGCCACCACCACATACCCTGTCCGGGCCTCTTGTTGAGGCAACCCCAGAGAACCACCTGCCGAGTGCCCCTTCCACAATCTGCCTATTCCTTCAGGCCATCAAAGCATATGCAGAGGTCCCCAGCACTTCCTCTATCACTAGGATATCAATCCATGACTAAGCAGAGGGCCGGCCTCACCTATTAATGTAGTACTGCCTCCCTGGGTCTGCAAAGATGAATCAACCTGCTCTCTAGAGGCTGAACTTGTACCATGCGCCAACCCAGAAGGACCACGGAGCCCGAAAGGAGCTATGCAGGGATTCTAACTACCTGACACATAGAGCCTCACAACAGGGAAAGGATCTACTTGTACATCCCAACTTAATCCTATAAGGTAAGATATATACGCCCAATGACAGAAGATTTCCATGTGTACATGACCCATAATACCCCACAATGAGAAAAAATTACTCCCATCCAGCAGCAGCACCACAGTCATACAAAAACTAATATTGCAAAACAACAACAATTAAAACAACCCAAAGAAGGTAGACAGAGAAGAAGCTCAGCTCTGGATATATAAAAACAAACAAAAAAAGAAAAACGTACGCTCAGTTAAAAAAATAAACAAATAAAATAGAACCTTAACGTCCCAAAGACAGTAATTAATTACAAGTCATATGAATAAGCAAGATAAGATGATTCAAGCAAACAAACAAAATAAAGAGACAGAAAAACTTTCTGAGGAAAACCTGCAATGGGACTACATGGCAATAAGTTTTAAAAACTAGTATAAAAGCTCCTCAAAGAGACCAAGAAAAACAGAAAAAATCTTATAAGAATTCAGAAAAACAAGACAAGAATAAAACAAGAAACTCGAAAGGGAAATAGAAACATACGAAAACAACTAGAAATTCAGAAACTTAAAAATAAATTATCAGAAATAAATAACTCAATGGAAGGAAAAGAAGTAGAACGGAAGCAAAGGAAGAAAGAATCAGTGAGAGGACAAAACCTTGATACTAATTTGTTTGAGGAACAAATAGAAAAAAGATTGAAGAAAAACAAAGAAAGCCTAAGAGTTATGTGGAACATCGTCAAAAGGAATGATATACATATATTTGGAATACCAGAAGAAGAAGAGAGAAAAAAAAGAGAGGTCAGAGGGAATTTTTTTTTTTAATTGAGCTTTAGATGAAGGTTTACAGAACAAAGTGGTTTCTCATCAAACAGTTAGTACACACATTGTTCTGTGACATTGGTTAACAACCCCACGACATGTCAACATTCTCCCTTCTCAACTCTGGCTTCCCTATTGCCAGGTTTCCTGTTCCCTCCTGCCTTCCAGTTGCTGCCCCAGGACTGGTGCAGCCCTTTTGTTTTGTTCCATGGGCCTGTTCAATCTTTGGCTGAAGGGTGAACATCAGGAGTGACCTCATTACTGAGCTGAAAGGGTGTCCGGGGGCCATGCTGTCAGTGTTTCTCCAGTCTCTGTCAGGCCAGCAAGTCTGGTCTTTCTTTTTGAGTTAGAATTTTGTTCTTCATTTTTCTCCAGCTCTGTCTGGGACCCTCTATTGTGATCTCAGAGCAGTCAGTGGTGGTAGCCGGGCACCATCTAGTTGTACTGGACTCGGTCTAGTGGTGGTCATGGTAGTTGTGGTCCATTAGTCCTTTAGATTAATCTTTCCCTTGTGTCTTTTGTTTTCTTCATTCTCCCTTGCTCCCAAATGGGTGGGACCTGTGGAGTATCCTAGATGGCCGCTCATAGGCTTTTAAGATCCCAGGCCCTACTCACAAAAGTAGAACAAAGAACATTTTCTTTATAAACTGTTATGCCAGTTGAGCTAGATGTTCTCCGAGATCATGGTCCCCGAAGCACTTAGCCCAGCAATTCCATCCCTCAGGGAGTATGGATCTGCCTATAGAACTACCAGAAACCTGGCGGCATAGTGGCCAAGATCTACAGTTGCCAACTAGAAGGTCAGCAGCTTGAATCCCCAGGCGCTCCTTGGAAACCCCATGGGGCAGTTCTACTCTGTCTTGTAAGGTCGCTGAGTCAGAATCGACTCAATGGCAATAGGTTTTTGGATGGAGCTACCATGACCTTGTCTTGTACAGGTTCTGCTAGCTTCCCCAGTATTGTGTATTATCTTACCCTTCAACTAAAATTACCACTTATCTACTGTCTATTAAGTGTTTTTGCATCCCCACCCCTCCCCTCCCTCTTAACTGCCAAGGAATGTTTCTTTTTGTATGTAAACATTTCCAGGAGTTTTTACAGTACGGTTCACATAAAATATTTGTCCTTTTGTGACTGATTTATTTCAATCAGCATAATGCCCTCCAGATTCCTCCATGTTATGAGACGTTTCTCAAATTTTCTATGTATAGTATTATATCATTCGCAAATAGGGATAGTTTAACTTCTTCATCACCAATTTGAATGCCCTTTATTTCTCTTTGTAGTCTAGCTAGGACTTCCAACACAATGTTAAGTGGGAGTGGTAATAAAGGGCATCCTTGTCATGTTCCTGTTCTCAAGGCGAATTTTTTCAGCCTCTCTCCATTAAGAATAATGCTGGCCGTTGGTTTTGCATAGATGCCCTTTATTATGTGGAGACATTTCCCTTCTATACCTATTTTACTGAGTTTTTATCAGGAAGGGGTGTTGGACTTTGTTGAATGCCTTTTCTGCATGGATTGAGATGATCATGTGATTCTTTTCTTTCCTTTTATTTATGTAGTGGATTACACTGATTGATTTTCTAATGTTGAACCATCCCCTTGCATACCTGGTATGAATCCTACTTGGTCATGACGTATTATTTTTTTGATATGATGCTGAATTCTATTGGCTAGAATTTTGTTGAGAATTTTTGCATCTATATTCATGAGAGATATTGGTCTCTAAATTTTTTTTTTTTTTTGTGGTAACTTTGCCTGGTTTTGGTATCAGGGTTATGGTGGCTTCACAGAATGAATTTGGAAGTATTGCATCCTTTTCTATGTTCTGAAATAGTTTGAGTAGTACTGGTGTAAGCTCTTCTCTGAATGTTTGGTAGGATTCTCCAGTGAAGCCATGTGGATCAGGGTTTTTTGTTTTTTTTTTGGTTGAGAGTCTTTTCTATTACCTTTTAAATCTCTTGTTATGAGTCTGTTAAGATTTTCAACATCACTTTCTGTTAGTGTGGGTAGGTAGTGTGTCTTTAGAAATTTGTCCATTTCCTCCAGATAGTCAAATTTATTGGAGTATAGTTTTTCATAATATTCTGTTAGGATCCTTTCTTCCTTTCTGTTGGGTCTGTTGCAATGTCTCCTACTTCATTTCTTGTTTCGGTTACTTACATTCTCTCCTGTTTTTCTTTTGTCAGTTTGGTCAGTGGTGTCTCGATTTTGTTGATCCTTTCAAAGAACCAATTTTTGGTTTTGTTGATTCTTTCTTTTGTTGTTCTATTCTCTATTTCATTTATTTCTGTGCTGATCTTTAATATTTCCTTTCTTCTGGTGGCTGTGGGCTTCTTTTGTTGTTCTCTTTCTATTTGTTCAAGTTGTGTAGTTAATGTTTTGATTTTGTCCCTTTCTTCTTTTTTTGATGTGTGGATCTATTGCCATAAATTGACCTCTGAGAACTGCCTTTGCTGTGTCCCAAAGGTTTTGGTATGACGTGTTTTCATTCTCTGATTCTAGGAATTTTTTCATTTCGTGTCTGATTTCTTCTATTATCCCATGTTTTTTAAGCAGGGTGTTACTTAGTTTCCATGTAATTGATTTTTTTTCCTTACTCTTCGTGTTGTTGATTTCTACTTTGATGCCATTGTGGTCAGAGAAGATACTTTGTATTATCTCAATGTTTTGGACTTTGTTGAGGGTTGCTTTGTGGCCTAAGATGTGGTCTATTCTGGAGAATATTCCATGTGTGTTGGAAAGAAATGCATATTTTGCAGCTGATGGGTAAACTATTCTACATAAATCTATGAGGTCAAGAAGGCTGATTGTGCTCTTTAGCTCTTCTGTATCTTTGTTGAGTTTCTTTCTAGATGTTCTGTCCTTTACTGAGAGTGGTGCGTTGAAGTCTCCTACTATTATTGGAACTGTCAATTTCCATTTTCAGTGCTGTTAGAGTTTGCTCTATGTATTTTCGAGACCTGTCACTGGGTGTGTAGATGTTTATTATGGTTAAGTCTTTGTGATGGATCATCCCTTTAATCATTATATATATATGGTGGATTTTGTTTTAAAGTCTGTTTTATCTGAGATTAGTATTGCCACTCCTGCTCTTTTTTGGTAGTGATTTGCTTAATATATATTTTTTCCATCCTTTGATTTTTTTAATACATTTACATCTTTGTTTCTAAGGTGTGTCTCTGGTAGACAGCATATTGATGGATCCTGTCTTTTTTATCTGTTCTGTCACTCTGTGTCTTTTTATGGGTACATTTAGGCCATTTACATTCAGTGTAATTATTGATAGGTGTGAGTTCATTGCTGTCATTTTGTAGTGCTTTTTTTTTTTTTGTGGTGCTAACATTTCCTTTGTTCCTCTTAGTCTCCTTTGCTGAGTTTTTGTTTGTTTGTGGATTCTTTTGTTTTCGTAGATTTTGTTTTTATTGAGACTTCATGTTTTTCTTCTTTATTTTGATGAGTAGGTTTGTTAACTTTCTTTGTGGTTACCTGAAATTTACCCTTATCTTCCTAGGTTTGAACCAGTCTATTATTCCTTGGTATCGCCTTTCCTTCCTCTCCATTGACAAGTTCTATACCTATACCATTATTCCCTCTTTTACTGTGCTGACGTTGTTGTCATTTAGAGATTAACCTCTCTGGTTCCTCACTGCAATTCTTTTGGTTTTGGATAGTCCTTGAGAGGTTCATTTCCTAGGTTGGTATCTGGCTGGTGCAATCTTGCATCCTACATTCAGGCTGTGGTCTGGTATTGTTTGCTCTCAGACTGAAGGACTCCCTTCAGTAATTCTTGTAAGTTTGGTTTTTACATATTCCCTTAATTTCTGTTTTTCTGGAAATGTCCTAAATTCACCATCATATGTAAAAGAAACTTTTGCAGGATATATTATTCTTGGTTGCCAATTTTTTTTTTCTTTCAAGGTTTTATATATGTCATCCCATTGCCTTCTTGCCTGAATGGCTTTTGCCAAATAATCAGAGCTTTGTCTTATTTTTCCTCTTCTGTACGTGACTTTTTGTTTTCCTCGAGCTGCTCTCAGGACTTTTTCTTTGTCTTTGGTTTAATGAGTGTGATTATGATATGCCTTGGGGTTTTTCTTTTGGGGTCTACCCTATATGGGGTTCGTTGAGCTTCTTGAATGGTCATTTTTCATCATCCATGATATTAGGGAAGTTTTCTGTCAGCAATTCTTTAATGATCCTGTTTTCTGTTTTCTGTCCCTGTTCTGGAACTCTGATCACTTGCAAATTTTTGCCTTTGATGCTATCCCACAAATTTTCTGGGTTTCTTCATTTTCCTTTGTTCTTTTTTTCCTGATTTTCCACAAATAGAGTTGTATCCAGGTGTTTGTCTTCAATTTTGTTGATCCTGTCTTGCATCATTTCAAACCTGCCCCTCATTCCTGCGATGACACTGTCCATTTCTCTCTCCCAGGCTGCGCAGCGTAGCCTGGCTTGAGGGATTATAGATGTCACGTAGCACCAGGTATTCAGGAGAAAGGAAATGAAGGTAAGTATACAGAGACAAGAATGCAGAAATGAAGGACAGAAAGGGGAAAAGGGAGAAAAAAAGAAAGAAGAAAAAAAATGCCCCTAAGAATTCCACCTATGCAGCTGTGCAGATTGGTGGAGTGGCTTCTAAGCCATGCAGTGCAGCCTGGCTAGAAGGGGTTTCCAAGCCATGAAAAGAAACAGAAAATAAACAAAACAAAACAAAATAGAATAAATCAAAACAAAAAAAAAGCCCAGGGATCCCACCAGTGTGGTGTCGCTGGCCAGGGGAGTTCCCCCATCAAGCAAGGCTTCACAGCCTTTCAAGAAGAAGCAAGTTGGCACACAGAGCCAAGTATTTGAGAGAAAGGAGGGGAAGGTGTTGGGAGGCACAGAAGAAACCATAAGAAATGGAAAGAAGCAACACCAGCTCAGAGGCCTGGCCAGTGTGGGCAGGGTGAATCCAAGCATCCTGAGGCCAAAGCAGTTGCCTCCCGGCCAAAAGACTGCAGTTGGCGGGAAGCAGAGGAGACTGAAGGGGGCGGCAGAAGGAAGGTGGGGAATTGTTCTTGCTGTTGTTAGGTGCCGTCGAGTCAGTTCAGATTCATAGTGACCCTATGCATAATGGAATGAAAAACTGCCCTGTCCTGAACCATCCTTTCAATCGTTGTTATGCTTGAGCTCATCATTGCAGCCACTGTGTCAATCCACCTTGTTGAGGGTCTTCCTCTTTTCCACTGACCTTGTACACTGCCAAGCATAATATCCTTCTCCAGGACTGATCTCTCCTGACAATATGTCCAAAGTATGTAAGATGCAGTCTGGCTATCTTTGCCTCTAAGGAGCATTCTGACTGTACTTCTTCTAAGACAGATTTATTAGTTCTTTTGGCAGTCCATGGTATATTCAATATTCTTTGCCAACACCACAATTCAAAGGCGTCAATTCTTCTTCGGTCTTCCTTAGTCATTGCCCAGCTTTCACATGCATATGATGTGATTGAAAATACCATGGCTTGTGTCAGGCGCACCTTAGTCTTCAGGGTGACATCTTTGCTCTTTAACAATTTAAAGAGGCCCTTTGCAGCAGATTTACCCAATCCAAGTAAAATGAAATCCTTGACAACTTCAATCTTTTCTCTATTTATTATGATGTTGTTCATTGGTCCAGTTGTGAGGATTTTTGTTTTCTTTATGTTGAGGTGTAATCCATACCGAAGGCTGTGGTCTTTGATCTTCATTAGTAACTGCTTCAAGTCCTCTTCACTTTCAGCAAGCAAGGTTGTTTCATCTGTATAACGCAGGTTGTTAATGAGTCTTCCTCCAATCCTGATGCCCCATTCATCTTCATGTAGTCCAGTTTCTTGTATTATTTGCTCAGCATACAGAATGAATAGGTATGGTGAAAGAATACAACCCTGACGCACACCTTTCCTGACTTTAAAGCAATCAGTATCCCCTTGTTCTGTCCAAACAACTGCCTCTTGAGGTATGTAAAGATTCCTCATGAGCACAATTAAGTGTTTTGGAATTCCCATTCTTCGCAGTGTTATCCATAGTTTGTTATGATCCAAAAAGTTGAATGCCTTTGCATAGTCAATAAAACACAGGTAAACATCCTTCTGGTATTCTCTGCTTTCAGCAAGGATCCATCTGACATCGGCAATGATATCCCTGGTTCCATGTCCTCTTCTGAAACCAGCCTGAATTTCTGGCAGTTCCCTGTCGATATACTGCTGCAGTCGTTTTTGAATGACCTTCAGCAAAATTTTGCTTGCGTGTGATATTAATGATATTGTTCTATAATTTCCATATTCGGTTGGATCACCTTTCTTGGGAATAGGCATAAATATGGATCTCTTCCAGTCAGTTGGTCAGGAAGCTGTCTTCCATATTTCTTGGCATAGATGAGTGAGCACTTCCTGCGATGCATCTGTTTCTTGAAACATCTCAATTGATATTCCATCAATTCCTGAAGCCTTGTTTTTCGCCAATGCCTTCACAGCAGCTTGGACTTCTTCCTTCAGTACCATCGGTCCCTGATCATACGCCATCTCTTGAAATGGTTGAACATCAACTAGTTCTTTTTGGTGTAATGACTCTGTGTATTCCTTCCATCTTCTTTTGATGCTTACTGCATCATTTAAATATTTTCCCCATGGAATCCTTCACTATTGCAACTCGAGGCTTGAATTTTTTCTTCAGTTCTTTCAGCGTGAGAAACGCTGAGCGCGTTCTTCCCCTTTGGTTTTCCATCTCCAGCTCTTTGCACATGTTGTTATAATACCTTACTTTGCCTTCTCGAGAGACCCTTTGAAATCTTCTGCTCAGTTCTTTTACTTCTTCAATTCTTCCTTTTGCTTTAGCTGCTCAACACTCAAGAGCAAGTGTCAGAATCTCCTCTGGCATCCATCTTGGTCTTTTCTTTCTTTCCTGTGTTTTCAGTGAGCTCTTGCTTTCTTCATATATGGTGTCCTCAATGTCATTCCACAACTCGTCTGGTCTTCGGTCACTAGTGTTCAATGCGTCAAATCTATTCTTCAGATGATCTCTAAATTCATGTGGGATATACTCAAGATGGGGAATAGGAAAGTGTACATCGCTCGTTACTTAATTCTCTGTGTCCTTCTGGGAAGTTCGTGAAGGTGCTTTCCCATACTCTCTGTCTGCCAATCTGCGACGTGGGTGGGGTGAACCCAAATAACATGGATGCTGCACTTCCTGGCTGGCTGAGCCACCATAGCCAGCCAGTAATCTCAGAGGTAGAGCAGTGGGGAAGGGATGGGGGGTGGGAAAGTGTGTATCACTGTTTACTGGGTTCTCTGTCTCTTGTTAGGAGCTCCATGAAGCTGCTTTCCCATATTTCCTGTCCACTGATTCCTAACAGGAATCCAAGATGGTGGATCCATGCTGCGTTAGCTGATAAGGTTACTCTGCACGTATCTCTCCTTGCTCTCTGTCCTCTGTCAGTTTCTTATTCAATCTGATGTTTGGCTGAGTACTTTATCTCTTTATTCACACTTCAGGTTCCAAGAATGACATTTGTTTCTGTTTTAATTAGCTTTTCAAGTCTTTGATGTTGAGGGACAGCATGGTGCTTCTGTCTATGGTGCCATGTTGGCCAGAAGTCCCAGAGAGAATTTTTGAAGATGTAATGGCAGAAATCTCCTCAAATATCATAAAAGATTAAAAAAATTCCATCCAGGAAGCTCAACCTAGCCCATACAGGATAGACCCTGAAAGAAATTCACCAAGACATCATAATCAAACTTCCTAGAACTAAAGGCAAAGAAAAGATCTTGAGAACAGCTCATGAAAAGCAAAACATCACTTACAAAGGGGCCTCAATAAGACGAAGCATTGATTTCTTGCCAGAAGCCATGAAGGCAAGAAGACGATGGGATGGCATATACAAAACCCTGAAAGAAAAGAACTGCTAACCAAGAATTATACATCCAGCAAAACTCTTTAAAAAATTAGGGTGAAATTAAGACATTGCCAGATATGCAGAAATTAAGGGACTGTGTAACCACCAGAACAGACCTACAAGAAATATTAAAGGAAGCCCTTTGAACAGAAAACCAACAAAATCAGACAACTGCCTACGAAAAAAACACACAAAAGCATCACCCAGATATCAAGCCTGGTAATGACTTCACATAAGTAAAACAAAGCTACAATATTGATTACAGAAAACCAGAGATATAAGTTGTAATCAAAGACAACCTCATCACAAAAGGAGGAATGGATGGTATAGTAATAGAACTTCCATATGAAAAGGAAGTTAAGGTAATATTTATAGACTGGATGGTAAATGTAAACCTCAGGGTATCTACTAAGAAAATTAATTAATATTCTCACCAAAATAAAGAAGAGAATCAAAAAGACTCAAAACAACAATAACAAATGAAAGGAAAAGAAAATCCATATGCAAAAAAACTCAATACAGAAAGTAAAGAACAAAGAAACCATTAACACCACAAAAAAAAGGTATAACAAAATGGCGGCAGTAAATGTTTACATATAGATAACCACACTGAATCTAAATGGGTTAAATGCACCAGTCAAGAGGTGGAACGTTGGAATGGATTTAAAAAAAAAAAAAAGACCCATCGGTTTGTTGTCTACAAGAGACAAGCCTTAGATGCCAAGATATACCAAAACCAAGAACCAAACCCAGTGCCATCGAGTCAATTCCGACTCATAGCAGCCCTATAGGACAGAGTAGAACTGCCCCATAGAGTTTCCAAGGAGCACCTGGCAGATTCAAACTGCCAACCCTTTGGTTAGCAGCCATAGCACTTAACCACTACGCTATAAACAAGTTAAAAATCAAATGATGGAAAAAAATATGCTAGTCAAACATTAAACAAAAGACAGCAGTAGTGGCAATGCTAATATCTGGCAAAACAGACTTGAAACCACAACCCATTGTAAAAGACAAAGAAGGATACTTTAAAATAATTAAAGGATCAATTCACCATGAAGACACAATTATAAATATTTATTCACTCAATGCCAAAGCTCCAAAACTTATACAACAAACTCTAATACAACTGAAGAGAAACATAGACAAATATACAATAAGAAGAGATTTTAACATATCACTTTCAACGATGGAGGGAACAACTAGAAAGAAAATCTTTAAAGATACAGAAGATTTGAATAACACTATTAACCAATCGGACCTCAGACATATATAGAACACATTACCCAAAAGCAGCACAATACGCATTCTTCTCCAACACACACGGAACATTTTCCAGGATAGACCATATTTAAGCCACAAAGCAAGCCTCATTAAATTTAAAAGGATTGAAATTATACAGAGCATATTTTCTTGCCATAAAAGTATGAATGAAACAATAAAAAATTAACAGAAAGAACAAGTAAAATAAATTGAATACATGGAAACTAAGTAATACATCACTAAAAAAACTATTGATTCAGAGAAGAAAACAAAATTAAACAAAAAATACTTAAAATCAAGCAAGAATGAAAACCCAACATACAAAACTTTTTGGGACACAGCAAAAACAGTGCTCAGAGGGAGGTGCATAGCGATAAATACATACATAAAAAAAGAATAATGGTCTAATATCAATAACTTAACCTGACATCTTGAACAAAGAGAAAAGAGAAAAGAAAAGGTAAAAGCAAACCAAACCTGCCAGAAGAAAGGAAACAATAAGGATCAAAGCAGAAATAAAGTAGAAAACAAAAAACAATAGAAAGAATGAACAAGACTAAAAGTCGGTTCTTTGAAAGGATTGATATAATTTACAAACCACGCATCAAATTGGTAAAGGAAAAAAAAATGACAAGATTAAATAATAAAAATAAGAGATGAAATTGGAGGCATTACAAAAAACTGAAACAGAGATAAAGAGGATCATAACAAACTGGTATGAAAAA
Organism: Loxodonta africana; assembly: GCF_030014295.1. Classification (NCBI taxonomy): domain Eukaryota; kingdom Metazoa; phylum Chordata; class Mammalia; order Proboscidea; family Elephantidae; genus Loxodonta; species Loxodonta africana. The sequence continues at coordinate 1,744,566 of NC_087355.1, forward strand.
CTGTACTCAAGCAAACTTGAAAACCTAGAAGAAAAGGACAAATTCCTTGAAAGACACTACTTACCAAAATTAACACAAATAGAAGTAGAAAATATAAACACAGATCCATAACAAAAGAAGAGACTGAAGATGTCATCAAAAAACTCTCCCATAAAAAAACTCCCATACCCCCCAAAAATGATCCAGCTCAAATGGCTTCACTGGGGAATTTTACCAATCATTCAGAGAATAGTTGACACCAATTTTACTCAGCTCTTCCAAATCATAGTAAAGGAAGCAATACTCCCTAACTAATTTTTTTTTTTAATTATCTTAAGCCAGGAGAACTCTGATACTAGAGCCAATCAAAGTCATCACAAAAAAAGGAAATTACAGACCAACGTCCCTCATGAGTAAAAAAGATGCAAAAATTCTCAACAAATTTCTAGTGAACAGAATTCAACAACATATTAAGAAAATCATACATTATGATTAAGTGGGATCCATACCAGGAATGTACGGTGGTTCAACATTAGAAAATCAATGTAACTCTCTGCATTAAAAAAAAAAAGAACCAGATGATCATCTCAATTGGTGCAGAAAACAGATTTGATCAAACCCAACAGCTTTCCTGATAAAAATTCTCAGCAAAATAGTAACAGAAGGGAAATTGCTCAACATAATTAAGGATATATATGCAAAACCAAAGCCAACATTATCCTCAAGGGAGAAAGACTGAGGGCCTTCCCCTTGAGAAAAGGAATTAGACAAGGATACCTATTAATGCACCTCTTATTCAATATTGTACTGAAGTCCTAGCCAGAACAATAAGTCAAGAAAGGGAAATAAAGCATATCCAAATCTGAAAGGAAGAAGTAAAAATATTTCTATTTGCAGATGGCATGATCCTATACATAGAGAATCTCAGAGGCTCCACAAGACAACCTACAGACTGGGAAAAAATCTTCAGCAATGGTATATCCGATAAGGACGTAAGCTCTGAAATATATAGAAAGCTTCAATAATTCAACAGAAGGACAAAAAATCCAATTTCAAATTGGTCAATGGACACAGAGGCACAGTGAGTGCCCAAGTGCAATCTCTAAGTTTGTACACCATGCCCCCGCCACTGGTCTTGTTAACAAGGCCGTGATTGATTTGCTGGCTTCTGGTGCCCTCTTGGACTTGTACTCAGGGGCAAAGGCCGCCCTTTAACCCCTTTGTTATGCCTCTGAATGGACACGAACAGACACATTATCAAAGAGGATATTCGAGTGACCAGCAAACACATGAAAAGATGTTCAGGATCATTAGCCATTAGAGAGATGCAAATCAAACTACAGTGACATACCATCTCACCACTGCAAAAATGGCACTGATTAATTAAATAAATAAATAAAACATAGAAGGACAAATGCCAGGGAGTACGTAGGAATATTGGAACCCTTATCCATAGCTCGTGGACTGTAACATGGTACAATCACTATGGAAAATGATATTGCACATCCACGAAGAGCTACAAATATAATTTATGATCCAGCAACTCCACTCCTAAGTATATACCATAAAAAAAAAAAAACCAGTGCCGTTGAGTCGATTTTGACTCATAGCGACCCTAAAGGACAGAGTAGAACTGCCCCATAGAGTTTCCAAGGAGCGCCTGGCAGATTCGAACTGCCGACCCTTTGGTTAGCAGCCGTATCTTAGTTATCTAGTGCTGCTATAACAGAAATACCACAAGTGGATGACTTTAACAAACAAAAATTTATTTTCTCACAGTTTAGGAGGCTAGAATTCCTAATTCAGGGAAAGGTCTTCTATCTCTATTAGCCCTGGGGGAATGACCTCGTAATCAATCTTCCCCTGGGTCTAGGACTTTCTCAGTGCAGTGTCCAAAAGAGCCCACTCTGCTCCCAGCTATTTTTTCTCACTGGTAGGAGGTCTGTCTCCTCCCTGCTCACTTCTCCCTTTTATATCTCAAAAGAGATTGACTCAAGCTACAACCTCATCCTGTAGATTGTGTCCTGCCTCATCAACATACTGCCCCTAACCCTGCCTCATTAACACCACAGAGGTTAAAATTTACAACACACAGGATAATTACATCAGATCACAAAATAGAGGAAAATCACATAATACTGGGAATCATGGCCTAGCCAAGTTGACACACATTTTGGGGGGACACAAACCAATCCACAACAGACAGACGCACACCTGTGTTCACTGCAGCATTATATGCAATAGCAAATGGTGGGAAAAACCTAAGTGCCCAACAATGGACAAATGGATAAACAAAATGTGGTTCACACATACAATGAAATACTACACAGCCATAAAGAATAATGAGTTCTAGAAACATCTTAAAATGTGGATGAATCTGGAGGGCACTATGCTGAGTGAAATAAGTCAATCACAAAAGGACAAGTATTGTGCGACCGCACTTTTATAAGAAGACAAGAATAGATATATACATACAGAGACCAGTGCTCATTGGTGGTTACTAGGGATGGGGGAGGGAGCACTCTTGAGATAGTAGACATTGTTTTTGATGATATGGAAAGTGGCACTGAATGTATCAAAGTAAACAGTTTACTTTAACCAAGGTTAAAGATGTCACTAAGAAGTGCACAAGAGAGAAGAACTTTTTTTGGTAAAAAAAAGGATATGACAAATATGATTTTGCAACAACACCAAAAAATATGTGTACGGTTACGTAAATATGTATATACGCATAAACGTGTATTAGTGTGAATGTATGGATACATATGATGTGCACAGATAGATCTATCTATAGACATATGTACATACAGGTATGTGTGTGCATGCATGTATGTTCATATATATAATAAACCTCACAATGGACACAATTATGGATACTCCCTAAACATAACAAAACACCTCACAAGATTGGTTTTCTGGGTGTGAAGGCTTAGGACCATAGCTTCATGGAACAACTCAGTTAATTGGCACAATATACTTCACAATGTGTATGCTCTACATCCAATGTGGTGAGTAGCATCTGGAGTCTTAAAAGCTTGCAGGCGGCCATCTAAAATACAACTATTGATCTCTACACCTCTATAACAAAAGAGAAAGTAGGAAAACAAAGACTCAGAGAAGAAAGTAGTCTACAGGACTAACAGTCTACACTAACTGAGGACTCATCTACCTGACACCTAAAGAACTAGATAGTGCCCAGCTACAACCATTCTGATCAGGGCCACAACAGTTGGATTCTGATAGAATGGGACAAAGATGTGGAAGAGAACTCAACTCTTAAAAAGTCCAGACATACTGAACCATTAAGACTGGAGGACTCTCTGAGACTATGGCCCTGAGATACTCTTTAAACTTTAATCCAAAATTATTCCCTGAGGTCCCTTTTTACCTAACTAACAGGTTGACTCATAAAATAAAGAATATCACCTGTGAATGAGTTTCTTCAAAAAATCATCTGTAGAAGACAAAATGGTAAAAAATTATTCTAAAGCAAAAATTAGACGGTAAGGGGGCAGGGAAACTAGAATACTGGAAATGATACAACCAGAACAGAATGAATGATAATGATGACACATTGTTAAAAATGTAACCAATATCACTGAATAATCTCTGTATAAATTGTTAAGTGGGAACCTAATTTGCTGTGTAAACTTTCACCTTAAACACAATAACGTATTATTAAAAATATATATAGATCAATTATTTTTATGAAAGGAGAAATAATGAAACAAACTCAAAACAGCTAATGAGACACATTTTTTAAATTTTGCTAGGTGATTCATATTTTGCACATTAATCTTTTAATTAAAAAGCATGTCACTGGATGTTTAGAAGTGCATTTTCAACCAGGATAGATTTTAGGTTTTGATTGAGGCTACATTTGAACTTTTATGAAGGCCATGATCTCTGTTTTGGAGATTCAAATGGAGAAATATTTCTCTAATATTAAGCACCATTTTTATACTCCATGACCAATAAACTCTGGTCATATGCTGCCCTATTTTCACCTAAGGATGATCTAACTAGATTTAAAAGTAGATAATTCGTGGGACAGAAAGAAACGTAAACAAGGGCGTCACCACAGGGACTGTCTCCTTGGTCAGGTCCATCTCTCTACAAATGGATGCCATCTCACTCCCAATTCTCTTAGCAGCACTGGCTCCATGCTGGCACTGCACCCTTGGTATGGCCACATGATGAACATACATTGGCTTGTACTCCTTTGGGCAGGGCCTGCTCTCTTGCTGGCCCTCGTCTGTCCCAAACCCAGCAATTGGCTTTTCTCTTATCTAGCATCCCTGAAGGATCTCTCCATATATTTGGATCCTGACCTCTGACTTAAACCAGTGTTGTTTACTTGTAAAAGTGCAGGCATTAAATGCCGGGCAGCAAGATATGTTTCATGGTAAGACTCCATGAGCCTGGCCTCATCTATATAATCTTATAGTGGCATCCCCTTCCAGTCAGCTATCAAAACTCCAACCAAAGCAAAAGGTCTTGATCTGAGCAAATAACCTTTTCAGACTGGCTGATAATACAGTTCTTAATTTTACTTGGATACCTGTGGGAAGAGTCACTGGGGGATCTTTAAAATGTTGTCTTTCCTGTCACCCATCCTTGACAAGCTTTGACCTCACCCTTACTCCAATAGGGTAAGTGATGATATACATATCACAACATTCACCCTTCTACACATACTGGACCCACCCAAACAACTTAAAACCACGTCACACAAAACACAACAGTGACGAAGGAAATGAACATGAAGATGAATGACAACCATGTTTGGTGATATTCAATTTTTTAAAGGAATTAATTTCATTACAATAAAATATATACCATAGACAGTGGTTGTCAAGTTGGCTGTAACACATGGTGATCCCGTATATACCAGAATGAATCATTCACTGGTCCTGTGCCACCTTCAAGATCATCGGCATGCTTGAGTCTTGGATCTATTGTTGTGGGCATTATGTAGTTTGAGTTTCTTCCAACCTAGGGGACTCATTTTCAAGCACTATAAGGAACAATAGCCTGTTGTGATCCACAGGGTTTTCACTGACCAATTTTCAGAAGTAATCTCAAGGCCTTTCTTCCTTGGCTGTCTAGCCTGGAAGCGCCACTGAAAACCGCCCACCAGGGGTGACCCTGCTGGTATTTGAAATATCCATGGCATAGCTTCCAGCATCATAGTAACATGCAAGCCACCACAGTAGAACAAACTGACAGATGGGTGGTGAATAGACAGGACAGCGGTAACGAAATTAGCTCAAGAAAAAGGCATTTTTACTGATTCTGTCCCTGTCCTTATTTACAGAATATGACTGTCTCCTGGGGAATGTGGAATGAGACACTTACACAGATGAGTCTGCATTCTTTGTCTTCAAGCATCGCCTTCTAATAAAGCCTACCTGTAATGCCAAGCGGGACCGTGGATGCACCAGCTTTAATGCTGAAGATCTCTGACATAGGATAGTGACTGTTCTATTTTTGTTGGAGCTATACTATATAGTGCAACCTTCAAGAGGGTGAATTAACAATTGCTTGTTTTTTTAGTTTTTTTTTTTTGTCCAAGTTAAGATCTTTTTAACCTTACTTCTTGAGGTCCCATTTTCAAATGCATGTATGGGCACTGTCTTAGTTACCTAGCACTGCCATACCACAGATATCACAAATGTGTGGCTTTAAAGAACAGAAATTTATATTCTCATAGTTGTGGAAGCCCGAAGTCCAAACGAAGGCTTCAGCTGTAGGGGAGGGTCCTTCCTTGTAGGTAGCTCCAAGCATTCCTTGGCTTGTGGAAGGTTTCTCACATGATCTCTTTCCCCTGTGTTTGTCTCTCTGTGTCTAAGGTGGGTTTTGGGTCTATTCTGGTCTTTTAATAAAATGCCACTCAGAAGGGATTAGGTTTAGGACCCACCCTATTCCAGTATGGCCTAATTAGCACAACGGAAGAAAAATCTTTCCAAAAAGGGTCATGTTCACAGGATCAGAGACTAGGACCTCGACATATACTTTGGGGGGACACAATTCAATCCATCACAGGAACAAATATGGCTGACAATCTGGCCAGTGCTACCACGAGCCACACACCCTCCAGTAGGTTAGAGAGACCATTTCATTTCAGGGCCACAGAGCCCTAGCACCTATATTTTCTTTAACACAGGTTAATGATTGACACCATGCCCCTATTTACACAACAGCAAAATAAAATGGGAGATATACATACAGTTATTTTGATAGATCAGCTCTTATCAATCCGGAAAACTCAATCAAAATACCACTTGGGTTGTTTGTTTTTGGTTTTGCCTGAATTGCACAAATTGGCTCTCAGAGGGGTCTTTCAACTCACTAGTTGCATGATGTGTTTTATTCTAATTCTAAAATTGTTTTTTTACTGAACCTAAAATTACTGTCCATGTGAGAATGAGCACAGTTTCTGTCTGAAAAAAACATAAAATAAGGCAGATGAGAACTTCAAATGTGGATATTTTTGTACAAGTGTCTCATAAAATAAATAGCAACTGACATATGTAACACTGTGGGATATTTCTGTGATGAGAACATTTATCAATCTGGATAGCAGAAAAAGTTGACATAGAAAAGAGACTTATGTCAATCAGAAGAAGACAAAAAAAAAAAAAGGCACTGAATATGAGATGACGTATATGTGCCCTAGAGTTATTTGCTAAGAGACTTGGAGTAAAGGTTGTGTTGTGGTCTCAGAGCTTATGGCCATACAACTGGCAAGACTGGGGTGAAATTTCCTAATGGCACTGACCCCCACGATGAAGTGATAGTGAATTACGGGGCTCCAGACATGTCACAATGCTACCTGGGCAGCTTGCTTAGATAACCAGGCAGGCCGTGAGGTGAACCTAGTAATGCTGAACAAAGGATTTTCTTGATCCATTTACTGAAAAGAGCAGTGCAGATGACAAAGTTGGAATTTGCCCTTTCTTGTGAATTAACAATATTCTTAAGCAGAAAGTCCATTAAAATCAAAGGAATCCTAATAAATACCTGGTAGGAGTAAAACACATGAATTAATTTCTTATTTTTATCTCTCCTCTTGAAGTGGTGAAAAGCTGATGGGTATGTCTTTGCCCCTTGATCAGTGATTGTAAAAGCTTTACTCCTATCTGTGAAGGTGATGGGCAGAAGCAGTAAAAAGTCCTCAGGGTCACAGTAGGCTTTCTGCTTCATTTCACCGTACCCATCCTTACAGTGCATACTTTAAGCTCAATATTACACACTCCTGCTATTGAACCACGACTCAGTGGAGAGTGAGGGGTGTTGTTAGAGGAGAATATAATTTTACTGTGTGAATACATTCTAATGAGATTATTTTATGTTGAAAAATTCTTTTAACTAAAAGAGAAAAAGTTATTCATCTAGTCAGTACTTGCAACAAATTTAAGAGATAACTGAACATACACTAAAATATATCATACAAAGTTTTAGGTCCAAAAGGAAAATGAAATATGCCAAATATTCTGGCTGTTAGCATTCTCAATGATGCCATTTACGGACTATGAACTTTTAAGAGACAGAATACTAAAGATGATTCCTTTATTAAAATGATGCCAAACACAATTCTCCTGATGTTGATGAAAACATTTGATTTTTTTCATATTTTGGAGTTAATAATAATACTGTCAAATATAGAGACAATTTAATAAACATTTCTGCTTAATACAGTGGTGGATACATAAACATTTAGTATATATGGACCTTGAATAACTAAAAGTATACTTTTCTAGCTTCTTTGGGAAAGAAAAATAAAATCATGTATATTATGTACAGTAATACTGCATACTAATAAGTCAATACCCATGCATCTGTCAGTTTGTTTCACTGTGGTGGCTTGCTTTTTGCTGTGATGGTGGAAGCTATGCCACTGGCATTTCAAATACCAGCAAGGTCATCCAGGATGGACAGGTTTCTGCACAGCTTCCAGACTAGGACAGACTGGTAAGAAGGACCTAGCTGTCTATGTCTGAAAAATTAGCCAGTGAAAACCTTAGGAATAGCAGTAGAACATTGTCTGATATAGTGCCAGAAGATGAGCCCCTCAGGTTGGAAGGCACTCAAAATACGACTTGGGAAGAGCTGCCTCCTCAAAGCAGGGTCGACCTTAATGACACGGATGGAATAAAGCTTTGAAGACCTTCATTTGCTGATGAGGCATGCTGAAAACGAAAAGAAACAGCTGCAAACACCCAATAAAAACAGGAACTTGAAATATATGAAGTATGAATCTAGGAATATTTGGAAATTATCAGAAATGAAATGGAACACATAAAGACTGATACCCCAGGCATTAGTGAATTGAAATGGACTGGTGTTGGCCATTTTGTATTGGATAATCATATGGTCTACCATGCCAGGAATGACGCCTTGAAGAGGAATGGCATTGCATTCATCATCAAAAAGGACATTTCAAGATCTATCCTGAAGTTCAATGTTGTCAGTGATGGGATAATATCCATATGCCTACAAGGAAGAGTAGTTAATACAACTATTATTCAGATTTGGTATCAACCACTAATGCCAAAGATGAAGAAATTGAAGATTTTTACCAACTTCCATAGTCTTAAACTGATCAAACATGCCATCAAGATGCATTGATAATTACTAGTGATTGGAATGCAAAAGTTGGAAACGAAGAAGAAACAGTAGTTGGAAAATATGGCCTTGGAGACAGAAACTACACTGGAGATCACATGATAGAATTTTGCAAGACCAACAACTCCTTCATTGCAAATACCTTTTTTCAACAACATAAATGATGACAATGCATGTCAACCTTGCCAGATGTACTACACAGGAATCAAATCGACTACATCTGTGGAAAGAGAAGATGGAAAAGCTCAATAGTCAGAAGAAGGCCAGGGTCGACCGCAGAACAGACTATCAATTGCTCACATGCAAGCTCAAGCTGAAGCTGAAGAAAATTAGAACAAGTCCACAAGAGCCAAAATATGACCTTGGGTATATCCTACCCAAATAGATTTGACTCATTGAACATTAATGACCAAAGACCAGACGAGTTGTGGAATGACATCAAGGACATCATACAGGAAGAAAGTGAAAGATTATTTAAAAAAAAGAAAGAAGAAAATGACCAAAATGGATGTCAGAAGAGACTCTGAAACTTGTTCTTGAATGTACAGTAGCTAAAGCAAAAGGAAGGAATGATGAAGTAAAAGAGCTGAGTAGAAGATTTCAAAGGGGGGGCATGAGAAGACAAAGTACTATGATGACATGTGCAAAGACCTGGAGATAGAAAACCAAAAGGGAATAACACGCCTGGCATTTCTAAAGCTGAAAGAACTGAAGAGAAAATTCAAGCCTTGAGTTTCAATATTGAAGGATTCTATGGGGAACATATTAAACGACATAGGAAGCTTCAAAAGAAGATGGAAGGAATACACAGTCAGTGTACCAAAAAGAATTGTTCATCGTTCAACCATTTCAGGAGTTCACATATGATCAAAAACTGATGGTACTGAAGGAAGAAGTCCAAGCTTCACTGAAGGCATTGGGGAAAAACAAGGCTGCAGGAATTGATGGAATTCTAATTAAGATATTTCAACAAACAAATGCAGTGCTGGAAGTGCTTCTTCGTCTATGTCGAGAAATCTGAAGATAGATACCTTGCCAACCGATTGGAAGAGATCCATATTTGTGCCCGTTCCAAAGAAAAGTGATTCAACAGAATGTGGAAATTGTTGAACAATATCATTAATATCATACAAGTAAAATTTTGCTGGAGATCATTCAAAGGCAATTGTAGCAGTACATCATCAAGGAACTGCCAGAAATTCAAGCCAGATTCAAAAGAAGACAACATGGAGAAGGATGGGAAGGTGTGCATCAGGGATATATCCTTTTACCATGTTTATTCAATCTGTATGCTGAGCAACAAATTGAGAAGCTGGACTATATGAAGAAGAAAGCAGCATTAGGATTGGAGAAAGACTTATTTACAACCTGTGATATGCAGATGACACAACTTTGCTTGCTGAAAGAGGACTTGGAGCACTTACTGATGAAGATCAAACACAAAACCAGTCAGTATGGATTACACTTCAACATAAAGAAAACAAAAATCCTCACAACTGGACCAATAAGCAACATCATGTTAAACAGAGAAAAGATTGAACTTGTCAAGGATTTCATTTTACTTGGATTCAGAATCAATGCCTATGGAAGCAGTGGTCAAGAAACCAAAAGACATATTGCATTGGGTAAATCTGCAAAAGACCTCTTTAAAGTGTTAAAAGGAAAGATGCTACTTTAAGGACTACAGTGAGCCTGATGCAAGCCATGGTGTTTTGAATGGCCTCATATTCATACAAAAGGTGGACAATGAATAAGAAAGACTGAAGAACAATTGATGTCTTTGAATTATGGTGTTGATGAAGAACATTGGATATATCGTGGACTGCCAGAAAAACAAACAAATCTGTCTGGGAAGAAGTACAGTCAGAATGCTCTTTAGAAGCAAGAATGGCTACACTACCTCTCACATAATTTGGACAGGTTACGAGAAGGGGCTAGTCCCTGGAGAAAGGCAGCATACTCGTTGCAATGGAGGGTCAGTGAAAAAGAGGAAGAACTTCACTGAGATAGATTGACACAGTGGCTGCAACAATGGGCTCAAGCATAATAACTGTTGTGAAGATAGCTCAGGACTGGGCAGTGTTTCGTTCTGCTATAAGCTGGAACTGACTTGACTGCAACTAACAACAACAATAAGTCAATAGTCTTCAGTCTTTTTTTTTTTTTTTTGAGGAAATAAAAATATGTATCAGTGAAAACATTCTGGCCTTTTTTTCCCTAGAAATACACTGAACTTTTCACTTAGCACAATAAATGTGAATCTTTGATGCTCATTCTTTAACTCAATATTTCATGAAGGCTTCCCAAATCACCTAAGGGATTCTCTTACGTAAAATTGCAAGAAAACAGCAGGTTTTATTAGAGCCACAAATTACAGACAGAATGCCTAATGGTGTAAAGATACATTGTTGTTGTTGTGTACCACTAACTGACAGATGCGTGGGGGTAAAGAAAAACACATATTCTGATTATCTCAAATTGTGCTTTCGACTCCATGTTTTACTAAAAAATTGACACAGAATTAAGAAAATATAAACTGGATCACCTTTTTCTCTCTAAATGCCAGAATTTACAACTTGGCTTTTATTTATGGTACTTATGGCAATGATTGGGGCCCTGGTGACACAGTGGTTAAGCATTTGGCTGCTAACCAAAAGGTTACACAGTGCTGAAATACTCATTCTTTGCAGGGTTCTGATTTCCACTACATGTACTAAGGATCCACAATATTGGAATTGTTTTTCTCACATAGGCAGTGCTTTCCTTCACTCTATGGGAGAGCTCACCACAGCAATAACAATACTAATAACTCTCTAAGTCTTTAAGTTTTTCAAGGCAATTTCCAGCATCTAAAGTCTTTTTCTTAAAGTAATTTAATTTTCATCATACCCGGGTGAGATAACAAAATTGATATCATCTGTGTTTCTTTTGTATTTATATACCATTATAAGTAAGCAAGAAGAGAGAATGTTATCTTCATACTCTTGTTTTAAAATATTCTGCTTTCTGTTTGACAGGCATCTCGCTAGCTCTTCTAGACCTCTCCCACCCTTATCAGGACTCTGATCTGTACAGATTACTGGGCCAAGTGGCAGCAACAACAGAAAATGGGGTGCAGTGAGGGGTGAGGAGAGGTCAATTTTTCTCTGGTTTCCTCACTGAGGTCACCTTAGCTGGGCTGCAGCATAGGAGGCTGCATTTCCTCTCCGATGTCTCATAGATGAAGGGGATCACACTTTATATTAGTCCCTTTGGGGATAAATCCTCCTGGTTTGATGTGCCATCTATTTCTGTTGGGGCCCTGAAGGGCACATCTCCTTAAATTTTCCTCTGCTCTATCCTACCTCTAAAGGCTGCAGTTCTTCAGGCTTGTCCCTAGACACCCATCTCCTTGGCTCCCTTGATGAATTCATCCATTCTCATACGTATAAACCCATCTAGATGCTAACAACTTCTAAATGTGTATCTCCAGTTCAGATTCCTATGAACTCCAAACTCATATCTCCACCTACTGATTGGCATCTCCATGTAGAATACATTAACATGTCTTGATTCCCACCTATCCCATCACATAGAATGTGCTCCTACCCAAGTTATCACCAACTCAGTAAATTGAATTCACCCAGCTAGTTTGTCAAGTCAAAGACCTAGGAGACCCCCTTAATCCCTTCTTAATTATCACTTCTCAAATAAAGCCTATCAAGTCTTTTATATTCAACTCCAGTGATAAATTCTGAATATGTACAAATCTATGTTCCACAATCCTAGTCCAAGCTACAATTATGTGTAGCCTAGAACACTGTGGTGGCAGCAAATTAATGTGCCAGTGATAAAAAACAACAATAAAAGATCAATTATATGACTTGCTTGTTTAAAACCTACCTGGCTACTGCCTATCTCTTCAAACTCATCCAAGCTGCTGCCCCCTCCATGCCTAAACTCCAGGCCACAGCAGCCTCTTCCAATCCCACACTTGTGTGTGAGTTTTCTCTCCTACATGAAATGATCCCTCCTCTCCACCACTGCCTTTTTGTACAGCACTCATCCTTCTCTTTCTCTTCTGTTCTCAGTGTGAAGAGAGGTTTTCCAACGTACAGAGTGGGAAAAATTTTTTGGCTACAACATATCTGACAAGGGTCTAATTCCTAAAATCTACGAGATACTGCAACACCTCAACAACAAAAAGACAAGTAACCCAATTAAAAAAATGGACAAAGGATATGAACAGACAGTTCACCAAAGAAGACATTCAGGCAGCTAACAGACACACGAAGAAATGCTTACGATCATTAACCATTAAACCAAAAAGCCAAACCCATTGCTGTTGAGTCAATTCTGACTCAGAGTGACCCAATAGGACAGAGCAGAACTGCCCCATAGGGTTTCCAAGGACAGCCTGGTAGATTAGAACTGCAGGCCTTTAAGTTAGCAGCTGTAGCTCTTAATCACTACACCACCAGTGTTTCCCAGTAGCCATTAGAGAAATGTAAGTCGAAACTACAAGAGAAAAAAGGCCACATAAACCAGAGACTCCATCAGCCCAAGACCAGAAGAACTAGATGGTGCCCGGCTACTAACAATGACGGCCCTGACAGGGAACACAACAGAGAGTCCCTGATGGAGCAGGAAAAAAGTGTGGAACAGAATTCAAATTCACGTAAAAAGCCCAGACTTAATGTCTGATTGAGACTGGAGGAAACTTCGAAGCCATAACCCCCAACACTATGTTAGCCCAGAGCTAAACAATTCCCGAAGACCACTCTTCTGACAAAGATTAGACTGGACTATAAAACAAGATAATACTGGTAAAAAGAGTGTGCTTCTTAGTTCAAGCAGATACGTGAGACCAAAAAGGCGGGTCCTGTCTGGAGGCAGGGTGAGAAGACAGGAAGGGACAGGAGCTGGTTGGATAGACACAGGGAACTGGGGTGGAAAGGGGAGTGTTCTGTCACATTGTAGGGATTGCAACTAGTGTCATGTGGCAATATGTGTATAAAATTCAGTATGAGAAATGAACTTGAGCTGTGAACTTTCACCTAAAGTACAATTTAAAAAATAAGAAGAAAGAAAAAAATAGAGAGGTTTTCGTTTTCCACATTCTCATCAGACCTTTGCATCATTTAATACAAGAGCATCAAAAAATTTCTACTTTGGTGCTCGCTTCGGCAGCACGTATACTAAAATTGGAAAGATACAGAGAAGATTAGCATGGCCCCTGTGCAAGGATGACATGCAAATTCGTGAAGCATTCCGTATTTTTTGTGTGTGTGAGAGACTGACTTGATTTGTAAACTTTCACTTAAAGTAAAATAAAAATCATTAAAATTTTTTTTCCTACTTTGGGGTACTTCTCACAACCTGGTTATGGTCTTTCCTTGTAGAGTGGAAGATCTTTGAGGGCAAGAGTCCTGTGGCCTGCCTGCGTTTTGTTTTATTTTTCAGGGAACAGTGTAGTGTACAACACACGGTAAATGAACTAAGACACACAGTAAAAGTAAAAAGCTTACTATAAGAAAATAATGCTCGTCATGAAGACATTTAAGTCTAAAATAGCATTCCTGGCAGAAAACTTTTTCTGGACTCTGAAATCTTCTTGACACCAATCTCATTCTAACTATGCTAACAACACAACAGTTTCAGGTAACATATTTCCTGATACACATCCCTGCCCCTCCCTATGGTCAAAAATTGCCTCAAGGAATTAAGTGAATAGTACTAAAGATCCACACTTTCCAAGAACAGCTCTGCTACTTCCCGGTTACAGGAGCAAGGCCTCTCTGTGCCTCAGTCTTATCAGCAGTACAATGGACTAATTAGTCCTGCCTCTACAGGTTTATGAGAACTCATTTAGATATTTTATTTAAAACCTGCTATACAGTAAGCATCCAGTTAATGATGTTGATTATTGTTATTTTTGTTTCTTAGCCCAGCAATTATTTATCCTCCCTTTCATTGGTAAAATACCACTGCCTACATCTTTGAATATTTCTGCAGCATAATAGTGTGATGTATTAGACACTGGTAAAGCTAATATCTATTCTAACTTTGACCACTAATCAGCTATGTGAAATTGAAGTAAAGATATAATCTTCCTTGGTCTCAAGTTCACTATCTCCAAATATGAAGATGTTAGAATAGATGAATATCAGCAATCTCTACCAACCCTACGATTATACGGTTTTTATGAAAAAACAAAGGAACAAAAAAATATTCTGGTATTTGCTAGACAGCAGATTTATATCTTTAAGAGAGAAAAACGAGTTTGAAGTGAGCTCCTTGAAGTGGAGAAACACAGTTTCAAAGCACAGGGACAACGTTTTCCAGACTCACCAGGTCGGCCTTCAAGGAGGGCTGCACAGGTCCCTGAGATTGAAGGGTGGAAGAGAGCCAGAGAGCACCGGGTATAACCCACATTGCACAGAGAAAGCAAGAACTGAAAGCCCAGACATTTAATATGTGATCAAATTTATCATGTGGAGAAAGCAAAATATGCCCTCTTCCTGAAATAATATCAAAATTTTGATAATCTGCCTTCTACTTGATTGGCAAAAATTAAGCATAGTTTCCAGATTCTTGATTCTATTTATAAAGAAAAGAAAAAGTGGTCTAAACACTTAAACAGTGCAAACACTGCTAGATGAATCAGTAAACTTACAATGTGAAATTCCAATAGCATCTGCTCAAAATTTGTACAATTATATTTAAAACTAGAGATAAATTCTTTTGTTTTATCAATTACGATCAAGGAATATTTGAGATGGTAATGTACATAACTTAAGTTTTGATAGAAGTTAAGCAAATAACATTTAAGATTTTACCTAGACAGGAATAGTCTAATAGGACCCAATGAAACTAGTTGCCCTTTGAACTTTCCCTTAAGGTTAAAATATTTCAATAGTAGCTGAAATGTAGCTTGACAATTTCAATCAGTATTAATCACATCTATAAAGACATTAATAGAACAGCTCAATTAACACAGAAATGTGTGTCAACAAGTACTACCTCATTCTTTTGGAAGTATGGCAATACAAGCTACTGTGAGCACACGGAACTTAGATCTTCCATTTATCAGAATTAAAAAATACGGAAATCAGAGACACCCAATGAGTCTATCTGTCATGCCATGTCCTTTCTTATGAAAAGCTGAATGTGGGCAAAAATTAGTAATGTTTGCCACAAATATTTTCATATGGATACATGCAATTAAAGATAACACAATAACAAGATCTCATGAAGAGAGTTACATGTGGCTATTGGTTGTGGAGTTTGGGGCAATTCCCATAAGAAAAGGAAGAGAGAGCAATCTTCTCCTTACAAGGTCAGGACATTATAGACAAGCATAAGAACCCTTCATTTAGACCAGCACCTAAGGATTGAGTCCCCATTCTTGATTTACTAGTAATGTGGGAACTGTTCTTTTTTGTGTGTAAATGTAGTCATTTGCCAGTGTCTTTTTTCCCAAGATGACGATGACATTGACTCTTTGTGTATGTCCATATAATTGGGTTTTGCCATTTCAGGTGATTTCATTAGCAATACTCTGACGCGCAACATTTCAACTAGCCTTCTCACAAACCACATACCCACTGCCCACCCCTGTCCTGAGAAGAGTGGCTTCTAGAACCATTCTAGATGGAGCCAGTGTGGATCAAGCACTAATGGTGTCTGGAAGACTAATGAGCCCCAGAAGTTCTCCTGTTGGCCTGAGAAAGCATTGGGATTAGCAGATGACAGTCAATGGGTGAGGGCCAGTGCACTTAGGGTTCCAGCATTTGACCCCCTAAGGGAAAGGTGGCAGAGACCTGGAGGACCTCGTAGGCAAAATGAAAGTCTGGACTGGAGTTTTCCATCCCTGAGACTAGGAGAGCTACAGAATTTGTAGCTAAGGTAACTGGGGAAAGAAGCCTTCTTCTTGGTGCCTCAACAAGGCTGACAATTTTCTGGCCCACAGTTCCAGAGATGCTACACTCCATCACGTTCATTGCTTTTACCAATAGCAAGAACTGAATCGTAAGTGTTAGTCATCAGTAAACAAAGAATAATAAGCATCTATAGAAAGGAACCCCCCCGGCAGGTCTGTCAGATTGTCATACTGTGGGGGCTTGTGTGTTGCTGTGATGCTGGGAGCTATGCCACCAGTATTCAGGTACCAGCAGGGTCACCCATGGTGGACAGGTTTCAGCTAAGGTTTCAGACTAAGACAGACTAAGAAGAAGGACCTGGCAGTCTACTTCTGAAAAGAATTATCCAGTGAAAACCTTATGAATAGCAGCCAAACATTGTCTGATATATGTATAGTGCCAGAAGATGAGCCCCTTAGGTTGGAAGGCACTCAAAAAACGAGTAGGGAAGAGCTGCCCTCCTCAAAGTAGAGTCACCCTCAATGATGTGGATGAAGTCAAGCTTTCGGGACCATCATCTGCTGATGTGGCCCTACTCAAAATGAGAAGAAACATCTGCAAACATACATTAGTAATCCAAACATGGAAAGCATAAATTATGAACCTAGGAAAATTGGAAATCATCACAAATGAAATGGAACACATAAAGATCTATATCCTAGGCATTAGTGAGCTGAAATGGACTGGTATTGGTCATTTTGAATTGGACAATCCTATGGTCTACTATGCCAGGAATGAAAACTTAAAGAGGAATGACTTTGAATTTATCACCAAAAAGAACATTTCAAGATCTACCCTGATGTACAATGCTGTCAGAGATAGGATAATATCTATATGCTCAAAAGGAAGACCAGTTAATAGGACTATTATTCAAATATATGTGCCAACTCCTAAGGCCAAAGGTGACAAAATTAAAGATTTTTACCAACTTCCGCAGTCTGAAATTGATCAAATATGCCATCGGGATGCACTGATAATTACTGGTGATTGGGAAGTGAAACTTGGAAACAAAGAAGAAAGATCAGTAGTTGGAAAATACGGCCTTGGTGATAGAAATGATGTTGGAGATCGCACGATTGTATTTTGCAAGACCAATGACTTCTTCATTGCAAAAACCTTTTTTCATCAAGATAAACAGCGACTATACATATGGACTACACCAGATGAAATACACAGGAATCAAATCTACTACATCTGTGGAAAGAGATGATGGAAAAGCTCAATATCATCAGTCAGAACAAGGCCAGAGACGGACTGCAGATCAGACCATCAATTACTCATATGCAAGTTCAAGTTGAAACTGAAGAAAATTAGAACAAGTCCACGATCTTGAGTAATCCCACCTGAATTTAGAGACCATCTCAAGAATAGATTTGAAACATTGAACACTAATGATCGAAGACCAGGGGAGTTGTGAAATGACATCAACGACATCACACATGAAGAAAGCAAGAGGTCATTAAAAAGACAGGAAAGAAAAGACCTAAACAGATGTCAGAAGACACTCTGAAACTTGCTCTTAAACGTCGAGTAGCTAAAGCAAAAGGAAAAAATGATGAAGTTAAAGAGCTGAACAGAAAATTTCAAACGGTGGCTCAAGAAGACAAAGTAAAGTATTATAATGACACGTGCAAAGACCTGGAGATAGAAAACTGAAAGAGAAGAACATGCTCAGCATTTCTCAATCTGAAAGAACTGAATAAAAAATTCAAGCCTTGAGTAGCAATACTGAAGGATGCTATGGGGAAGATATTCAATGACGCAAGAAGCATCAAAAGAAAGTGGAAGGAATACACAGAGTCATCATACCAAAAAGTATTGGTTGACGTTCAACCATTTCAGGAGGTAAAATGTGATCAGGAACTGATGGTACTGAAGGAAGAAGTCCAAGCTGCACTGAAAGCGTTAGCAAAAAAAAAAAAAGGGCTCTGAGAATTGATGGAATATCAACTGAGATATTTCAACAAACCCACTGCAAGCGCTCACTCATCTATGCCAAGAAATTGGAAGACAGCTACCTGGCCAACTTACTGAGAGATCCATATTTATGCCGATTCCAAAGAAAGATTATCCAACCAAATGCGAAAATTATCAAACAATATCATCAATATCACAAGTAATCAAAATTTTCCTGAAGATCATTCATAAGTTGCTGAAGCAGTATATTGACAGGGAACTGCCAGAAGTTTAGGCTGGATTTATAAGAGGACTTGGAACCAAGGATATCACTCCTGAACCAAGGATATCATTTCTGATGTCAGATGGATCCTGGCTGAAAGCAGAGACAGAAAGATGTTTACCTGTGTTTAACTGACTACGCAAAGGCATTCAACTGTGTGGATAATAACAAATTATGCATAACTTTGTGGAGAGTGGGAATTTCGGAACACTTAATTGTGCTCATGAGGAATCTGTACAGGGATCAAGAGGCAGTTATTCGAACAGACCAAGGGGATACTGCATGGTTTAAAGTCAGGAAAGGTGTATGTGAGGATTGTATTCTTTCACCATACCTATTCAATCTGTATGCTGAGCAAATAATCCGAGAAGCTGGACTATATGAAGAAGAACGAGGCACAGGATTGGAGAAAGACTCATCAACAACCTGTGTTATGCAGATGACACAACCTTGCTTGCTGAAAGTGAAGAGGACTTGAAGCAGTTACTGATGAAGATCAAAAACCACAGCCTTCAGTATGGGTTATACCTCGACATAAAGAAAGCAAAAATCCTCACGACTGGACCAATAAGCAACATCATGATTAAGGGAGAAAAGATTGAGGCTGTCAAGGATTTCCATTTTACTTGAATCCACAATCAACTCCCTTGGAAGCAGCAGTCAAGAAATCAAAAAATACATCACATAGGGCAAATTGGCTGCAAGAGATCTCTTTAAAGTGTTAAAAAGCAAAGATGTCACCTCAAGGACTAAGGTGCACCTGACCCAAGCCATGGCGTTTTCAATCGCCTCACATGCATGTGAAAACTGGACACTGAATAAGGAAGACCGAAGAAGAATTGACACCTTTGAATTGTAATGTTGGCAAAGAATATGGAATACACCACGGAATGCCAAAAGAACGAACAAATCTGTCTTGGAAGTACAACCAGAATGCCCCTTAGAAGCAAGGATGGCGAGACTGAATCTTACATACTTGGCACATGTTGTCAGGAAGGATCAGTCCCTGGAGAAGAATATCATGCTTGTTAAGTAGAGGGTCACTGAAAAAGAGGACGATGCTTAACGAGATGGGCTGACACAGTGGCAGCAACAACGGTCTCAAGCATGGCAACTATTGTGAAGATGGCAGAAGACCAGGCAGTGTTTTGTTCTGTTGTGCATAGAGCTGCTATGAGTCGGAACTGACTCAATGGCACCCAACAAGAACAACAACAACAACAGAGAGAAGAAAATGAAACAAAATGGTTTCTACTAAAATAGAGCTGCTAGAAGAGACCAAAGATGTTTTGAACTAAAAAATAACAACACTGCATTTAAGTACAACATTCAAAAGGCCAGGGATAAATAAAAAGAAAGCTACATAATTTCCAAACTCTGTTATTCAGAAGATGAGTTGAAAAAGAGGATTTTTTTTTTTTTAATCACTGAGTGACTTAAAAGTGGAAGTTAAAGAAATATTTGAAATTATACAGTAAAAATACACAAGCCAAGAATCAAAAGGAAAATGTTGCAGATTTGGAGAAGAAATTCAGGTCTTTCTTAGTTATAGTAGATCTCTAAACCTTCCTCTCTGGTGGAGCACATCTAACACAAAGTAAGGTTTAATTCCTCACCAACGAAAAGAATAAATAATAATAATAACCTCATAGTTTGCTGCGTTAATTAATTAAAATAATATATTTAAAGCAGTTTTTAAGACCTGCCTTAGAGTATGAACTTAGTAACTGTTATATTTAAGTAATAATAAAACTATTGATTTATGTGGATTTTAATTTACTAAAATGGAGAAATAATTAAGAGTCAGAAATGTATATAGTGAGATTACACAAATCAAAATCTCCTCTGAATTCTATGTTTAAGGTGCCAGATTTTAATGTTAATACAAAGTTTCAATAGAGTCAAAATAAATTTTATTTGGAGAATGTTTAAACATCTTTGAGTATTTTCTTCCAAAATTCTGAGCTCCCGTGACTTTTTCAACAAAGAAATTAGAAATCAGTTTATTCCAAATCACTCCTGAGTTAACCTTCAGCCACAGATTAAACAGTTAGACTGTCCTCTATCAATATACTTCTTATCAATTTTTACAGCTTGTTATTTAGAAAATGCAAATATACTCTTTGTGATATGTGACACCTATGGGATGATTAAAGTATCTTTAAGTTTTATGAAGAAAATCCTTCCTGAAAGATAACATAATGTGTATATACTCATAGATAACAATGGAGAGCCAGACCTACTTAAGGGGGAAAAAAAACCCACAATTGTCCTTAAGAAGATTCCAACATCTGAGGACCTCATACACGTCAGAGTAGAAATGTGCTCCACAGGGTTTTCAGGGACAAATTGAACAACAGAAGTGCCCATCGGCAGATGAATGGATTGGAATAGATGAAAAAAATTTGGTACATACATATAATGGAATACTGTGCAACCACAAAGAACAAAGGTGAGCCCACAGAACATGTTATAACATAGGTAGATCTGGAGGGCATAATGCTAAATGGAATAAGCCAAACATATAAGGACAAATATTGAATGATCCATCTTTTATCACAAAACAAATATATAGAGAGATACCAATGTTCATTGGTAGTACCACGGAGGGGAGAGGGAAGGGTAAAGTACCTTTTAGATCATATAGACTTGTTATTTTGGGTGATGGGAAAAGTGGCACCTGAAGTGTATGCAGTGAGCACAGCACAACCAAAGTAAAAATGAGTGTTTGAGTACATATGGATGCTGTTGTTATTAGGTCCCCTCAAGTCATTCTGACTCGTAGCGACATTGTGCAACAGAACAAAACGCTGCCTGGTTCTGCACAACCTTCACAATCCTTGATATGCTTCAGCCCTTTGTTGCAGCCACTGTGTCAATTCATCTAATTCAGAGTCTTCCTCTTTTTCACTGGCCTTCTAGTTCACCAAGCATGATGTCCTTCTGCAGGGACTGATCCCTCCTAACAACATGTCCAAAATATGTGAGATGTAGTCTCGCCATCCTTGCTTCTAAGGAACATTCTGGTTGCGCTTCTTTCAAGACAGATTTGTTCATTCTTTTGGCAGTCCATGGTCTATTCAAAATTCTTCACTGACACCACAATTCAAAGGCAACAATTCCTTTCTGGTCGTCCTTATTCATCATCCAGCTTTCCCATGGATATGTGGATATTGAAAACACCACGGCTTGGGTCAGGCGCACTTTCGTCTTCAAGGTGACATCGTTGCTTTTTAACACTCAAAAGAGATCTTTTGCAGCAAATTTGCCCAATGCAATGGATTGTTTGGTTTCTTGACTAAGCTGCTTCCATGGGTGTTGATTGTGGATCCAAGTAAAATGAAATTCTTAACAACTTCAATCTTTTCTCTGTTTATCATGATATTGCTTATTGGCCCAGTTGTGAGGATTTTTTGTTTTTTTCTGTGGAGGTACAATCCATACTGAAGGCTGTGCTTTTTAATCTTCAGCAGTAAGTGCTTCAAAGCTTCTTCAACTTCAGCAAGCAAGGCTGTACCATCTGCATAACACGGGTTGTTGATGAGTCTTCCTCCAGTTCTAATGCCACGTTCTTCATATCCTCCAGGTTCTCGGATTATTTGCTCAGCGTACAGATTGAATAGGTATGGTAAAGGACACAACCCTGAAGCATGCCTTTCCTGAATTTAAATCAGTCAGTATCCCCTTGTTCTGTTCGAAAAACTGCCTCTTGATCTATGTACAGGATCCTCAGGAGCACAATTAAGTATTCTGGAATTCCCATTCTCCACAGTGTTATCCAGAATTTGTTATGATCCACAGAGTCCAATGCCTTTGCATAGTCAATAAAACACAGGTAATCACCTTTCTGGTACTCTCTGCTTTCGACCAGAATCCATCTGACATCAGCAGAGATAGCTCTCCTTGCAGTCCTCTTCTGAATCCAGCTTAAACATCTGGCAGTTCCCTGTCAACATACTGCTGCAACCGCTTTTGAATGATCTTTAGCAAAATTTTACTTGTGTGTGGTATTAGTGATACTGTTCAATAATTTTCACATTCAGTTGGGTCACCTTTTTTTGGAATATGCTTTAATATGTATCTCTTCCAGTTGGTTGGCCAGGTAACTCTCTCCAAATTTTGTGGTATAGACCAGTGAGCACTTCCAGCATGGTATCTGTTTTTGACACCTCTCAGTTGGTATTTCACCAATTCCTTGAGCCTTGTTATTTGCCAATGCCTTCAGTGCAGCTTGGACTTCTTCCTTCAGTACTATTGATTCCTGATCATTTGCTACCTTGTGAAATGGTTGAACATCAACCAATTCATTTTGGTATAGTGACTCTGTATTTCTTCCATCTTCTTTTGATGCTTCTTGCATCTTTTAATATTTTCCCCATAAAGTCTTCAATATTGCAACTTGAAGTTTGATTTTTTTCTTCAGTTCTCTCCACTTGAGAAATGTCGAGCATGCTCTTCTCTTTTGGTTTTCTATCTCCAGGTCTTTGCACGTGTCATTATAACACTTGACTTTGTCTTCCAGTGACCCCCTTTGAAATCTTCTGTTCAGCACTTTTACTCCATCATTTCTTCCATTTGCTTTAGCTATTTTACATAAAAGAGCAAGTTTCAGGATCTCTTCTGACACCCATTTTGGTCTTTTCTTTCTTTCCTGTCTTTTTAATGACCTCCTTTCTTTATGTATGATGTCCTTGATGTCATTCCACAACTTGTCAGGTCTTCAGTCAGTAGAGTTCAACATGTCAAATCTATTCTCAAGATGGTCTCTAAATTCAGATGGGATATACTCAAGGTTTTACTTTGGCTCTGGTAGACTTGTTCTAATTTTGTTCAATTTCCTCTTGAAGTTGCATATGAGCAATTGATGGTCTGTTCCACAGTCGGCCCCTGGCCTCATTCTAACTGATGATATTGAACTTTTCCATCATCTCTTTCCATAGATGTAGTTGATTTGATTCCTGCGTATTCCATCTGGCAAGGTCCACATGTTTAGTCATTGTTTATGTTGTTGAAAAAGGGTATTTTCAACAAAGAAGTTGTTGGTCTTGCAAAATTCTATCATTTGATCTCTGGCAGCATTTTTGTTACCAAGGCCATATTTTCCAACTACCGACCCTTTTTCTTTGTTTCCAACTTTCACATTCCAACCACTAGTAGTTATCAATGCATTTTGATTGTATGTTCAGTCAATTTCAGACTATAGAAGTTGGTAAATTCGGTTTCTTCATCTTTTGTCTTGGTACATAAATCTGAATAATAATTGTATTAACTGGTCTTCCTTACAGGCATATGGATATTATCCTATCCCTGACAGCACTGTACTTCAGGATAGATCTTTAAACATTCTTTTTGAAGATAAACACAATGCCGTTCCTCTTTAAGTTGTCATTCCTGGCATAGTAGACCATATGACTGTCCGATTCCAAATGAGCAACAGCAGTCCATTTCAGCTCACTAATGCCTAGGATATTTACCTCTATGTGTTCCATTTCACGTCTGATGATTTCCAATTTTCCTAGATTCATCCTTCATACATTCCAGGTTCTGATTATTAATGGATGTTTGCTGCTGTTTCTTCTCATTTTGAGTAGAGTCACATCAGCAAATGAAGGTCCTGAAAGCTTGACTCTATCTATATCATTAAGGAAGACTCTACTTTGAGGAGGCAACTCTTCCCCAGTCATCTTTTGAGTGCCTTCCAAGCCAAGGGGCTTATCTTTCAGCCCTATATCATTCCATGTTCTGCTGCTATTCATAAGGTTTACACTTGCTAATTCTTTTGAGAAGTAGACAGCCAGGTCCTTCTTCTTAGTCTGTCTTAGTCTGGAACCTCAGCTGAAATCTGACCACCATGGGTGACCCTGCCAGTGTTTGAATATTGATGGCATAGCTTCCAGTATGACAGCAACATGCAAGCACTCACAGAATGACAAACTGATAGGTCCAGGGGGAACATACGGATGGGCATAGGCATACTGGTATATGGGTAGGTACAGGTGAGAACAGAAAGAAGTATCTATCCAAAAAAAGCCATTGCCGTCGAGTCGATTCTGACTCATAGCAACCCTATAGGACAGATGAGAACTCCCCCATATGGTTTCCAAGGAGCACCTGATGGATTCGAACTTCTGACCTCTTGGTTAGCAGACGTAGCTCTTAACCACTATGCCACCAGGATTTCCAGAAGTTATCTATAAAAAAATTTTTTTTGTATGTGTAAATACAAGTATGTGGGTGCAGGCATATGCATTCACTGATAATACAAATTTGAATAATCCACAGACATAACCAAATACTTCTCAGTGTGGTTTCCTGGGTTTGAAAGATTAGGACCATAGTCTCATGGGACAACTCAGCCAAGTGACATAACAGTTCACAAAAATCATGATCTGCATCCTGGGGAAGAGAATAGAATCTGGGGTCTTAAAAGCTTATGAGCGGCCATTTAAGACAAAACTACCAGTCTCCACTTGCCAGGAGTATAACATTAAGAAGGTAACCAAAAGTTCAGAGCAGAAACAAGTCTACACAAGCAGCAACCCAACTCACCCTGAGACCAGAAGAATCAGATGGTGCCCAGCTAATGCCACCTATATCGTTCTTACTGGGGTCCCAATAGATAGTCTCAGATGGAATAGGTCAGTACTTCACTGATCCTCTACTTGAGCAGAGCTCAAATTCTTATTTAAAAAAAAAAGAAAACATGCAAACTGAAACACTAGAGAACAGAGGACTCCCTGAGACTGTTGCCAAGAGGCACTCTTTAAACCTAGAATTGAGCCTATTTCCTGAGATCACCTGTTAGCAAAATAGCAAAATGGCACACAAAATAAAGGATATTACCCTTAAGACCTGTGCTTCACTTAAAAACCAAAGTTTTTTTTAAAATCTATATTCTTTCTACGATTTTGTTTAATTACTTATGTTCACGCCTTTTAAGTTGTTCTTGAGTGAAATAAATGAATCAGTCTTTTTTTCCCCAATAGTCATTTTAGAATTCTAAGAAGGCTTTTCATAATATCTAAGTTTTTTTAAAGGGATAAAGATGATACTTTGGGAATTCTTTTATTTCTTTATTTTGCAGTTTTTTTAAATATATATTTGGATCAAATATTCCATTTTCAATTTTTTTCCAGATTCTATGAATTATTTTAACAGAAGTTTCCAATCATGTTTCATAAATTGAAATGCATAGATATACAACACGTAGCATAATATGTTTAGTGACAATTACATGTAAGGTATGAATTTAAGAACTCATAAAACTGTATTCATATTTATGGTGACTTGTAAGGAACTTCCATTTATTAATATAAATATTAGGATGTAAAATATACCAGAAGAGGTCACACACTCATTAACGTTTTAACTTTTAGCACTGACATTTGCTTATTCTTTATTTCAGAGGACACTGCATTAAGCTGCTTATACAAAGAAAACTGATATTTATTAAACATCCACATGACAGGCATTGCTGAGGACTCTTAGTTTGTTCATTTATGTTATT
The DNA here is from genome assembly GCF_030014295.1 of Loxodonta africana. Lineage (NCBI taxonomy): Eukaryota > Metazoa > Chordata > Mammalia > Proboscidea > Elephantidae > Loxodonta > Loxodonta africana. The sequence continues at coordinate 1,770,760 of NC_087355.1, forward strand.
TCCATAAAAGCCTAAGAGGTTTACTGCTATTACCTTTTTTCTTTTCTTTTAAACAAAGGAAAAAAAGTGATGTCCCCAAGATTATAGAGCTAAGTAGGTGTTGTGGCAAATCCAAGCCCAGTCTCCTTGTGACACCGGGTTCACTGTGGTAGCTGTTTTTGCAGCTCAACTTGTCATGTTTGTATTGTTTCTGAGAATAACGGGTGCTTGTACCCAGAAACCAATCCAGTGCCGTCGAGTCGACTCTGACTCATAGCGACCCTATAGGACAGAGTAGAACTTGCACAGAGGACAGAAATCAGTATTTTTACTTTTTTTGTATCTCATAGCACTGAAGGAGGACTTAGTGTTTAATAGATGTGTTAAACACACATGTTGAATATGGTAATATAAAAAAAATGAAATGTGAATATTTATGAACATAATCGCTTTAAGAAGCAAGACAATGGTATGCAATTGAAACAAAATTTGAATCCAAATAAACGTTACATCTCCTAAGACTTAACCTCACCAAGATATAGGGTTAACTTTTCTACGGTTTAGATCTTGTCTTGATAAGAGCAGCAAATGTATCAAGGGATTGTTCATTTTCATAAAAATAACTAGATTCAGATAGGACCAGAAGGCCCAATTTGACCACACACAAATAAAAATAAGCTGTACTCAGGGCGGGGCCAAGATGGCTGACTAGGTAGAAGCTACCTCAGATCCCTCTTGCAACAAAGACTCGGAAAAAAAAGTGAGTCGATCACATACACGACAATCTATGAACCCTGACCATCAAACACAGATCTAAAGAGTTGACCTGAGTGACAGGTGAGCAAAAAGCTGTGTCCTGAAGCAGCAGCTGCCTCTGAAGCTAGTGACCAGCACCACAGCCTGGAGCCTTCACGGTTCCCTGGTGCCAAGTGGCGGGGCTGATTGTGGCTTGCTGAGATGGGGCAGGCACGGGACACAGCCCTAACCCCTACCCCCTGGGGTAACACCCGTAGGCACTCAGCCAGCGCAAGCAGGCTGCACACTAATGTGGCTAATGAGAGAGCAAGCAACCACGGGGAAGCAGCGACTGTTTTCAGAGCCTGGAGCCAGCGTCCCAGTCAGAAAAACATGGCGCCGGGCTTTGGACTGGGTGCAGGGGAGCTGAGCACGGCATCCTGAGACAGCGCAAACACGGGAGGAAGCCCTAGCCCCATGAAGTGACCTGCGGGGAAGCCAAGCCAGTGCAGGCAGGCAGCACAGCAATGCAGCTGACAGGAGAAGTCACCGGGAGGCAGTGACTGGTTTTGGAGCCTGGAGTGAGGCGTCTCAGCCAGGGAACCTTGGTGCTGGGCTTTGGACAGGGAGTGGAGGAAATGACCACGGATTCTGAGACAGCACAAGCACAGGACGCAGGTCTGACCCTCAGGGGCATTCTCGACCCACCCAGCACACACAGGCTACACACCCCTCCAGAATCTCAGATAAAACAGTCATCACCAAGCAAGATAATTAACTTTGTCTATATCCCTGGGTGCTACTCTCTCCGATCTATCTGATCCCTCGTATCTCTTCCCAGGCGGCTTCATTAACATTGGAATTTCCTGGGCCAGAGAGTGAAGTGCTCTGCAGTTTGTTTTTGTTTTGTCTTTTCCTAACCCATTCTCCTTGCCTGAGAGAAGCAGCTACAAAAAACGCAGGGACCAAAAATCCTTCTCTGACTTCCCAAAATTGGAATAAAGGTACAGAACCAGCTCCAGCCAAGCATATGAGATCCACACTCTTGGGCTTTCATCCCTACAGGAAACAAGGTGGCTATTATAATGCAAAGGCAATTCTGATAGTGATCTGACTGTACTTGTTTTCGCAGATTACTGGAAAGACAAATTCTCCAGGTCTGATATATCTACCTATTAAACAGAGCCCTCACTGACCCACAGTGGGGAACGGAGGGCTAAAGCTCCACCCAAACCACCTAGCCTCCTGCCACAGGGGTCTGAGGATAGTGACACCTACCAATCTGTAGAGGTATATGCATTGGGGGCCTAAGGTACAGCGGCAGAGCCACCCACCAAAGTGCTTTAGGAATACAGACACACCTACCTCACTGGCACTTGGGGGAAGCCTGTCAGCATCCTGCCCCCCTCCAGAGTGGGAGCCCCTGCTGCTACTAGAATCTGGTGCACACAACTATCACCACTACTCCTCTAACTGAATAGGTGACAGTCTACACCACACACTATTCTTCTCAAGTATAGTGAATGGACTCTTAGGCTTATATATCTGGTAACAGCCCAAACCAGCTGGTAAGAGGACATAAGTGATTCAAAAGCTACGACAATCAAGACAGTGCAATCCAGTAGCCCATCTACGTATATTGAAAGAAAACAAAACAAGATAAGACTCAGTGAGCAAATATAAAATAAATCATTCCAATACCTTATAGATGGCTTGGAGACAACAGTCGATATCAAACCACATAAAGAAGCAGACCATGATTGCTTCTACAACTCCCCAAATTAAAAAATCAAAATCTTTCCCAAATGAAGATACAATCCTGGAATTGCCAGATGCAGAATATAAAAAACTAATTTACAAAATGCCTCAAGACATCAGGGATGACCTCATAAATGAAATAAGGCAATCTGCAGAAAAAGCCAAGGAACACACTGATAAAGCAGTTGAAGAACTAAAAAAGATTATTCAAGAACACAGAGGAAAAATTAATAAGTTGCAAGAATCCATAGAGAGACAGCATTCAGAAATCCAAAAGACTAACAATAAAATTACAGAATTAGACAACTTAATAGGAAGTCAGAGGAGCAGAATCGAGCAATTAGAATGCAGAGTGGGAGATCTGGAGGACCAGGGAATTGACACCAATACAGCTGAAGAAAAATCAGATAAAAAAAATTAAAAATAATGAAGAAACCCTAAGAATCATGTGGGACTCTATCAAGAAGAATAACTTGCGTGTGATTGGAGTTCCAGAAGAAGGAGGGATAACAGAAAATACAGAGAGAATAGTTAAAGATCTTTTGGCAGAAAACTTCCCTGACATCATGAAAGACGAAAGGATATCTATTCAAGATGCTCATCAAACCCCATATAAGATTGATTCAAAAAGAAAATCACCAAGACATATTGTCATCAAACTTGCCAAAATCAAAGATAAAGAGAAAATTTTAAAGGCAGCCAGAGATAGAAGAAAGGACTACAAAGGAGAATCAATAAGAATAAATTCAGACTACTAGCAGAAAGGATGTAGTCAAGAAGGCAAGAGGATGACATATATAGAGCACTGAAGGAGAAAAACTGCCAGCCAAGGATCATTTATCCAGCAAAACTCTCTCTCAAATATGAAGGCGAAATTAAAACATTTACAGATAAACACAAGCTTAGAGAATTTGCAAAAACCAAACCAAAGCTACAAGAAATACTAAAGGAAATTGTTTGGCCAGAAAATCAATAACATCAGATAACAGCACAAGACAAAGACATAGGACAGAACATCCTGATATCAACTCAACTAAGGAAATCACAAAAACAAATTAGGATTAATTTTAAAAAGAAAAAAATGCTCAAAACAGGGAATCATTGAAGTCGTTATGTAAAAGATCAAAATAATCAAAAAGAAGGACTAAATACAGGAAGCACAGAACTGCCATATGGAGAGGAAAACAAGGCGATATAAGATGATACAAGTTAGGTTTTTACTTAGAAAAATAGGGGCTAATATTAAGGTAACCACAAAGCCATCTAACAATTCCATAACTGAAAATAAAAACCAAGAAAAACATAACAACTCAGCAAACATAAATTTGAATATTATGAAAATGAGGAACACACAATTTACAAAGAAAAACATCTTAGCACAAAAAAGTAAGTGAAAAATGAAACTGTCAACAACACATACAAAAGGGCATCAAAATGACAGCACTGAACACATAAAAAAAACTTATCTATAATTACGCTGAATGTAAATGGACTAAATGCACTAATAAAGAGACAGAGAGTCTCAGGCTGGGTAAAGAAACACGATCCGTCTATATGCCGCCCACAAGAGACACACCTTAGACTTAAGAGACACAAAAAACTAAAACTCAAAGGATGGAAAAAAATATATCAAGCAAACAACAGTCAAAAAAGAGCAGGAGTAGCAATATTAATTTCTGACAAAACAGACTTGAAAGTTAAATCCACCACAAAGGATAAAGAAGGACACTACATAATGATTAAAGGGACAATTGACCAAGATATAACCATATAGGGTATTTATGCACCCAATGACAGGGCTGCAAGATACATAAAACAAACTTTAAAAGAACTGAAAAATGAGATAGACACCTCTGCAATTATAGTAGGAGACTTCAACACACCACTTTCGGAGAAGGATAGCACTTCTGGTAAGAAGCTCCATAGAGACACAGAAGATCTAATTGCTGCAGTCAACCAACTTGACCTCGTAGACTTATACAGAACACTCCACCCAACAGCTGCAAAGTATACTTTTTTTTCTAGTGCACATGGAACATTCTCTAGAATAGATCACATATTAGGTCATAAAAAAAACCTTTGCAGAATCAAAAAAAATCAAAATATTACAAAGCATCTTCTCAGACCACAAGGCCATAAAAGTGGAAATCAATAACAGAAAAATCAGGGAAAAGAAATCAAATACTTGGAAACTGAACAATACCCTGCTCAAAAAAGACTGGGTTAGAGAAGATATTAAGGAGGGAATAAAGAATTTCATAGAATGCAACGAAAATGAAAATACTTCCTATCAAAACCTCTGGGACACAGCAAAAGCAGTGCTCAGAGGTCAATTTATATCCATAAATGCACACATACACAAAGAAGAAAAAGCCAAAATCAGAGAATTGTCCCTACAACTTGAACAAATAGAAAGCGAGCAACAAAAGAATCCACCAGGCACCAGAAGAAAACAAATAATAAAAATTAGAGCTGAACTAAATGAAATAGAGAAGAGAAAAACAATTGAAAGAATTAACAAAGTCAAAAGCTGGTTCTTTGAAAAAATTAACAAAATTGATAAACCATTGGCCACACTGACTAAAGAAATACAGAAAACAAAACAAATAACCCGAATAAGAGACAAGATGGGCCATATCACAACAGACCCAAATAAGATTAAAAGAATCATATCAGATTTTATGAAAAATTGTACTCTAACAAATTTGCAAACCTACAAGAAATGGATGAATTCCTACAAAAACATGACCTACCTAAACTAACACAATCAGAGGTAGAACAACTAAATAGACCCATAACAAAAAAAGAAATTGATATGGTAATCAAAAAACTCCAAACAAACAAACAAACAAAAAAAGCCCTGGCCAAGATGGCTTCACTGCAGAGTTCTACAAAACTTTCAGAGAAGAGTTAACACCACTACTACTAAAGGTATTTCAAAGCACAGAAAATGACGGAATACAACCTAACTCATTCTATGAACCCACCATATCCCTGATACCAAAACCAGGCAAAGACACCACAAAAAAAGAAAATTACAGACCTATATCCCTCATGAACATAGATGCAAAAATTCTCAACAAAATTCTAGCCAATAGAATTCAACAACATATCAAAAAAATAATCCACCACAACCAAGTGCGATTTATACCAGGTATGCAAGGCTGGTTTAATGTTAGAAAAACCATTAATGTAATCCACCATATAAATAAAACAAAAGACAAAAAACACATGATCTTATCAATTGATACAGAAAAGGCATTTGCCAAAGTCCAACACCCCTTCATGATAAAAACTCTCACAAAAATAGGAATTGAAGGAAAATTCCTCAACATAATAAAGGGCACTATACAAAGCCAACAGCCAACATCACTCTAAATGGAGAGAGCCTAAAAGCATTTCCCTTGAAAATGGGAACCAGACAAGGATGCCCTTTAACACCACTCTTATTCAACATTGTGCTAGAGGTCCTAGCCAGAGCAATTACGCTAGACAAAGAAATAAAGGGCATCCGGATTGGCAAGGAAGAAGTAAAATTAGCTCTATTTGCAGATGACACGATCTTATACACAGAAGACCCTAAGGAATCCTCCAGAAAACTACTGAAACTAATAGAAGAGTTTGGCAGAGTCTCAGGTTACAAAATAAACATACAAAAATCACTTGGATTCCTCTACATCAACAAAAAGAACATTGAAGAGAAAATCACCAAATCAATAGCATTCACAGTAGCCCCCAAGAAGATAAAATACTTAGGAATAAATCTTACCAAAGATGTAAAAGACCTATACGAAGAAAACTACAAAGTACTAGTGCAAGAAACTAAAAGGGACCTACATAAGTGGAAAAACTTACCTTGCTCATGGATAGGAAGACTTAACATAGTAAAAATGTCTATTCTACCAAAAGCCATCTATACATACAATGCACTTCTGATCCAAATTCCAATGACATTTTTTAATGTGATGGAGAAACAAATCAACAACTTCATATGGAAGGGAAAGAAGCCCGGATAAGCAAAGCATTACTGAAAAAGAAAGTGGGAGGCCTCACTCTACCTGATTTTAGAACCTATTATACAGCCACAGTAGTCAAAACAGCCTGGTACTGGTACAACAACAGGCACATAGACCAATAGAACAGAATTGAGAACCCAGATATAAATCCATCCACATATGAGTACCTGATATTTGACAAAGGCCCAGTGTCAGTTAATTGGGGAAAAGATAGTCTTTTTAACAAACGGTGCTGGCATAACTGGATATCCATTTGCAAAAAAATGAAACAGGACCCATACCTCACACCATGCACAAAAACTAACTCCAAGTGGATCAAAGACCTAAACATAAAGACTAAAACGATAAAGATCATGGAAGAAAAAAATAGGGACAACGTTAGGAGCCCTAATACAAGGCATAAACAGAATACAAAACATTACCAAAAATGACGAAGAGAAACCAAATAACTGGGAGCTCCTAAAAATCAAACACCTATGCTCATCTGAAGACTTCACCAAAAGAGTGAAAAGATCACCTACAGATTGGGAAAAAACTTTCAGCTATGACATCTCTGAGCAGTGCCTGATCTCTAAAATCTATATAATTCTGTTAAAACTCAACCACAAAAAGACAACCCAATCAAAAAGTGGGCAAAGGATATGAACACACACTTCACTAAAGAAATATTCAGGCAGCTAACAGACACATGAGAAAATGCTCTCGATCATTAGCCATTAGAGAAATGCAAATTAAAACTACGATGAGATTCCATCTCACTCCAACAAGGCTGGCATTAATCCAAAAAACACAAAATAATAAATGTTGGAGGGGCTGCGGAGAGACTGGAACTCTTATACACTGCTGGTGGGAATGTAAAATGGTACAACCACTTTGGAAATCTATCTGGCGTTTTCTTAAAAAGTTAGAAATAGAACTACCATACAACCCAAAAATCGCACTCCTCAGAATATACCGTAGAGAAATAAGAGCCTTTACAGGAACAGATACATGCACACCCCTATTTATTGCCACAGTGTTTTCAATAGCAAAAACATGGAAGCAACCAAGGTGTCCATCAATAGATGAATGGTTAAATAAATTATGGTACATTCACACGATGGAATACTACGCATTGATAAAGAACAGTGACAAATCTGTAAAACATTTCGTAACATGGAGGAACCTCGAAGGCATTATGCTGAGTGAAATTAGTCAGAGGTAAAAGAACAAATACTGTATAAGATCACTCTTATAAGTTCTTGAGAAATAGTATAAACTGAGAACACATTCTTTTGTGGTTACGAGAGGGGGAGGGAGGGAGGGTAGGAGAGGGTTATTTACAGATTAGTTAGTAGATAAGAACTACTTTAGGTGAAGGGAAGGGTAATACTCAATACACGGAAGGTCAGCTCAACTGGACTGGACCAAAAGCAAAGAAGTTTCTGGGATAAACTGAATGCTTCGAAGGTCAGTGGAGCAAGGGCGGGGGTTTGGGGACTATGGCTTAAGGGGACTTCTAAGTCAATTGGCTTACTCTATTATGAAACATTCTGCAACCCACTTTGAAGTGTGGCGTCTGGGGTCTTAAATGCTAACAAGCGGCAATCTAAGAAGCATCAATTGGTCTCAACCCATCTGGATCAAAGGAGAATGAAGAACACCAAGGTCACAGGATAACTATGAGCCCGAGACAGAAAGGGCCACATGAACTAGAGACTTACATCATCCTGAGACCAGAAGAACTAGATGGTGCCTGGCCACAACCAATGACTGCCCTGACAGGGAACACAACAGAGAACTCCTGAGGGAGCAGGAGATCAGTGGGATGCAGACCCCAAATTCTCATAAAAAGACCATACTTAATGGTCTGCCTGAGACTAGAAGAATCCCGGCGGTCATGGTCTCCAAATCTTCTGTTGGCCCAGGACAGGAACCATTCCCAAAGACTACTCATCAGACATGGAAGGGACTGGACAATGGGTAGGAGAGAGATGCTGACAAAGAGTGAGCCACTTGTATCAGGTGGACACTTGAGACTATTGGCATCTCCTGTCTGGAGGGGAGATGGGAGGGTAGAGAGGGTTAGAAACTGGCAAAATGGTCACGAAAGGAGAGACTGCAAGAAGCGAGCGGGCTGACTTATTCGGGGGAGAGTAAGTGGGAGAATGTAGTAAGGTGTATATAAGCTTTCATGTGACAGACTGACTTGATTTGTAAACTTTCACTTAAAGCACAATAAAAATTATTTTAAAAAAAGAAAGAATGGGAAGGGAAAAAGAAAACAAAACAAACCCAAAAACAAGATGTAGAGAGTTCCTCCTTTAAAGATATATAGACATTGACATAGATAATGATATATACACAGAGATGTATAGATATAGAGATAACAAAAAATACAGAGAGATAGAGATACAGATATAGATACAGGTAGAGATATGTGAATACAGATGTAGACGTAGATAGGAACATATATATAACGAGGAAAGATATACACGACTGGGAATGGTGTCCATGACAAGGAAAAGCATATGTGGCAAGAGAAGATATACATTACGAGGAAAGCTATCCATGTCAAAATAAGGTAAACCACAATGACTGGAGAATAGCGAAATCACATTTCGATGGAGCGTTGGGTAGCAGACTAGACTCACTCACTAGATAAGAGACTTGTTTCCGGCAGTGATCTAATAGATTTACAATTCACCTCGTGTCTCAGCAAATTTGTTTCTTGTTATTAACTTATTGAGTCAAAAGAAAAAGTAATCTTGGAAATAAAGTCTTACATATTTATTATTTTTTCATATTCATGACTTTTTCATCCTCAAATAATTCCTAAGCTAAGTGGAGACGATATAACAGACATTGGTATTCCTTTCAGACCTTCTAAGACTGAACTTAGAAGATTACCAATACATATGTAACACACAGAAGACTGAGCGTCAAGTACAATGGAATAAAAGTGAGTGGACTCAAAATTCCTGATTTCAAAACTTACTGCAAATTTACAATAATCAACACAATGTGGTACTGGCACAGTATAAACAAACAGATCAATAGAACAAAAATCAGAGTATATAAGTAAACCCATACATCTATGGTCAATTGATTTTCAACAAGAGTGCCAAGACTATTCAATGGGGAAAGAATAGTCTCTTCAACAAATGATGCTGGGAAAATTGACTATGCACATGCAAAAGAATGAAGTGGGCCCCCTACCTCATACCACACGTAAAAATTAACTGAAAATTGATCAAAATGTAAGAGCAAAAATTATAACACTTTTAGACAAAACAAATCTTCCTGAATTTGGATTCAGAAATGGATTCTTACCTATGATACCAAAAGCATGAATAACAAAAGAAAAAAATAGATATATTGAGTTTCATCAAAAAAATTAAATATATATATATATAGCAAATCAAAGGACATTAAAATCAAGACAACCTACAGAATGGGAGAAAATATTTATAAACCATATATCTGATAAAGACCTAATTTACAGAATATATAAAGAGCTCTTACAGCTCAACAACAAAAACACAAATAGCCAAAATTAAAAAATGGGCAAGGGACTTGAATAGACATTTATCCAAAGGAGATATGCAAATGCACAATAGATTCATGAAAAGATGCCCAAACATCATTAATTATTGTTATTTTTGTTATTAGGTGCCATCCAGTCAAGTCCAACTCATAGCGACACTATACACAATGGAACAAAACACTGCCCAGTCCTGCGCCATCCTTACAATCGTTGGTATGCTTGAGCCCATTGTTGCAACCACTGCATCAATCCATCTCAGTGAGGGTCTTCCTCCGTTCTGCTGACCTGGTACTTTATCAAACATGATTAACATTTTGAGAAACTCTCAAACTGAGAGTTATCATATGACACTTTACATTCTCACTCACAATGTATGAGGACGAGCACGGCATTGGCCACAGTCCCACAACGTGTCACCACTTGCAATCTTTTCCTTTCCACCCTGGTTCACCTTGTCCAGTTTTCCTGTCCCCTCCCACCTTCTCGTCCTTTTTCCTGGGCAGATATTGTCCATCTGATCTCGTATACTTGATTGATCTAAGATGCATATTCCTCATGTGTGTTATTGTTTGTCTTATAAACCTGCCTAATCTTTGGCTGAAAGGTCAACTTCTAGAGTGGCTTCACATCTGAGTTAGAGGGTGTCTGGGAGCCAGTCTCAGGGGTTCCTCCAGTCTCTGTCAGATCAGTAAGTCTAGTCTTTTTTGTGAATTTGATAATTTGTTCTACATTTTTTCTACCCATCTGTCCAGGACCCTCTATTGTAATCCCAGTCAGAGCCTTTGGTAGTAGTAGCCAGGCACCATCTAGTCCTTCTGGTCTCGGGATTGTGTAGACTGTGGTTTACATGGTCCATTAGTCCTTAGACTAATTACTCCCTTGGGTCTTTAGTATAGTTCCCTCTCATTTGCCTCCCAAACAGAAGAGACAATAGTTGTACCTTAAATGGCCACTTGCAAGCTTTTAAGACCCTAGACACTACTCACCAAAGTAGGAAGTAGAACATTGTCTTTAAGAACTATGCTGTGCCGTGACATATATGGCCCACAAGTCTATGGTCATTTGCCTTGGTACCTGGGAACTTCACTCCATGAGGTGTTTAGTTATGTCTAAGAGGTTTCGCTGACTGTGCCACTTATGTGCTTTATTGACTATATTAATATATGAGAAGCACCTACAGACATGTAGTTAGAAATTTCCACCTCTGAACTTGTATCTGCCAGTGAGTGTGTTCCCTTACGCCTTCCCTCACCTCTTGGAATATCTATGTAACAATTTATAGATTATTGTCTGTTTCTTCTGTTGTTGCAGGATTCTCTATGCTATAGCAGTTTTCACACCCGTTGCCGCTGAGTCCATTCCAACTCATAGCAACCCTATAGGACAGAATAGAGCTTTCCCATAGGGTTTCCAAGGAGTGGGTGGTGGATTTGAACTGCAGACCCTTTGTTTAGCAGCAGAACTCTTAACCACTGCACCACCAGTGCTCCAGTAGTTACCATTGTTGTTGTTGTTGTTGCTACGTGCCCTCAAGTTAATTCTGATTCATAGCGGCCCTATCCAAAAACCCACTGCTGTCGAGTCGATTCCGACTCATAGCGACCCTATTAAAAAAAAAAAAAAAATAGGACAGTGTAAAACTGCCCTAAAGGGTTTCCAAGAAGTGGCTGATAGTTGTCCTTTATTCCTGCATTCCTCTCAGTATCCTTTCTTGCTTTGGTCATGTTGTACTGACTTCTCCCTTTACGTTCACCAATATTAACTCGTGTCTACTGCCTCTTTGCTAATTTTCCCTCCTTCCCCTCTCTCATCCCTGGTAACCATCAAAGCCTTTTTTTTTTTCTTTTCCTGTGTGTAAACACTTTGTTGTTACTTTTAAAAAGCAGTCTCATACTATATAATATATATATATTTTGTGTGTGATTAAATTATTTCACTCAGCATAATACCCTCCAGGTTCATTCATGTTGTGAGATGCTTAAGTTTTCTATAAATTTTAGAGGTCATACTCTTGTTGGATATATCATAGCCAAATATTTTTTCCAATCTGTAGATTCTCTTTTTACACTTTTGAAGAAGTCTTTTGTTAAGCATACATGTTTAATTTTTAGGAGATCCCGTATATCTAATTCATGTTTTTCTGTGTATTTTTAGTTATCCTTGGTAATCTATTAATGCCTCATATTAGGGCCCCTAGAATTGTTCCTAAATGTTCCTCTATGATCTTTATGGTTTTAGGTTTTATATCTAGGAGTTTGATCCATTTTGAGTTAGTTTTGTGTACCATGTGAGGTATGGATACTGTTTCATTTTTCTGCAGACAGATATCCAATTTTGCCAGCACCATTTGTTGACGAGACTGTCTCTTACCCATTCAATAATCTTTTGTCCTTTGTGGAAGATAAGCTGTCCATAGGTAGATGGATTTTCATCTGGATTCTCAATTCTGTTCCACTGGTCTATGTGTCTGTTGTTGTACCAGTACCAGGGTGTTTTGACTACCATGGCTGAATAATAGGTTCTGAGATGAGGCAGCGTGAGGCTTTCTACTTTGTTCTTTTTTTTTAATAAGGCTTTACTGATTCAGGGCCTTTTCCCTTCCATATAAAGTTAGTGACTAGTGCTTCCATCTCAGTGAAGAATGCTTTTGGAATTTAAATCAGGATTGCATTATATTCATATTTCGCTTTGGGTAGTATTGACATTTTCACAATGTTAAGTCTTCCTATACCAGAACATGGTGTGTTTTTCTACTTATGCAGGTCTCTTTTGGTTTCTTGCAATAGTTCTGTAGTTTTCTTTCTATAAGTCTTTTACATCCCTTGTTAGGTTTATTCCTAAATATTTTATCTTTTGGGTGTCTATTGTAAATATTGTTTTCCTAATTCCCTTTTCACAGTTCTGTCTGTTGATGTAGATGAATCCAGGTGATTTCTGTATGTTAATCTTGTATCCTGACATTTTGCTGAATGCTTCTATTAATTCCAATAGCTTTCTTCCAGCAGCAGAGACCAACACTAATTCCCCAATATGGCACAATTTCTCTGGGTGATCAGCCAGCAACCTGGTGGCAGGTTGATTATACCGGAACACTTCTATCATGGAAAGAGCTGCATTTTGTTCCTAATGGAATAGACACTTACTCACTCGGCATACAGATTTGCCTCCCATGCATACAATGCTTTTGCCAAAACTACCATCTGTGGACTTACAGAATGCCTTATCCACCATCATGGTATCCCACACAGCATCACCTCAGATAAAGGAACTCACTTCACAGCAAATGAAGTGTCAATAGGCCAATGCTCGTGGAATTCACTGGTCTTTACATGTTCCTCATCATCCTGAAGCAGTTAGCTTGATAGAATAATGGAATGGCCTTCTAAAGACACAATTACAATACCAGCTAGGTGGCAATACCTTGTAGGGTTGGGGCAATGTTCTCAGGAGGCTATATATGCTCTAATCCAGCATCCAATATGGTGTTGTTTCTCCCATAGCCAGGATTCAGGGGTCCAGGAATCAAGTGGTAGAAATGGGAGTGGCACTACTCACTATTACCCCTATTAACCCACGTGCAAAATTTTTGCTTCTTGTCCCTATGACCTTATATTCTGTGGGTCTAGAGGTCTTAGTTCTAAAGGGAGGAATGCTCCCACCTGGAGGCACATCACTGGTTCCACTAAACTGGAAGTTAAGAAGGCCACTTTGGGCTCCTTATGCCTCTGGATAAACAGTGAAAGAAGGGAGTTACATATTGGCTGTTATGATTGATCCTGATTACCAGGAGGAAATTGGATTGATATTACATAATGGAGGTAAAGAAGAGTATGTCTGGAATGCAGGTGATCCCTTAGGGCATCTCTTAGCACTACCATACTCTGTGATTAAAGTCAATGGAAAACTACAGCAACCTAATTTTGACATGAATAGTAATGTCTTCGACCCTTCAGGAATGAAGGTTTAGGCCACCCCTTCAGGAAAGGAACCACAACCAGCTGTAGTGTTTGTTCAAGGCAAAAGGAATATGGAATGGGTGGTGGAAGAAGGCAGTTCTAAATACCAGTTAAGTCCACATGACCAGTGGCAGAAATGTAGGCTGTAATTGTTATGAGTATTTCTACCTTGTGTGTGTGCATCAGATATTTTTGATTTCTTCACTTATAAAATATAAAATGTAAACCAGGCTAGTGCGTTTTCGGTTGTATGTGTGTTAGTTGTATCACGATAGATGCAAGAATGAATTGATAATTATCTTTATTCAGAGATTATGTATGGTTTAAGGAGATGTGTATAAGTGCCCAGTTGACAAGGGATGAGCTGTGATTGTTAAGGTTGTGTGTCAACTTGGCTGGGCCATGATTCTCAGTGGTTTGGCGGTTATGATGTAGTTTGGAAGTTATATGATGACGAGATCATCTCCATGATGAGATTTGATATAATGTGATCACCTCCATGATGGGATCTGCTGTGAGTAGCCAACCAATTAAAAGGGATTATCCTTGGGGGTGTGGCCTGCATGCAGTATAGGTAGACTTTCTGGCAATACTCAGGGGCTTCTGCTCCCACTGGATCCTCCAGCTGGCTCCTGTTCATCGGACCTCTGGTTTTCGGGAGTTGAGCTAGCATCTTACCTGCTGTCTTGCCTGCTGATATTGGGATTCGACAGTCTTTGCAACCTGTGAGCCAGAGCCCTCCTGTATAACTTGCCAATCTCGGGTTCACCAGCCCCTGCAGCTATGTGGATGAGGAGAAGCCTCCAATCTCACCCAAGGGCTTGGGATGTTCCTGCCTCTACATCCATGTGAGCCATTTCCATAGTATAAGTCTCTATATATTTATTTATACTTTTTACTGGTTTTGCTTCTCTGGAGAACCCTACCTAAGACATAGGAGTTTAACTTCTTCAGGATCAAAAGCTGGCCAGAGAAACAAAAGGCAAATAGTATGGCTAAACTGGATGAGACCTACCATATAATAAATGAGAAAAATATTATTAAAAACTGCCAGAAAAAACACCATATAAAGAAATAATAAACTATCCTGGAAGAGGTATTTTTATTCAGATTGGTCTTCCTCCTCTCTGTGTGTCCATCTGATATTACTCACAGTTTAATAACAAATTAAAAGGACACTTATAAAAGTTGATGCATGAATTACATTGAAGTCACACCATGGACATTTCCTTCTAAAATTATTTTTCCTTATAGTAAATAGTAAACAAATTTAATGACTTAGGAAAGGTGGAAGCAGAATGATCAATTTCTTTGATAATTTTTCAATAGTACCATAGAAGACAATTATTTTCTTTCCTATCCTGTACATAGCCCCTCTTTTTCTGAAAACTGCACTGTAATAGTCCTTTAACGATTCTTCCTCATCTCTTATTCAATGCCTTTGTGTGGAGCCAAGTCTACTCCCAGTGCCACCCTTAGTATATACTAATCTCTTGGCAAATTCTAGCACACCTTCGGGAACTATTGTCAAAGAGAACTGGATTTCAAAACAAATAATACAGACCTAGAACTGGTGAGGAGGTGTGTGAGAGTGTGTGAGAGTATGAGTACATGTCTGTGCGTGGTAAGAGAGACAGACAGAGACAGAGAGACTCACCACATAGGCAAACGCTGCTTGGGAAGAAAGACAGTCCAGAGGAACATAGATGGATATCATTATTAGAACACCTGAATTCAGTCATGGCTACTGTAATTTACTGTTAAATGAGCCTATAATTCCCTTTTGCATATTTTTTTCCTTATTGTTTGGAGTAAGCCGCTTTGAGTTGGAATTTTCTCACATGCAGCAAAAGGAACTAAAAATATACAGATATACAGATATCAACTAGGCAAAATATTCCCCTTTTTTCCAGTGACCACAGTCACATTATTAACATGAATTAAAAAGGAAGGATTGGTAGAGGAGAGTTCTTTAATATCAAGCTCAAAATATAGTTTCATACACCCGTGAGGTACAGATGTGTGTTTGTGTGTGCCTGTGTGTGTGCTCAAATCATTAAATGTACATTAAACCATTTGTCCCACAATTATAGAGGGCATTCTATTAATTGTGTTGCAGCTTGCTGCTGAAAACATAAAGAATAACTTTCTAAAGAAATTATCTGGTTTTTATGCATGTAAGTACGTATACTAATATGAAATTTATATTCTGGGTGAAACAGCCTTGCATTTAATGGACAGCAGTCAATAATTGATTATTTTTCCTTCTGTTGCCTTACAGCTAACCAAGGCTATCCTCCCAGTTACTATAGAATCACAGGTATGAGAGGAAAAAATGATGGTGGTAGGAAACGATGCTAGAATAAAACACACTATGGAATATTTTTGACTTGTGTTCATACCTATCTATTCTATGGACTGTTTTTTTTCCTACAATATTTTAACCAGTTAGAGAAATACAGTATCTATTTCGTTGAAGTCATTCACCATTTTTAAAGACTTATTTCTTATAAAATTCTAGAAGGTAATAAGAAATACCTTCTTGTGAAGTCATGATTCATTATTCAATTTTTAGATTAAAAAAAGAGAGGCCTGGAAAGAAGATTCTGAGTAAATATGTCATTTGTAGCTTTTAACAAATGTCATTGAAATTGGAGATTTAACATTCTGCAGGCTACAGGACACAGACAGCACCCCATGTCTGAGTCTATCTGGGAGACAGTTTTCTTTCACTCATAGTTTTGAAATTAAACTAGGTGAAAATGAGGGTATTTCATATAAAAGTCTCTATTTTTGGCTTACACAGTTTTCTTTAACTGCAGGCATGGAGTTGAGAAACAGAAGCACCCACTTTGCAGACTTTCCCTCTGCAGTTTGCTGCAGTCCCAGCTGGCCAGCCTCACTCATTATTACCTGACTGAACCCTAAGACATTCGAATTTACAACCCATGGGAAGTGATACAGGTTCAGATAAATAAATAGAAAAGATAACTTTCTAATACAGAGCATGAAGAAAAGAACTTGGTATTGGTGAGCACAGTATGTTTGGAAGACAATGCATATACCGAGGATTCATCTGGAGAAACAACAAAAGAGCAGCACTGGAGTAGTGAATCAGGGCCACAACACAGCCTAGTCAAACAGGTTCAGTGATACACACAATACCAGACTGAATGCCTGCTGGTAAGGGCAGCATATTAGACGTTCTACATAACTTGTGACATTAACTAGTCCTAACAACGTGTCAAGGTAGACACTTTTCCTTTCCTTTTACATGTGAAGAGGACACAGAGTTTACCACAAATGCCCAAATTTATATGGTTAATGAGGCTCTAAACGAGAGTTCAAATCCAGATCTGTCTGATCCTAAATTCCACGTACTTTCCATCATGAAAATATTGAGATATTTTTGAGAGAAATGGCAGGAGGTAAGCAGAAGAAAAGTTTCTGAGCTCAGCTAAGCCTATGAGTTTTATTTGCTTGTTTGTTTCTCTTTGAATGGGCATACTAATAATTTCCCAACATAACCACAAAAACGTATCAACTATTAAAGTAAGTTGAAGTGATTTACCCAAGACCACATAACTAGTTGATGACAGCACTATGTTTTGACTCTAGTTTCCACGTGTACTGAAGTATTTTCAACCATGCCCCATTTCCTTTTTCATCTACACACTCATATTTCTTAATCTCAAACATTTACTTATTTCTCACACTGGTCCCATTGAGAAGAATCAAAGAATATGCATTGTTTTATATAAGTGACATATTGTTAAAATTCTAGTACCATTTCTAAAAGTTTTCTTTTACTATAATATATTTAGTAGATTTATGGGGAAAGAATTTTATTCCTTCAAAAAATTAAATCTTCAGCTTTTTGATATTTTGAGTAAATAATAATATATTTGGTAAACATGAATATATTTATAGTTACTTCACATATTCTAATTTCAAAAATTTATGCACTGGTTTTTTTTATGCAAGATATGCACTAAACTATATAAGACAATAAAAAATTAGCCTCATCTCGAATACATCAGTTTATGGATTTTTTTTTTAATGAACACTATAGTTTGCTGACAATTTGAAGATTACATTCATGAAATTCTAAAACAATTTTCTGATATTTTTGTGGGATATTTCTTAGTTGTATCAATGTACTGAACAAGTTTCACAATGACAATTCAAAGATACAGGTATTGGTTAAAAGAAATTATTTTAATTACCTCTCACTACCTGTTTCCATTTTCCTTTCTTCTTTTTTTTTTTGTAAGTGATAAAAAAATTCATAAAATTGTACCACTACATAAATAATAATGTTATTTTTTATCTCTAGTAGAGTCAATAGTTTAACTACAAAACTCTACTGAAAAAGATTATAATACCAAACAACAATTTATATTTCTTAAATACACTACTGGCATATGTTTAGTGATAGTCCATAAATCTACACAGATCAAACTTGACAAATTACATTTAAACAAATAAGCTTAGCTACTTTTTAAAAATCCACCTGATGGAAGAAAATCTGTAGCTGTCAATGAGATGTTGTTTAACCTGAGATTTCCTGAAGGGATCTGGGCTTTGGACTAAACCAAAACTATATCTTCGCAGCTTCTGCAGGCCATCTCCATCCCTCAGCACCCCTGCTATTCACATTTCACTCCACCTCGGCTAACCAGAAATCAAATCAAAATCCTTTTTGGTATGTTTTCAGACATGGAATTTTAAAGTCTGTTTAATCATGTAAGTTTTTCTGCAAATATCACTAAGGATAAATATCAACCTTCCTTTACGGATAAGAAAACCATGACACATAGACATTGATTAAATCTCCTAAGGTCAAGCTCAAAGTTGTTAAAATCAGCTTGGGTCTATGGACCTAGGTTTGACCATTTGGTATAGAAAATGGTGTCAATTTTGAGTAATAAATATTTTAAAACTAGTTCTTGTCTGCACTGGAATAATTCCATTAAGAGATATAAAGATAATTACAGCTGAATTATCAGGAAAATATTATAATCCTTATACTGAGAGTTCTTAAACATAATAGGTGTGCCTAAAAAAAAAAAAATTTTTTTTTGCCTGGCATACAGTAATTAGCAGGAAATTTTTCAATGAATGGATGAATACTATTGAGAATTATTTATAATAATGCATTTATTTCCAAAATGCTTCCAAAAGTATTACTGTATTTACACTTTCCAATATTCCCCAGAGTAGGCATCCATTCATTCATTCTACAAATATTGAGGTACCAACTATATGTAAAGGGTTGTTTGTGCCTTAAAGTGTAGGTAAAGTATGCTGGTTTGGGGGAAGAAAAATTAAGCATCAGCGAGTTGAGTGACTTGTTCAAGACCTTATGGCCAGTAGTTCAAGAGCCCTGGGGAGTTGACTGTCTACCAGCACTTGTTCTACTCCATCATGATGCATAGCATGTCTTGTACTGCAGCGTACTGCCTCTTTCAGTACACGCCATGTGTTCTTTCTGCTAAACTAAACAAGAAGAAAATAGGAATAAGAGGTCTCTTTCCTTTTAGTCCTATTATATGACTCATTGTATAGGTTTCTGGGGAGATGACACAACAGTGAAAATAATTTCTGGCATACAATATGCTTCTCTTCATTAGTGACTGCTGCCTTGGTAGAAATGGGTGAGTAAGCCGGTTGGTTACCTGGAATTCGTATTTTTTTAAATGTTGCAAAAAAAAAAAAAAGCTAATTGTCCAATTATGAGGAGCCTTTGTAAATTTTAACACTATCTTGCCTCTAATGTTTTTGTAAAGATATATAAAACTGGCTCAAACCTGAATAAATAATTCCAAAGGCAAACTATGAACATTCAAATCTGATATTATCTGATAAGGTCAATAATTACATTAGAATATTCAATTAATACTTAGTAAAAACAAGCTAACCATAAGTATTTTATACGATTTTATAATTTAATTAAAAATTTTAAAATTTAATTAAAAAAATAATTTTTTTATTTTTATAATTTAAAGACTCAGTTCAGAACAGCCTGCCCTGTCCCTTTCTGCACTCTCCATTTCTTGTTACAGTAAAATAGATAATTGAACAGATTCCAGGCTCATTTCTAATTATCTTCTGGTCCTTCATAAACTTACTTTTTTCTGATAATGTAATCCTATTTCCCTTTCCCTTTTGAGTCTCAGAAGTAAGAAACAGCCAACACCTAGCCTTAAAAAAAAAATTACCCATCTAAAAAAAAACAAAAAACGACTTTTTTTTTCTTCCTTTTTCTTTTTCCTCCAGGAAGAAGATGATGTTGAATTATTGTGTCTGGTAGTCCCAAGATCTAATACATTGTTTATCAGTAAGTGACAAAACCAAACGGCTATTGAGGCAAACAGCATGATTTAATGCGATATGGATGTCCCAAATAAAGTATATGGATTTCTCTTGAAAGACAAGTGATTCTATGCAAAGTGAAAGTTAGTTTCCACTATCCACACCCCATCCCCTTGTTTTGGCTGTTGGAGATAGGCATATAGACAGGCATTACGTTGGTGTGCAAAACTCTGTGTCGATATAATGGTATTTCCCTAAAGATAAGGACTGGCAGGAGGAATTTTCATGCATACTGAATGAGTTTGGAAAGATGAATTAGAGTTATTTCTGTGACTACAGGCAAAAGTAACTCTTATTCTGGGTGGTTTCAGCCACACATAGAGGAAACCTGCCCCCTCTGCCACAGATGAGGAACAGAGGCCATCCGTCACATGGGTGCTTCCCTTAACACACACTGGTCTTTCAGGCCAGGGAACCTGTCTATGTTAATTAACTGACACCCAAAATAATAGTCTGACAATATGCAGCAACTCTCTCAAAACATGACTGATTCTCTTGTGTGGTAATTTCACTTCCACAGCTCTCAGACTGGTAAAAAAAATATAATGACAATAAGGTTATGTGAGGGGCACACTGTGCTAACTCAGAAGGAATTTAAAATAATGATTTGTGTTTCTGCTCCTCAAATTGGCATTTATATCCTGTATAGGCTAGGGCAAGGTAGTCCCCAAGGAGCTCAATGGCATGGATATCTCTGCTTCCTAAGCAAGCTGGTTCACCGGAAGTGGTAAGCAACAGTTATGACTGATTTGTGTGTGTGTGTGTGAGAATGTAATCGCTACTCTCAGTCAACATGGAACAAGGGGCCATCATCCCACCAACAAACACTGTCATAAGTGCTTCATAGGATTTTGTGCTGAAATTGAGCAGGAGGGTAAGTATAAACATGTATTAGAGATATTTCAATGCTAGTTGTATATGAACATGAAATTAAAAGAATAACCTAAAGAACTCTCATGATATTTCAGAGGAACAAACTCTTGCCAAAGTATTGGCTAGTATACAGCACCACATGTGTTTACATGGTTGTCTAAATCTATCCATGCAAGTAAATGCTCCCCAGTGAAATGAATATGCTCATTGGAATTGAGCAAGCTCTTAATGAAATGTCAAGCATGGGCTATAAATTTGCATAACTGCTTTTACCCAGTGAGCCCTTTTTTTATTAAAGCAGAATGCTTATCAAGGTCACTGTGAATGATTGTAGTTTCAAAGCTCCAGGGGAAGGCTCCAGAAACAAGAGTCAACAGAAAACAGATTTTAATTAACACTTTGAAGTTTACGGTTTGTCAAGACCTATTGGTCACTGTCTCCTTCTGGATGTATTTTGTAAAACTAATAAGCCAAGATGCTATGCAAAACTAGCTCCCCTGAAAGGAAAAATTAAAACTTATTTTTTGCCTTCTGCTAAGTATACTAAATAAAAATACATGTGTTTCTTGAGTTAGGATGCTACAGGTGTAGCTATTCTTGGGGGTTGCCTTGGGGTGCATTATACGTATGTTTGTTCCTGTACATGGTTTAGCAAAATACAACCACATGAAATATAATAGAAGGGGTGGTCGAATCCTTTCTACTTGTAACTTTTTGAGTCTTGCATACTATACAACACAGGCAGGATCACTTTTAACTGAATGCATAAGACAAAAGTACAAAAGGCCTGATAACATTAGTACTTTTAATATATGCAAATATTTTAAAAAGATTAGATAACCAGTAATAAAAATACTCAACTAAGTTTACTATAATTACATTATTTTTTTTCTATTGTCACATAAGAGTTCACAGAAATAACATACTCCATTATTTTATTAGAAGAAAGATTTCCTGAGATTATGATACAGGAAAAAATCATTCAAAAACCAAACTGCTTATCATCTTAATTCACAAGGAAAAATGTCACTGTATATAGCCTTTTTGTTAAAACACTGAGAAAAGTAATCAGAGTTGCAAATAAGGAGAAACTTACCTGCCAATGTAAAGGAATCAGAAGTCTTCTCAGCTTTTCTAACGTAGGCCAAGTAGATCTGGAACCTCCTCTCACAGAGCTGTTTCAAAAACTGTTGCAATCCGCATATGAACATTCTGTTTACTTCAAGAAGTGTGGGCCTCTGGGCATTTCGACTCTTACTGCAGAGCCCATGATTTCTCACAGCTTTAACAACTCGCCTCACTCCCCGTCCTGCCTTCCTCTGGCCTCCTAAGGAAAATGGTTTTTGAACTCGCCGCTGAGAGTTAAGCTGTGGAACAAGAGTACTCCTCAGATCCCTGTCCGTAGTTGTAGCAGGTGTAGGGGGAGGGTTACTTTTCATCCATCAAAGAAGGGAGAGGGCGATGGGAATCAGAGAGCACAGCCTTTTAGCTGCGAGGAGCAGGGAGCCCAGCCGCCCGCGGCAGCGACATTGGCGGCGCGGTTGTGTTGCTGAGGCTGCAGCCTAGACCGGAGACGCTGTCCACCCCCTCCGGTGCTGAACTCAGCGGCTAGGGAGCTCCAGCCCGTCCCCAGATTGCACTTTCAGTCGCCCACAGATCACAGATTCCTTGTTTTCCAGTCTCGCTTTCTTTTCCTGGCGTTTTTTTTTTTTTTTTTTTTTTTTTGGTAGGAATTAATTCTTTCGCCAACATAAAATGCTCATTTTTATTTGGTGTCAGCGCTTCCGGACATTGTCTGACGCCGAAAACAGGAATCTGCAGAGTCTCTCTCGACTTTTCACTAGCTCTGAAGGAGTTTCCCAATGCTGGAAATGAAAGGAAACGCACGCGCGCGGGCACATACGCGCGCACGAGAGAAAGAGAGAGAGACAGGGGCAGAGACAAGATTGTATTTGGTGGAAAATTCAGAGCTTTGGGGGAAAGCTCCTGGGTTTGGAATCACAGAAAATGAAAAGGGCTAATATGGAAGACTCGGGAATCTTGACTACCAATTTGGGGGCCCACATTTGCAATCTGAGAAGCCCCATTTGGAATGCCTAGATTAGGCACAGGGAAGAGGCTGTGCATTTTTCTCAGACCATCCAAGTAGGTAGGCACGACAGGTTATAATTTGGAGGGAATAAAAAGAGCGAGAGAGAAAAAAAAAAAAAGAAAGAAAGAAAAGGCATTGGGGCTTTGCTACCTTTACAGGGCTGCTGTGTTGGTCCCGAATCCGTGCAGGAAAGCTAGGTGGACGCCGCCAGACACGGTTCTTCTGAGTGCTGGCTCCCTGGGAGCCTCTCAGAAACAGCGCTGCACGCGGGGGCCGCGGGGGGCTGCATTCCCTGGATGGTGTTCGAGAGCCGCCCACCTCTGCAGCGGGGCGGGGGGGGGGAGGGAGGAGGGGGAAGCGGCTTATTTCACAAAAGATCGGATAAATAAGGCATAAAGTCCGCAGGAGGGCTGGATTGGCCCTGCCCTTTTAAAACCAGAACAAAAGCCAGCCGGCCTGGCCGCTTTCAAGGTTGTTAGCCCATTACCCCGCGCAGCCCCCTGCGGGCTGCGAAGTCAGCGTGCTCCCCCTGGGGGCTCCCTGAAGCCTGGGCCCAGGCCCTGCAGGCGCTTCCCTCGGCGTGGTCCGGCCCCACTCCCGCTGCTTTCCTCCTCTGGATGGGCGGTGGATAGGGAGCACAGGAACGGGTTTGGGCGGCAGGGTCCCAGGCTGGGGCACCGAGGGCTTCGCCGCCTCACTAGCCCCTTGGTGCCTACGCCAGTGGGGGAGGATATGAGGGAATCCACATACACAATCCTGAACTGTCGGAAAGCTGACCAAAATTATGTGCAAAGGGGCTCGCAATGATCCCGAATGGAAGTTGTGAACAAGACCCTTCGCCTCTCCGCATTCAGACTCAGGACTCGGGCAGTTTCCTAAGCTGGAGGTTGTTCACCAACCTGGGAAGGGAGCAGCACAATGCCTGGCCATATAGCCTCCTTGCCCTGGCACTTTCTTGGGTTCCTCTTCCTCCCTCCATTTCTGACAACGGATGGCAAATCATAGCTTTTGTGCTTTCCGCCCACGTTTCCCTTAAGCATTACAAGCGTGCGCAAGCCAGCTGGTCTGGAACCATCCATTCCGGGTCGCTGTCCCCCCACCTCCGCCTCCGGAAGTAACGCACCCTCGGTACCGGTCTGAGCTGGGGCAAGCGAGGATACGCCAGTAGGCGGCGGCGGCGGCTGCCGGGTGAGTTCAAGCCGTCTCCCTCCGCGCGAAACGTCACGGTCATAACTCTCCCGGGAATAAAGCTCAAACAGGCAGGCCATTTACTCACAGGAAAAGTCCGTGATTTCGATGGTCCGATGGACTTTGAGCCCTTTCACTGCAGCAGAACGCCTTCCTTGCCTCTGGTAACCACCAACCCTCACAGCCAAGCTCTGCTCAGGAGAAGCTACGCAGGGGCTGGACACATCTGGACTGGAGACCTTCAGCTGATCAGGCAGGGAACACTTTCCCGGGAAAGGAGCGCACGACCAAATATCTCTAGCAGCCCTTTTCAATTAGAGACCTTATTGAAAGGTGGGAGAAAGCCTCTGCAACCTAGCCCAGAGTCCCCTCTGACCTCACCGAAATACGCAAACCTACAGGGAATATTTGTTACTGGGGATCTATTTGGAAGGAGTCATTTTGCTCTACTGTTCATGTGAAAAGGCCGGCAGTTCGAATCCACCAGGCTCTCCTTGGAAACCCTATGGGGCAGTTCTATTGTCTCCTATAGGGTCCTTATGAGTCGGAATCGACTCTGCGACAACGGGTTTTTGGTTTGGTTAATGTAAAAATCGGCAGAGTGCTCAGGATGGTGGTAGATGAAGTGTCTCTGTAGAAAAATGGCCACAAACGCAAGCTTCCTGTATCTGCACAAACAAGTAAGAATCATCTACAAAACAAGTTTCAGAAAGTGCCTGCTGTCTGTTACACAAGGAAACAAACCTCTGGTGATAGGGCTGCTGCCGCTAGTGCTGCTCACCCTGTATGCAGAGGCTTCCCTGGGCAGAAGTTAGTTCTATTGTTATTCCACTTGATTCAATTGGTTGTTTAAATTATTTCCTCCTGACTTGGAGACACAGGAAAAGTCGCATAAAATTAGCACACCAACTAAAAGAAGCTTATGTAAATGAGGCACAGAGTGCCAAGATGTTACTAATTAAAAACATATGCACATGATTATTCAGACCTAGAGAAACATTCTGTCTTCTTTATGAACACTGATTGATGGTAATGCACTCTCCTAGTCTTCCTCTCCTCTCTCCTTCCATTCCTGACAGTAAAAAAGAAGCAGTTGACTGACTTGAACTGTCAGTCCTGGTAAGATAATGTTAGTTTGATGTCTTTTTTTGAAGAAGCAAAGTCCACATCATCATTTTCCTCATCAAATTATATAACCAGCTATGGAAATTATCATGATGACAATTAAATGCATTCTAAAAAAAAAAATTTTTTTTTTTTAACACCTGAGGCTACAAATGGACATAAATGAAGTACAACAAACCAGCGGACAGGTAAACTAAGATGAATCAAAGAAGAATTGTAAGAAAGCAGATATTTGGAGAAGGCTTTTTAAAGTTTACTTCAAATGTGATTTATATTCTTAGTTTAAGTTGTCATTATTTGCAAACGTAAACATAGTGAAAGAATGTAAATCGACAAAAAAATCAATATATGGAACTGCCCCCTTAGGGTTTCCAAGGCTGTAATCTTTATGGAATCAGACTGCCACATCTTTCTCCTGGAGGAGAGGCTAGTGGGTTGGAACTGCAGATCTTTGGGTTAGCAACCAATCACTTAACCACTGCACCACCAGGGCTCCTTTATGAAGTCTTGTATTTATATAAAAATGTAGCACCCTAATCATCACTGTGAACCCTAAAACAGCTCACTTAATCCCTCTCTGCTGGATGATTGACCTAGTACTCAATTCCCACTCATCACACCCTCCACATTGTAGGAATCTTAGAAAATATATTAGTTTATGAAATATTTTAGACATCCCTTTGTTGCTAGAGAAACTCATTATTAACCACATATAACTGATAAGTGAGTGCTGTTACTGTCTCCAAGATCTACTAGATAGAGATGCCCATATAAGAGGAAATCTGATTTCAAATTAATATATGCGATTTTTTCCCTGTGGCTTTCTCTGTGAGCTTATATTTAAAACCACTTTTTGTTTTCTATTTTCACAGCATCCTAATATGCATATGTAGACAGTACATATCTCTCTTCATATTGAACTTCCAGTTTTTGTGGAGGATGACTATCTCTTAGAGGTGTACTCCCAAGTTCCCAAGAGTGAATTCCGTAAATGCTACAAAACTTATATTTTAAGTCAAATCACCTCAAACACGTCACTCATGTGGTGGAAATCATTCTCAGTCAACCGTCTCTGCATAATATCTTTGAAATTATCTCTAGGGTCCTCCCATGTAAATTTCAGATAGCATATAGACTTTAAGTAAGATCATACCAAACATAAACTCATTCAGTTTTTTATGAGTGACAGTTTAAAAAACAAAGATAAATGAACAGAAACTGTTCATTTCTTTGCTTTTTAATACTTACATATATTTGTTTTTCAAAAAGAATTCTATGAAAACACAATGTCAAGAAAAATATATAAAAATATAAAGTTTTGATGAATCCCAGTGATAGTAAGTTGTATATAGCATAAATATTGCTTTCGGTTTATTGCTTTCTTTTTATACTGATCTATAGTCATAACTCCTTAGGTGAAAAAAAAATTTTCTGTCAGGGATATAACTCTGTGTTATGTTATAATCTATCTGTGTAATATATGTAATAGATCATGCAACTCTCCATGGTTCAGATGCACACATGTTTGTAAAGCTATCCATGCATCCTGTGGATTGATTGAATTGAAACTAAGCTAATGACCTCCTTTTGTCCACATTCTGCAATGAGACTTTGCAGTTTCTAAAAAGAGGTGGAATCCATTTCCCTACCCCTTGAATCTTGAATAGCCTTGAAATTAGCTTTTACTAATGGAATGTGGCAGGAGGCATGCTGTGCGAGTTCTGAGTCTGGACCTCAAGAGCTCTTGAATGTTTGTTGGCTCCCATTTAGACCTATTCACACCATAATAACAAGGACAAGGCTGTAGAGGTTGAGAGACTGTGGAACAGAGCACAGTCATCTCTGCTGGCACCATCCTGGACCTCCGCTCTCCAGCTTACTGCAGACCTATGAACAAGCCCACCTGAGGTGAGATGACCTGTGTTGGGGTAGTTTGTTTGATGACAGTAGATAATACAATATGTCTTCTTTTGAGCTCAAATGTCATATTTGCCATGAATCTTCTTCCAAACAACCAGGCTGAGTTAGACACATCCTCCTCTCTGTTCCTTCTTTTTCTTTTAAGTAAAATCAAAGGCAGCAAGAAGAGGAAAACAAAAGTCTAATGCATGACTCTATAGTATTTCCCATACTGAGTTATAATTCCTTTTTGGATTTTTTTAAATCGAAGTGGGGAGATGTATGAACTCTCATGTATAGAAAGCCCAAAGGATAGGAAAGAAGAGGTAAAACTGTCTAATTTGCAGACAACATGACTTGATGCTTATAAAATCATAAACAATTTATTTGTATGGTTTTAATGACTAGAATAGTAAACAAGTCTAGCAAAGTTGAATGATACAAGATTAATATAAAAAATTGATTTTATTTCCAATAAACTATCAGAAAATAAATTTAAAGAAATGACACCATTTGCAAAAGCATAAAAAAGAGTAAAATAATTAGAACTTTTTTAAATGTAGGAAGTGTAGTGTAAAATTTGTAACATTATTAAGAGACATTAAAGGAGACCTCAATAAGTAGATAGTAATTCGTGGATTGGAAGACTCAATAGTACTAAGATGGTGACTTTAACCACATTGACCTACAGATGTAACACAATGCCTATCAAAATCCCCCCAAAAATCTTGTAGAAATTAAAAAGCTAATCTTAAAATATATATGGAAATACAAAGGGCCTCAAATAACCAAAACAATTTTTAAAAAGAACAAAGTAGGAAAATTTAAATTACTTGATTTTAAAAGCTTAAAAATCAAGACAATAAGAGAAACTTAATTCTGTAAACCAAACAATGGAGACTAAGATTGTTATTTCACAGAATCTTTATCGAAGTTGTTCTTTAGCCCTAATATTAAGTCAAACACCAATATCCAGCCAAAGGCAAAGATCAGCATCAAGTTTTCAATAGTACTGTATTGCCAGCCACCACCACTCTGTTAATCTGTCATACTTTGGCAGCTTTTGTGTTGCTGTGATTCTGGAAGCTTTGCCACTGGTATTTCAAATGTCAGCAGGGTCAAGTATGGTGGGCAGGTTACAACATAGCTTCCAGACTAAGACAAATGAGGAAGATGGACCTGGAAGTCTACTTCTGAGGAGGCTGGTCTGAGAAAATCTTATGAATAGCAGTGGAATATTGTCTTAAATAGCTTGGGAAGATGAGCCCCTCAGATTGGAAGGCCCTCCAAATATGACTGGGGAAGAGCTGCTTCCTCAAAACAGAGTCAATCTTAATGTAGTGGATGGAGTAGAGCTTTCAGGACCTTCATTTGCTGATGTACCATTACTCAAAATGAGAATAAACAGTTGCAAACATTCATTAACAATCAGAAGATGGAATGTATGAAGTATGAGTCTAGGAAAATTGAAAGTCCTCAAAAATGGAATGCATAAAGATTTATATCTAAGGGGTTAATGAGCTGAATTGGACTTGTATTGACCATTTTAAACCAGCCATTCCTATGTCGGGAATGACAAATTGAAGGAGGAATGGGGTTGCATTCATTGTCAAAAGAACATTTCAAGTTCTATCCTGAAGTACAAAACTGTCAGTGATAGGATAATATCCAAATGCCTACAAGGAAGACCAGTTAATATAACTATTATTCAAATTTACAAACCTACCACTAAGGCCAAAGATGAGGAAATCAAACATTTTTACCAACTCCTGCAGTCTAAAATTGACAACATGCAATCAAGACACATTGATAAGAGTTGGGGCTAAGATGGCAGACTAGTCAGATGCTTCCAGCGATCCCTCTCACAACAAAGACCTGAAAACACAAGTGAAGTGATTACATATATGACAAGCTAGGAGTCCTGAACATCAAAGGCAAAGTTAGGAAATCAGACTGAGTGACAGGGGGTAGGAGAGATGGTTCAGAAGTTGCCAGACCTGACTCTGTGGGAACAGGTGCTGCTCAGGCACGATCCCCTGGTACAACTGGGGTGGGGCTGGTGATAGCATTCGGGACATGGTTTCCTCAGGGAGAGACAGCAAGCCACAGAATCTATCCATGCCTCTGGAATCAGAGAGGATCAGAGCTCTCCACAAAAGATGAGTACTTGAGTCTAATATACTGCTGCCCCAGTCCATCAGCTGACATGAGTGGCTGTTGATTTCCCTGGATCTGAGATAGGTCCTGCCACATACTCTGGGCCAGTGTCCCAGCCTTGGAGAAGGAATGAATTAACAGTTGGGGGAAAAGATAATCTGTCGGCTCATCTAAGCAGGGAACTCAGAGCAGGAGCAGCTCCAGCCTAGGCAAAAATGGTCCATAGCCTCTGAATGCCTTTAACCCTTGCATGGACCTATGTGGGCCCATTTCAGGAGTTTAGGCCCTTGTTGGCAGAATGCAATGGTATATGTGCCTGAGATCTGACTTCAACTGTTCCACCTGTATGGTAGGGAGGAGTGTTTTTGACGTTTGACACTACTCTGTCTATTAAGCAGGGTCCACATGTACCCACATCAGGGACCTGAGGACTGGTAGGCTTCACCCACATCACCTAGCCACCTGCAACAGGGGTCCAAGGATAAGTGGTGCCTCCCAGTCATTACAGCCAAAAGTATTGGGTTACCATAGTCAAGTTGCAGAAACCATCCACCTGTGCTTTCCTCACAGACACTAGGGGGAGGGTTGTCAGATACCTGCCTTGCTCAGAGGGTGACCCCCTGCTGCAACCAGATACCTGTGTCTACACCAATCACTACTGCCCCTCTAAGACTGTAGGACAGAGCCTATACCACACACGTGGTGACCGACTACCTAGACACCTGAGCTGATTCCATGCAAGAAAAGCAAATGAAATTCTAGGCTCCTATAACTGGTAACACCTCTAGCCATCTGGTGACAGGAAATTAGAGCTACAGAGTTGCAAATAATCAAGCTAGCTCACTGAAGCAGCTTATTTGGGATCATCAAAACAAAACAAAGCAAGAAGCCAAGATACAGTAAGCAAACAAAGTAAATTAGTACAATAATTTATAGGTGGCTCAGAGACAACAGTCAATATCAAGTCACATAAACAAGCAGATCATGATCGCTTCAACAACTCTCAAAACAAAGAATCAAGGAATCTCCCAGATGAAAAGGTATTCCTGGAATTACCAGAGGTACAATACAAAAGATTAATATACTTAACTCTTCAAGAGATCAGGAAGGAGATCAGGCAAAACACAGAACAAGCCAAGGATAACACAGATAAAGCAAACAAGGCAATTAAGAATGTTATTCAAGAGCATGATGAAAAATTTAATAGGCTACAAAAGAATCCACAGAGAGACAGCAATCAGAAACTCAGAAGATTAACAATAAAATTTCAGGATCAGACAAGTCAATAGAAAGAGGAGCAGAACTGAGGAAATAGAAGTAAGAATTAGTGACATTGAAGATAAAAGTCTTTGCCTCAATTTATTTGAAGAAAAACCAGATAAAAGAATTAAAAAAAAAATGAAAAAACCTTAAGAATCATGTGGGACTGTATCAAGAGAAATAACCTATGAATGATTGGAGTACCAGAACAGGGAGGGAGAACAGAAAATACAGAGAGAATTGTTGAATATTTGTTGGCAGAAAACTTCTGTGATATTGTGAAAAAAGAGAAGATATCTATCCAAGATGCTTATCGAACTCCAAGTAAGGCAGATCCCAAAATAAATTCACCAAGATATATTATAATCAAACTTGGCAAAACCAAAGATAAAGAGAGAATTTTAAGAGCAGCTAGGGATAAATGAAAAGTCACCTACAAAGGAGAGTCAATAAGAATAAGATCAGACCACTCAGTAGAAACCATGCAGGCAAGAAGGTGATGGGATGATATATACAAAGCATTGAAGGGGAAAAAAACTTGCCAGCCAAGAATCATATATCCAGCAAAACTGTCTCTCAAATATGAAGGTGAAATTAGGACATTTCCAGATAAACAGAAGTTTAGGGAGTCTGCAAAAACCAAACCAAAATTGCAAAAAATACTAAAGGGAGTTCTGTGGTTAGAAAATCAATAATATCAGATATCAACCCCAGACTAGAACACTGGACAGAGCAATCAGATGTCAACTCAGATAGGGAAATCACAAAAATAAATTAAGATAAACTCAAAACAGGGAAACACCAATGTCATTACATAAAAGATGATAACATTAAATCAATAAAGAGGGACTAAAAAATGTAATCACAAAACATGCATATGAAGAGGAAGTCAAGGCTATATAAAGACATAAAAGTTTGGTTTAACCTTAGAAAAACGGGAGTAAGAGTACCAATCCTACACATCAAAAGAAAAACATAAAAACTCACCAAAACAAAAACCAACAACAATGAAAAAGAGGAAAAGACAGTGTATAAAGAAAAAATGCTCAGCACAAAAAATTAAGGGGAAAAAAGAAACTATCAACAACATAAAAAAAAAGACATCAAAATGACAGCATTAAATTCATACCTATCCATAATTACGCTGAAAGTAAATGGACTAAATGCACAAATAAAGAGACAGAGAGCAGCAGAACGGTAAAAAAAAAAAATCAGGATCCATCTACATGCTGCCTGCAAGAGACACAAACTTAAAGACACAAACTAAAACAAAACACAAAGGATGGAAAAAATATATCAAGCAAATAACCAAAAAAGAGAAGTGGAAATATTAATTTCTGACAAAATAGTGCTTACCACAAAGGATAAGGAAGGACACTATATAATGATTAAAGGGACAATATACCAGGAGGATTTAACAATATTAAATATGTATGCACCCAAAGACATGGCTTCAAGAAGCATAAAACAAACTTTAATAGCATTGAAAAGTGAGATTGCTCCAAATTATACTAGGAGACTTCAACACACCAATTGATGAAGGACAAAACAACCAGAAAGAAGCTCAATAAAGACACAGAAGACCTAAAAGCCACAATCAACCAACTTGACTTCATAGACATACACAAAACATTCCATCCAACAGCAGCCAAGTATACATTCTTTTCTAGTTCACATGGAACATTCTCTAGAATAGACCACTTATTAGGTCATAAAGCAAGCCTTGGCAGAATACAAAACATTGAAATATTACAAAGCATCTTCTCTGACCATAAGGCCATAAAAGTAGAAATCAATAACAGAAAAAGCAGGGAAAAGAACTCAAACACTTGGAAAATGAACAATACCCTGCTCAAAAGAGACTGGGTTATAGAAGACATTAAGGATGGAATAAAGAAATTCATAGACTCCAATGACAATGAAAACACTTCCTCTCAGAACCTTTGGGACACGGCGAAAGCAGTGCTCAGAGGTCAATTTATATCAATAAATGCACACATACAAAAAGAAGAAAGGGCCAAAATCAAAGGATTATCCCTACAACTTGAACAAATAGAGAGCAACAAAAGAAACCTTCATAGACTAAAAGAAAGCAAAATAAAAATTAGAGTGGAATTAAATGAAATAGAGAACAGAAAAACAACTGAAAGAAGTAACAATACCAAAAGCTGGCCCTTTGAAATAGTTAACAAAATCGATAAACCATTGGCCAAACTGACAAAAGAAAAACAAGAGAAGAAGCAAATGATCGAAATAAGAAATGAGATGAGTGATATCACAACAGAAACAACTGAAATTAAAAGAATAATATCGCATTGCTATGAAAAATTGTACTCTAACAAATTTTAAAACTAGAAAAATGAATGAATTTCTAGAAATACATTATGTACCTAAGCCAAAACAAACAGACGTAGCACAACTAAATAAACCCATACCAAGAGACGAGATTGAGAAGGTCATTAAGAAAACTCCCTCTTCCCACTAAAAAAAAAAAAAAAAAAAAAAAACCCTGACGCTGACAGTTTCACTGGGGAATTCTACCAAACTCTCAGAGAAGACTTAACACCACTACTACGAAAGGTATTTCAGAGATTAGAAAAGGACTGAATACTCCCAAACTCATTCTATGAAGCCAGCATATCCCTGACACCAAAACCAGATAAAGACACCACACAAAAAGAAAATCACAGAATAATATCCCTCATGAATTTAGATGCAAAAATTCTTAACAATATTCTAGCCAATAGAATTCAACAACATATCAAAAAAATAATTCACCATGACCAAGCAGGACTCATACCAGGTATACATGGATGGTTCAAAATTAGGAAAGCAATCAATGTAATGTATCCATAAATAAAAGACAAGAACCACGTGATCTTATCAATTGATGTGGAAAAGGCATTTGACAAAGTCCAACGCTCATTCATGATAAAAAAAAAAATCACAGCAAAATAGGAATAGAAGGGAAGTTCCTCAGCACAATAAAGGGCGTTTATACAAAGCCAACAGCCAACATCATGCTAAATGGAGAGAGCCTGAAAGCATTCTGCTTGAGAACAGGAAGCAGACGAAGATGCCCTTTATCAACACTCTTATTCAACATTGTGCTGGAGACCCTACCCAAGCAATTAGGCTAGATAAAAGAAATAAATGGCATCCAAACAGATAAGGAAGAAGTAAAAGTATCCCTATTTGCAGATGACATGATCTTATATGCAGAAAACTCTAAAGAATCCTCCAGAAAACTACTGAAACTAATAGAAGAGTTCAGCAGAATATCGGGATACAAGATAAACATAGAAAAATCAGTTGGATTCCACCATACCAAAAAAGAGCCTCGAAGAGGAGATCAACAAATCAATACAATTTACAATAACCCACAAAAAGATAAAATACTTTGGAATAAATCTTACCAGAGATGTAAAAGACCTATATAAAGAAAACCACAAGACACTACTGCAAGAAACCAAAAGAGACCTACATAAGTGGAAAAACATACATTGCTCATGGGTAGAAAGACTCAACATGGTAAAAAAGATCTACTTTACCCAAAGCAATCTATATACAGTGCAATTCGGATACAAAATGTATTAAGAAAATATTCTGCATCCCACTTTGGTGAGTAGTATCTGGGGTCTTAAACACCAGCGAGCAGCCATCTAAGTAAGAGGTAGCAATTGGTCTCAGCCCACCTGGAGCAAAGGAGGATGAAGAAAACCAAAGACACAAGCTAATTATGAGCCTGAGAGAGAGAGAAAGGGCCACATAAATCAGAGACTCCATCAGCCTGAAACCAGAAGAACTAGATGTTGCCCAGCTGCTCATAAGTGCATGGATTTATGTCTAGATTCTCAATTCTGTTCCATTGGTCTATGTATCTATTCTTGTACCAGTACCAGGCTATTCTGACTACTGTGGCGGTAGAGTTAGGCCCCCCATTTTGTTCTTCTTTATCAGTAATGCTTTACTTATCTGGGGCTTCTTTCCATTCCGTATGAAGTTGGTGATTTGTTTCTCCATCTTATTAAAAAATGTTGTTGGAATTTGAATTGGAATTGACTTGTATCTATAGATGGCTTTTGGTAGAATAGACTTTTTTACAATGTTAAGTCTTCCTATCCATGAGCAAGGTATGTTTTCCCACTTACGTAGATCTCTTTTGGTTCCTTGCTGTAGTGTCTTGTAGTTTTCTTTGTATAGGTCTTTCATGTCTCTTTTAAGATGTATTCCTAAGTATTTTATCTTCTTGGGGGCTATTGTAAATGGTATTGATTTGGGGATTTCTCTTCAATGTTCTTTTTGTTGGTGTAGGGGAATCCAACTGATTTTTGTATGTTTATCTTGTATCCTGATACTCTGCTGAACTCTTCTACTAGTTTCAGTAGTTTTCTTCAGGAGTCTTTAGGGTTTTCTGCATATAAGATCATGTCATCTGCAAATAGAGATACTTTACTTCTTCCTTACCAGTCTGGATGCTGTTATCTCTTTATCTAGCCTAATTGCTCTCGCTAGGACCTCCAGCATGATGATGAATAAGAGTGGCGATAAAGGGCATCCTTCTCTGGCTCCCATTCTCAAGCGGAGTGCTTTCAGATTCACACCCATTAGGATAATGTTGGCTGTTGGCTTTGTATAAATGCCCTTTATTATGTTGAGGAATTTTCCTCCTATTCCTATTTTGCTATGAATTTTTGTCATGAATGAAAACTGAACTTTGTCAAATGCCTTTTCTGCATCAATTGATAAGATCATGTGGTTCTTGTCTTTTATTTATATGATGGATTGCATTAATTGTTTTTCTAATGTTGAACCATCCCCGCATACCTATTATGAATTCCACTTCATCTGGTGAATTTTTTTTTTTTTTGATACGTTGTTGAATTCTCTTGGCTAGCGTTTTGTTGAGGATTTTTGCATCTAAGTTCATGAGGGATATAAGTCTGTAATTTTCTTTTCATGTGGTGTCTTTACCTGATTTTGGTATCAGGGATATGCTGGCTTCATAGAATGAGTTTGGGAGTATTCGGTCCTTTTCTATTCTCTGAAATACGTTTATTAGTAGTGGTATTAACTCTTCTCTGAAAGTTTGGTAGAACTTTGCATTGAAGCAGTCTAGGCCAGGGATTTAATTTGTTGGGAGTTTTTAAATTACATTTTCAATGTCTTCTTTTGTTATGGATTTATTCAGTTGCTCTACCTCTGTTTGTGTTAATTTAGGTACATAGTGTGTTTCCAGAAATTCATCCATTTGTTCTAGGTTTTCAAATTTGTTGGAGTACAATTTTTTGTAGTAATGTGATATGATTCTTTTAATTTCAGTTGGGTCTGTTGTAATATCGCCCATCTCATTCCTTATTTGGGTTGTTTGCTTCTTCTCCTGTTTTTCTTTGGTCAATCTGGCCAATGGTTTATCAATTTTGTTAGTTTTTTCAAAGAACCAACTTTTGATCTTGTTAACTCTTTCAATTGTTTTTCTGTTTTCTATTTCATTTAATTCTGCTCTAATTTTTATTATTTGCTTTCTTCTGGTGCCTGAGGGTTTCTGTTGTCTCTCTCTATTTGTTCAAGTGGTAGGGATAATTCTTTGATTTTGGCCCTTTCTTCTTTTTGTATGTATGTGTTTATTTATATCAATTGACCTCTGAGCACTGCTTTCGCTGTGTCCCAAAGGTTCTGCTAGGAAGTGTTTTCATTCTCATTGGATTCTATGAATTTCTTTATTCCATCCTTGATGTCTTCTATAACCCAGTCATTTTTGAGCAGGGTATTGTTCATTTTCCAAGTGTTTGATTTCTTTTCCCTGCTTTTTCGGTTATTGATTTCTACTTTTATGGCCATATGGTGAGAGCAGATGCTTTGTATTATTTTGATTCCTTGGATTCTTCTAAGGTTTGCTTTATGACCTAATATGTGGTCTATTCTAGAGAATGTTCCATGTACATCAGAAAAGAAAGCATACTTGGTTGCTGTTAGGTGGAGTTTTCTATACATATCTATATATATGGGAACCCATATATATAGATATATATGTAAAGTTGGTTGATTTTGGCATTTAGATCTTCTGTGTCTTTATTGAGCCTCTTTCTGTATGTCCTGTCCTTCACCAAAAGTGCTGTGTTGAATTCTCCTATGATTGTGGTGTTGTCTATCTCAGTTTTCAGTGATGTTAGAGTTTGTTTTATGTATCTTGCAGCCCTGTCAATGGGTGCATAAATCTTTAATATGGTTATATCCTCCTGGTATATTGTCCCTTTCATCATTATATAGTGTCCTACCTTATCCATTGTGGTGGATTTAACTTTTAAGTCTATTTTGTCAAAAATTAATATTGCTACTCCTGATCTTTTTTTGATTGTTGTTTTCTTGATATATTTTTTTCCATCCTTTGAGTTTTAGTTTGTTTGTGCCTCTAAGTCTAAGGTGTGTCTCTTGCAGGCAGCATAAGAAAAATCTTGTTTTTTTAATCTGTTCTGCCACTCTCTGTCTCTTTATTGGTGCATTTAGCCTATTTACATTCAGCATAATTATGGATAGGCATGAGTTTAGTGCTGTCATTTTGATGTCTCTGTATGTTGTTGACAGTTTCTTTTTCCCACTTAATTTTTTGTGCTGAGTAGTTTATCTTTATATATTGTCTTTTCCTCTTATTCATTGTAGTTGATTTTGTTTCTGCTGAGTATTTTTTTCTCGTGTTTTTTTTTTTTTTTTTTTTGATGAGTAGGATTGTTAGTCTCCTTTATGGTTACCTTAATATTTACCCCTATATTTCTAAGTTTAAACCTAACTTTTATTTCTTTATATTGCCTTGTCTTCCTCTCCATATGAAAGATCTATGACTACATTTCTTAGTCCCTCTTTATTGTTTTAATGTTGTCTTCTTTGACATAATGACATCGCTGTTCCCCTGTTTTGAGTGTTTTTTATCTTGATTTATTTTTCTGATTTCCCTACCTGGGTTGATATCTGATTGCACTGTCCAGTGTTCTCTTGGGTATATATCTGATATTATTGATTTTCTAACCAGAGTATTCCCTTTAATATTTCTTGTATTTTGGTTTGGTTTTTATGAATTCCCTAAACTTCTGTTTATATGGATATGTCCTAGTTTCACATTCATATTTAAGAGACAATTTTACTGGCTATATGATTCTTGGCTGGCAATTTTTTTCCTTCAATGCTTTATATAAGTCATCCCACTGCCTTCTTGCCTGCATGGTTTCTGCTGAGTAGTCCAAGCTTGTTCCTATTGACTCTCCTTTGTAGGTGACTTTTCATTTATCCCTAACTGCTCTTAGAATTCTCTTTTTATCTTTGGTTTTGGCACGTTACATTATAATATGTCTTGGTGACATTCTTTTAACATCTACCTTATGTGGAGTTCGATGAGCATCTTCGATAGGCATCTTCTCATCTTTCACAATATCAGGGAAGTTTTCTGCCAACAAATCTTCAACAATTTCTCTGTATTTTCTGTTATCCCTGCCTGTTCTGGTACTCCAGTCACTCATAGGTTATTTCTCCTGTTAGAGTCCCACATGATTCTTAGGTTTTCTTTATTATTTCATCTGATTTTTCTTCAGATATATTGGTGCCAAGTGCTTCATCTTCAATCTCACCAATTTTGCCTTCCACTTGCTCAATTCTGCTCCTCTGGCTTTCTATTGTGTTGTCTAATTCCGTAATTTTATTGTTAATCTTCTGAATTTCTGACTCCTGTCTCTCTATGGATTCTTGCAGCTTATTAAATTTTTCATTATGTTCTTGAGTAACCTTTTTAATTTCTTCAACTGCTTTATCTATGTGTTCCTTGGCTTGTTCTGCATATTGCCTGATCTCCTTCCTGATTCTGTTCCTGATATCTTGAACAGTTCTGTATATTAATCTTTTGTATCTGCATGTGGTAATTCCAGGAAGTCACCTTCATCCAGAAGATCCCTTGGTTCTTTGTTTTGAGAGCTTGTCGAAGTGATCATGGTCTGCTTCTTTATGTGATTTATCGTCTATTGTCTCCAAGCCATCTATAAGTTGTTGTGTTAGCTTATTTTATGTTTGCTTACTATATCCTAGCTTCTTGCTTTGTTTTGTTTTGATACATCCAAATAGGTTGCTCGAGTGAGCTAGTTTGAGTATTTTCACCTTCAAAACTCTAACATCCTGTCACCAGATGGCTAGAGTTCTTACCAGGTATATGATTGTAGAAGTCCATTCACTTTTCTTGTATGGATTCAGCTCCACTCAGGCTGGGTGACCTGAGTTGAGCTACCAGTCCTTAAGCCCCTGATGTGGGTAGGTGAGGTAGGTGAGGACTCTGTTTAATAGCCAAAGCAGTGTCAAACATCAAACAGCCACCTCTCCACTGCACAGCTGAAACAGTTGCAGTCTGCCAACAAAGGCCTATTCTCCTGAAATAGGCACACACAGGTCCCTGCAGGGGGGAAAGGTATTCAAAGTCTATGTACCGTTTATGCCTGGACAGGATCCATTTCTGTCCTGAGCTCCCCAGGATAGTGGAGCCTGCAGATCACCTTTTCCCCAGTTGTGAATTTATGCCTTCTCCAAAACCAGGAAAATGGCTCGAGATGCACAAAAGGACCTATGTCAAGTCCAGGGAAATCGGCAGCCACTGAAGCTGTCTTGGGGGCTGGGGGCACAGTAAAATATACATAAGTACTTAGCATTTGCTGAGAGTGCCATTCTTCTCTGGTTCCAGCGCTGTGAGTAGTCTGTGTGGCTGGGTGTTTCTCCCTGAGTAAACTGCAACTGAAGGCTACCACCAGCCCACAGCAGCCTGAGAGTTCCTGCAATTCAGGTCCGGAAACTCCTCTCCATTTCTGAACCATCTCTCCCTCCTCCTGCCACTCAGTCCAAGTTCTAACTTTGCCTTTGATGTTCAGGGCTCCTCGCTTGTCATAAATGTAATCATTTCACTTGTTTTTTTTGTGTGTGTGTCTTTGTTGTAAGAAAGTTCACCAGAAGCATCTGACAACTCCGCCATCTTGGCCTGCCCCTCAGCATTTCTTAAGCTGAAAAGACTGAAGAAAACTCCAAACCGTGAGTTGCAATATTGAAGGATTCTATGGACAGAATATTGAACTACACAGTAAGAATCAAAAGAAGATACAAGGAATACACGGAGTCACTGTACCGAAAGTAATTGGCCATTTCAGGATGTAGCATATGAGCATGAACCGCTGGTACTGCAGGAAGAAGTCCAAGCTGCACTGAAGGCCTTGGTGAAAAAACAAGTATCCATGAATTGACAGAATACCAATCACAATGTTTCAGCAAAAGGATGAAGTGCTGGAGGTCCTCACTTGTCTACACCAAGATATTTGGAAGACACCTACCTGGTGAATCAACTGGAAGAGATCCATATTTGTGCCCATTCCAAAGAAAGGTGATCCAGAAGAAGGTAGAAATTGTCATTAATATCACAGGCAAGTAAATGTTTGTCGAAGATATTTAAATTAATATTAATTATATTGAGAGAGAACTGTCAGAAATTGTAGCTGGATTGTGAACAGGGTGTGAAACAAGGGATATCATTGCTGATGTCAGATGGATTTTAGCTAAAGCAGAGAATAACAGAAAGATATTTACCTATGTTTTCTTGACTATCCAAAGGCATTCGATTGTGTGGATCTTAAGAAATTATGGTTAACGTGGCAAAGAACGGGAATTCCAGAACCCTTAATTGTGCTCATGAGGAACCTATGTATATACCGAGACGCAGTCATTCAAACAGAACAAGGGGATACTGTGTGGTTTAAAGTGAGGAAAGGTGTGTGTCAGGGTTGTATCCTTCCTCCATTTTTATTCTATCCATATGCTGAGTAAATTATCCAAGAAGCTGGACTATATGAAAAAGAATGTGGCATCAGAATTGGAAGAAGACTCACTAACAACCTGTGTTATGAAGATGACAGAACCTTACTTGCTGAAAATGAAGAGGACTGAAGCACTTACTGATGAAGAAAAATACTACAGCCTTCAGTATGAATTACGCCTCAACATAAAACAAAAATCCTCATAACTAGACCAACAGGCAACGTCATGATAAACGGAGAAAAGATTGAAGTTGTCAAGGATTTCATTTTACTGGAATCCAAGATCCATGCCCATGGAAGCAACAGTCAGAAAATCAAACCCGTATTGCATTCATAACTCTGCTGCAAAACATCTCTTTGAAGAGTTGAAAAGCAAAGATGTCACTTTGAGGACTAAAGTGTGCTTGATCCAAGGCATGTTTTTTTCAATCACCTCATGTGCATGTGAATGATGGGCAATGAATAAGGAAGACTAAAGAGGTTTTGATGCCTTTGAATTATGGTGTTGGGGAAGAATATCAAATACATCATGGACTGCCAAAAGAACAAATAAGTCTGTCTTGGAAGTAGTTCAGCCAGAATGCTCCTTAGAGGTGAGGTTGGCAAAACTTCTACTCATATACTTTGGACATGTTATCAGGAGGGATCAGTCCCTGAAGAAGGACATAAAGCTTGGTTAAGTGGAGGGTCAGTGAAAAAGAGGAAGACCCTCAACAAGATTGATTGACCCAATGACTGCAGCAATGGTCTCAAACATAGCAACAATTGTGGGGATGGTGCAGGACCAGGCAGAGTTTTGTTCTGTTATTAGTGTGGTCACTATGAGTCAGAACCAACATAACAACAATAACAAATATTGCCAGAGATGTATAATAAAAAGACACGGAAAAAACTAGTAGATAAAGAAGTCCATGGCCATGGAGGGAATGTGTAAAATTCTTTTTCCCAGTGAGCAGAATCAGGCAGCTAGATAACTTACTCCTCTCCTGGGATAGGCAGGCCTTGCAATTCCCACCCTAAAGGACATAATGATGACTCTAGACCAATCATTGCTGTATGTTTCCTTTTTATTTCCTATCTCCAATAAGAATTTCCCTTCTTACTGTGATACTGGTAGTTTACCATTGTATTTTACTTGTGAGGGTCTAGATAAGTTGTTTTTTCACTGCATTACTGGGTCATGAGGCACTATATCCAGAGCCCTTGGATAGTATAGCACATCTTCTCAAAACCCTAGTATTGAGTTGGATGCTCTAAGTAGTAGGATTGTGGTTACGGCCTTTGTGTTCACAAGTGAGCTGTAATGTAGCACTGGTAGACAGGGTATGCATGTTTATCTACAGGCAGAACAGAGTACAGCAATGGATACTGCTCTCTGTCCACCAAAATTCTTCCCACCTTTTTCACTGTGATGGAAGAATAGCTGCTTGGTTGGCTGGCAAGCTCATTCCATCACCTCACCTCCCTTGCAGCTATGAATGTCTGCCATTGCCCAGTGGAAAGCAAATGGAGTCGGCTTGTGCATCTTCCAGCATGGCACTGTGAGGCAGGGGGAGCATGCTTCCTCAATGGCCTTTTGCCTTTTTGTGTGTCACAAATAGAGGTGCCTGCAAATCAGCCTTCAATAGGCAGCTGAAGCATGGTGCTGGGATGAAAGACAAACAAGATGGAAGGGGTCTGAATTCCAGGAGTGCACCGGTATGCTGACCCAGCTTGCTCACCTTAGACCATTACCTCAAATAGAAATGCAAAGTATGTGAGCCACTCACTTATTGTTTGAGCTCTGGTTAGTACAGTCTGTCCTTCCAATCAGTTGCCGTCAACTCTGACTCGTGGTGACCTCATGTGTGTCAGAAGGGAACTATGCTCCGTAGAATTTTCAATGGCTAATTTTATCAGACGTTAATTGCAAAGCCTTCCTTCTGACCCACCACTGTGTGCATTCAAATCTCCCACCTTATGTTTAGGAGCCAAGTTCATTAAACATTTGCACCATACAAGCACAATATGACCTTACCTTCTTCTAAAACAGTTACAAATTTGTTGCTGTTGTTCTTTTGTTTTTGTTTTGTTTGTTTGCTTTAATAATATTAATGTAGCAAAGTTCAGTTGTTCTGAATAAATGAACAGTGCCATTTCTTCTTTGTGCAACTTCACAGGACACTTGGAGGAGCGGTGCCCCTCCTGCTTCTCCCTATACCAGATAATTCCCCACTTCCATCAGGTGTCTTAAACGTTGTTGTTTGTTGTTGTTAGGTGCTGTCAAGTCAGTTCTGACTCATAGCGACCCTATGCACAACAGAACGATACACTGCCCAGTCCTATGCCGTCCATACAATCGTTGTTATGCTTTAGCCCATTGTTGCAGCCACTGTGTCAATCCACCTCGTTGAGGGTCTTCCTCTTTTCCACTGACCCTGTACTTTGCCAAGCATGGTAGCCTTGTCCAGAGACTGATCTCTCCTGACAACATGTCCAAAGTATGTAAGACACAGTCTTGCCATCCTTGCTTCTAAGGAGCATTCTGGTTGTGCTTCTTCCAGGATAGATTTGTTCGTTCTTCTGGCCGTCCATGGTATATTCAATATTCTTTGCCAACATCACAATTCAAAGGCATCAATTCTTCTTGGGCCTTCCTTATTCATTGTTCAGCTTATTCATTGCCTTAAACATTACTTCCATGGAAAAGTCTTTCCTGACTTTCCAGACTTCATTAGCTCACCGATACTGTTTAATGCTGACCTTTTGGTTAGCAACTGAGCACTTTAACCACTGAGTCACCAGTTTATGAAAATAATCACTATTAAGTTTCCTTGGATATTTATGTTCATTCCAAGATCTCGCTAATATAAATAGTGAGCAAACTTGTATACAGATCTTTGCTTACATCTGACTTCCTCCTTCCTAATGAGATATTTATAGAAATTTAATTGCTAGATCAAATGCTACACACATCTGTAAGCCTTTAGATACATTTGCATAATAAGGAAGATGAGTTCTAAAATAATTTGGCCAATACCCAGCATTTTTACAAACTATATCATATTTTGGTGTTTTCAGTTAATCAAACTCTTTGTGCATTGCTGAAATGGTTTATCTTAGATTACCATATCCACTCTTTCTGAAGACGGAATTTTAATGTAGGCTAAATGTACTAACCACCAACATCTGTCAGTGTGTTGTACTGTGGTGGCTTACATGTTGCCATGATGCTGAAAGATGTGTGTCTTAGTTATCTAGTGCTGCTGTAACAAATACCACAAGTGGGTGGCTTTAAGAAAGAGAAATTTATTTCCTACAGTGTAGGAGGCTAGAAGTCCCAATTCAGGACGTCAGCTCTAGAGGAAGGCTTTCTCTCTCTGTTGGCTCTGGAGGAAGACCCTTGTCATGAATCTTCCCCTGGTCTAGGAACTTCTCCATGCAGGAACCTCTTCCCGAGGTGGCTTTCTTGGTGGTATGAGGTCCCCATGTCTCTCTGCTAGCTTCTCTCTTTTATATCTCAAAAGAGATTGACTCAAAACAAAACCTAGTCTTGTAGATTGAATCCTGTCTCATAAACATAACTGCCACTGATCACACCTCATTAACATCATAGAGGTAGGATTTACATGTAGGAAAATCATAACAGATGACAAAAAGGTGGACAATCACACTGTGACACTGGTATTTCAAATACCAGCAGCGCATCCGTGGTGAACAGATTTTAGTGAAGCTTACAGACTAAGCCAGACCAGGAAGAAAATCCTGATGATCTACGTCCAAAAATTAGCCAATGAAAATCCAAAGAATCACAACAAAATATTGCCTAATATAGTGATAGAAGATTAGCCCCCAAGGTTGGAAGGGACTCAAGAA
The DNA here is from genome assembly GCF_030014295.1 of Loxodonta africana. NCBI lineage: Eukaryota > Metazoa > Chordata > Mammalia > Proboscidea > Elephantidae > Loxodonta > Loxodonta africana. The sequence continues at coordinate 1,815,384 of NC_087355.1, forward strand.
CACAGTGGCCATAACGACAGACAAGAACATGCCAAAGATCGTGAAGATCATGCAGACTCGGCAACGTTTCATTCTGTTGTACATGAGGTCATCATGATTCAGAGCTGACTTGATAGCAACTAATAATAAGGACAAACGTAATTACCATATATATGCTAAATGTTTTCATATATTTAAATATTTGCATGATGCCAAAAGTGGCCACTTGCCTTTAGGGAATCTCCCAGCCTCACTCCTGGAGCTCCATAAGCTGGAACTGCTAAAAAGCTAATCATAGTTCATGCACCAAAAATTTTTAAAGGCTTGAAGGAGACAAGCAGTCACACGTTGGAGACTGTTCAACCAGGTGCATCTAAAGATCCTAACGCCAGAGACACCAGATCCCCTCTGTTACTTACCTCTTGAGGATGCGCATGGTTTTGGCAAAGCTTGGGAAACTCTTGAAAACAAAACCGATGTAAAGTAACTTGCTCAAAGATAGAATGAGGATCATGTTACAGTAACCATCTGTGGGTGTCAAATATAAAAATCAAAGCAACTGTCAGTGAAGAAATAAATATTAAATACCCATACCCTAAACCAAAGCCACGTCCAATTACAAGTAGAGGGAGTTAGAAAACATTCGGATGTTTGCATGCAGTAGGCAGGCAGCCTGATGCTGCAGGTGATGTGGAGGGTAGTCACCTTACGTGATGCTGCTGTCTGTGGTGGCGGTCCACCTTGTCACAGCCATGCAGGCACCTCTTCTTTACGTCTTGACACACCTTGTGACCCTCTCTGAAGATGACTCACCTTGAGATCTCCCCTGGGAGGGTGTCAAAGGACAGTTTCTCCTGGCTTTTCTGGTTCTGCTGAGCTGGGATCAGACTAGAAATGCTGAATATACAACCGTTCGGCTGCACTCTAAATCTGGCTCCTCCACAATGGAACCCCCTGACCGTCCTTGCCACTCTGGTCCCTTTGTTTGGGGTGCAGCACAAGGACCATGGGCACCAGGTCTCTGGCTTATTCCCCCTGCCCCCGTCTAATCTAACAATGTTGGGTATGGTACCTGTGGAATCATCAGACCTGACCTTGGTAACCTTGTGTGTGTGCTTGACACTACCACATCCTAAAAGACAGCTATGTGCTGAAACTGTCTCAGGAAAATAAACCCCCAGGGAATTCTAGCTTAAGGAGAATTCAGTATTTGATTTATTGTGGTGTCTAAGAAGCTCATATTTTTGGAGGCTGGCACACGGGTATCTGTGCTCTGGAACTATCAGAACTCAATTTAAAGTCACGTCACATGGTCTACCTGAGCCGCCTGCTGTGGCCCTGCTTGTCCAGCACTCACTACATCTCCCAGGAGGGTCATCATGCCATTCCCAGGGAATCTGCCTGGCCAGGGTGAGAATAGACACCATCTGCCGCTGTTGTTTCCAGTATTTTATCCATGGAGGAAGAACAAGGGTGCTTGACTTTACAGGAAGGTTTGAGCTAGCCCTCCTGTCTGTTCTGCCTAGCTCAACAGTTTGACTCCATTTTCTATAGTTCCCAGTACTAATATGCATTTTTGCCTACCTTGAAAGCCAGTGTTACCCTTCAGCACTCTCAGGAATCTGCGCAAATAGGAAGAAGTGTAGCAGGAAGAGGGTTCTGCTCTTTTCTGGAGGGTAAACTTGCTGATTAGATGGAAGAAGCTGAAATTTACTAATCTTCTTGAACTCCATTAGTTCATTCTGGATCTAATTTCATTTTCCAACATACATGAGAGTTAACAGTAGGTTTGACAGAAACAATGCAATAATTATGTGATGTTTCCCTGTAGGTTATAATTTCCAGAAAACTTAAAGGTGATTTCTGCTGTGTTTAAATCTAACGTGATGAATGATAACACTTTTTCATCTGCATTTTAATGATTGTATCATTTTTATATGTCACAATTCTCATTCAGAACATAATCTTTTGTTTAGCCCACCTGCTGAGAGAACTACGTGGAAAAAAAGAAAGTTTCATTTGTATTGCAAGCACTATTGGTATAATGCTCTAAAGAGGACCATTTGTATCCTGAAGGAGAATATTTTGCCAAGACTTATCCACTATATATGTCTCTGTGATTCCCCAGTTTGGTTGCATGATTGTCACTACTCTGCCTTAGAAGTCCTTTTTAAGCAGGAGGTAGAAATTACAAGTAAAAGAATATATTACATGGGAAAAATTAATGATGGTGTAAAAATCTGTCTCAAAATATATGTCTGCATGACCTCCTTCCTCAGTTTGGGAGGCACAGGGGGATTTTAGAGGTGTTCCTTTAGAGCAGAAATGCAAAATGGAGTTTATGGAGACCAAGAGACGAAAGTGCCAATCAAGTATATATCGATATTTTTCAGAAAGCTGAAACCTTAGGAGTCAAGAGGCTGTAAAGATCAGTATATTTTCTGATGCATTTTTATTACGCATTTTTTTTCAGCTTAGAATTAAAAGAAAATTAAGACTTCGATGTAAAAATTAACATCAGATACCACAGAAAGGAGGTAATTCCAGCATATAAATTGCCCAAAACAATGCAAGCATTGATGATATAGAATATTATTTTCCTTGAGAAGAATTTTTGTGGGAAAATAGATGAGCAGCCCACACAGAACCAATGAAAGGTGCCTTATTTTAGTGATTACATTGTTAGAATTGTCTTTTTTTTTTTTAATTTTTAATGTGCTTTAAGTGAAAGTTTACAAATCAAGCCAGTCTCTCACACAAAAACACATGTATACCCTGCTACATACACTCCCAATTGCTCTCCCCCTAATGAGACAGCCGGCTCCCTCCCTCTGCTCTCTCTTTTCCTGTCCACTTCGCCAGCTTCTAACCCTCTCTAACCTCTCATCTGCCCTCCATGGAGGAAATGCCAACATACTCTCAAGTGTCCACCTCATCCAAGAAGCTCACTCCTCACCAGCATCCCTCTCCAACCCATTGTCCAGTCCAATCCCTGTCTGAAGAGCTAGCTTTGGGAATAGTTCCCATCCTCAGCCAACAGAAGGTCTGGGGACCATGACCACTGGCGTCCTAGTAGTCCTAGTCAGACCATTAAGTCTGATATTTTAATGAGAATTTGATGTCTGTATCCCACTGCTCTCCTGCTCCCTCAGGGGTTCTCTGTTGTGTTCCCTGTCAGGGCAGTCATTGGTTGTAGCCGGGCACCATTTAGCTCTTCTGGTCTCAGGCTGATGTAGTCTCTGGTTTATGTGGTCCTTTCTGTCTCTTGGGCTCGTAATTACCTTGTGTCCTTGGTGTTCTTCATTCTCCTTTGATCCAGGTGGGTTCAGACCAATTGATGCATCTTAGATGGGTGCTTGCTAGCATTTAAGACCCCAGTCGCCACACTTCAAAGTGGGACACAGAATGTTTTCTTAATAGATTTTATTATGCCAATTGACTTAGCTGTCCCCTGAAATCATGGTCCCCAAACCCCGACCCCTGCTACCCTGGTCTTCAAAGCATTCAGTTCATTCAGGAAACTTCTTTGCTTTTGGTTTAGTCTAGTTGTGCTGACTTCACCTGCATTGCGTGTTGTCTTTCCTGTCACCCAAAGTAGTTCTTATCTACCATCCAATTAGTTCTTATCTACCATCCAATACCCACTCCCACCCTCCCTAACTCCCCCCTCTGTTTTCTTCTCTGTTTAAACTATTTCTTGAGGTCTTATAATAGTGGTATTATACAGTATTTGTCCTTTTGCAACTAATTTCACTCAGCATAATACCTTCCAAGTTCCTCCATCTTATGAAATGTTTCACAGATTCATCACTGTTCTTTATCGATGCATAGTATTCCATTGTATGAATATACCATTATTTATTTATCATTTCATCCTTTGAAGGACACCTTGGTTGCTTCCATGTTTTTGCTATTGTAAACAGTGCTGCAGTGAACATGGGTGTGCATGGATCTGTTCATGTAAAGGCTCTCATTTCTCTAGGATATATTCCAAGGAGTGGGATTGCTGGATTTTATGGTAGTTCTATTTCTAGCCTTTTAAGGAAGTGCCAGATTGATTTCCAAAGTGGTTGTACCGTTTTACATTCCCACCAGCAGTGTATAAGTGCTGCAATCTCTCCACAGCCTCTACAACATTTAATGTTTTGTGTTTTTTGGGTTAATGCCTGCTTTGTTGGTGTTAGATGAAATTTCATTGTAGTTTTTTTTTGAATAATTTTTATTGTGCTTTAAGTGAAAGTTTACAAATCAAGTCAGTCTCCCACACAAAAACCCATATACACCTTGCTACACACTCCCAATTACTGTCCCCCTAATGAGACAGTCTGCTCTTTCCCTCCACTCTCTCTTTTCGTGTCCTTTTCACCAGCTTCTAACACCCTCCACCCTCTCATCTCCCCTCCAGGCAGGAGATGCCAACGTAGACTCAAGTGTCCACCTGATCCAAGAAGCTCACTCCTCACCACCATCCCTCTCCAAACCATTGTCCAGTCCAATCCATGTCTGAAGAGTTGGCTTCGGGAACGGTTCCTGTCCTGGGCCAACAGAAGGTCTGGGGATCATGACCACCAGGGCCCTTCCAGTCTGAGTCAGACCATTAAGTCTGGTCTTATGAGAATTTGGGGTCTGTATCCCACTGCTCTCCTGCTCCCTCAGGGGTTCTCTGCTGTGTTGCCTGTCAGGGCAGTCATCGATTGTAGCCCGGCACCATCTAGTTCTTCTGGTCTCAGGGTGGTGTAGTCACTGGTTCATGTGGCCCTTTCTGTCTCTTGGGCTCGTAATCACCTTGTGTCCTTGGTGTTCTTCATCCTCCTTTGATCCAGGTGGGTGGAGACCAATTGATGCATCTTAGATGGCTGGTTGCTAGCGTTTAAGACCCCAGATGCCACTCTTCAAAGTGGGATGCACAATGTTTTCCTAATAGATTTTATTACGCCAATTGACTTAGATGTCCCCTGAAACCATAGTCCCCAGACCCCTGCCGCTGCTATGCTGGCCTTCAGAGCATTCAGTTTATTCAGGAAACTGCTTTTGGTTTAGTCCAATCGTGCTGACCTCCCCTGTATTGTGTGCTGTCTTTCCCTTCACCTAAACTAGTTTTTCTCTACTATCTAATTAGTGAATACCTGTCTCCCGCCCTCCCTCTCTCCCTCCCCCCTCTCGTAACCACAAAAGAATGTTTTCTTCTCAGTTTAAACTATTTCTCAAGTTCTTATAATAGTGGTCTTATACAATATTTGTTCATTTGCAACTGACTAATTTCACTCAGCATAATGCCTTCCAGGTTCCTCCATATGATGAAATGTTTCACAGATTCCTCACTGTTCTTTATCGATGTGCAGTATTCCATTGTGTGAATATACCATAATTTATTTATCCATTCATCCATTGATGGACATCTCGGTTGCTTCCAGCTTTTTGCTATTGTAAACAGTGCTGCAATAAACATGGGTGTGCATATATCTGTTCACATAAAGGCTCTTATTTCTCTAGGATATATTCCAAGGAGTGGGATTGCTGGATCGTACGGTAGTTCTATTTCTAACTTTTTAAGGAAGCGTGAAATTGATTTCCAAAGTGTTTGTACCATTTTACATTCCCACCAGCAGTGTAGAAGTGTTCCAATCTCTTCACAGCCTCCCCAACATTTATTCTTTTGTGTTTTTTTGGATTAATGCCAGCCTTGTTGGAGTGAGATGAAATCTCATTGTAGTTTTGATCTGCATTTCTCTAATGGCTAACAATGGTGAGCATTTCCTCATGTATCTGTTAGCTACCTGAATATCTTCTTTAGTGAAGTGTCTGTTCATCTGCCCATCTTTTAATTGGGTTATTTGTCTTTTTGTAGTTGAGTTTTTGCAGTATTATGTAGATTTTAGAGATCAGGAGCTGACCGGAAATATCATAGCTAAAGTTTTTTTCCCAGTCTGTAGGTAATCTTTTAATTCTTTTAGAGAAGCCTTTGGATGAGCATAGGTGTTTGATTTTTAGGAGCTCCCCGTTATCTATTTTGTTTTACATTGTTAGTAATGTTTTGTATACTGTTTATGCCAGGTATTAGGGCTCCTAACATAGGGGGAAGCTTTCAGGCACTCTCAATTTCGGATGATGTTGGCTATTGGCTTTGTATAAATGCTCTTGATTATGCTGGAGAATTTTCCTTCTATTTCTATTTTGCTCAGAGTTTTAATCACTCTGAATGAGTGTTGATAAAATCATGTGATTGTATTTAGTTGTATTTATTTAATAGAATCATTAATTCATTAATTACTTTTCTAATGTTGAATCATCCCTGCATACCTGAAAGGAATCCCACTTGGTCATGGCAAGTTATTTTTTGATGTGTTGTTGAATTTTGTTTGCTGGAATTTTGTTGAGGATTTTTTGCATCTAAGTTCATGAGGGATATAGGTCTGTAATTTTCTTTTTTAGTGCTGTCTTTTTTTTTTTTTAACCTGGTTTTGGTATCAGGGATAATGTGGTTTCATAGAATGAGTTTAGGAATATTCCATCATTTTCTATGATTTGAAATACCTTTAGTAGTAGTGGTGTTAACTTTTCTTTGAAAGTTTGGTAGAACTCTGCAGTGAAGCTTTATGGACCAGGGATTTTTTTTCTTGGGTGTTTTTTGATTACCATTTTGATCACTTGTTATGGGTCTGTTTAGTTGTTCTACCTCTATTTGTGTTAGTTTAAGTAGGTAGTGTGTTTCTAGGAAGACATCCATTTCTTCTAGGTTTTCAAATTTGTTAGAGTACAATTTTTCATAATAATCTGATATGATTCTTTTAATTTCAGTTGTAATATCACCCATCTCATTTCTTATTTGGGCTATTTGCTTCCTCTCCTGTTTTTTCTTTTTCAGTTTGGCCAATGGTTCATCAATTTTGTTGATTTTTTCAAAGAAGCAGCTTTTGGTATTGTTACCTCTTTCAGTTGTTTCTGTTCTCTATTTCATTAAATTCCACTCTAATTTTTATTATTTGCTTTCTTACAGTCCCTGAAGGTTTCTTCTGTTGCTCTCTTTCTATTTGTTCAAGTTGTAGGGGTAATCCTTTGATTTTGGCCCTTTTTTCTTTTTGTATGTGTGCATTCATTGATATAAATTGACCCCTGAGCACTGCTTTCACTGTGTCCCAAAGGTTCTGCTAGGAATGTTTTCATTCTCATTGGATTCTATGAATTTCTTCATTCCATCCTTAATGTCTTCTATAGTCCAGTCTTTTTTGAGCAGGCTTTTGTTCAGTTTCCAAGTGTTTGATTTCTTTTCCCTGCTTTTTCTGTTATCGATTTCTGCTGTTATGGCCTTATAGTCAGAGAAGATACTTTGTAATATTTCAGTGTTTTGGACTCTGCTAGGGTTTGTTTTTTGACCTAATATGTGGTCTATTCTAGAGAATGTTCCATGTGCACTAGAAAGTATACTTGGCTGCTTTTGGGTGGAGTATTCTGTATATGTCTATGAGGTCACGTTGGTTTATTGCAGCATTTAAATCTTCCATGTCTTTATTGTGCTTCTTTCTGGATGTCCTGTTCTTCACCGAAAGTAGTGTGTTGAAATCTTCTACTATTATTGTGGAGCTGTCTATGTCACTTTTCAATGCTAATAGTGTTTGTTTTATGTATCTTTCAGCCCTGTCATTGGGTACATAAATATTTAATATGGTTATATCTTCTTAGTATATTATTCTTTTAGTCATTATATAGTGTCCTTCCTTATCCTTTCTGATGGATTTAACTTTAAAGTCTGTTTTGTCAGAAATTAATATTGCCACTCCTGCTCTTTTTTGATTTTTGATATTTTTTTTCATCCTTTGAGTTTTAGTTTGTTTGTGTCTCTAAGTTGTGTCTCTTTTAGGCAGCATGTGCATGGATCTTGTTTTTTAATCCGTTCTGCCACTCTCTGTCTCTTTATTGGTGCATTTAGTCTGTTTACATTCAGCGTAATTATGGATAGGAACGAATTTAGTACTATCATTTTGGTGTCTTTTTTTTGTGTTGCTCACGGTTTCTTCTTCCCACTTAATTTTATGTGCTATTTAGATTATCTTTATATATTGTCCTTTCCTCATATTTGTTGTTGTTGATTTTGTTTCTGCTGAGTTTCTATTTTTTTCTTGTATTTTATTTTGATGTGTAGGATAGTTTGTCTCCTTAGTGGTTACCTTATTATTTACCCCTACGAAACACACTGCTGTGGAGTCGATTCCAACTCATAGCGACCCTATAGGATAGGGTGGAACTGCCCCATAGAGCTTCCAAAGAGTGCCTGGTGGATTCAAACTGCCTACCTCTTGGTTAGCAGTCATAGCACTTAACTGCTACACCACCAGGGTTTCCTATTTACCCCTACTTTTCTTAATTTAAACCCAAATTTTATTTCTTTATATTACCTTATCTTCCTCTCCACATGGAAGATCTATGACTACATTTCTTAGTCTCTCTTTATTGTTGTCACCATTTACATAATAACATCGCTCTTACCCTGTTTTGAGCTTTTTTTTTAAATCCTGCTTTGTTTTTTTGATTTCCCTGTCTGGGTTGACTTATGATTGTTCTTCCCAGTGTTCTAGACTTGGGTTGACACCTGCTATTATTTGATTTTCTAACCAAGGAGCTACCTTAAGTATTTCTTGTAGTTTTGGTTTGGTTTTTAAGAATTCCCTAAACTTCTCTTTATCTGGAAGTGTCCTAATTTCACATTGATATTTAAGAGACAGTTTTACTGGATACATGATTCTTGGCTGGCAATTTTTTTCCTTCAATTTTTTAAATAAGTCATCCCATTGCCATCTTGCCTGCATGGCTTCTGCTTAGTAGTCCAAGCTTATTCTTATTGGCTCTCCTTTGTGGGTGACATTTTGTTTATCCCTAGGTGCTCTTAAAATTCTCTCTTAATCTTTGATTTTGGCAAGTTTCATTATAATATGTCTTGGTGACTTTCTTTTAACATCTACCTTATGTGGAGTTTGATGAGCATCTTGGATAGATATCTTCTCATGTTTCACTGTATCAGGGAAGTTTTCTGCCAACAAGTCTTCAACAATTTTCTTTGTATTTTCTCTTATCCCACCCTGTTCTGGTACTCCAATTACTCGTAGGGTATTTCTCTTGATAGAGTCCCACATGATTCTTTAGGTTTCTTCATTAAAAAAAAAAATCCTTTTATCTGATATTTCTTCAAATATATTAGTGCCAAGTGATTTATCTTCAAGTTCAGAAATTCTGCCTTCCACTTGCTCAGTTCTGCTCCTCTGTCTTTCTATTCAGTTGTCTACTTCTGTAATTTTGTTGTTAGTCTTCTGAATTTCTGATTGCTGCTTATGGATTTTTCCAGCTTATTAATTTTTTCATTATGTTCCTGAATTATCTTTTTAATTTCTTCAATTGCTTTATGTGTGTGTTCCTTTGCTTGTTCTGCATATTGTCTCATTTTCTTCCTGATGTCTTGAAGTGTTCTGTATATTAATCTTTTGTATTCTGCCTCTGGTAATTCCAGGAAGGCACTTTCATCTAGAAGATCCCTTGATTCTTTGTTTTGAGAGCTTGCTGAGGTGATCATGGTCTGTTTCTTTATGTGACTTGATACTAACTGTTGTCTCCGAGTCGTCTATAAGTTATTGTATTAGTTTATTTTATTCTTGCTTACTGTGTTGTAGCTTCTTGGTTTGATTTGTTTTGATATGCCCAAATGGGTTGCTTGATTGAGCTGGCTTGATTATTTTTGCCTTTGGAGCTCTGCAGTCCTATCCCTAGATGGCTAGAGCTGTTATCAGGTATATCAGTCTAGGAGTCCATTCACTTTTCTTGTATGAATTCAACTCAGGTGTCCAGGTAGCTGATCATCAAATATGTGGATGATCTTCTGTCCTGAGCTCCCCTGGTTAGTGGAGCTGGCAAATTATCTTTTCACCCAATTGCAAATTTTTTCCTTCTCCAAGGCCAGGAGGATGGCTCTAGGTGCTCAATAGGACCTATCTCAGGCCCAGGGAATTCAGCCGCTGAAACTGGCTTGGGGGAGGGGGGCACAGTAAAATGTATGGAAGTACTTAGCTTTTGCCAAGATCGCCGTTCTTCTCTGGTTCCAGAGATGTGAATAGCCTGTGTGGCTGGCTGATTATCTCTGAGGAAACTGTGGCCAAACGCTGGTACCAGCCCACCGCCGCAGCTCTGGGAACGTGCCTGAGGGCTCCCGCAATTCAGGTCTGGTAACTCCTCTCCGCTTCTGAACAGTGTCTTCTTCCACCTGCCCCTCAGTTCATTTTCTTAGCTTGCTTTTGATGCTCAGGGCTCTTGGCTTATCATAAATATACTCATTTCACTTGTTTTTTCTGGTCTTTTGTGTAAAGAGGGCTCACGGGAAGCTTCTGTCTATTCCACCACCTTGGCTCCACCTCCTAGAATTATCTCTTAAATGTTGTATCCAATATGTACAATAATACACATTTTGTTTAAAATGGTGTTTGTAGGAGTTGCATTTTGTGATATATATATATATATAAAATTTGGTTATGTTTAAAATGTTACATGTGAATTTTTTATATTCACCCACAAATAACCAAAAATGCAAATAAATCTATCCCTTTCTAACTGGCATGGGAAGTGGCAGAGGGAAAAGCCAGGAATCTAGCACTAGGAGCCTTATGATGATGGTATCTGGTTCATGGCATTTCAGACCTTTCGTAGTCATTAATACCCAATGTTTATTTCAGATCTGTTTACATGAGAGTGTTCCAAACACCATTGGAATGACACACACCAGAACCATTCCATGTTTTCTGACAAGCATTTTGCTCTTCTTTCTAGAAGCCTAAATGGTTGATGCTGAGCTTCAGAGCTGCCCATAGGCCATCAAAGTTTGGAAAGTCAATTGAGGGAGGCAGTGTAGGAGGGTGTCCCTGGGACATGCCTGATCCAGGCTGTCACTTATAAGTTCAGAGAGCGTAAGTTGGTGACATCGTTAAGTTCTAGTCTTTGAAATGTCCATGCAGTCACATTATCTGTGGTAACAGTGTATGGCTAAGTGACTAAGGTGCTAATACTGTCAGCGTCTTAAATGACAATCATAATTTTTGGAGTTTATTAGTTCAAAATACATTATGAAAGGCACTAGGTTATAAAAATAATGTTTGGGTAAAATTTACAATTTACCAAGCCTTTCACCATGTTTTCTCATTTATTTTCTTAATGGAGTAAATAAAATTTGATACCTTATTTTTTAACTAGTTAATTTATTCCAGTTAGTTCAACAAATACGAAGACATGGAGCATGTATTTTTGGAAGACCTCAACTACATTTCGGGCAGCCAGCATTTTGATTAAAAGCAAAGTGAGTCCTAAAATTCTCTATCCACGTAAATAAATCATCTGCTGTCTTATCATCTTCCCTTTTCCCTCCCACTGCCTTGGATCCTTTCCTCTTCTCCTTCATTCTCTACTCTGTTCTCTTATGCTCTTCTTTTCTCATCTGTTATTTTCTGTATATCAAAGTTGTACATGGCAACTCTATGTAATGTCTAAGAAATATTTGACAGTGCTCTTTGTGATAAGGAACACTGGAATATAACAAGCAGTTTTCATTAATTTCCACAACGAGACATTTGTTTATACCTAGTTATCTTCAATTTTAACTTCTATTATTTAAGGAGTTTGTTCCTAAACAATCTTTAAATCAGATCTAAGAATTTGGTAATAATACAAATATACAGGATAATGATAATTGTACAGAAAACTATCTATTACCCAGGTTAAGAAATAGGTAACACCTATAAACCAGAAACCTTCTTGTGTTCTTTTCCAAACACATTCTCCTCCTTTTTATTACAGATAACCTCTGTTCTGACATTTCACATAATCTAACCCTTGTTTCTCATCATAGTTTCATTTTCAATGTATACATTCAGAAAAGATTTATTAGTTTTGCCTGCTTAGGAACTTTAAGTAATTGCAGTCAAACTATGGATGTCTGGTGGTGCAGTGGTTAAGAGCTTGGCTGCTAACCAAAAAGGCTGCCAGTTCGAATCCGCCACCTGCTCCTTGGAAACCCAATGGGGTGGTTCTACTCTGTCCTATAGGGTTGCTATGAGTCAGAACTGACTCAAAAGCAAAGTTTTTTTTTTAATCAAACTATAGATATTCTTTTACGTCTTGTTCCTTTCACTCTACATTGTGTCATATGTTGTTGCTTCAGTTCATTTTCATTCCTATATAATATTCCAGTTTGTCAATAGACCACGGATTATTTATCCCTCCAGATGCTGATGAATATTTGGGTCCTTTTCTGTTTGAGTCTGTTATAAAGAATGTGGTTCATGACATTTTTATCCATGTTTCCTGGGGTGCATTCACATAGCCCAGGTTAGTTGCCCTCCCAGTCTTCACAGGTTGTACCAGGTCCATCTGTGTAACCCATAGCAGACAGCCTCAGCACTTCAAAGGTTAGGTTGTAAGAGTCTGCAGCTCCACCTTGGCCACTTGCTGGTTCATTTGCTCTCTATCTCAGATCTCTTGCTCTGGAGAAGCCAGCTGCCACCTCATGAGCAGCAATATGGAGAGGCCCATGTAGTGGGAACTGAGTTCTCTGACCAATAGCCAGCTAGGATCTGAGGCCCCCCCTCAGACATGTAAATGGGCTTGTAGCAGAGAGGACTGTAGCCCCAGCCTGAGAGTGGAACTGTAACCTCAGGAAAGACTACACCACCACCACCACCCAGCTCAGTCACTCCAAAGTCCTGACACTCGGAGACACAGGTGGTTTTCAATGTGTGCTCTTTTAAGCTGCCACGTTTTGGAATATTTCAACAATAGGTAACTAATACAACACATACTTAAGTTTGAGATTGTTTGGCTACAGATTTTGTATGTTTTAAGCTTAGTAGACAATAAAAATAAAAAAAAATAATAAAATAAAAATAAAACATTTCCAAAATGGCATATGTGATTGTATGGGAGTTCCTTTGATTGCGCCCTCACTCTTACTAAGTGTTAGTGCTGTCAGACAATCCAGTGGCTGTGTACGGTGTCTTGGTGTGGCTTTAATGTGCTTTTCCTGATTTGATGAGATGCTGCTCTTTCACAACTAGATTTGCCGTCTAGATTTTCTTTTTTGTGAAGTAATTCTATACATCCTTTGGTCATTTACCTACTAGGCCATTTATATTTTCTTAATGATATATAAAAATACTTTACATTTTTTTCAATATAAGCTCTTGTAGATACAAGCATGCACACACACACACATATATGTTGCTTTTGGCTGCCATCCAAAAGAAACCCCATGTGTTATAGAGTAGAACTGCTTCATAGGATTTTCTTGGCTTTTTCTTTATTAAAGCAGATTGCCAGGCCTTTCTTCTGCAGAACCAATAGATGGGTTCAAATGGCCAACCTTTCTATTAGCAGTTAATCAAAAACCTCTTGCACCACCCAGGATGCGGGTGATATAAATATATATATTAGACATCTATATCTATGAATCAAATGTCTTCTCCCTTTCTTCAGTTTATCTAATTGTGACATTTGAAGTGCAGAAGTTTCACATTTTATTGTAGTTGAATATATCAGTCTTCTTAATAGTAAATGCTTTCCGTGTCTGTACTCTATGGTTGTAAATATATTCTTCATTATTAACTTTCTGACTTTCACAAGTAGGCCTTAATCTACACGCAACTGACTTTATACATATAATATGAGGTATGGATTTTCATTTTCAACTATATTGGCATCCATTAATGAAAAATTTTGGCTGTTTCTTCTGGATTAGCAAATGCCCTTGGGGCAAATGTAATTTTAAGTGCTGGTCTTAAAACTCAGTCATCTCTTCATGCCTATAGATGTTGATCTCATAGCTACCTTATTAGCTTTTTTTTTTTTTCCATTTTTTTTAAGTTGTGCTTTAGGTGAAAATTTACAGCTCAAATTCATTTCTCATTCAGAAATTTATACACATATTGTTTTGTGACATTAGTTGTAATCTCCACAATGTGACAGCACACTCCCCTTTCCACCCCAAGTTCCCTGTGTCCATTTGACCAGTTCCTGTCCCTACCTGCCTTCTTATCCTGCTTTTGGGCAAGAGCCTCTCATTTGGTCTCAAGAATCTGATTGAACTGAGAAGCACGTTCCTCACATGTACTATTTTTGTTTTATAGTCCTGTGTAATCTTTGTCTGAAGAGTGGTCTTTGGGAATAGTTTCAGTTCTGGGTTAACAGTGTGTTCAGGGACCATAGTTTCAGGATTCCTCCAGTCTCAGTCACACCATTAATTCTGGGCTTTCTACATGAATTTGAGTTCTGTTCTACATTTTCCTCCTGCTCTGTCTAGAACTCTCTGTTGTGTTCCCTGTCAGAGTGGTCATTGGTGGTAGCCGGGTACCATTTGGTTCAACTGGTCTCGGGTTAGTGGATTCTCTGGTTCATTTGGTCCTTTAGTCTTTGGAGCTAATATTTTCCTTCATCTTCCTTTGCTCTGAGTAAGATGGAACCAATTGATGTATCTTAGATAGCTGCTCACAAGCTTTTAAGACACCAGATGCCACTCACCAAATGGGGATGTAGAACATTTTCTTAATAAACTAACCCAACTCATAGCAACCCTATAGGACAGAATAGAACCACCCTGTAGAGTTTTCAAGGATCTTAATAAGCTAAAACAAAACAAAACTATGCCGTGCCAATTGACCTACATTGTCCCCAGGTCCCAGGCCCAGCTACTAAGTCCCTCAAAGTGTTTGGATGTGTCCAGGAAACTTTTTTGCTTTTGTTTTGGTCCAGTTGTGCTGACTTGTTTGAAGCTGTAACATCCTGTCACCAGATGGCTAGAGCTGTTACCAGGAGTCCATTCACTTTCCTTGTATGGCTTCAGCTCAGCTGTCCAGGTGGTCGATCGCCAAGTGTGTGGTGCAGGCTCTCACCTAAAGTCTTAGAGGAGCAGGGGTGATTGGTGTAGGCATAGGCATCTAGCTGCAGCAGGGCGTCATGCTCTGAGCTAGGGAGAGGGCTGACAACTGTTCCCCAAGTGTCTGTGAGGAAAATGCATCCCTGTCGCCTAGAGCACACAGTTGGCTCTGAAACTGGACCATGGGCACCCAATGCCCATGGCTATAAGGACTGGGAGGTATCAATTGTCCTTGGGCCCCTTTCGTGGGTGGTTAGGTGACATAAGTGGAACCAACAGTCCTCAGGCCCCTGATGTGGGTAAGTGAGGACCCTGTTAAATAGGCAGTGTCAAACATCAAAAACCTGCCTCTCCACCACACAGCTAAAGCAGTTGAAGTCAGACCTCAGGCACATACACGATCGCACTGTGCCTACGAGGGCCTAAGATGCTGAAATGAGCCCACACAGGACTATGCAGGTGCAAAAGACAAAGTCTAGGGAGTGGACCGCCTGTGCCTGAGCCCAGGCAAAGGAGTCACTTCTACCCCAAGTTCCCAGCTTAGGGGAGCTGGCAGTTTATTTTTTCCCCATTTGTTAATTTGTTCCTCCTCCAAGGCCAGGAGAATGACTCAGAGCATGCAGCAGGACCTATCTCAGGCCCAGGGTAAGTGACCACCACTGAAGCCAGCTTGGGGGCTGGAGCAAAGGGAGGAGGGATCAGATAAATGGGAGAGAGTTCTTTTGAAAGCGGTGTTTTTTGGTCCACGTGGGAAAAAGACTGTTTTTCGCTGATTCCGGAGGTGTGAGTAGACTCTGTGGTGCTTGCTCTCACCCGCTGTGGAAAACTCATCCTGAATGCTACCTCCAGCTCTGCAGGGGTCACCCTAGGGGATTGGGCCTGTGGGGTGCCAGCTCCCACCTAGTCAGGTCTGGCAACTCCTTGCTGCTTCTTAAGCATCCCTCACTCCCACTTCTGCTCAGTCTGATTTCTTAACTTTGGCTTTGATGTTCAGGGCTCTTAGCTTGTCATATATATAATTGATTCACTTTTGGGGGGTCTTGGTTGTGAAACACACTACGAGAAGCATCTGACTACTCTGCCATCTTGGCCATGCCCCAGCTTCTTAGCTTTTGAGAAGCTTTAAGATGAGTTCAATAAGTTTTTGTGTGTGAATGTCATGTAGCATTTTTCATTGTGTTGAATGAGAGGGTTGTTGTCTATTATTTAGCCTACCATTACTAGAATAAATTTCTTCTTAGATATTTTAAGATTTAGAGTGTATTTCAAACATAGATATATGTGATCTGCCTACTTGCAGGTGTATTTCCTTCAGTGACCTATTCGATATTAATTATTTTTTACTATTGAGTAAAAAGATCTCATAAAAAGATAATTTTTTAAATAGAAATAGCAAGAAAAATATGTCTTCTGCACATAAATTCAATTGACTCTCAAAAACAAAATCACTATGGGTATTTTCTTGTATTTTATAACTATTGGCACCATAATGCTGAGTAACAAGTGAGTCCACCACTTTATGGCTTAAAACAGTAATGATTTATTCTGTCCCTGTGTCTGCAGTTGCGTCTATCTGGGCCTGATTCTGAACACAGGTAGATTCCAGGATGCTTCTATGCCTCCATCCTCCTTGGACCTGTGGGCTAGCCATGTTATTATTACGGCAAAGGCAGGGTTTTCCGGGCACACTTCAAGCTTCTGCTTTTGTCATTTCTGCCAACATCTCTTTGGCCAAAGCAATTGACACAGAGTGGAAAGAATATGCCACTAGTGGGAAGAATGTCAAAGTTCAATGGCAAAGAGTGTGGACTTAGTGCAGCAAGGAACTCAGCCAACAATTCAGTCTACCACATATCCTGCAACCACAATAGGAAGACTCTTTTGAAAAATGGTGTTGTATCTAGCATACAAATAAGGTTAAGTAATACACAACCACTTGTCAAATGTTCCTAAATTAGGATGATTTCTACTTTTCTTGTGGAAGATATTTGAAGCTGAATAAACACAATTCTCTGTTTCTTTATTTTATTTTTTTAATTTTTGGTGAAAATATGCACAGCAAAAAAAAAAAAGCATACACCAATTCAACAATTTTTACAGGTACAATCCAGTGACATTGGTTACATCCTTCAAAATGAACAACCATTCTCACTATCCTTTTCCACCATTAACATGAACTTTCTGTCCCCCAAGCTTCTCATCTCACCTTTTGAGTTGCTGCTGTCAGTTTGATCGCATATGCATAATTATTTAAAAAAGCACAGTGCAGAAGGCAAGCATTCTTTACTAATTAAGATATGCTATTTTTTGGTTTAAAGATGACTTCAGGGTATAGTCTGATTTAAGGTATAAAGATTATCTCAGTGTAATAGTTTCAGGGGGTTGCAGAGCCTCAATGACTCCATAAAATCTGCATTCTGAGGGAATGTGAAGTTCTGATATTCATCTCCCATTCTTTTGATCATAATTCTTTTATAGAATCTTTGATTAAAATGTTCAGAAATGGTCGCCATGCATCATTCAGTTCTGATCTCATGGCAAAGGAGGCAGTTATTCATGGAGACAATTAGGCATGCATTCCAGTTCCTCCTCAGTCTCCTGACTGTCTTTCCTTTGCTGCTTCTGGCAAATACAGACCAATGGTTGTACCTTGGATGGCTGCTAGCAAACTTTTAAGATGCCAGGAACAATGCAAAGAACTAGGAGGTGGAACAGAAATACCAAAAATAATATTAGGTCAGTTGACTGGGCTATCCCATTAAACTATGACTCTAAACCTCCACACCAAGAAAACATATCCCATGAGGTGTTTGGTTGTATATAAGCATCATGAGCAGCTACTTTTTGGAAAAAATATATATAGCACAACATTTTAAAATCCAACCTTTTTCAGGTGTACAATTAAGGATATCAATTTCATTAATCACGCTATGTAACTGTCATGGATTGAATTGTATCCCCTCAAAATGTGTGTAAACTTGGCTAGCACATGATTCCCAGTATTATGTGATTGTCCACCATTTGGTCATCTGATGTGATTTTCCTATGTGTTGTAAATCCTACCTCTATGATATTAATGAGGTGGGATTAGTGTCAGTCATGTTAATGATGCAGTACTGAATCAACTGAAACTGAAGCAAATCAGAGCAAGTCCACGAGAGCCAAAACGACTTTGAGTATATCCCACCTGAATTTAGACACTATCTCAAGAATAGATTTAGTGTGTTGAACACTAATGACTGAAGATCAGATGAGTTGTGGAGTGGCATCAAGGACATCATCCATGAAGAAAGCAAGAGGTCATTGAAAAGGCAGAAAAGAAAGAAAAGACCAAGATGGATGTCAAAGGAGACTCTGAAACTTGCTCTCCAACATCCAGCAGCTAAAGCAACAGGAAGAAATGATGAAGTAAAAGAACTGAACAGAAGATTTCAAAGGGCGGATTGAGATGACAAAGTATTATAACGACGTGTGCAAAAAGCTGGAGCTAGAAAACCAAACGGGAAGAACACGCTTTGGTGTTTCTCAAGCTGAAAGAACTGAAGGAAAATCCAAGCTTCGGGTTACAATAGTGAAGGAATCCATGGGGAAAATATTAAACGATGCAGGAAGCATCAAAAGAAGGATGAAAGGAATATACAGAGTCATTATACCAAAAAGAATTAGCCAACGTTCAACCATTTCAAGAGGTAGCATATGATCAGGAACCGATGATACTGAAGGAAGAAGTTCAACCTGCACTGAAGGCATTGGTGAAAAACAAGGCTTCAGGAATTGACAGAATACCGATTGAGATGTTTCAACAAAAGGATGCAATGCTGGAAGTGCTCACTCGTCTATGCCAAGACATATGGAAGACAGCTACCTGGCCAGCCAACTGGAAAAGATCCATATTTAAGCATATTCCCAAGAGCAGTGATCCAACCAGATGTGGAAATTATTGAACAATATCATTAATATCACACACAAGCAAAATTTTGCTGAAGATCATTCAAAAACGGCGGCAGCAGTATGTCCATAGGGAACTGCCAGAAATTCAAGCCAGATTCAGAAGAGGATGTGGAACCAGGGATATCATTGCTGATGTCAGATGGATCCTGGCTGAAAGCAGAGAATACCAGAAGTATGCTTACCTGTGTTTTACTGACTATGCAAAGGCATTTGATTGTGTGGATCATAACAAGTTATGGATAAGATTGCAAAGAATAGGAATTCCAGAACACTTAATTGTGCTCATGAGGAATCTGTACATAGATCAAGAGGCAGTTGTTCAGACAGAACAAGGGGACACTGTGTGGTTTAAAGTCAGGAAAGGTGTTCGTCAGGGATGTATCCTTTCACCATATCTATTTAATCTGTATGCTGAGCAAATAATCTGAGAAGCTGGACTATATGGAGAAGAACAGGGCATCAGGATTGGAGGAAGACTCATTAACAAGCTGCATTATGCAGATGACACAACCTTGCTTGCTGAAAGTGAAAAGGACTTGAAGCACTTACCAATGAAGATCAAAGACAATAGCCTTCAGTATGGATTACATCTCAACATAAAGAAAACAAAAATCCTCACAACTGGACCAATGAGCAACATCATGATAAACGGAGAAAAGATTGAAGTTGTCAAGGATTTCCTTTTACTTGGACCCACAATTAACACCCATGGCAGCAGCAGTCAGGAAGTCAAAAGACTCATTGCATTGGGCAAATCTGCTGCAAAGGACCTGTTTAAAGTGTTGAAAAGCAAAAATGTCACCTTAAAGACTAAACTGTGCCTGACCGAAGGCATGGTATTTTCAATCACATCATATGCATGTGAAAGCTGGATAATGAATGAGGAAGAACAAAGAAGAATTGGCACCTTTTGAATAGTGGTGTTGGCAAAGAATATTGAATATACCATGGACTGCCAAAGGAATGAACAAATAAGTCTTGGAAGAAGTACAGCCAAGATGGACTTTAGAAGCAAGGATGGTGAGACTTCATCTTACATGCTTTAGACATGTTGCCATGAGGGATCAGTCCCTGGAGAAGGCCATCATGCTTGGTAAAGTACAGGGTCTGTGGAAAAGAGGAAGACCCTCACCAAGATGGATTGACACGGTGACTGCAACAATGGCCCCAAGCATAACAATGATTGTAAGGATGGCACAGGACTGGGCAGTGTTTTGTTCTGTTGTGCATGCAATTGCTATGGGTTAGAACCGACTCGATGGCACCTAACAACAACAACTCAACAATATTATGTTTTGTCTAAACAAATCCCTTTTGAGATATAAAAGAAAGAGGCAAGCAGAGAGACAGGGAGACCTCATATGACCAAGAAAGTAGACCCAGGGTGTCTGTGCTGAGAAGCAGCTAGAGCAGGGGAAAATTAATGAAAAGGACATTCTCCTAGAGTCAACAGAAAGAGAAAGCCTTCCTCTGGAGGTGCACCCCAAGTTCAGACTTCTGGCCTCCCAGACTGTGAGAGAAGAAATTTTTTTTTATTAAAGCCATCTGCTTGTGGTATTTCTATTATAGCAGCACTAGATGACTAAGACAGCAACCATTACCCTTAACAGATGCCAAATTTTCCCATCACCATAAATAGAAACTCACTGCTTCCCAAACAATAACTCTTCTCCCCTTCATCCACCCACCCCTGGTAGCCACTAATAAACTTTTGTCTCTATACATTTCTCTGTTCTTGTCATTTCATGTTTGTGAGATCGTACAATATTCGTCCTTTTACAATTGACTTATTTCACTCAGCAAAATGTTTTCAAGGTTCATCCATGTTGTAACATGTATCAGGACTTCATTTGTCTTTCTGGCTGAATAGTATTCAATTGTATGTACATATAACATTTTGTTTATCCATTCATCCATTAATGGATATTTGGGTTGCTTCTTTTTCCAACTTTACCAAAAAAAACAAAAAACAAAAAGAACCCTGTTGCCATCGAGTCAGTTCTGACTCATAGAGACCCTAAAGGACAGAGTAAAACTACTCAATAGGGTTTTCAAGGAGTGCTTGGTAGATTTGAACTGCCAACCTTTTGGTTAGCAGCTGTAGCTCTTAACCACTGTGCAACCAGGGTTTTCTCTCCACCTTTAGGCTATTATAAATAATGCTGCAATGACCATTGGTATACATATGTTTGTTCACCTTGCTGCTTTGAAGCCCCTTGGGTATACACCTGGGGGTGGAATGGCTGGATCACAGGTAGTTCTATTTTTAATTTCTTGAAGAGCTATTGCACTGTTTTCCACAACGGCTATACTGTTTTATTTTGCATTCCCACTAGAAATGGATAAGGGTTCTAATCTTTCAACATCCTTGCCCAAGTTTATTTTCCTTTTTTTGTTTTTCTTCTTATCTTAGCTGTCCTAGTGGAGGTGCAAGGAATCTCATCGTGGTTTTAATTTTTAAATTTCTGATGGATAAAGAAGTTAAGCATCTTTTCCTGTGTTTGTTGGCCACTTGAATATCCTCTTTGGCGAAATGCCTGTTCAAGTCCTTTGCCCATTTTTGATTAGGTTATTTCCCATTTTGTTGTTTAGACATGATTCTTAAAAATCTCTCTGTGCAATACTATGAAAATGTTTCATAAACTTCATAAATCATAAAAAATCACCTACCAGCTAAATTGTTGGACACTTTGGATCCATAGCCCATTTGAATAAAACAATATGTTCAAATTATAGTGGCAGAGAGCTTCAAATGTTCATGTATGTTATATACACGACCATTAATCATGTATTTTAATCCTATATTAATCTCCTGGAGAGTGATACATTTTAAAGGCAAAATAACTCACTTATATAATGTTATAATTATGCGTTATTCCTTCCCTTTGTCTCTTTGCCTGTCTTGTGTTTGACTATGTATTGTGAATTTGTTTCTAAATCAGAGCACACACAGAATCAAAACCTCATTCCTCTGAAATTTCGACTGTAGAACTATGGCCCAAACACCAGATTTATTTGGCAAATTTACTCCTGTTTTTTGTTGTTGTTGTTGTTGTCATTCTTGTTAGTTTCTTGGTTGTTGTTTTTTTTTTTTTTTCCTCTTTGATGACAATCAAAAAGCTCAGATTAAACAGTGATAGAGGTATGGAAGATATTGAAGCTTTTCTGACAAAACTTTGAGTAACATTCAGCAAGAGGACCTTATGAAATACAGCAATTTGAAACATATTTAGTGTTATTACAAAAATGTGTAAAGATGACATTAACACAGAAAGTTAACAAAAACACATTACAAATACAATATCAAAATTAATGTAAGTACGTATTTACAATAATATCTTGATTAATAAAAGCTAAATGATCAAAATATGGTTCTGGCAACTAGAAGTCTGTATTAGTGAAAAATGACCCTTTCACAAACAGAGACATGCTTGTGAAGCTGTATGGCTGAGCACACAAAAAAGGAGCAATCCTATAAAGTACACAGCAAGGAGGGAGCTGGGGTCTGGAGCAGTGAGCACAGGAGTTAATGCTATATCAACCCAGGGCTGGGGCAGATGGTGTCAGGTACCCGTGATCATAGAGAATCAAGTTTAGTGTTCCTCTACAAACCTATTTCTAAGGAAATAAGGTCTGTGGCTTGAGAAAAGTGGGAAATTGGAACACTTGGATTAAGCTGCAACCCTGTGAAAAAGAGAATAATAATTTTTAGCCATGGGCCTTGGATGACGACAAAGACACTTGTCTCTATTGGGCAATATGTGGGGAAAATTCTCACATTAAAATCTGAACAATGAGTTTAAAATTGGTTGGGATACAAATTTTCAGTAAATACAGTGTATGAGAAACTCCAATTTTAGAAGTTAACAGGAAAGTGATACCAGGGAAGAGACACTTCTGAAGATCTTTCCAGGGGGAAAAAAAAAAAAAAAAACACTGGAGAGAGGCCATGTCTAGTGCACAGTGTCTACCACACACGTGTGTACACATACACACACGCATAAATTTAAGATGAGTTTACATTTAAATATTACAAACATGGGAGAAACAAGCTCCCTGAAACAGCAAACAGAACAAACAGGAGGATTAGCATTGTAGGGACATGAGATACTTAACAACAACACGAAAGAGCATAAAATAAATATTTCAATGGTTATAGAGGAGAATTTTAACAATCTTTAAAAGGAAAAAAAGTTAGAATGTACAGGCAGACACTTTTCAAGGAAGAAAGAGATGGCTTGCTACACAGCAGTAGGTAACTACAATACAACTTCTGCACTTCTGTGCCTTTTGTTTAAGATATTCTCTCATTGTGGTAAAATACACTATTATGGATTGAAGTGTATCCTCCCAAAATGTATGTCAACTTGGCTAGGCCATGATCCCCAGTATTGTGTAGTCCACCATTTTGTGATCTGATATGATTATTTTATGTGTTGTAAATTCTAACCTCTATGATGTTAATGTGGCAGGATTAGAGGTAGTTATGTTAATGAGGTAGGACTCAATCTACAGGATTAAGTTGTGTCTTGAGTCAATCTCATTTGAGATACAAAACAGAGAATTCAGCAGAGAAGAGAGGGGCCTCTTACCACCAAGAAAGAAGAGCTGGGATGGGCCCTGTCCTTTGGACCCAGGGTCCATGTGCTGAGAAGCTCCTAGACCCAGGGGAAGATTGATAACAAGAACCTTCTCCCAGAATCAACAGAGACAGAAAGCCTTCCCTGGGAGCTGGCACCCTGAATTCAGACTTCTAGCTTCCTAGACCATGAGAGAATAAATTTATGTTTCTTAAAGTCATCCACTTGTGGTATTTCTGTCACAGCAGCACTAGATAACTAAGACATACACATAACATAAAATTTACCGAGGCAGAGCCAAGATGGTGGATTATCAGATGCACTAAGCCATCCCACTGCAACAAAGACCAAAAAAAAAAAAAAAAATAAGTAAAATAGATATCAATCCTGAAACACTGAACCTTAAATGAAGGAATAAAGCATTAGATGAGACGCCACTGAGAAGAAGAAACTGATAGAAAACTGTGAAGGAGTAGAGATACAGAGTGGAGTTTCCCATCCAAATGGCATCACTCAGCTTGACCTTCTTGGAATAAAGCCAACAACCCTAAATGCAGTAAGAACAGACACATAGCCCCAGAATTCCCAATAGGAGCTATCTCAGCAACCCAAATTGCCAAGAACCACAGTATCAACCCACTGTATTGTCCTCCTCCATCTAGCCCTTCTGCTTCTGCCTTCATCTCCCTTTATGCCTCTCTCAGGCCCCTCCTGGCTGGCTTGGCCCCCAAATCTCCGTGCTCTGCAGCCTGGAGAGGAACTGGTCTGGACCTCCAGACCCCTCCCAGCTTGACTCCTGTGTTCCCACCATCTATGGTCCCGAGGGAAATTGGACCAGAACCCCAGGGCCTTCTTGCTGGCTTGGCCCCCATCTTGCCATTCTCCAGGTGCCGAAGGAGAATCGGCTCAGACCCCCATACCCCTTTCCTCTGGCTTGGCCTCTGCCTCACTTGCTCCATGGCTCTGAGGTGAAAAGGTCTAGACCCCCAGAGCCTTCTTGGCCTGCTTGGCCCCTGCATTGGTGTGCTCTGTGGTCTCAAGGGAACGGGCCCAGACCCCCCAGACCCTTCCCACCTGGCTCTGACTCCATATCACTGTACTCTGTGGCCCTGAGGAGAACTGGCCTGGGCCCCAGAACCTCCCCCCGCCAGCTGGCCTAGATCCCACTTTGCTATGCTCTGCAGGCCTGAGGGAACCCAGCCTGGATCCGCAGACTCATCGCCACCAGCTTGGGCCCTGCCTCGCCAAGCTCCACTGCCCAAAGGGAACAGGTCCAGAATCTCAGACCTCCCCCCGACACTGGCTTAGGCCCTGACCTGCTGTGGGCCCCACCCCAGTCGCAAACAACCCATCTTCACATCTTCTCCACCTGCTGGACCTGCCCTGCTGCACTATAGCTGAGTGACGGGACTTGCATTCTGGGACAAGGTGATGAGAACTATGGTACCCACACATGAGCAAACAACAAAGGATGCCCAGCCCACTCCCCCCAACATAAACAAACAAAACTAAAAAGTAGGATTAAAGAAGCAAATCTATAAGAAATAAAATAAGAAAATAATACCAGAATGTCCAAGATAGAGCAAACAATATCAAAAATATTTTTTAAAAAATCCATGGATGCCGTTTTGTTTGAGAAAGAATGAAGAAAATCTAATAACTATGTAGGAAACAACCCAGACCAAAAATTTGGGAATGATAGGAGTTTCAAAACAGGGAGAGAAAATGGAAAACACAGAGAGGGTCACTGAAGATTTGCTAACAGAAAACATCCTTAATATCGTGAAAGATGAAAAGCTGACCACCCAAGAAATTCATTAAAGCCCATATGAGACATACCCCCCAAAAAACTGACCAAGACATATCATAATCACACTCTCCAAAACCAAAAACAAAGAAAGAATCCTGAGAGCAGCTCAAGAAAAAACAAAAAATCATATACAAAGGGGAAACAATAAGACTAAGCTCTGATTATTTGGCAGACACCATTCAAGCAGGGAGGCAATAGGATAACATATATAAATCCTCGAAAGAAAAAAAAATTGCCAACCAAGAATAATATATCTTGTAAAACTCTCTCTCAAATATGGTGGAAAAAATTGGATATTTCCAGATAAACAGAAATTAAGGGAATTTGTAAAAACCAATCCAAACTTATAAGAATTATTAAAGGGCATCCTACTGTTAAAGAACAAACAACCTCAGACAACAACATGAATCTAGGATACAGCCCAGTAGCAGACTGATAACAACATAAGTAATGAGCTCTCAAGGATAAAACAGAACTAAAAGGCTTAAAACAGAAAACTAGAGACATCAGTATGTAAATGATGACAATGTCAGAACAATAAAAAGGGGACTACACAGTGCTGGTATAGAACTTTTAAGTGAGCAGGAAGTCAAGGTGACATCAAGTAATAAAAGACTGGTTCAAAAGTAGGAAAAGAAGAGAAAATTTCAAGGTAACCACAAAGAAAGTTAAAGCTGCTTATCAGAAGTAGAAAATCATGAAGTCTCAGTAAACACAAAATATACGATAATGAAAGAAATGAAAAGACATTTCACAAATAAAAGGAATTTAGCACAAGAGAGTAAGAGGAACAAAGAAAAGCTCAGTACCACACACACACAAAAGTACTACAAAGTGATAGCAGTAAACTAACACCTGTTGATAAATGCATGTGACAGAATGGATATAAAATCATGACTCATCAGCATGCTGTCTACAAAAGACACACCTTAAACAAACTGACATATTAAAAATCAAAGAATGGAAAAAAAAATGTCAAGCAAACAGTAGCCAAAAATGAGGAGTGGCAATATTAATCTCAGATAAAATAGACTTTAAGCCAAAATCCACAATAAATATACAAATATACAAAATCCACCAGAAAATACAAAGAAGGACACTCTATAATGATTAAAGGGACAATCCACCATGATGACACAACCATAATAAACATCTATGCACCCAATAATAATAATAGGGCTTCAAGATACATAAAACGAATTCTAACAGCACTGAAAAAACAAATTGACAGTTCCACAATAATAGTAGGAGACTTCAACACACTATTCTCAGTAAAGGCCAGAACATCTAGAAAGAAACTCAGAAAAGATACAGAAGATCTAAAGGCCATAATCGACCATCCTGATCTCATATATCAAACACTCCACGCAACAGGAGCAAAGTATACATCCTTTTTCAATGCATGTGGAACATTTTCCAGAATAGACCAAATCTTAGGCCATAAAGCAACCCTTGATGGAACCCAAATCGCTTAGATCTTCTCTGATCACAATGCCATAAAAGTAGAAATTAATAACTGGAAGAGCAAGGAAAAAAGAAATGGAAACTTAGTAACACCTTGCTTAAAAACTCAAAGATGCAATTAAAAAATTTCTAGAATCAAACAAAAATGAAAACTCATCATACCAAAACATTTGGGACACAGCAAAGACAGTGCTCAGAGGTCAGTTTATAATAGGCACACTCATAAAAAAAGAAGAAAGGGACAAAATCAAAATGTTAGCCTTATAACTTGAACAAATAGAAAAAGAACAGCAAAAGAAGCCCACAGCCACCAGAAGAAAGGAAGTAATAAAGATCAGAGCAGAAATAAATGAGATAGTGAATAGAAAAACAATACAAAGAATCAACAGAATCAAAAGCTGTTTCTTTGAAAAGATCAAAAAAATTGACAAACCATTGGCCAAAATAAGAAAAGAGAAACAAGAAAGGAAGAAAATAACCCAAGTAAGAAATGAAATAGAAACACTACTACAACCAAACTGAAATAAAGGGAATCATAACAGACTACTATAAAAAAAAACTTTACTCCAGGAATGGTGAAAACCTAGAGGAAATGGACAAATTTCTAGAAACACATTAACTATCTAAACTAACACAAACTGGGGTCTACAGTCTGAACAAACCCATAACAGAGAAGAGATTAAAAAAGGAATAAAGAAAAACTCCCAAGAAAAAAAAGCCCTGGCCCAGATGGTTTCACTGGAGAATTCTACCTAACATTCAGGGAAGAGCTTACACCAGTACTTCCCAAACTATTTCTGAACATAGAAAAGAAAGTGATAATTCTGAAATTATTCTATGAAGCCAGCATAACCCTGATACCAAAACTAGGCAAAGAAACCACAAAAAAAGAAAATTACAGACCAATATCTCTCTTGAATATAGAGGCAAAAATTTTCAACAAAATACTACCCAATAGAATTCAACATCATATTAAAAAAAAAAAAAATACACCACAACCAACTGGGATTCATACCAGGTAAACAAGGGCATTTCAACACTAGAAAATCAATCAACATAATCCATCACATAAATAAAACAAAGGAAAAGAATCTCGTGATCCTCTCAATCAACACAGAAAAGGCATTTCTTAAAGTCCAATGCTGATTCTTGATAAAAACTCTCAATAAAATAGAAATAGAAGGGAAATTCCTCAACATAATAAAGGGCATCTATGAAAAACCCTCAGCCAACAATATTCCTAATAGAGAGAGCCTGAAAGCATTCCCCTTGAGAATGGGACTCAGAGAAGGATGCCATATATCACCATTCCTATTTAACATTGTGATAGAAGTCCTAGCTAGAGCAATAACGCAAGTAAAAGAAATAAAGGGCATCCAAACTGGTAAGGAAGAAGTAAAACTATTCCTATTTGCAGATGACATGATACTATACGGAGCACCCCAAAGAGTCTAAGGCAAAACTATTGGAATGAATAGAAAGTTTCAGAAGAGTATTAGGATATTAGATAAACATACCAGAAATCAGTTGGATTCCTATACACCAATAAAAAGAACTATGAAATGGAAATCAGGAAAGTAATACATATATAATAAAAATAATAGTCCCTAAAAAAATGAAATAGGAATAAATCTAACCAGGGACATAAAAGACCTACACAAAGAAAACTACAAAACACTACTGCAAGAAACCAAAAAAAGACAAACATAAATTAAAAAAAACATACCATGCTCATGGATAGGCAGGCTCAACATTGTGAAAATGTCAATTCTGCACAAAGCAATCTAAAAATACAGTGAAATCCTGATTCAGATACCAAAAGCATTCTTTAACAAGATGAAAAAACTAATCATTAACTTTATATAAAAAGGAAAGAGGTCCCAGATAAGTAAACATTATTGAAGAAGAACAAAGTAGGCACCTTTGTACTACCTGACATTAGAACTTACTATACCGCTGCAGTAGTCAAAACAGCCTGGTTTGTACAATGACAGACACATTGACCAATTGAACAGAATCAAAAATCCAGGTGTAAATCCATCTATCTATAGTCATCTATCTTTGACAAAGGCCCAAAGTCCATAAATGGAGAAAAGACAGGCTCTTCAACAAATGGTGATGAAAAAACTAAATGTGCATCTGTAAAAAAAAAAGGTCCATACCTCACACAATACACAAAAACTAATTCAAAATGGATCAAACACCTAAATATAAAAATCCAAAAACTATAAAGGTCACGGAAGAAAAAATACTGTCAACATTTGGGGCCCTAGTATAAAGTAAAAATAAGATACAAACCATAACTAACAATACACAAACACCAGAAGATAGGCTAGATAACAGGGATCCTCTAAAAATTAAACACTTAATGCTCATCAAAAGACTCCACCAAAAGAGTAAAAAGAGAACCAACAGACTGGGAAAAAAACTCTGGCTATGATACATCTGACAAAGATCTAATCTCTAAAATCTATAGGAAAACTCAACACTTCTACAACAAAGGCAATTAGTCCAATTAAAAAATGGGCAAAGGATATGAACAGACACTTTACCAGAGAAGACATTCAGGTGGCTAACAGATACATAAGGGGATGCTCAAGATCACTAGGTGTTAGAGAAATACAAATCAAAAGTAAAAAGAGATACCATCTCACCCAGACTTAACTGGCATGGCACACACACACAAAAACCAGAAAATAACAAATGTTGGAGAGACTATGGGAAGACTGGAACTCTTATGCACTGCTGATAGAAATGCAAAATGGTACAACCATTTTGGAACACCATATGGTACTTTTAAAAGGTAGAATTAGAAATACCATAAAATACAGCTATTCCACTCTTAAGAATATATCCGAGAAAAAAAGAGCTGTCACACGAATACACGTATGCACAGCCACGTTCACTGCAGCATTATTCACAATAGCAAAAAGATGGAAGCAACCTAAGTGCCCATCAACAGATGAATGGATAAACATCTTATGGTATATACACACAGTGGAAGACTATGTGATGATAAAGAGCAATGGCAAATCTACTAAACACCTCAAAATGTGGATGAATCTGGAGGGCATTGTTCTTGTTGTTGTTAGGTGCTGTCAGTCAGATCCAACTCATAACGAACCTATGTACCACAGAATGAAACACTGCTTGGCTCTGCACCATATTTACAATCCTTGTTATCCTTGAGCCCATTGTTGTAACACTGTGTCAATCCATTTTGTTGAGGGTCTTCCTCTTTTCCACTGACCCTGTACTTTACGAACCATGATGTGCTTCTCCAGGGACTGATCACTCCTGGCAACATGTCCAAAGTATGTAAGACGCAGTCTCGCCATCCTTGCTTCTAAGGAGCCTTCTGGTTGTACTTTTTACGAGACAGATTTGTTCATTGTTTTGGCAGTCCATAGTATATTCAATATTCTTTGCCGATGCCACAGTTCAAAGACATCAATTCTTCTTTGGTCTTCCTTATTCATTGTCCAGCTTTCACATGCATATGAGACAATTGAAAATACCATGGCTTGGGTCAGGTACACCTTAGTCTTCAAGGTGACATTTTTACTTTTTCAAAACTTTAAAGAGGTCCTTTGCAGCAGATTTGCCCAATACAATGCCTTTTTTGATTTCTTGACTGCTGCTTCCATGGGTGTTGATGGTGAATCCAAGTAAAATGAAATCCTTGACAGCTTCCGTCTTTTCTCTGTTTATCATGGTGTTGCTCATTGGTCCAGTTGTGAGGATTTTTGTTTTCTTTATGTTGAGGTGTAATCCCTGCTGAAGGCTGTGGTCTTTGATCTTCATCAGTAAGCGCTTCAAGTTCTCTTCACTTTCAGCAAGTAAAGTTGTGTCATCTGCGTAACATGGGTTTTCATGAGTCTTCCTTCTATGCCCTGTTCTTTTTCATATAGTCCAGCTTCTTGGATTATTTGCTCAGGATACAGATTGAACAGGCATGGTGAGAGGATACAAATCTGATGCACACCTTCCCTGACTTTCAACTGCTCAGTACTCCCTTGTTCTGTTAGAACAACTGCCTCATGATCTATGGATACGTTCCTCAAGAGCACAATTAAGTGTTCTAGAATTCCCATGTTTTGAAATGTTACCCATAATTTGTTATGATCCACACAGTCCAATGCCTTTGCATATTCAATAAAACAAAGGTGAACATCTTTGAGGTAGTCTGTGCTTTCAGCCAGGATTCATCTGACACCAGCAATGATATCCCTTGTGACATGTCCTCTTCTCAATTTGGCCTGAATTTCTGGAAGTTCCCTGTCGATGTACTGCTGCAGCCACTTTTAAATGATCTTCAGCAAAATTTTGCTTGCCTATGATATAAATGATATTGTTCAATAATTTCCACATTCAGCTGGATCACCTTTCTTGGCAATAGACATAAATATGGATCGCTTCCAGTTGGTTGGCCAGGTAGCTGTCTTCCAAATTTCTTGGCATAGACAAGTGAGCACTTGCAGTGCTGCACTTTTATTGAAACATCTTAATTGATATTCTGTCCATTCCTGGAGCCTTGTTCTTCACCAATGCAGCTGGGACTTCCTCCCTCAGGACCATGGGTTCCTGATCATATGCTATCTACCTCTTGAAATGGTTGAACATTGACTAATTCTTTTTGGTATAATGACTTTGTGTGTTCCTTGCATCTTCTTTTGATGCTTCCTGCATCGTTTAATATTTTCCCCATTGAACCCTTCACTATTGCAACTCGAGGCTTGAATTTTTTTCTTCATTTCTTTTGGCTTGAGAAGTGCCTAGCTTATTCTTCCCTTTTGGTTTTCTAGCTCCAGTTCTTTGCACACGTCATTATAATACTTTACTTTGTCTTGTCAAGCACCCCTTTGAAATCTTCTGTTCAGTTCTTTTACTTCATCACTTCTTCCTTCTGCTTTAGCTGCTGGATGTTCGAGAGCAAGTTTCAGAGTCTCCTCTGACATCCATCTTGGTCTTTTCTTTCTTTCCTGTCTTTTCAATGACCTCTTGCTTTCTTCATGTGTGATGTCTTTGATGTCATTCCACAACTTATCTGGTCTTCGGTTATTAGTGTTCAACGCATTAAATCTATTCTTGAGATGATCTCTAAATTCAGGTGGGATATTTTGCCTCTTGTGGACTTGCTCTGATTTTCTTCAGTTTCAACTTGAACTTGCATGTGAGCAATTGATGTTCTGTTCCACAGTCAGCCCCTGGCCTTGTTCTGACTAATGATATTGACCTTTTCTATCATCTCTTTCACAGATGTAGTCAATTTCGTTCCTGTGATTTCCACTGGGAGAGGTTCATGTTTATAGTCGCAGTTTATGTTGGTGAAAAAAGGTATTGGCAGTGAAGAAGTCACTGGTCTTGCAAAATTCTATCATTTGATCTCAGGTATTGTTTCTATCACCAAGGCCATGTTTTCCAACTAATGATCCTTTTTCATTGGTTCTTACTTTCACAGTCCAATCACCAGTAATTATCAGTGCATCATGATTGTACGTTCAATCAATTTCAGACTGCAGAATTTGGTAAAAGTCTTCAATTTCCTCATCTTTGGCCTTAGCGGTTGGTGCTTAAATTTGAATAATAGTCATATTAACCTGTCTTCTTTGTAGGTATACGGGTATTATCCTATCACTGACAGGTTGTACTTCAGGATAGATATTGAAATGTTCTTTTGGACAATGAATGCAACACCATTCCTCTTCAACTGGTCATTCCCGACATAGTAGACTATATGATTGTCCGATTCAAAATGGCCAATACCATTCCATTTCAGCTCCTTAATGCCTAGGATATCGATGTTTATGAGTTCTATTTCATTTTTGACAATTTCCAATTTTCCTAGATTCATACTTTGTACATTCCACATTGTAATTATTAATGGATGTTTGCAACTGATCTCATTTTGAGTCATGCCACATCAGGAAATGAAGGTCCCAAAAGCTTGACTCCATCCACATCATTAAGGCTGACTCTACTTTTAGGAGGCAGCTCTTCCCCAGTCGTCTTTTGAGTGCCTTCCAAGCTGTGGGACTCATCTTCCGGCACTTTATCAGACAATGTTCTGCTGCTATTCGTAAGATTTTCACTGGCTAATTCTTTTCAGAAGTAGACTGCCGGGCCCTTCTTCCTAGTCTGTTTTAGTGTGGAACCTTAGCTGAAACCTGTCCTTCATGGGTGACCCTACTGGTTTCTGAATACTGGTGGCACAGCTTCCAGCATCACAGCAATAGGCAATTTCCCACAGTACGAGAAACTGACAGACACATGGGAGAAGGCATTATGTTAAGTGAAATAAGTCAATCACAAAAGGACAAATACTGTATGAGACCACTATTACAAAAAGTCAAGAAAAGGTTTAGACACAGAAACAATCTTTGATGGTAGCAAAAGAGGGCAGGGATGGGAAGGGAAAAACACTGACTAGATAGTGGAAAAGTGGTAACTGTGGTGAATGGTAAGACCATACACAGTACTGGTGCGATCTGTACGACTTGAGCAAGGCAAAGTCATAGACGTTCATGGACACATCCAAACTCCCTTAGGGCTGAGTTACTGGGATGTGGGCTGGGAACCATGGTCTCAGGGGACATCTAGTTCAATTAGCATAGCATAGTTTATAAAGAAAATGTTCTACATCCTACTTAGGTGAGTAGAGTCTGGGGTCTTAAAAGCCTGAGATTAGCCATCTAAGATACATTTACTGGTCCCATCCCAGCTGGAAAAAAGGAGAATGAAGAAACCCAAGACTCAAGAGAAAGATTAGCTCAAAGGACTTTAGACCACAGCTACCACAATCTCCACTAGACTGAGCCCAGAACAACTAGATGGTGACCTGCTACCACCAACTGCTCTGATGGGGATCAAAATAGAGAGTTCTGGACAGAGAGGTAGAAAAACGTAGAATAAAATTCAAATTCACCAAAAAAAAGATCAGACTAGCTGCTCCAACAGAGACTGAAGAAACCCCAAGACTACGGCCCTCAGACACACTTTTGACTCAGTACTGAATTCATTACCGAGGTTCACCCTTCAGCCAAGATTAGACAGGTCTATAAGGCATCAGGATTGTGTCCTTTCACCATACTTATTCAACCTGTATGCTGAGCATATAATCCGAGAAGCTGGACTGTATGAAGAAGAACGCAACATCAGGACTGGAGGAAGATTCATTAACAACCTTCAATATGCAGGTGACACAACCTTGCTTGCTGAAAGTGAAGAGGACTTGAAGCAGTTACTAATGAAGATCAAAGACTACAGCCTTCAGTATGAATTGCACCTCAAGATAAAGAAAACAAAAATCCTCACACCTAGACCAATAAACACCATCATGGTAAACGGAGAAAAGATTGAAGTTGTCAAGGATTTAATTTTACTTGGATTCATAACCAACTCATGGAAACAGCAGTCATGAAATTAAACTATGCATTGCACTGGGCAAATCTGCTGAAAAAAGACCTTTCTAAAGTGTTTAAAAAAAAAAAGCAAAGATGTCATTTTAAGGACTAAGGTGTGCTTGACACAAGCCATGCTATTTTCAATAGCCTCATATGTATGCAAAAGCTGGGCAATAAGTAAGGAAGACGAAAGAATTGACACCTTTGAGTTATGATGTTAGCAAAGAATATTGAATATACCATGGACCGCCAAAAGGACAAACAAATCTGTATTGGAAGAAGTGCAGCCAGAATGCTCATTAGAAACAAGGATGGCAAGACTTCATCTCACATACTTTGGACATGTTATCAGGAGGGATCAGTCCCTGGAGAAGGACGTCATGCTTGGTAGAGTATCAGCAGAAAAGAGGAAGACCCTCAATGAGATGGACTGACACAATGGCTGCAACAGTGGGCTCAAACGTAACAACAATCATGAAGATGGCACAAGACTGATCAATGTTTCATTCTGTTGTACATAGGGCCGCTATGAGTAGGAACTGACTCGGTGGCACCTAACAACAATAAGGCAAACAATAACATCTGTGAAGAATGTGCTTTGTATTTCACTCATGTATATGAGACTAAATGGGCACACCAGCCCCAAAGCAAAGACATGAAGGCAGGAAGGGACAGGAAAACTGGATGAACGGAAACAGGGAACCCAGGATGGAGGAAGATTGACTGTTGACACATTGTGGGGTTGGCCAACCAATGTCACAAAACATTTTGTGTATTAATTGTTGAATGAGAACCTAATTTGCTCTGTAAACTTTCACCTATAGCAAAAAAAAAAAAAAAAAAAAAACACTTTAGCCATTTTTGAGTGCAAAATTCAAAGGTCTTAAGTACTTCTACGATGTTGTATAACCATCACTACTATCTATTTTCAGATCTATTTGGTCATCCCAAATGCAAACACCATGCTCATTAAAAAAATAACTCCCAGTTGTCCCCTACTCCCCACTCCTGGTAACCATTAATAAATTTTGGTCTCTGTGCATATGCTTATTCTAGATATTTCACATAGGTGGAATCATACTGTATTTGTCCTTTTGTGTCTCCTATCTTTTATTCAACATGTTTTCAAGGTTCATCCGTGTCACAGAATGTACCACTCTTTATGAGTGAATAATATTCTGCCGCACAAATGTACTACCTTTTGTTTATCCTTTCATCTTCTGATGGGCACTTGGGTTGTTTACACATTTTGGCTAATGTGAATAGTGTTGCAATGAACATTGCTGTACATATCTGTCCATGTGGCTTCTTTCAGTTTTTTTGGTTATATAAATAGGTTGGAATTGTACAGGAAATTTTTTTTGTTTTGCTTTGTTTTGTTTTTTAATATATACACAAAACATACACACCTCATCATTTCTTCTTCAGAGACATTGATTACAGCCTTCAAGTAGTATACCCATTTTTACTTTCTTTTCCACCACCATTAACATACCTACAAAGCACTCTAGGCAAATACCCTCTCTTTTCTCTTATCTTCCCACCCCTGGTAACCACCAATTACTTTTGGCTTCTATATATTTGCTTATTATATGTCATATCATAGACTATTTATTCTTCTGAATAAATGATTTATTTCACACAACCTAATGTCCTCAAGGTTCATGTCCATGTTAAGGCATAAATCAGGACTTCATTCCTCTTTATGGCTGAGTAATATTCCATTGTATATGCATACCATATTTTCTTATCCATTCATCTCTTGATGGGCATTTGATTGTTTCCAATTTTTGGCTATTGTGAATATTGCTGCAACGAACATTGGTGTATGTACGTCTGTTCATGTCACTGCTTTCAGGTCTTTAGTTATATAAGTAGGAATGGAATTCCTGAGTCATATGGTAACTCTATGTTGAACTTTTCGAGGAACTGCCAAACTGTTTTCCACAGTGGTTGTACCATTTTATACTCCCAGCAGCAATGGATGAGTGTTCCTTGTTAATCCACAGTCTCCCCAACATCTAGTATTTTCCATTTTTTGATCACTGCTGTTCTTATGAGTGTGAGATGGCATCTCCTTGTGGCTTTGATTTGCATTTACATAATGGCTAGTTACTCTGAGAATTTTTAATGTACTTGTTGGCAATTTAAATATCTTCTTGGATGAAATACGTGTTCATGTCTTTCGCCCATTTTTTGATTTGATTGTTTGTCTTAGTTTTGCTGTTAAGTTGTAGAAGTATTTTATAAATTGTGGATATTAGACCTTTATCAGATATATGTTTCCCCCAAATTTTATCAGATATATGGTTCCCAAAAATGTTTGATAAAGTGAGAAGACAGAAGAGAATGTCTTTTCTTTTTTGGTAAAGTCTTCTGATGAAAAAAATATTTAATTTTTATGAATTCCTATTTGTCTATTTTATCTTTTGCCGACCGTACTTTTGTCGTGGTTCCTGATAGCGCATCACAAAAACCTAGGTCCCACCGATTCATCCCTACATTTTTTTCTATGAATTTTTTTTTTTTTTCAAATTATGGTCCTCAACCCATTTTGAATTGGTTTTTGTGTGTGGTTAAGTGTTGGGTCCTGGTTTTTTCTTCTGCATGGGGATATCCATTTTTCTAAGAGCCATTTATCCATCTCTATTGAATGAATTTAGCACTCTTGTAGAAAATCAATTGTCCATATATATGTGGATTTACTTCTGGGCCCTCTTTTATTTTCTGTTGGTCTACATGTCTATTATTATATTAGTACCAGGCTGTTTTAATTAAGGTAGATTTGTGGTATGGTTTGAAATTAGAGAATGTAAGTCTTCCTATTTTATTCTTCTTTTTTAGGATTTTTTTTTAGCTATTCAGGGCCCCTTTCCTTCCATATAAACTTGTGATTGGCTTTTCAATTTCTGTCAAGAATGCTGTTGAGATTTTGATGGGGATTGCATTGAAGTTATAGATTACTTAGGGTGGTATTGACATCTTGCCTATATTAAATCATCAGGTCCACAAACACAGAATGTCTTCCCACTTATTTAGGTATTATTTACATACACACTTCAAGGGTTTTGTTTATCTGGAGAAGCCAGCCTAAGACATTTGGTACCGAGAGTGGTTCTAGAGAGACAAAATTGTAAGGATGAGATTTTTCAGTTAGTTCTTAAGTTTGCCTCCAGTAGTAAAGAAGGCACTGCTAATCCATGATGTGATATTGGCAATAGAAATATGCAAAATTTTACAACCAGTATATCAAGTGTTGGTGAGGGGTGAGGTTCTGGGTGGTCACATGTTTGATACTTTTTCATAATTTTGTCAGAATAAGAAATATAAGAAAACTGGTTGGTTGGTCCTACTTTTGCTAGACAAAGTGGGGAAGAAAGAGAGGAGTTCAGAGCTCCATTGTCACCACTCAGTCACCTCAAAATGACCTCAAAGGAGCCACTTTTGACCTTGAAGAAAGCCTTATTTCTTTTAGTAACAGAGCTGATATTACCAAAAACCAACCCCAGGATCTTATTGTAAGAGTGTACGGTGCCAATTGAATTCTCAACCTCAAATGATTTCTGAAGTTAAAGTGAGGGCATTGATTGGGAAGAAATTGGATCTTGAAACTGGGGATGGGAACATACAGACAAATCTCCAGGAAGCTAAGGACGCTAAGTCCCTAAATTCTGTTGAATCACTCCTGCCGACAGAACCAGTCTTCTCACTCTCATCTGAAAAGATTATTCCATCTTTGTCTGCTAAGCCATTCTCTGTGAAACCATTTTTACTGTAGTCGGGCTGGCATTGATACATCTTCTCCTCACATAGTATTTATGAAATAAGTACTATTCTAATCCTCATTTTAAAGCTGAGGTAATTGAGGCACGGAGAGGTCCAGAAATTTGTCCTTCATCTTCAAACTCGTAGACAGGAGAGATATTACTCAAACTCAGGGAGCTTAGAGTTATGCCTAGCTCTTAACCACACAATATCATCATTTTAATGTCATCATTAAAAGAATGTCATGCTTTTCCATTCTTTTAATGATGACATTTGAATTTTATATTAATGTTAGCTAGGTTTTTTTTTCTAAACAATTTTGGGTACTTAATATTTTTGTTCTTCTCAAGAATACAAGTGCCTCATAGTGATATTACTACCTGTTTAAGGTGCCCATCAACCACCAACAGCCTTAGTCTTAATATTGCTTAGAGAGGTTTTTTAGGTTTACTTTTTAAACATTCATTGT
Organism: Loxodonta africana; assembly: GCF_030014295.1. Lineage (NCBI taxonomy): Eukaryota > Metazoa > Chordata > Mammalia > Proboscidea > Elephantidae > Loxodonta > Loxodonta africana. Next base: position 1,853,701 of record NC_087355.1, read on the forward strand.
TGTACCTGTTTTACTAAAAAAAAATAGTAAATATATACTGACATTTTGTCAATACCTGTGTTTTTTGCTTTTCCTATCTTTTCACACCTTTCAACTAGATCACTTTCCTTCTTGCTCAGGTATATTGTTCTGTTATTCAGTGTCTGAGGGTGCTGAAATATTTTTGCCTTTGTATCTTTGTGTAACTCCCTATTTTGCCCTCACTCTTGAAGGATTGTGTGTTATTGCTGTTGTTAGGTGCTGCTGAGTCTGTTCTGACTCATAGTAACCCTATGTACAACAGAACAAAATACTGCCCAGTCCTGTGCCATTCTCACAATCTTTGTTATGCTTAAGCTCATTGTTGAAGCCACTGTGTCAATCCATCTCAGTGGGGGTGTTCCTCTTTTTCACTGACCCTCTACTTTACCAAACATGATGTCCTTCTGCAGAGACTGATCCCTCCTGATAACAGGTCCAAAATATATGAGACATAGTCTCACCATCCTTGCTTCTAAGGAGCATTCTGGCTGTAATTCTTCCAAGACAGGTTCATTAGTTCAATATTCTTCTCCATCCCCACAATTCAAAGGCATCAAGTCTTCTTCAGTCTTCCTTATTCATTGTCCAGCTTTCACATGCATATGAGGCAATTGAAAACACCATGGTTTGGGTCAGGGGCACCTTAGTCTTCAAGGTAACATGATTGCTTTTCGAAAATGTTGAAGAGATTTTTACAGCAGATTTGCCCAGTACAATGTGTCTTTTGATTTCTTGACTGCTACTTCCATGGGTGTTGATTATGGATACAAGTAAAATTAAATCCTTGACAATTTCAACCTTTTCTCTGTTCATTGTGATGCTGCTTGTTGGTCCAGTGGTAAAATGATACAACCCTGACACATACCTTTTCTGACTTTAAGCCACGCAGTGTCGCCTTGTTCTGTTAGAACAACTGCCTGTTGATCTATGTACAGGTTCCTCATGGGCATAATTAAGTGTCCGGGATTTCCTATTCTTCTTAATGTTATCCATAATTGGTTATGATCCACACAGGCCAGTGCCTTTGCATAGTCAATAAAACACAGGTAAACATCTTTTTGGTATCCTCTGCTTTCAGCCAGGATCCACCTGCCATCAACAGTGTTATCCCTGGTTCCGCATCCTCTTCTAAATCCAGTTTGAATTTCTGGCAGTTCCCTGTCAACACACTGCTGCAGCCACTTTTGAATGATTTTCAGCAAAATTGTACCTGCATGTGATATTAATGATATCGTTTAATAGTTTCTGCATTCGGTTGGATCACCTTTCTTGGGATTAGGCATAAATATGCATCTCTTCCATAGGGTTGGTCAGGTAGCTGTCTTCCAAATTTCTTGGCATAGACTAGTTAGCACTTCCAGGTCTGGATCCATCCGTTGAAACGTTTCAATTGGTATTCCGTTAATTGCTGGAGTCTTGTTTCTCGCCAATGCTTTCAGTGCAGCTTTGACAGCTTCCTCCAGTGCCAACAGTTCCTGATCATACGCTACCTCCTGAAATGGTTGAGCATCGACCAATTCTTTTTGATATAGTGACTGTGTGTATTTATTTCAACTCCTTTTGATGCTTCCTGTGTCTTTTAATATTTTCTCCATAGAATACTTCAATATTGCAACATGAGGCTTGAATTTTTTCTTCTGTTCTTTCAGCTTGAGAAATGCCAAGCTTGTTCTTCCCTTTGGTTTTCTATCTCCAGGTGTTTGCACACTTTATTATAATACTCTACTTTGTCTTCTCGAGCCATCCTTTGAAATCTTCTGTTCAGCTCTTTTACTTCATCATTTCTTCTTTTCCCTTTAGCTATTCTATGTTCAAGAGCAAGTTTCAGAGTTAAAGTACACATTTCTAGGTATATTGGTTGTCTCTTCCCTATCAGAATATAGTAGTCCTTTGTCCCCAGTACTTATCCAGCTGTTAAGTGGTCCACTCCCTGTATTGGTTTTTATTTTTTTCTTTTAATATATTCTGCAATTTCACTACGGAGACCTGGTGGTGTATTGGTTAAAGCAATTAGCTGCTAATGAAAATGTTGGTGGCTCAAACCCATCAGCCCCTCCAAGGGAGAAAGATGTGGCAGTCTGCTTCAGTAAAGATTGCAGCCTTGGAAACCATGTGGGGCAGTTCTACTCTGTCCTATAGGGTGTCTCTGAGTTGGAATCAACTCGAGGCAGTGGGTTTGGGTTTGCGCTTTTACTGCAATGTGTCCAGCTTCAGATTAATTTTTATTTATCTTGCTTGGTGTCAGACATTATTATTATTATTAATTATTATTTTGACTGGAAGACTCACCTCTACGATCTTTTCAAATATTGGTCTCTCTCATTTTCTGCATTTCCTTCTTCTGATACTCCAAGTAGACCCAGATAGAAGTGTCTCTATCTATCCTCTCTTTCTTAACTACCCCTTAATTTATTTTATGTCTGTATCTCTTTGTTGCATTCTGGGCAAATGCCTTCTGTGTTCTCTATTCTGCACCTAGGAAATCCTGCCTGATAATATTACTCCAATCAGCAATGCTGGACTATCCCTTCTTGGACACAATTCTTGTATTTCTTGGGTTCTACAGGAGTTGTATGCCCAGCTCTCACTGCCGGATTCCAGCCTTCCAGCCCAGCGTCTTGTGGCTCCATCTGCACTTAGTATTTGGCATTTCAATTTAGCTTCTGCTGAATGGAACTGGCTTTAAATCTTATTTTTTGTTGAAGCATGAGCTTATTCTGCCATTTGGATTGATAGTGTTCAATTTCTCTCTCTCTCTCCTAGGTCTTTTTCACCAATATGAAGTCAGTATTTGGAGAAGTTTCATCATCTTCCATTACAGATATTCTAGTTAACCAATCATAGCACTAGTTTACAAAACAGAAAACAGGAAATCTCTTCCCATGGCTCAGATCAATTCAGCTCACTGACATGTTATACATGCTATAGGCTTTTAGCAAAGAGAGTGACATCTCAAGGGATCTACACTTTCTAAGTGGAGTGATTTTCTGGAGTTGAACATCCATGATTTTGTTCTGTATTTTTTCTTGAGGATTATTGTGGGGAGTCTCCCCTAGCTTCCTCATTGCCCACTTGGGTGGAAGAAAACATAACTGTGACATTTTCTCAGGGTAGTTTGCAAACTAGGCAGGAGGGAGGCATTCTCTGAGCAGCCTGGGACTCCCTTCCTCACCCTACCCACACCTCTTTGTCACATTATCTGCCTGATCATTTCTTATTTCAGTTTACCATGGAAATGCTCTATACTGGGAAACAACTGGCAGTAGGTTCCGAATACTGGCTGTAGTATCTCTGATCATGCATACCCCAACCACTCTCTGTCTCAGATAATTTCTTCCCTGTCCCTGTCTTTGGCTGATAGCCTTAATTGCAGGATCCCAGGTGATCTCCTGAAGTCTATAATTATGCTCTCTTTTGGCTGAGTTGTTTCTTCTTGATTGAGCTGCCAGCTTCTGTATTTCACAAGAAAAAACTTTCTTATAGTCCATCAGATCCTTCCAGTCTGCCTTCAGATCCTTCACTTGCCTCCAAAACCTTATAAGGGCTGTTACAAGTACTTATAAAATAATCTCTGTCTCCAAGTATCTTTCTTCTACTTCCATGTGGGTAGCTCCTTCTCCATCCATGAAGTTGCTGTTCCATAATATCAATTATGGTTTAAGTAGCTTCTCCTTCCAGCAATATGATTTCCCCAATTTCTTAGCCTGGCCATAAAACTCCTATTAGCATATACAGAACTAAACAGAAATCGTACTGGAGAAACCCCGCCGTAACTCATCAAGTCCTCCAATACGCTTTCTGAAGGCCACCCTCAGGAACTGAGTTTCTCCCAGCATGTACTGTACAAATAGTATGTCTTTCCAAGTTAATGGTGCTCCCCAAGAAGATATTGCTCATAACAGGGGGAGGATTCTCCTGCACTGAGAGACTTCTTATTTGAATCAGGCATGGAAGTGCTTATAAACCTTGGAAATTCAAACAAATGACTCAGAGAAGCCTTGGATTCTGGGAATCTGACGATCTTTCTGGTTGGGTCCCAGAGTGGTTAGGTCTCCAAATACTGAGAAATTCAACTACACATCTTGCTAGCCTTTCTAGCTGGAGTAGAATAGCAGGGGTCTGTCCCTGACAACAAATAATTGTCTTCAAAAAAATTTTTTTTTTATTCCTTCCTGTTACTAATGTCACATTACCTCCCAAATCTTACCAATTATACCTTATAACTAGAGGAATGTTTGAAATATGGGCAGTGGAGGCTTATAGGGACTTAAGGCATTTAGTTTAAAAAGCACTTGCCCTCACACGATATCTGTCTAGCTCAAAATAAGCACTTAGAATATTTCCCTCTTCCTCCAACTTCTTATGTTAAGAATCAGTTTCTCTTATTATGAAGTGAGGGTTTTTGTGAATATGCATCATCTAAATTTTTCAGGTTACAATAAGAGCTTGCCAATGGTCTCTTCAAAATAAAACCTTCTGGGTTCCTTTTTAGAGAGAATATCTAGAGGATAATTAATGGGCATATGCCTTCTCTATGGAACCATCCCTATAATATGTCTGTTATGGTGTCATCAAAGTATATATATACTCCTGTATATAATATAAATATATCTAAGAGTTGCTGATACTGACTGTATCACTTGCTTAAATGTATTAAATAATTTCATGAAAGATAAACTATGAGAGCTTCCAATAAATACACTTATTTCAAAAACATTCTCTGTGGTGATATATTAAGTATGCAGCAGCATCCAGAGGAATAGTTACTTTCTGAGCAGCTCTACAGAGAGAAAGGATGAAAAGAAGCTATCTTTGAGAAATGCTCGTTTCCTGGGGTATATTTTACTTTTGGTGTTATGGCCACACTCCGACTACATCTGAGGCTCTTACTACTTTCTTACCCTTACCCACAACAGAGCACAGGAAAGGCAATAGGAGACATTTAGAAACCCTGTGATGAGTCATCCAAACTAACCTACAGTCAAAAAACTGGGGGATAGAGCTAACAAGAAGCCAAGCCATTAAACTGAGGAGTAGTTAAGCCAAGAGCTACGGGAGCATTTCCCCAAATGCTCCAAATTTGAAGGCATGCAGAGAGACTGTGTGCAGATGACCAAAGTTGGAGGCCAAGTAATAAAATCCCACTTTAGCTACATTCAGGATCTCAACTTTAACCAGGATTTTGAGGTGTTTTGAATAAGCAGTTGGGAAAGAATATGGTTCAGAAGCACAGAGAAAAAATACCTTGGAATAAATGTATTTACTTTCATTATTAAAATGCCATTATTTAATCCTTTCATTTCTTGTACTTATTCTTTCAATTTATTCCAAAATATCTGAAGAAAGTTTTAAAGTCATGCAATACGACAAATAGAAAAAAAAAAATCACAGGAATACTGCTAAAGGGAAAATAAAGGTAGAAAAGATTAGAGCTCAGGGATGAAAACAATACTTGAAATAGGCTATATAGTTCTGCAGACACTACAGTTGACCAGTGCTTGAGCCTGAACTTTGTTAATGTAAAGAAGGAAAGACAGTGTTACCAAACCTGGGAAGGTAGGTCTTTGTCCCACATGCTCAGACTTGCCAATAATTTGAGCACCAGTCTTTGGGAAAGAGAAAGTAACTCTGTTGCAATGTGCAGAGCAAGGGGCCGGAAGGAAGTTCCTCATGTCCTACTCCCCTAGCTACAGGGAAGCAGAGCTTATATGTGAGTTGGGAAGCAAGATGGCACCTGCACAAGCATAAGCAGGAGGAAAAATTCTGGAAGGCAGCCAGGAAACAAGAGGTGACAAGGTTCTTCTTGGACCTCTTGTTTTGGAATAGGGTACGGGTGATGATATTTCTTCTGATTCATTCTACCTGTTGCTGTGTCCCCTGTTGAGGTCAATTAGGTGTCACAGCTGGCCCTTCTGTGCATGCGTGGTATGCCAAACCTGGCTTGGGCTAGTTTAAGGACTAATGGAAATTTATTGGCATTTGTAGGGCCAGGTTACAACAGTAATATGATTTACAACTTTCATAAGGTAAAAAGAAACCAACTACTAAGAATATTGAGATACTAAAACCTGAGCTAGTTCCCCTATAGGTTGTATTCTTTGGACTCCATCATTTTACAATCATTATAATGCTGCATCTTTAAAAAACCTAGTGATTGTTAAAATATTGTAAAACCTATGCTCAAAATAATCACTTATGCAGCCCACATTCTCGATGCGGTGGTGAAGTAGACCGTCCATGTGGTTATCATGGTGTTCATTTCACCCATCTTACCTGAGTCAGGACTGAACTAAGGCGTATTGTTTACCAAAAGGTTAAAGGGTACCAATTATAACATTCAATTTTATTCTGATAGTATCACATTATATCATTCATAACTTTGATGGCAAAATGTGCGTGGATATTATATGGCAATGAATGAATATAATAGGAATCCTTTAAAACATGTAAATGAACTCGGGAGAGGTAACAATTTAAGGAGAGAGGAATTGGTGGTTCAGTGTTAGAATCCTTGCCTTCCATGTGGGAGACATGGATTCCATTCCTGGCCAATGTATCTCAAGCGTAGCCACCAACAGTTAGTGGAGGCTTGTGTGTTGTTATGATGCTGAACAGATCTCAATGGGGCTTCCAGACTAAGGTGGATTAGGAAGAAAGGCTTGGCAATCTACTTCTGAAAGCCAGCCAATGACAACCCTATGGATCTCATGGGTCCAATCCCTAACTGGTCACAGGGATGGTACAGGACTGGCAGCTTTTTTATTTCGTTGCACATGGGGTCACCATGAGTCCAGTGCTGCCTGGAACAATAATATTTCAAAGGTAAGACTGGAGCCACAAGGAAGCAAGATTTGTAACCACTAATTAGCTCTAGTACATATTTCCCCCATTAGACATGATGTGATATTTCTGTGGCAGAAAAAAACTGCCTCCACAGCTTGTTCCTGGTGGTTATTCTTTGTATTTCTTGAACAGAAGACTTGTGTATTTAGAGGTGTGTCCTCCCTTTTTCTCACCCCCACTCTCTGCAGTTTAGAATCTGCCCTGGATCTTCAGATGTCTTCTGCCTCTTTTGGCTAAAGGTCCTATAATTTCCAAGTGATCACACACACTATCAGAGGTACCAAAGACACCACCACTTTAGAAGACCAGCCTCTTTTCCTTCCTAAGTATACACACTCTTGCTAGATCCGAAGTCAGTGGCCTGAAGACAGGGCCTCCCTCAGTGTCTACCTCTCCATGGGTGCACATTGAGGCAAGAATGCCAGTTAGTAGAGCTCCTCATCACTCTTGTAGTAGTGAGGGAGGAGGCATCAGGCCTCATCTGAAAATGTACTCAAATTTCCACTTAATTTGAGCACTGCTGGTGTGCCTCAGCACAAATACTTCTTTCTTATAAATGTAATAGAGTCCTACAGTCAGATAAACTTTAACTGCAAATGCCAAGGGCTTCTATTCCCAATCCTTGTCTTGATTAAGTAATGCCTCAGTTTCAAACAGGCATCTGCAGGCACTATGAAAGGATTTCAAGGCTCAGCAAATTCAGCACAGAAGAACTGACAAGCCAATCCCCCAACAGGAGAATGATACCTCCACTGGGCCTCACCTGACCCCACCTTATTCCAGGTCAGTATGGTAGCCACTAGTGTCCCTTCTCTTGAGAGGGACCTGCCTGCCCTGGGGTTCCTCAGCAGATGGGTGCTGGAGTGAGGGGCCTGGCTCTCTCAGTGTGGTCCCTGACTCACTACCTGAGGTGCTCTCCAGCTTCTCCAAAAGCCTTCATCCCACTACTGTTAAGAAAGTTACAATGACTCAAGGCATGACTATTTTCTATATCTCTGATCACCCTCCTGTTTAGAAACCATGTGTCACACAGATTCAGCACTGGTCAAGGAATTATTTTGACCCTGCCTCCTCAAATAGCCTAGTGTCTCAAGAAGTTCCTTCTTAAAAAAAAAAAAACAAAAACCAAACCCACACCCGTTGCAGTCAAGTAGTTCCAACTCATAGTGACCTTATAGGACAGAGTAGAACTGCCCCATACTGTTTCCAAGGATCACCTGGTAGATTTAAACTTCCAGACTTTTGATTGGCAGCCTTAACCACTAAGCAACCAGTGTTTCCAAGTCCTTTCTTAGATTTTTCTAATTTTTTTCTTCGTATTATCTAACTACAGCACTACTTCTAAATAACTCACAGCTTATGCTCTTTTCTTGATTAGATCATAGGCTTTGGGAGGAGGTAGCCTGAATTTGAATCCTAGTTCCAGCATTTCCTAGCTATGTGGCCTTGGGCCTCAATTTCCTCTTCTTTCAAATGTGGGATAAACATAGTACTACCTGCATGAGAGCATAGTTATGAGAATTAAATAATTTTTGGTATATAACATTCCTGGAACAGTGCTTGTCACATAGTAAGCTCTCAAAAATATTTATTTTACTACCATTAACCTAATGATTATTATAAATATCCACCAAAAGATGGTGAGCCCAGAGTCTCTCAGATTGCATAAAGCCATGCATGTGCCCTTATCTCTCTTAGCCATGTTGTTATTGTTGTTAGTTGGCATCGAGTCAATTCTGACTCGTGGTGGCCTCTTGTATACAGAGTAGAACTGTGCTTAGGATTTTCAAGGCTGTGATCTTTTGGAAGGATATCACCAGGCCTGTCTTCCATGGTAACTATGGGTGGGTTTAGTGCACCAACCTTTGGGCTAGTAGACAAGCGCTTAACTGTTTGCATCACCCAGGTACTTCCTCTTACCCATAATCTTCTGATAATATTCATCTATTACTATCTAGATGATAATATTTTCATCTATCATTGAAGCCATTGGCTCCTTTCTAGATCATCCAGGGCACCCTGAATTTGAATCACGATGAAAACGAATTCTTATTCTAATTGTAGTCTATATGATCATGGCCATATCCTAATTTTCCTAAACATGGATTTCAGTACATGGTACACAGGATGCGGACAGCGACCCTATAGGACAGAGTAGAACTGTCCCATAAAGTTTCCAAGGAATGCCTGGCAGATTTGAACTGCCAACCTCCTGGTTAGCAGCTGTAGCACTTAACCACTACTCCACCAGGGTTTCCAGGATGCTGAAACAGAATATAAAGCCAGTAATTAATCTCTATAAGCAGAACCCTTCAGCCCCATGATTCCAGCAGAATAACCATCGTGCAAAGCTCCTCACAGGTGTGGAAACTCTGGACTCTGTGTTAGTCCCCTTTCATGCAGTGCCCCACTCCATTGTTGACGGGAGAATGTTTGTGCCTGATGTGCAGCTTCTTTTTGGTGTTCTTTTCCCTCCCTGACCCACGGGGATCACGGAGGCCAAAGCTGTGAGTCTAGCAGGCCACTGACTGTAAAACACCGGCTAGGTTGCTTTTCCTGCACCATCCACTCCATCTGACCCACCAGCACTTGGAGCACAGACTGGATGTGTGCTGCATACTGTTCCTTCTCTCTCTGGCAATAATTCTTCCAAGATGGGGGAGGGTGGATTGGCCACGGAGGGGGACCAGAACAGCGGCAGGGAGGCCCATCACTATCTGTGTGCTATCTGGCTATGGTCACCCCCCCAGCAGGTGGCAGCGCCTCAGGACCTCTGCTTCTCCAAAATGAAGGGCTGAAATTCACTTTCTCACATCTCTCCTTTCTGCATTGATTAACAATACAATAATGTAAGGGGTTACAAGAGTTCTGTTAGCTTCTCCTGTTCCTCCCAGTCAACAAGATATTGCAAAAGTAATCCAGTCAGTCCAACTGGCCTGTAACCACTTGGGAAAAGGCCCCTCCTTGAAATGCTCTACCACTGTAGTCTTTGAGACCTACTGTAGCTGTTGCCACAGATCCGTGAATGGCACAAACAATTTTGGCTTAACTACTAACCCAAAGGCTGAAAGTTCAAACCCTTTCAGGGGTGCTACTGAAGAAAGGCCTGGTGATATGTTTCTATAAAGATCACTTCCAAGAAAATTCTATGAAAAATTTCTACTCTAACACATAGGGTCACCACACATGAGAATTGACTAGATGGAGATAGGTTGGGTAGCTTTTACCGCTCTAAAAGGAAGGATCCTGGGAGTGTCTGCTTCTGACTTAAAATTTGGCCTGGGTGTTTGTTTTCAGTAGAACCTGAGTCATATACCTGAACTCTAGCTGCCAAGGAGGATGGCAGAGACAGTATTTGTTTTCTCTAGTCTGAAAAGATATATAATGTAAGAAATTCCATGGACATAGGGGTGTTCCAAGAATGAGAAACATCCTCTAGAAACTCCAAGATCTAAGGATGGGCTCAAGATGCCCCTCTTTCTTATGCTTTTTTATTGCCTCAGATTGCTCCTTGTCCATCAGGACCATCTACATAAATAGGAAGGAATGTGGAAAGCCATTTGCTCTTGAAGATTGGCTGACAAGGCATGGTTAAGGAGCTCTGATCAGAGCATGCTCAAGTTCTAATGTCCAGCTCCTTCTTTGCGTAATGGTTCATCAACTTCTTCTTAACTGCCTTAAATATAAAATAACAACATGAAAACTACTTAACAATAAGAACTTGTTTTAAGTTTTCCTAATACTTCCTTCCAAGTTCAATACAAACCTAACAAACTAGTCACGTTCTGTAACTACACATCTCTCAAGTTTTTCTCAGTAACTTGTTATTAGTTGCCATCAGGTCAGCTCTTACTCATGGTAACCTTATGCATAACAGAACAAAATGTTCCCACGTCCTATGCCATCTTCACAATCATTCGTATGCTCCAGTCCACTGTTGTGGTCACCATGTGTTTTGAGTGCCTTCCAAAATGGTGGGCTCATCTTTCAGTACTACATCAGCCAATGTTCTCTCAATAACTGGATCATCCCATTCTAGCATGTATGTTTTCAGGTTCTCAGTATTGTGTCTCCTGTTGTTCTAGGAAAATTCTCTGATAGCCAGGTTCTGAGTGACCCAGCAGGGCAAAATTGATCAAAACCTAGATGAAGAAGGAGTAATACCCACCAACACATAAAGGCTTAAAATATGTAGATAAACAGAGAAACAGACACGATATTTGCATACTGTATGATGATAATGATGATGATGATGATGATAAGGAGAAAAAAAGAGAATGATGAAGATGATGATGTAGTTCAAAACATTGAGTGATTGAAAATATTTTCCAAGTTTTATCTGGATTACTTGTTCTGTAACCACATGGAAAACACACCGATTTTAGTCAAATATTAGCCACATATTACAAAATATATAGTACGCGCCGGGAGGAGGTAGCAAAAACTACTCCTAGAACTTTCTTTTTTCAAATGGTGATACTTGGCAATGAAATATACATGTGCAGACTGACTATAGTCAGGAAAATAGCACTTTTTTTTTTAACAAATCACAGCAAGAATTATGACCTTTGAAATCAGAATTATTTTATTGTCCATAAAATAGAGCAATGGTTTTCTTAGTTTTATAACCGTTTTAAAAACTATGTACTTCATTATGATTTCATAAATTATATTATGGGAATATAGTTGCAACCACGTCTTGTAAACACATTTTTTGGTAGACATTCTTGTTTTTGTGAAGTCTTACTCATTTAAAATTTATGGTTCAAGGGCCCTATTCATCTACTTGGTATTAGTTTTGATGATATAAGACAAGACTGCATGCATTATATTTTTAATTATTTTTCAAAATCTTGTAATATAGAGAAATCTCAGAATGTATGCAGATATTTAGTTCCTAATATTTCCCCAACATTAAACTGAAAATCTATTGGGTAAAATTTTTGAGATTTTTCTTTATTTATTTAAAAAATTATATATTTAATTTATTTTAATTATTACTCTTCTCATGGAACTGAACTTCTAATGAATTGTTGTTGTTGCTAGGTGCTGTCCAGTCAGTTCCAACTCATAGCAACCCTGTGCACAGCAGAACAAAACACTGCCTGGTTTGGCATCATCCTTACAATTGTTGCTATGCTTGAGCCAGCTGTTGCAGCCCCTGTGTTAATCCATCCCCCGAAGGTCTTCCTGTTTTTTGAAGACCTTCTACTTTACTAAGCATGATGTCCTTCTCCAGGGACTGATTGAATTTTTACAACTTGAATGTAGGAGAAATGCCTATTCATTTTTTTTAAATCAAAATAAATCTGATTTCACACCAGCATTTTGCTGTGATGGCAGTAAATTCAATTACAATCTTTTGTAGAACTACCTTTCCCTCGTCAGGGTTGCACAATTTTGAGTGGAGAGTTGGTTTTTGCAGTTGCCCAGGAAACAAGGTTATGTGAGCTAATCCATCCTAGCCCAACTTGTCTTCTGCTGTTGGGGGTTCCTCTATTCCAAGCCAAGCTGGATTAGTCATCTTACTCTGGGAGCTCCAGTGCCCAGGGAATCACATTCCTAGATGTACCTCACCCACCAGAGCCCTCAGAGGCCTTGTCACCCTGATAGCAGGTGTAGGTCCATGCTTCTCCAGATTCTCTTTTCCTTCTGTTCTGTTTTCACCTCTACCTGCCTCTTTATTAGGATAATCTCCTCAGGGGTCTCAGATTTTCAGGAAACTAAAACAGAAAGGAGGTTGTCTTCAAACACCTCCAATTTTTGCCCTGCCACTAAAGATTTTTCCACGACAAAAGTTCTTAAACTTTGTCATATTTTCCTTTGGTAATGTGTGCTTTTTTCAGAATAATTTAAATACATAAATAAAATGCATATAATCACCAATGAAACAAATTATATTGAAATGCAATTATAAATGTTCTTCTTTATTAACCACATTAAATAATAAGATATTACAGTTGGATCGAGGAGCTTTGGTGGCTTAGTGGTTAAATGCTTGGCTCCTGACCATAATAAGGTCAGAGGTTTGAACCCACCAGCTGCTCCACAGGAGAAAGGTGTGGCAGTCTGCCTCCGTGAAGATACCAGCCTTGGAAACCCTATTGGGCAGTTCTACTCTTTCCTAAGACTTAGAATCGATTGGATGGCAATGGGTTTCATTTGGTTTATAGTAGGATTAATTAGTACCATAATTTAATAAATTTAATAGATAGATAGTTGTCCTTGAGTTGATTCTTACTCATGAGAGCTTTTTGTACAACAGAATGAAATGTCTAGTTCTGCATGATCCTCAAAATCATCAGCATGTTCTAGTCCATCCTTGTGGCTGTAGCACCAACCCTTTTCACTAGCAGTCTCCCTCACACGCCCTCTGCTCCACCAAATATGTCTTCCTCCAGCAATCAATCCCTTCTAATGACATGTCTCAATGGTAATGTGCTTGGCTGTTAACCAAAAGGTCTGCTGTTTGAACCCATCAGCTGCTTCACAGGAGATAAAACTTTGCAATCTGCTTTCATAAAGATTATAGCCTAGCATACTCTGTGGGGCAGTTCTAGTCTGTCCTAGAGGATTTGTACAAGTGTAAATTGACTTGACTGCACACAACAACAACACGCTGACATGTCAAAGCAAGAGAGACAGGCAATAGTCTGTTATGATCTTTAAGGTTTTCATTGGCTAATTTTTGCAAGTAGATTCCCAGGCCTTTCTTCCTAGTTTGTCTTAGTCTGGAAGCTCTCTGAAACGTGTCCATTATGGATAATCCTGCTGGTATTTGAAACATTGGTGCTATAGTTTCCAGATCATAGCAACATACAAGCCACCACAGTATGACAAACATGCTGGTGGTGAAATAAATTAGATAAATACTATATACTGCCAAACCATTGACAATTATGGCCCAGTAAAGTTGACACACAACCTTAGCCATCACACAAGCTTAAAGGAGAGTCCACATTGTATCTTTCATTTTTTTAACACTTCTCCTCTTTACTCCATTATAATATGTAATCATAAAAAACATACCTTCCCATTAATATGTAATTTAAAATTTTGATTCTGAGTCAACTTCAAAATTTTAGAATCATTAAAGAAGCTGAATTTCTGCAAAAAAAAAAAAATTGTAACTGAGAAAAATGAATGAAGAACCATGACAAGGAATCATTTAAAAAGGAAACATCTGCCTAACCACACTCAAAACTATGCAGTAGGTAATAAAGTTAGCTATTAGCGTTAAATTGAGTTTCCACGATAACATCAGAAAAATGCAATCATTAGAGCAGGCACATTTTAAACCAGAGGTGTGATTTTTAACATATGACAATTTGTATATTAATTTTTCTAAACAGAGGATTCTTATAATGTTTGCTATTAAACTTACAACTCATATGTTTCATGGGGTTACTTTCTGCTATTAGTAATTGTTCCCTGTGCTGTTGCTATATATGCACATAGACTTTTCTTTTTTTTTAAACTTTGCTAGTGTATAAACATGCAAATTACAAACTGGGGGACCACATTTAATCACACATAATAAAAATTCAGGCTTAGCTTGAGTAATCTATCTTATCAACAAAGACCAAAACACCTCTCCTCAGCTCCCTCAGAGCACTTCAGTTGTCCTGCATGATAAATAATATGTGTGCTGTCAGTGGAACCTCCCAGAGGATGAGCACCATATAGCTGGGGACATCCTAGATGACAATTGGAGCTATGAACTAAGTAATTATCAGATTTCTGCTACAGGGCCAGTCATAATTTTTCATGGGCTGTTGTTGTTAGGTGCCATCCAGTCAGTTCCAACTCAAAGTGATCCTATGTACAACAGAACATAACACTGCCTGGTCTGCGCCATCCTCACAATTCTTGTTATGCTTGAGCCCATTGTTGCTGCCTCCGTCAGTCCATCTCCTTGAGGGCCTTCCTCTTTTTCACTGAACCTTTACCAAGCATGATGTCCTTCTCCAGCAACTGGTCCCTCCTGATAACGTGTTCAAAGTACTTGAACGAAATCTTGCCATCCTTGTTACTAAGTAGCATTCTGGCTATACTATGTCCACGATAAACTTATTTATTCTTCTGGCAGTCCATGGTATATTCAATATTCTTCATCAACACCGTAATTTAACGGCATCAATTCTTCCTCCGTCTTCTTTATTCATTATCCAGCTTTTGCATGCATATGATGAGATTGAAAATACCATGGCTTGGTCAGGAGCACCCTAGTCCTCAAAGTGACATCTTTGCTTTTTAACATGTAAGGGAGGTCTTTTGCAGCAGATTTACCCAGTGCAATATATGTCATTTGATTTCTTGACTGTTGCTTCCATGGGTGTTGATGGTGCATCCAGGTAAACTGAAATCCTTGACAACGTCAATCTTTTCTCCACTTATTATGATGTTTCTTATTGGTCCAGTTGTGAGGATTTTTGTTTTCCTTATTTTTGAGGTGCAGTTTTACTGAAGGCTGTGGTCTTTGATGTTCCTCAGTAAGTGCTTCAAGTCCTTTTTGCTTTCAGCAAGGAAGGATGTATCATCTGCGTATTGCAGGTTGTTAATGAGTCTTCCTACAATCCTGAGGCTGCTTTCTTCTTCACATAGTCTAGCTTCTCAGGTTACATATACAGATTGAATAAATATGGTGAAAGGATACAACCCTGACACACAACTTTCTTAACTTTAAACCATGCAGTATCCCTTTTTTTCTGTTCAAATGACTGCCGTTTGGTCTACGTACAGGTTCCTCATGGGCACAATTAAGTATTCTGAAATTTCCATTCTTCGCAAAGTTATCCATAATTTGTTATGATCCACACAGTTGAATGCCTTTGCATAGTCAATAAAATACAGGTAAACATTCTTCTGGTATTCTCTGCTTTCAGTCAAGGTTCATCTGACATCAGCAATGATATCCCACCTTCTACATCCTCTTCTGAATCTAGCTTGAATTTCTGGCAGTTGCCTGTGGAGGTACTGCTGCAACTACTTTTGGATGATCTTCTGTAAAATTTTCTTTTGTGTGATATTAATGATATTGATCGATGATTTCCTCATTCTGTTGGATCGACTTTCTTTTTAAATGGGCATAAATACAGATCTCTTCCAGTCAGTTGGCCAGGTAGCTGTCTTCCAAATTTCTTGGCGTAGACTAGTGAGCACTTCCAGTACTACATCCATTTGTTGAAATATCTCAATTGGTATTTTGTCAATTCCTGGACCTTTTTTTTTTTTTTGCCAATGCCTTCAGTGCAGCCTGGACTTCTTCCTTTAGTACCATCAGTTCTTGATCCTATGCTACTTCCTAAAATGGCTGAATTGACCAATTCATTTTGGTACAGTGACTCTGTGTATTCCTTTCATCTTTTGGTGCTTCCTGCGCTGTTCAATATTTTCCCTATAGAATCATTCGATAATGCAACTTGAGGCTTGAAATTTTTCTTCAGTTCTATCAGTTTGAGATATGCCTAGTGCATTCTTCCCTTTTGGTTTTCTAACTTCATGTCTTTGCACATTTCATTATAATACTTAACTTTGTTTTCTTGAGCTGTCCTTTGAAATTGTCTATTCAGCTCTGTTACATCATCATTTTTTCCGTTAGCTTTAGCTACTTTATGTTCAAGAGCAAATTTCAGAGTCTCTTCTGCCATCCATTTTGCCTTTTTTTCTTTGCTGTCTTTTTAATGACCTTTTGCTTTCTTCATGTAGAAGGTCCTTGATGTCATTCCACAACTCATCTACTCTTCTGTCATTAATTTTCAACGCACCAAATCTGTTCTTGAGATGATCTCTAAATTCAGGTGGAATATACTAAAGATTCTATTTTAGTTCTCTGGACTTGCATTAATTTTCTTCAGCTTCAACTTGAACTGGCATATCAGCAATTGATGGTCTGTTCCGCAGTCAGCCCTTGGCCTTGTTCTGACTAATGATGTTGAGCTTCTCCATTGCCTCTTTCCACAGATGTAGTCTATTTGATTTCTGTGCATTCCGTCTGGAGAGGTCCACGTGTATAGTCACCATTTATGTTGTTGAAAAAAGGTATTTCTAATGAATAGGTAGTTGGTCCTGCAAAATGCTATCATGCAATCTCTGGCATCATTTCTTTCACCAAGGCCATATTTCAAACTACTGATCCTTCTTTGTTTCTACCTTTCACATTTCAATCACCAGTAATTATTGTTGCACCTTGATTGCATGTTTGATCAATTTCAAACTGTAGAAGTTGGTGAAAAATGTTCAATTTCTTCATCTTTGGACTTAGTGGTTGGCGTGTAAATTTGAATAATAGTCATATTAACTGGTCTTTCTTGTAGGCCTATGGATGTTACCCTATTTCTAACAGCATTGTACTTCAAACCCATTGCCATTGAGTCTATTTTGACTCATATTGACCCTACAGGACAGAGTAGAACTGCCTCACAGAGTTTCCAAGGAGCAGCTGATGGATTCAAACTGCCGACCTTTTTGTTAGCAGCCAAGCTCTTAACTGCTGCACCACTCTACTTCAGTATAAATCTTCAAATATTTTTTGGTGATGAAGGCAGTACTGCCATTCCTCTTCAATTTGTCATTCCTGGCATAGTAGACCATATGATTGTCTGATTCAAAATGGCCAATAACACTGCATTTTAGCTCACCAATGCCTAGGGTAACAATCTTTATGTGTCCCATTTCATTTTTGATGACTTCCAGTTTTGCTAGTTCATAATTTATACATTCCACATTCCCTTATTAATGGATACTTGCAGCTGTTTCTTCTCATTTTGAGTCACGCCACATCAGCAAATCAAGGTCCCCAAAGCTTGACTCTACTTACATCCTTAAAGTTTACTCTACTTTGAGGAGGCAGCACTTCCCCAGTCATATTTCAAGTGACTTCCAACCTGAGGGGCTCATCTTTCAGCACTGTGTCAGAAACTATGGATTGAACTGTATCCCCCAAATTGTATCAAAATGGCTAGGCCATAATTCCCAATATTGTGTGATTTTCCACCATTTTGTTAACTGATGTGATTTTCCAATGTGTTGTAAATTTCACCTCTATGGTGTTATTGAGGCAGGATTAAAGTCAGTTATGTTAAAGACACTGGACTCAATCTAAAGATTAGATTGTGCTTGAGTCAAACTCTTTTGAGATACAAAAGAGAAGCAAACAGAAAGACAGGAAGACTTCATACCAACAAGAAAGTAGTTCCAGGAACAAAGCTTCTCTTTGGATCCAGGGTCCCTGCTCTGAGAAGCTCCTAGACCAGGGGAAGATTGAAGACAAGGACCTTGCTCCAGAGCCAACAGAGAGAAAAAGCCTTCCCCTGAACTGGTTCCCTGAATTTGGATTTCTAGCCTCTTAGACTGTGAAAGAATAAATTTATCTTTTTTTTTCTTTTTGTAATTTTTATTGTGCTTTAAGTGAAAGTTTACAAATTGTCAGTCTCCCACACAAAAACCCATATACACCTTGCTACACACTCCCAATTACTCTTGCCCTAATAAGACAGCCTGCAATCTCCATCCACTCTCTCTTTTTGTGTCCATTTCGCCAGCTTCTAATACTCTCCACCCTCTCATATCCCCTCCAGGCAGGAGATGCCAACATAGTCTCAAGTGTCTACCTGATCCAAGAAGTTCACTACTCACCAGCATCCCTCGCCAACCCATTGTCCAGTCCAATGCATGTCTGAAGAGTTGGCTTAGGGAATGATTCCTGTCCTGGCCAACAGAAGGTCTGGGGGCCAAGACCACCAGGGTCCTTCTAGTCTCAATCAGACCATTAAGTCTGGTCTTATGAGAATTTGGGGTCTACATTCCACTGCTCTCCTGCTCCCTCAGGGGTTCTCTGTTGTGTTACCTGTCAGGGCAGTCATCGGTTGTAGCCGGGCACCATCTAGTTCTTCTGGTCTCAGAATAATGTAGTCTCTGGTTCATGTGGCCCTTTCTGTCTCTTGGGCTCATAGTTACCATGTGACCTTGGTGTTCTTCATTCTCCTTTGATCCAGGTGGGTTGAGACCAATTGATGCATCTTAGATGACCGCTTGTTAGCACTTAAGACCCCAGACGCCACATTTCAAAGTGGGATGCAGAATGTTTTCATAATAGAATTATTTTCTGATTGACTTAGAAGTCCCCTTAAGCCATAGTCCCCAAACCCCCGCGCTTGCTCCTCTGAACTTTGAAGCATTCAGTTCATCCAGAAACTTCTTTGTTTTTTGTCCAGTCAAGTTGAGCTGACCTTCTCTGTATTGAGTATTGTCCTTCCCTTTTCACCTAAAGTAGTTCTTATCTACTAACTAATCAGTAAATAACCCTCTCCCACCCTTCCTCCATCTCCCCCTCATAACCACAAAAGAATGTGTTCTCAGTTTATACTATTTGTCAAGATCTTATAATAGTGGTCTTATACAACATTTGTCCTTTTGCAACTGATTAATTTCACTCAGCATAATGCCTTCCAGATTCCTCCATGTTATGAAATGTTTCACAGATTCCTCACTGTTCTTTATCCATGCGGGTATTCCATTCTGTGAATATACCGTAATTTATTTATCCATTCATCCATTGATGGGCACCTCGGTTGCTTCCAGCTTTTTGCTATTGTAAACAGTGCTGCAATAAACATGGGTGTGCATATATCTGTTCGTGTAAAGGCTCTTAATTCTCTAGGGTACATTCCGAGGAGTGGGATTTCTGGGTTGTATGGTAGTTCTATTTCTAACTGTTTAAGATAACGCCAGATAGATTTCCAAAGTGTTTGTACCATTTTACATTCCCACCAGCAGTGTAGAAGTGTTCCAATCTCTTCACAGCCTCTCCAATATTTATTCTTTTGTGTTTTTTGGGTTAATGCCAGCCTTGTTGGAGTGAGACGAAATCTCATTGTAGTTTTGATCTGCATTTCTCTAATGGCTAATGATCGTGAACATTTCTTCATATATCTGTTAGCTACCTGAATGTCTTCTTTAGTGAAGTGTCTATTCATATCTTTTGCCCATTTTTTAATTGGGTTATTTGGTTTTTTTTGCAGTGGAGTGTTTGCAGTATCATGTAGATTTTAGAGATCAGGCGCTGTTCAGAAATGTCATAGCTAAAAACTTTTTCCCATTCTGTAGGTAGTCTTTTTACTGTTTTGGTGAAGTCTTTGGATGAGCATAGTTGTTTGATTTTTAGGAGCTTCCAGTTATCTAGTTTTTCTTCTGCATTTTAAATAATATTTTCTATACTGTTCATGCCATGTATTAGGCATACTTTTTCTTCAATGATCTTTATAGTTTTAGATTTTATATTTAGGTCTTTGATCCATTTTGAGTTAGTTTTTGTGCATGGAGTGAGGTATGGGTCTTGCTTCATTTTTTTACAGCTGGATATCCAGTTATGGCAGCACCATTTGTTAAAAAGACTGTCTTTTCCCCAGTTAACTGTTTTGGGGCCTTTCTCAAATATCAACTGCTCATATGTGGATGGATTTATGTCTGGGTTCTCAATTCTGTTCCATTGGTCCATGTATCTGTTGTTGTACCAGTACCAGGCTGTTTTGACCACTGTGGTGGTATAATAGGTTCTAAAATCAGGTTAAGTAAGGTCTCCCACTTTGTTCTTCTTTTTCAGTAATGCCTTATTTATCCGGGGCCTCTTTCCCTTCCATATGATATTGGTGATTTGTTTCCCCATCTCATTAAAGAATGTCCTTGGGATTTGGATTGGAACTGCATTAAATGTATAGATAGCTTTTGGTAAAATAGACATTTTTATAATGTTAAGTCTTCCTATCCACAAGCAAGGTATGTTCTTCCATTTACGTAAGTTTCTTTTGGTTTCTTGCAGAAGTGTATTGTAGTTTTCTTTGTATAAGTCTTTTACATTTCTGGTAAGATTTACTCCTAAGTATTTTACCTTCTTGGGGGCTACTGTGAATGGCACTGATTCGGTGATTTCCTCTTCAATGTTCTTTTTATTGGTGTAGAGGAATCCAACTGATTTTTGTATGTTTATCTTGTATCCCGATACTCTGCTGAACACTTCTATTAGTTTCAGTAGTTTTCTGGAGGATTCCTTAGGGTTTTCTGTCTATCAGATCATGTCATCTGCAAATACAGGTACTTTGAATTCTTCCTTACCAGTCTGGGTGCTCTTTATTTCTTTATCTAGCCTAATTGCTCTGGCTAGGACTTCTAGCACAATGTTGAATAAGAGTGGCGTAAATTTTTTTTTTTTTTTTAAAGGGCATCCTTGTCTGTTTCCCAATCTCAACAGGAATGTTTTCAGGCTCTCTCCATTTAGGGTGATGCTGGCTGTTGGCTTTGTATAAATGCCCTTTATTATGTTGAGGAATTTTCCTTCTATTCCTATTTTGCTGAGAGTTTCTATCATGAATGAGTGTTGAACTTTGTCAAATGCCTTTTCTGCATCAGTTGATAAAATCATGTGATTCTTGTCTTTTG